>NC_042971.1:60598106-61198106 GCF_901001165.1 Salmo trutta
AGAGAGAGAGAGAGAGAGAGAGAGGGAAATAGTTGGGTTGTCATAGAGAGACAGAGAGATAGAGAGAGAGAGAGAGACAGAGAGAGAGACATAGAAAGAGAGAGAGAGAGAGAGAGACAGAGAGAGAGAGAGAGACAGAGAGAGAGAGAGACAGAGAGAGAGACAGAGAGAAAGAGTTGGGTTGTCAGAGAGAGAGAGAGAGAGACAGAGAGAGAGAGAAAGAGCTGGGTTGTCAGAGAGAGAGAGAGACAGAGAGAGACAGAGAGAGAGAGAGAGACAGAGAGAGACAGAGAGAGAGAGAGAGACAGAGAGAGAGAGAGACAGAGAGAGAGAGAGACAGAGAGAGAAAGAGTTGGGTTGTCAGAGAGAGAGAGACAGAGAGAGAGACAGAGAGAGAGACAGAGAGAGAGACAGAGAGAGAGACAGAGAGAGAGAGAGAGAGAGAGAGAGAGAGAGACAAAATGTCAAAAATATAAAACAATTAGAGAGTGTCATTTCCCCAAATTTGAAATCCTTATTCAAGGTTTTAAAGACCTCTCTGATGAGGATAGGCTACCCATCCTGTTGGGGGAGGACGCAGAGAGCTGTGGGTTAGCAGCGCACTACATTGCTGCCTGCCATAAGTTGAGGGACAGTGTCTGACAGACCAATAAACCTGCACATGTCCTCAACTGTATGATTATTGTTATTGTTGAATGTATGGTTATATTGACCGTTGGTTATTGTTGTTACTGTTGTCCCGTTGACAATTTTTGATTCTCATTTTTATTTATTTTTTATATTGTAAATATCCAAAGTAAGCTTTGGCAATATGTACATTGTTACGTCATGCCAATAAAGCGAATTGAATTGAATTGAATTGAAAAATTGAGAGAGAGAGAGAGAGAGAGGTTGTCATAGAACCCCTACTGTGTGGGATGTTGCAGAGAGGGATGTGTGTATCAGGATGGTGACACCTTCCATAACTCAGAGATGATAGAGGCATGTGAGAGATGGTCCCCTCTCCCACCACACACCACCACCCACAGTATCCTGATTTGGGATCAGGTTGCTGTCACACTTTATTTATGCACTACATCATACAGTGCCCTCCACTTATATTGGCACACTTGATAAATATGAGCAAAACGGTCTGTAAAAAAAAAATATTTGCTGTTTATCCTCTTGGTCTTTCATTCTAAATATTCACAAAAATCTAACCTTTAATTGAAGTAAAATGATTGAAAAAAATAAATGTGAAATAAATATTTTTCTCCGAAATATGTTTGCCACAATTATTGGCGTCCCTAGAAATTCTTATGAGTAAAATCTAACTGAACTATATTCCTATTCATATTTTACGTTTTTAAGTTCACCTGAGTGATTTGGAATACTTGAGTGGTAAGCCATGACTTCCTGTTTCACTGGAGTCTAATGAGGTGGCACACAGGCCAAGTTCCCATAGTCATCCATCACTATGGTAAAGAACCGAGATTACAGTAATGATGTGCGACAAAACGTTGTTGAGCTGCACAAATTAGACAATGGCTATAAGAAAATAGCTCAACGGTTGAAATTGCCCATTTCCACTATCAGGGCAATAATGAAGAAGTTTAAAGCAACAGGAGATGTTAACAATCAGCCTAGAAGAGGACGTGGGTTTATATTGACCCCACCCACAGTGAGGAGGATGGTTCGAGTAGCCAAAAAATCTACAAGGATCACAGATGGAGAATTGTTGGGTCTTGGGGTCAGAAAATCTCCAAAACTGCGACCAGATGCCACATACATAACCACAAGTTGTTTGGGAGGGTTGCCTTTGCTGACATCAAACAACAAACTCAAGTAAGTGCCTACAGTTTGACAAACGTTACTGGAAATGTCAATGGGACTGGGTTCTATGGTCAGATGAGACCAAAATAGAGCTTTTTGGAAACACACCAGAGGTGGGTTTGGCAAAGACAGAAAGATAGATATGCAGAAAAGTACCTCATCCCCACTGTGAAGTATGGTGGTGGGTCGTTGATGTTGTGGGGCTGTTTTTCTTCCAAAGGCCCTGGACAACTAGTTAGGATACATAGTATCATGGACTCCATCACGTACCAGCAGATGTTAAATCAAAACCTGACTGCCTCTACTTGGAAGCTTAAACTGGGCCGTGGTTAGATCTTCCAGCAGGACAATGAACCAAAGCACACAAAAACTGTTCACTGCCCACAGAATCAAGGTTTTGCCATGGCCATCCCAGTCCCCTTGACCTAAACCCCATAGAAAACCTGTTGGATGAGCTGAAGAGGAGAGTCCACAAGCTAGGACCTGGGAATCTGAAGGAGATGGAGAGATTCTGTATGGAGGAATGGTCTCAGATCCCTGGCCATGTGTTCTCCAACCTCATTACGCATTATAGAAGACTCAGAGCTGTTATCTTGGCAAAGGGAGATTGCAGGAAGTATTGCATGAAGGGGTGCCAATAGTTGTGGCACACATATATTTGAGAAAAATATTTGTTTTATGTTAAGAATGTATTTTTTTCTTTCAATTTTTTTAACTTTCATTCAAAGTTAGATTTGTGTGAATATTTTGAAAGAAATACCAAGAGGATAAACAATAAATATATTATGAGCCTGTTTTGCTCATATTTACCAAGGGTGCCAATATTAGTGGAGGGCACTGTACATCCATCCTTCCACCCTCCCGCCATCCCTCTCTCCTTTCACTCCCTCATTGCCTCCTCCATACATTGATCTGTGTTTATGTCTTCTTCGTTTAAAGGTGCTTCATCTTACTCCCTCTCCCCCCTCTCCTCCTCTCTCTCCCCCCTCCCCCTCTCCTCTCTCTCTCCCCCCTCCCCCTCTCCTCTCTCTCTACCCCTCTCCCCCCTCTCCTCTCCTCTCTCTCTCTCTCTCTCCCCCCTCCCCCCTCTCCTCTCTCTCTACCCCTCTCCCCCCCTCTCCTCTCTCTTTCTCTCTCCCCCTCTCCTCTCTCTCTCTCTTTCTCTCTCCCCCCCTCCCCCTCTCCTCTCTCTCTACCCCTCTCCCCCCTCTCCTCTCTCTTTCTCTCTCCCCCCTCCCCCTCTCCTCTCTCTCTACCCTCCCCCCCTCCCCTCTCCCCCCTCTCCTCTCTCTCTCTCTCTCTCTCCCCCCTCCCCCTCTCCTCTCTCTTTCTCTCTCCCCCCTCCCCCTCTCCTCTCTCTCTACCCCTCTCCCCCCCTCTCCTCTCTCTCTCTCTCTCTCTCTCTCTCCCCCCTCCCCCCCTCTCCTCCTCTCTACCCCCCTCCCCCTCTCCTCTCTCTCTACCCCTCTCCCCCCTCTCCTCTCTCTTTCTCTCTCCCCCCCTCCCCCTCTCCTCTCTCTCTACCCCTCTCCCCCCTCTCCTCTCTCTCTCTCTCTCTCTCTCTCCCCCTCCCCCTCTCCTCTCTCTCTACCCCTCTCCCCCCTCTCCTCTCTCTCTCTCTCTCTCCCCCCTCCCCCTCTCCTCTCTCTCTACCCCTCTCCTCTCTCTCTGTCTCTCCCCTCCCCCCCCTCCTCTCTCTCTACCCCTCTCCCTCCTCTGCCTTCATCTCTGTCCCTCCCCCTCTCCTCTCTCTGCCGCCATCTCTCCCTCCCCCTCTCCTCTCCCTCTCTGCCTCCATCTCTGTCCCTCCCCCTCTCCTCTCCCTCTCTGCCTCCATCTTTTGCTCGCTATTTCTCTCTATTTCACCCTCTCACTTTCTCCTCTCTCTCATCCCTCTCTCTTCTCTCGCTATCCTCTCCTCTCTCTCCCCTCTCTCTCTTCTCCCTCTTCTCTTTCTCTCCTCTCTCTCTGCTCCTTCACTCTCTCTCTTTCGCCCTCTCTCCTCTCTCTCCCCCTCTCTCTCTTCTCTCTCTCTTCTTTTTCTCCTCTCTCGCTCTACTCCTTCGCTCTCTCTCCCTCTCTACCTCTCCTTCCTCTCTCTGCAGTAATACAGATGTTCATACAGTAGCCTCTCTACTAAAGCTGTATCTCAGAGAGCTACCAGAACCAGTCATCCCCTTCTCCAAGTTTGATGAGTTCCTCTCCTGCACCAAACTGCTCAGCAAGGACGAGGAATCTGTAAGTACTTCCTGGGTCTAAGATTTAAGTTGTATCTGAAATGGCTTCCTATTCACTTTACTGCGTAGGGCACTACTTTGGACCAGAGCCTATGGGACATGTCAAAAGTATTAATAGGGTGCCGTTAACCATTCATATCAGATGAATCTTCTCTCACACTACAAGACTTGCTGCTTTATGGGGTTATCAGTCCTCAACTCCCCTCAGTCACTCTCCAATCCTGTTTGTTTTCATCTTTCATTCAGCGACTTGGTATGTGTCTTAGCTGGGCTGAGCTGTGTATGTGTCTTAGCTGGGCTGAGCTGTGTGTGTGTCTTAGCTGGGCTGAGCTGTGTATGTGTCTTAGCTGGGCTGAGCTGTGTGTGTGTCTTAGCTGGGCTGAGCTGTGTATGTGTCTTAGCTGGGCTGAGCTGTGTGTGTGTGTCTTAGCTGGGCTGAGCTGTGTGTGTGTGTCTTAGCTGGGCTGAGCTGTGTGTGTGTGTCTTAGCTGGACTGAGCTGTGTGTGTGTCTTAGCTGGGCTGAGCTGTGTATGTGTCTTACCTGGGCTGAGCTGTGTATGTGTCTTAGCTGGGCTGAGCTGTGTGTGTGTCTTAGCTGGGCTGAGCTGTGTATGTGTCTTACCTGGGCTGAGCTGTGTATGTGTCTTAGCTGGGCTGAGCTGTGTATGTGTCTTAGCTGGGCTGAGCTGTGTGTGTGTTTGCGTATGTACGTGCGTGCTTGCATGCCCATGTGTGAATCTAACTCCAGTGTGACCTATAGGCTAGCTATCGTACCTCTGAAAACCCACAGCCGGTCAGCCAGTCAACAAGTCAGCCAGTCAGCCAGTCAACCAGTCAGCCAGTCAACCAGTCAACCAGTCAACCAGCCAGCCAGTCAACCAGTTAGCCAGTGAGCCAGTCAACCAGCCAGCCAGTCAGCCAGTCAACCAGTCAGCCAGTCAACCAGTCAGCCAATCAACCAGTCAACCAGTCAGCCAGCCAGTCAACCAGTTAGCCAGTCAGCCAGTCAACCAGTTAGCCAGTCAACCAGTCAGCCAGTCAACCAGTCAGCCAGTCAACCAGTTAGCCAGTCAGCCAGTCAGCCAGTCAACCAGTTAGCCAGTCAACCAGTCAACCAGTCAGCCAGTCAGCCAGTCAACCAGTCAGCCAGTCAGCCAGTCAGCCAGTCAACCAGTCAACCAGTCAGCCAGTCAGCCAGTCAACCAGTCAGCCAGTCAGCCAGTCAGCCAGTCAACCAGTCAGCCAGTCAGCCAGTCAACCAGTCAGCCAGTCAGCCAGTCAGCCAGTCAGCCAGTCAACCAGTCAGCCAGTCAACCAGTCAGCCAGTCAGTCAGTCAGCCAGTCAGCCAGTCAACCAGTCAGCCAGTCAACCAGTCAACCAGTCAGCCAATCAACCAATCAACCAGTCAGCCAGTCAGCCAGTCAGTCAGTCAGCCAGTTAGCCAGTCAACCAGTCAACCAGTCAGCCAGTCAGCCAGTCAACCAGTCAGCCAGTCAACCAGTCAGCCAGTCAACCAGTCAACCAGTCAGCCAGTCAACTAGCCAGCCAGTTAGCCAGTCAACCAGTCAGCCAGTCAACCAGTCAGCCAGTCAACCCATAGGTATCAGATCATTTCACAGCAAACACAATCAAAGTCCTGAGCATGACCAACAGATTGAACTGAAGAAGCAGCACATTTTTCTCATTCTATATCTCATATTCCCACCCTGCTTTTCTTTGAATTGTTTGAAAGACACAATGAAAATGTCAAAGAAAGTGAAGGTTTTTTTCCCCCCATAGGATCAGTGTAGACGTTGAGAATGGCCCACCGGTAAAGCTAGTGAGGTCACGGCAGAAGACACAATAATGGTCTGGGAAAAGGGCTTTCTCCCAAATGGTACCCTATTGATACTCAGAGCCCTATCGGCCCTGGTTAAAAGTATTGCACTAGATAGGGAATAGGGTGCTCTTTGGGACGCAACCAAGGATATTGATTATGGTAAAATCTGAACCAGATTAAAAATGGAGATCTGTTAAGATATCATCAATTGATCACCTATGACTTGTTAAATGGACTTGGACTCATAAGATTAATGGTACAGTTATGCTGAATTGAATAAATAGGGTTTATTATGCATTTTTAATGTCCGTTCATAATGTGGGGAAAATATCTACTACATTTAAAGCATACATGTAAAGCAGAGACTTCATTGACTATTAACTATCTACTTCCGTAAAGCAATTAGCTAATATTCTGTGGTGATGTCAAACTATATGTTTGCCCTAATCCATCCCATGAATCGCTCCAAAGAGTGTAGAACATGTATTAAACTGATACACTAGGGGCTCCTGAGTGGCGCAGCAGTCTAAGGCATTGCTTCTCAGCGCTAGAGGCGTCACTACAGACCCTGGTTCGATTCCAGGTTGTATCACAACCGGCTGTGATTGGGAGTCCCATAGGGCGGCGCACAATTGGCCCAGCGTTGCCCAGGTTTGGCTGGGGTAGGCTGTCATTGTAAAGAAGAATTTGTTCTTAACTAACTTACCTCGTTAAATAACGGTAAAATAAAAACGTCTAATTGCTGACACAAAAAAAGCTACTTTTGGTGAAAAAAATGGTATGTGGATGAAGGTCATGCTTAGGCAAACAAACTATAAAGGGAAATACATGGCTACAATTTACACATTTTTTGTTATTTCATGAAATGTTGTTTTTAGAAAAGTTTTTTTGTTTTCTTTCTTTCGATGGGGTTGAAGATTATGGCATAGAGTTTCACACAAGTGTGTTAAAATCCATTTAATCCGTTTTTACAAAATTCTTTAGTAAGTAATAGTTAAAAGCTATGTCTAGTGGTCTTATTTTAATTATTTAAATAAAATATGGGGGGAAATGGTGTTGCACGTCACCATTCATTTTGTCTTTATTTAACCTTTATTTAACGTAATATCTGCACTATGAGGACATTTGATGTAAAGTCCCTCACCTGCACATTCATTGTCTTTGTTCTTTCTTTGTTGTTCCTTACCCATACAACCCAATATGTACAATTGCACTAAATATTGTTTGAATAATGCAAGATTTTAAATCCCAGCAGTCTTTAAAATTACATTCAGGAGCAAAAGGTTTTCAAAAATATTGGAATGGAATATAATTAATAACATTAAATAACATTGGAATATAACATTTAATAACAATAACTTAACTAATAACTTAACTAATTAACTTCTTAGTGTAACATTGATGTGGGAACATGCTGTAGGTCACAAATAAAACCATCCCCAGTCAAATTGGAGCACAACTCATGAGCCCCACCTCCTGCACTGCTCACACCTAATCCAGTCCCAACCTGTGACTGAAAACAGGGGGAGAGATGCCAATTGTAAAGCTATCTCTTCAAATCTTAGCTAGCTGACATAAAATGCTGTGTAGCAACTAAAAGGCTATAAAGTAACATTAACTGTAAAACTATCAGTCACTAGTAGAAACACTTACAACTGCAATTAAGTTACGTTATCTTGTTAATATATTTTACCTCAGACGATCTGGTAGTAAGGTTGCTAGCTAGCCCTCCTAGCATCTTATGCTAACTAGCTAGCGAAGTTGCTAGCTAGCAAGTTAGCATAAACTAGCACTAACTAGGCTAGTCATTGTTTAAATGACAGGTAGAAACACATTCAGATACCAGTTACCCCCTAGTGTGTGTGTGTGGGGGGGGGGGGGGGGGTTGTAACACACTATATATTATTACTTTAATCAAAAATTATCTACTGTACATGTTTCTCTGTAAACAAGTGAATTATTTATCTTCAGGCTTTCGTACTTGTATATTTAAAAAATCTAGATCTAACTTCATTGGAATATATTTACAACTTTTTCAAAATGGTAAAAAATTAGATCAACTTACAACGAAATCGTTTTGTTGAAATATCCAAAAGTTTTTGATGACACAGTGGACATTTTTTATTGAGTGAGAACAGTGGCAGCCATGGAAAGTGTTGGGTAAATAATTTGGTGACGTCTTCTGGTCTTAATGTGAATTACAGGGGGTGGGGGGGGCCTGTTACCCCAGGGGGCTACTTACCCCCCTAGTACCCTACTTCTATAGTACATTAGGATGTACATCAGGTACAACTTGTTTATTCTCTCCCCAGGGAATGAAGGAACTGAAAAGACAAGTGGAATGTCTACCTCCAGTCAACTACAATCTGCTGCAGTACATATGCAGGTAGAGTAGTATCACTGCAATATTGTGTATTGTTATATTACTGTATCACTGTATTACTGTGAAGACCAGTATTATTTTTCATAGACTGACCTGCAAAGTTTCTAGTGTTGGTGACTTTGTTGTTCCACAGTATTTAACTATCATTAAAAAGCTAACTGGGATGTTAATTGTGTTTCACCTACAGATTTTTAGATGAAGTCCAGTCTTATTCAGGTGTGAATAAAATGAGTGTCCAGAACCTGGCCACGGTCTTTGGTCCAAATATACTACGGCCAAAGATTGAAGACCCCGTAGCAATCATGGAAGGTGAGTTTATTTTCTAGCTCATCTTTATGTCTGTGGCTTTTCAGGTTGCTATTGTAAAAGAGAACCTACCTGGTTCGATGGAAAAATGTAACTTTTTAAGTGGAAAGAACGGCATACATGATCTCAATAATTAATTAAATATTTAGTCATTTGACACCATTGTCCTTCTAGGCCTACGACACTGTGAGTATACAGTATTCTGATGCGTATGGACCTGTGAAGACATGTAACCTTTCTGGTGTTCTCAGGTACAGTGCTAGTGCAGCAGCTGATGTCTGTTCTGATTGGTCGTCACGACGTGTTGTTCCCTAGAGACGAGGACAGTCCCAAGACACTGGAGCTGGTCAACAACAACAACGAGGTGGGTGGTGTACGAGCTCGTGGGTACGAGCCCAAGCATGGTATTAAAAGCCTGGTACTAGCTAGCTAGCAACACCAAGGTTGTGGGTTCTAACAGTAGTGGAGGGGAATTCGGAATCCCGCTCTAGTGATTAGTAGCCCTGGGACTTGTAAACCCAATTGTCAGCCTTGGTCCATAAGGTTCCTTCTTGGTCTAATGGTTAAGACTTTGGGTTCTTAAGTGAAAGCTGCCCGAATCCCACTTTTTCCATATACTCAAATGTACCCACTGCACTAAGTGTAATATATTATTATCCTGTAGGTCCAGAAGAGGCTGACCCAGATTGTGCCGACGGTACAGACTACAGAACAGAACAACAATACCCAAATACCCCAGCAGAGGGTGAAACAGTGTTCTTGGGAGACCCCCGAGTCGCCTCACCGCCAGCCCCCGGTAATGTTAGACAACAACGGCTCCGGCTCTCCTCGCTCAGCCAGCCCACTTAACGGCCATGTTACCGGGCGCTTTGACCTGGCCCGCAGCCCGCCGTTAACCGTTAAGAAGAACCCGGCGGTCTCCAAGGGCAGTGGCGTGGTCACCAACGGCTCGTTTAGTTGTTCCCCCTCTGGAGACGCAGCCAACCAGGAGAAGAGCCAGACTCTGCCCGGTAACACAGGTTACTATCTGCTCTGTTCTGTCAGATTTGAATTGCACTAGGTTTTGATTTGAATTGCACTAGGTTTTGATTTGAATTGCACTAGGTTTTGATTTGAATTGCACTAGGTTTTGATTTGAATTGCACTAGGTTTTGATCTGAATTGCATTGGGTTTTGATTTGAATTGCACTAGGTTTTGATTTGAATTGCATTGGGTTTTGATTTGAATTGCACTAGGTTTTGATTTGAATTGCACTAGGTTTTGATTTGAATTGCACTAGGTTCTGATTTTAATTGCACTAGATTTTTATTTTAGTTGTACTTTGATTTGACTGTACTTCCAATGTAAGGTGTCCTTGAGTATATATTATAGGATATACCTTATTGTCCCCATGGGGAAATGTGTCTTGGACAATGACAGTCCTGAAAGACACTTAAAATGTATTGTTGTTATTTTTATTAATAGGAGGCATCAGCGGCCTCCAGGCCCGGCGCACCCTGAAGGGATCAGGCACCAAGATGGGCACCAGCGGGGTCCCTAACGGAGGTGTCCGCATGGGCGTGTCAAGTACCGACGTGGTGAACGGTACCCTGAACGGGCGTAATGGTCTGTGGGTGCCCAATGGCTACCCGGTCACCTTACGAGACAGCAAGTCTCGGGACTGTGGGGAGCAGACGGTGGCCCAGAACCGGCTCTCCACCTATGACAACGTCCAGCAACAACAACAACAACAGTTACAGAATCAACAACAGCCGTGTCTCAGCTCTAGCTGTGAGGACAAGCAGAGTGTGGACAGTGCTACCTGGTCCACCTCCTCCTGTGAGATCTCTCTTCCAGACAACTCCACGTCCTGCCGTTCCTCCACCACCACCTGCCCAGAACAGGACTTCTACGGTGGGCTGGGCCACTACCAGGACCCCCTGCTGCTGCTGGATGGACCTAGGGGGCTGTCCTCCCTCGACGAGCAGCCCCAGCCAGGGGGGGACGTGGAGGGGGAGCGGAGGAACGGTGGTGGAGGTAGTGGAGGGAGGGGTAGTGGAGCCACCAGCAGCAGTGATAACAGTGAGACGTTCCCTGTCAATAAAGGACCCAGTAGTCACAGTGCTCTACACAGCCTGGTGGCCAGTCTGAAACAGGAGATGCAGAAGCAGAAGACAGAGTACGAGGCCAGGATAACAAGGTAGCACCACTACCTCCTACTGTGTCATTATAATAAAACTGAGATAGACATTTATTTAATTTGAGGACAGTTCATGCATATCTTAACAAGCTCTTTCTGCAGACAGAGGATCTTTCTTAATTGTTTTTCTTGTCTCTTCTCTTTCATTGCACTGATCTGAAAGAACGGACAAGGTGAAAGCCAGCCAAGTCTTTTACAATCAGTGCAGATGAAGGGAATGAGATGAAGAGAAGACTGTTTTAGAGATTTAAGGAAGAGCTTAAAGATGTCCTCCTGTTGAAAGCGATATCCCAGTATAAATACAGTAAACACACTAAAGAGAAGAAAAAAAATGTTATGAGCAAAATGTTTTTTTTTAGACTGCAAACTTCAATGAGTAGGGCATTCAAGGAATTGGTCTAATGGGAATCCATGATCAAATAAAATAAAATGTTATTTGTCACATACTCCGAAATAAAGGACTACACCGAACAGGTGTACTGTAGACCTTACCGTGAAATGCTTACTTACAAGCCCTTAATTAACCAACAAGGCTGTTCAAGAAATAAAGTTAAGAAAATATTTACTAAATAAACTAAAGTAAAAAAAATATTAAAAAGTAACACAACAAAATTACATAACAATAACGAGGCTATATACAGGGGGTACCGGTACCGAGTCAATATGCGGGGGTACAGGTTAGTCGAGGTAATTTGCAAAGTGACTATGCATAGATAATAAACAGCGAGTAGCAGCAGTGGGTAGGAGGGTCAATGTTAATAGTCCGGGTGGCCATTTGATTAATTGTTCAGCAGTCATCAATCAAATGTATTTATAAAGCCCTTCTTACATCAGCTGATGTCACAAAGTGCTATACAGAAACCCAGCCTAAAACCCCAAACAGCAAGCCATGCAGGTGTAGAAGCACAGTGGCTAGGAAAAACTCCCTAGAAAGGCCGGAACCTAGGAAGAAACCTAGAGAGGAACCAGGCTATGAGGGGTGGCCAGTCCTCTTCTGGCTGTGCCGGGTTGAGATTATAATATGGCCAAGATGTTCAAATGTTCATAGATGACCAGCATGGTCAGATAATAATAAGCAGTGGTGGTAGAGGGTACAACAGGTCAGCACCTCAGGAGTAAATGTCAGTTGGCTTTTCATAGCCGATCATTCAGAATATCTCTACCGCTCCTGCTGTCTCTAGACAGTTGAAAACAGCAGGTCTGGGACAGGTAGCGCGTCTGGTGAACAGGTCAGGGTTCCATAGCCGCAGGCAGAACAGTTGAGCAGCAGCATGACCAGGTAGACTGGCGACAGCAAGGAGTCATCAGGCCAGGTAGTCCTGAGGTATGGTCCTAGGGCTCAGGTCCTCTGAGAGAAAGAGAGAAAGAGAGAGAGAGAGAGAGAGAGAAAGTGAGAGAAAATTAGAGAGAGCATACTTAAATTCACGCAGGACACCAGATAAGGCAGGAGAATACTCCAGATGTGACAGACTGACCCTAGCCCCCCGACACATAAACTACTGCAGCATAAATACATAAATACTGGAGGCTGAGACAGGAGGGGTCAGGAGACACTGTGGCCCTGTCCGACGATACCCCCGGACAGGGCCAAACAGGCAGGATATAACCCCACCCACTTTGCCAAAGCACAGCCCCCACACCACTAGAGGGATATCTTCAACCACCAACTGACTATCCTGAGACAAGGCCGAGTATAGCCCACAAAGATTTCCCCCACGGCACGAACCCGAGGGGGGGCTCCAACCCGGACAGGAAGATCACGTCAGTGACTCAACCCACTCAAGTGACGCACCCCTCCTAGGGACGGCATGGAAGAACACCAGTAAGCCAGTGACTAAGCCCCCGTAATAGGGTTAGAGGCAGAGAATCCCAGTGGAGAGAGGGGAACTGGTCAGGCAGAGACAGCAAGGGCAGTTTGTTGCTACAGTGCCTTTCCGTCATGGCTTGGGGGTAGAAGCTGTTAAGGAGCCTTTTGGTTCTAGACCGCTTGCAGTGCGGTAGCAGAAAGAACAGTCTATGATTTGGGTGACTGGAGCCTTCCTCTGACACCGCTTAGTATATAGGTCCTGGTTGGCAGGAAACTTGACCCCAGTGTTGTACTGGGCCGTATGCACTACCCTCTGTAGCGCCTTACGGTCAGATGCCGAGCAGTTGTCATACCAGGCGGTGATGCAACCGGTCAGGATGCTCTCGATGGTGCTGTTGTAGAACTGGGGACCCATGCAAAATATTTTCAGTCTCCTGAGGGGGAAAAGGTGTTGTTGTGCCTTCTTCACAATTGTCTTGGTGTGTTTGGACTGGTGTGTTGGGACCATGATAGTTTGTTGGTGATGTAGACACCAAGGAACTTGAAACTCTCAACCCGCTCCACTTCAGCCCCATCGATGTTAATGGGGGCCTGTTCGGCCCCCCTTTTCCTATAGCCACAATCAGCTCCTTTGTCTTGCTCACATTGAGGGAGAGGTTGTTGTCCTGGCACCACACTGCCAGCTCTCTGACCTCCTCTCTATAGACTGTCTCATCATTGTCGGTGATCAGGCCTACCACTGTTGTGTCGTCAACAAACTTCATGATGGTGTTGGAGTCGTGCTTGGCCACGCAGTTGTGGGTGAACAGAGAGTACAGGAGGGGACTAAGCACGTACTCGTGAGAGGCCCCAGTGTTGAGGATCAGCGTGGCAGTTGTTGCCTACCCTCATTGTTGTTGTTGCCTACCCTTACCACCTGGGGGCGGCCCGTCAGGAAGTCCAGGATCCAGTTGCAGAGGGAGGTGTTTAGTCCCAGGGTCCTTAGCTTAGTGATGAGCTTTGAGGGCACTATGGTGTTGAACGCTGAGCTGTAGTCAATGTACAGCATTCTCAAATGGGTGTTCCTTTTGTTCAAGTGGGAAAGGGCAGTGTGGAGTGCGATTGAGGTTGCGTCATCTGTAGAGCTGTTGGGGCGGTATGCGAATTGGAGTGTGTCTAGCGTTTCCGGGCATGATGGTCTTGATGTGAGTCATGACCAGCCTTTCAAAGCACTTCATGGCTACCGACGTGAGTGTTACGGGCCTGTAGTCATTTAGGCAGGTTAACTTTGTTTTCTTGGGCACAGGGACTATGGTGGTCTGCTTGAAACATGTAGCTATTATAGACTGGGTCAGGGAGAGGTTGAAAATGTCAGTGAAGACACTTGACAGTTGGTCCGCGGACGCACGTCCTGGTAATTCGTCTGGCCCGCGGCTTTGTGAATATTGACCTGTTTAAAGGTCTTGCTCACATCGGGTACGGAGAGCGTGATCACACAGTCGTCCGGAACAGCTGGTGCTAAACTGCATGCTTAAGTGTTGCTTGCCTCGAAGCGAGCATAAAAGGCAAATCAAAATCAAATCAAATCAAATTTTATTTGTCACATACACATGGTCAGCAGATGTTAATGTGGGTGTAGCGAAATGCTTGTGCTTCTACTTCCGACAGTGCAGTAATATCTAACAAGTAATCTTAACAATTCCCCAACAACTACCCAATACACACATAAATCTGAAGGGGTGAATGAGAATATGTACATATAAATATATGGATGAGCGATGACAGAGCGGCATAGGCAAGGTGCAATAGATGGTGTAAAATACAGTATATACATGTGATATGAGTAATGTAAGATATGTAAACATTATTAAAGTGGCATTATTTAGAGTGGCATTGTATAAAGTGACCAGTGATCCATTTATTTAAGTGACCAGTGATTGGGTCTCAATGTAGGCAGCAGCCTCTCTGAGTTAGTGACTGCTGTTTAACAGTCTGATGGCCTTGAGATAGAAGCTGTTTTTCAGCCTCTCGGTCCCCGCTTTGATGCACCTATACTGACCTCGGCTTCAGGATGTTAGCGGGGTGAACAGACAGTGGCTCGGGTGGTTGATGTCCTTGAGGATCTTTTTGGCCTTCCTGTGACATCGGGTGGTGTAGGTGTCCTGGAGGGCAGGTAGTTTAACCCCGGTGATGCGTTGTGCAGAACGCACCACCCTCTGGAGAGCCTTCCGGTTCAGGGCGGTGCAGTTGCCGTACCAGGTGGTGATACAGCCCGACAGGATGCTCTCGATTGTGCATCTGTAAAAGTTTGTCAGGGTTTTGGGTGACAAGCCAAATTTCTTCAACCTCCTGAGGCATTGTGTTATGTCATGACTTACCTGGACCACCTGTTGAGATGTGCCTTTTGTTAAGTAAATTGGGTGTTAAATGAGGTGAAAAAGAGACTGGATTGCCACTTTAAATAACTTCTTCCTCCTTCTAAACTAACTGCTCTCGTCTCTGCAGCCTGGAGCACAGTAACCTAGAGTTGGAGACTGAGATGGGGACCCTTCACGAGGAGCTCAACCAGGAGAAGAAGAAGGTCACCATGGTGGAGATCAAGTTTCGTAATGCAGAGCGAGCCAAGGATGATGCAGAGAAGAGGAACGAGATGCTGCAGAAAGAGATGGAACAGTTCTTCTCTACCTTCGGAGATCTGACCGACGACCCGCGCCGGCCCAGCCGGGCCAATACCATCTGGATCCAGTGAGGGGTTGTGGCAGTGCAGGGTGGACTGTGCCATTTTAATCGAATGAGAGGGGGTGGGACTTGACAATGACTTGGAGACATATTGAAAGGGACATTACCGTCTGGATCTTGTGAGGGGGAGTGTGTACCACCTGGGGGGGTGAGAGAAAGTGTGAGAATGTACTAAGGTGACACTTTGACAGAGTGTACCACCTGAATCTAGTGCGAGGGGTTGTCACAGTACACGGTGGAATGTGCCATTTTATTCTAGTGTGGCAGTGCAGAGTGGACTGTGCCATTTTAATCTAGTGAGAGGGGGTGTGGCAGTGCAGAGTGGACTGTGCCATTTTAATCTAGTGAGAGGGGGTGTGGCAGTGCAGAGTGGACTGTGCCATTTTAATCTAGTGAGAGGGGGTGTGGCAGTGCAGAGTGGACTGTGACATTTTAATCTAGTGAGAGGCGATGGGAGTATGTACTAAGGCAGGGTTTCCCAAACTTGGTCCTTTGGACCCATGTGGCACAGATTTTGGTTTTTGCCCTAGCACTACACAGCTGATTGAAATAATGAACTAATCATCAACTTTTGATGGCAAAAACCAAAACGTGCACGTGTGGTCCCCACGACTGAGTTTGGGTAACCCTGTATTAAGGAGTAGAAAAAACATTGAGAGAGACAATACCGTCTGAAAGCAAAGAGACTTATGGATTCAGTGTGTAGTGGGACAGGGTGCATGCCGCTGGACCTCAACCATGCTGACTGACTGTGGCAATATTACTGAAGACGTCAGGCGGCTGGTTATCTGCCTGACACAGACTATATACCCAGTCTATACATGGACTACTGAAAGACTACACTACCCATAAAACCATTCTTCTTCCCCATTTTCCTTCAAGATCCAATCAAGTATATAATCAACCCTGTTCCATATTATCATGTATCTGCTTGTGTATGTAAAGGAAAAACAATGCTGAAGAAAAGTTATGTATGTGTAAAAAAAAAAAAATGTTACAAAAATATTTGTATGTTTGTCTGGTATATTTAAACAACATAACTACGTATCCATTTGTGACATTTCCATTTGATATCAATGCTTTTTGTTGAACATATATTTTATTTTCAACATGGTGGTACTGAATTACTTTATGTACTCAGATTTAGTTTCCTGTGTCTATATTCAAGTTAATATAACTTGTGGCTTTTTGCTACGGAGCCATTTCATTCATCCCAAAGAAGAAGAGACAGAACATGTACATGTTTTTATAGACACTTTGCTTTGTTTGTCTGTACTGTAGCTTTAAGACATTTTCAGATAGGAATGTTCTGGCTTCAAATGAATCATATTTTGTAGATTTTGTATTAAACCTAAATACAAGTCTAGTTAGTAATGGTTTCAACATTGAATGTTCATCTATGGTTGATATTTATCCTAAACTGAAGATCAGGGGTTGTGATGATTCTGTGTATTAATGGGCGCTGTAGATCAGGGGGTTGTGATGATTCTGTGTATTAATGGGCGCTGTAGATCAGGGGGTTGTGATGATTCTGTGTATTAATGGGCGCTGTAGATCAGGGGGTTGTGATGATTCTGTGTATTAATGGGCGCTGTAGATCAGGGGGTTGTGATGATTCTGTGTATTAATGGGCGCTGTAGATCAGGGGGTTGTGATGATTCTGTGTATTAATGGGCGCTGTAGATCAGGGGGTTGTGATGATTCTGTGTATTAATGGGCGGTGTAGATCAGGGGTTGCTCTACCTACAGTAGTTCTTGGGGAGTATCACAATGTCAAGAGGCTTGTAGAAATAGAGTTTCTCTGTGCTGGTTTCTCAAGCACTCCTGGTGTGGGTAGACTGTATAATATGGCCATTTTCAACATTGTATATGAACACATATAACAGAGACTATAACTGTTTATAGTGGTATAGATTCAGTCTGCAGCAGCCCTGGACCCCGTGGAGTAGAGACCTCCTGGTGGGCCTGGATCCCGTGGAGTAGAGACCTGAACCCTGTGGAGTAGAGACCTCATGGTGGGCCTGGACCCTGTGGAGTGGACCTGGACCCTGTCGAGTAGAGACCTCCTAGTGGGCCTGGACCCTGTGGAGTAGAGACCTCATGGTGGGCCTGGCCCTGTGGAGTAGAGACCTCATGGTGGATCTGAACCCTGTGGAGTGGACCTGGACCCTGTGGAGTAGAGACCTCATGGTGGATCTGAACCCTGTGGAGTAGAGACCTCATGGTGGGCCTGGACCCTGTAGAGTAGAGACCTCATGGTGGGCCTGGACCCTGTGGAGTAGAGAACTAGACCCTGTGGAGTAGAGACCTCATGGTGGATCTGAACCCTGTGGAGTAGAGACCTCATGGTGGGCCTGGACCCTATGGAGTAGAGACCTCATGGTGGATCTGGACCTTGTGGAGTAGAGACCTGAGCCCTATGGAGTAGAGACCTCCTGGTGGGCCTGGACCCTGTGGAGTGGACCTGGACCTTGTGGAGTAGAGACCTGAACCCTGTGGAGTAGAGACCTCCTGGTGGGCCTGGACCCTGTGGAGTAGAGACCTGGACCTTGTGGAGTAGAGACCTGAACCCTGTGGAGTAGAGACCTGAACCCTGTGTATAGACCTGGACCCTGTGGAGTAGAGACCTCATGGTGGATCTGGACCCTGTGGAGTAGAGACCTCCTAGTGGGCCTGGACCCTGTGGAGTAGAGACCTCATAGTGGATCTGAACCCTGTGGAGTAGAGACCTCATGGTGGACCTGAATCCTGTGGAGTAGAGACCTCATGGTGGGCCTGGACCTGTGGAGTAGAGACCTCCTGGTGGACCTGAACCCTGTGGAATGGACCTGGACCCTGTGGAGTAGAGACCTCCTGGTGGGCCTGGACCCTGTGGAGTAGAGACCTCATGGTAGGCCTGGACCCTGTGGAGTAGAGACCTCATGGTGGGCCTGGACCCTGTGGAGTAGAGACCTCATGGTGGGCCTGGACCCTGTGGAGTAGAGACCTCATGGTGGCCTGGACCCTGTGGAGCAGAGACCTCATGGTGGACTTGAACCCTGTGGAGTAGAGACCTCATGGTGGGCCTGGACCCTGTGGATTAGAGACCTCATGGTGGGCCTGGACCCTGTGGAGTGGACCTGGACCCTGTGGAGAAGAGACCTCATGGTGGACCTGGACCCTGTGGAGTAGAGACCTCATGGTGGGCCTGGACCCTGTGGAGTAGAAACCTCATGGTGGGCCTGGACCCTGTGGAGTAGAGACCTCATGGTGGACCTGGACCCTGTGGAGTAGAGCCCTCATGGTGGGCCTGAACCCTGTGGAGTGGAGACCTGGACCCTGTGGAGTAGAGGCCTCATGGTGGATCTGAAAACTGTGGAGTATAGACCTCATGGTGGGCCTGGACCCTGTGGAGTAGAGACCTGGACCCTGTGGAGTAGAGACCTCATGGTGGACCTGAAAACTGTGGAGTATAGACCTCATGGTGGGCCTGGACCCTGTGGAGTAGAGACCTTATGGTGGGCCTGGACCCTGTGGAGTGGACCTGGACCCTGTGGAGTGGACCTGGACCCTGCACCATAATGATGGATACTGGCCTGTTGTAAGAGTGTGTTGTGTGTGTGTATATATAATAGCATTACTGAGAACCAGTGGGGTGTGGCTCGCACATTGTGGGGACTTTGGGAAAGTTAACTTTTTTCTGAAGCTGCTTTAAAAATAAAAATAAAGATTTAGATTGCTACGCTACACAGCTGTGTATGGACCTGTGGGGAATGTAGTGGATACTTGTGTTTCTGTCATACATCACTCAGTTACAAGGACCTGGTGCTGCCTGCCTGCTGTTGTCTGTCAGAGAGGAAGAGGTGAACCAAAGAGGAATAACTGGCCCCGAAATCTGTCTTCTCCACCAGGTGGTGCTGTTTCTGTTTATTTCAATTCAAGGGGCTTTATTGGCATGGGAAACATATGCTAAACATTGCCAAAGCAAGTGAAGTAGATAATATACAAAATTTAAATAAACAATAAAAATGAACAGTAAAAATTACGCTCACAGAAGTTCCAAAAGAATAAAGACATTACAAATGTCATATTATGTATATATACAGTGTTGTAACGATGTACAAATGGTTAAAAGTACAAAAGGGAAAATAAATAAACATAAATATGGGTTGTATTTACAATGGTGTTTGTTCTTCACTGGTTTCCCTTTTCTTGTGGCAACAGGTCACACATCTTGCTGCTGTGATGGAACACTGTGGTATTTCACCCAGTAGATATGGGAGTTTATCAAAATCGGGTTTGTTTTCAAATTCTTTGTGGATCTGTGTAGTCTGAGGGAAATATGTGTCTCTAATATGGTCATACATTTGGCAGGAGGTTAGGAATTCTTCCAATGTGTCAAGTAATTATCTTTTTGTTTTCTCATGATTTGGTTGGGTCCTGTCCTGGGGCTCTGTGGGGTCTGTTTGTGTTTGTGAACAGAGCCCCAGGACCAGCTTGCTTAGGGGACTCTTCTCCAGGTTCATCTCTCTGTAGGTGATGGCTTTGTTATGGAAGGTTTGGGAATCGCTTCCTTTTATGTGGTTGTAGAATTTAACTGCTCTTTTTTGGATTTTGAAAATTAGCGGGTATCGGCCTAATTCTGCTCTGCATGCATTATTTGGTGTTTTACGTTGTACACTGAGGATATTTTTGCAGAATTCTGCATGCAGAGTCTCAATTTGGTGTTTGTCCCATTTTGTGAATTATTGATTGGTGAGCGGACCCCAGACCTCACAACCATAAAAGGCAATGGGTTCTATAACTGATTCAAGTATTTTTAGCCAGATCCTAATTGGTATGTTGAATTTTATGTTCCTTTTGATGGCATAGAATGCCCTTCTTGCCTTGTCTCTCAGATTATTCACAGCTCTGTGGAAGTTACCTATGGCACTGATGTTTAGGCTGAGGTATGCATAGTTTTTTGTGTGCTCTAGGGCAACGGTGTCTAGATGGAATTTGTATTTGTGGTCCTGGCGACTGGACCTTTTTTGGAACAATTTTGGAATTATTTTGGTCTTACTGAGATTTACTGTCAGTGCCCAGGTCTGACAGAATCTGTGCAGAATATCTAGGTGCTGCTGTAGGCCCTCCTTGGTTGGTGACAGAAGCACCAGATCATCAGCAAACAGTAGACATTTGACTTCAGATTCTAGTAGGGTGAGGGCCGGGTGCTGCAGACTGTTCTAGTGCCCTCGCCAATTTGTTGATATATATGTTGAAGAGGGTGGGGCTGAAGCTGCATCCCTGTCTCACCCCACGGCCTTGTGGGAAGAAATGTGTGTGTTTTTTGCCTATTTTAACCGCACACTTGTTGTTTGTGTACATGGATTTTATAATGTCGGATGTTTTTCCCCCAACACCACTTTCCATCAATTTGTATAGCAGACCCTCATGCCAAAATTAGTCGAAGGCTTTTTGGAAATCAACAAAGCATGAGAAGACTTTGACTTTGTTTTGGTTTGTTTGTTTGTCAATTAGGGTGTGCAGGGTGAATACGTGGTCTGTCGTACGATAATTTGGTAAAAAGCCAATATGACATTTGCTCAGTACATTGTTTTCACTGAGGAAATGTACGAGTCTGCTGTTAATGATAATGCAGAGGATTCTCCCACGGTTGCTGTTGACGCATATTCCACGGTTGTTATTGGGGTCAAATTTGTCACTTTTGTGGATTGGGGTGATCAGTCCTTGGTTCCAAATATTGGGGAAGATGCCAGAGCTAAGGATGATGTTAAAGAGTTTTAGTATAGCCAATTTGAATTTGTTGTCTGTATATTTTATCATTTCATTGAGGATACCATCAACACCACAGGCCTTTTTGGGTTCAAGGTTTTTATTTTGTCCTGTAGTTTATTCAAGGTAATTGGAGAATCTAGTGGGTTCTGGTAGTCTTTAATAGTTGATTCTAAGATTTGTATTTGATCATGTATATGTTTTTGCTGTTTGTTCTTTGTTATAGAGCCAGAAAGATTGGAGAAGTGGTTTACCCATACATCCATTTTGAATAGAAAATTCTTCGTGTTGTTATGTGTTTTCCAATTTTCCCAGAAGTGGTTAGAGTCTATGGATTCTTCAATTACATTGAGCTGATTTCTGACGTGCTGTTCCTTCTTTTCCCGTAGTGTATTTCTGTATTGTTTTAGTGATTCACCATAGTGAAGGCGTAGACTCAGGTCTTCTGGGTCTCTATGTTTTTGGTTGAACAGGTTCCTCAATTTCTTTCTTAGGTTTTTGCAAACCATTTGTCATTGTTCATTTTCTGTTTTCTGTTTGACACTTTTAGATTTGATAGGGAAGCTGAGGTTAAATATACTGTTAAGATTTTCTACTGCCAAATTTACACCTTCACTATTACAGTGGAACGTTTTGTCCAGGAAGTTGTCTAAAAGGGATTGAATTTGTTGTTGCCTAATTCTTTTTTGGTAGGTTTCCACAGTACATTCCTTCCATCTATAGCATTTCTTAATATTACTCAGTTCCTTTGGCTTTGATGCCTCATGATTGAGTATTGCTCTGTTCAAGTAGACTGTGATTTTGCTGTGATCTGATAGGGGTGTCAGTGGGCTGACTGAACGCTCTGAGAGACTCTGGGTTGAGGTCAGTGATAAAGTAGTCTACAGTACTACTGCCAAGAGATGAGCTATAGGTGTACCTACCATGGGGTGCCCTCGAAGCCTACCATTGACTATGTACATATCCAGCATGCGACAGAGCTGCAGGAGTTGTGACCCGTTTTTGTTGGTTATGTTGTCATAGTTGTGCCTAGGGGTGCCTATGGGGGAGGGAATGCTGTCACCTCCAGGCAGGTGTTTGTCCCCCTGTGTGCTGAGGGTGTCAGGTTCTTGTCCGGTTCTGGTCCCTGGGCCTGGAAATGATTGATTCCCCCTCCGGGATGGAGAAGCTATCTTCTTTAAAGTATGGGGATTCTAGTGGGCGGATATACTGTAGGAAGCACACAGGAGGACATTTTTCTCTGTTAAGATCATTTCCTTTTGAATTTCTAGCCAAATGTAAAATGTTCCTGTTTTGATTAATTTAATGGAGTGAGTTAGGTCTGTTCTATACCAAATTAGCATACCCCCTGAGTCCCTTCCCTGTTTTACTCCTGGTAGTTTGGTGGATGGGACTACCAGCTCTCTGTAACCTAGAGGGCAACCAGTGGGTCCATCTCCTCTATACCATGTTAGTTGTAGGATGACAATGTCTGTATTTCCGATTTCTTTGATGAAGTCCAGGTTCCTGCTCTTTAGGTCAAAGACAGATAACCTCAGGCCTT
This sequence comes from Salmo trutta, assembly GCF_901001165.1. Taxonomy (NCBI): domain Eukaryota; kingdom Metazoa; phylum Chordata; class Actinopteri; order Salmoniformes; family Salmonidae; genus Salmo; species Salmo trutta. Next base: position 60,620,668 of record NC_042971.1, read on the forward strand.
GGATATTCCAGGATGAGATAGTGAAGGCTTTGTGTTCCAAAAAGTGTCCAATGTTGTTGGTCGTGTGGTTTGGCCTCAGGCCATTAAGTGTGAGCAGAGCCTGCTGAGCATCTGGTACATGCCATTGGCTTGGGCTAGTGTAAGAGTGGGGGTTGGGCCTGTTTGCCCGCTCACGGCCTGGGGTGTATGTGTGACTTCCATGTTGAGGCCCTCTTTGCGGGGGTGGGGTGCATGGGGTGGGCAGGAGGGGCATAGTTCTGATCTGAGGGGGCCTACATGGGGTGTGGGCATGGTTGACTTGAGGGGGTGTTGATTGGTTGGTGTGGGAATGGTTGGGGTGGTGTTGTGGTCTGGATGTCGGTCCTCTCGGCGTGGGTCCTCTATGTGGGGGGTCCCGCAAGTCTGGGAGAGTGTCTCGCTGGTCTGGGCGGGGTGTCTACTGATCTGTTGCTCCTGTGTGAAGTGTTGGGCCTGCGTTTGAGAGCGATGTCCTTTTGGGTCCCGGGCGAAGGTGGGCACTGCTGCCTTGTATAGGTGGACTTGGTCATAAAAGCTGTTCAAGTCCAGGGTGGAGTGCTGGGCCCCATACTTTTATTTCTCTCTCCAAGCAAGGAGTTTTCAATTAGAGTGTCAAATTTGGTTAGCAAAAAAAATAAAATGAAATGGTTTATTTGCTACATGTGGCTTATTTGATCGAATGGAATTTTGGGAATCCTTAGGTTGTTTCTAGTGTACTGATATAAGTAGGACACGTGACATCCTGGCAACTTTGAGAAAAAAACACTTTATATTGGAGTTTGTGCCTGGTTGTCACTAGTTACCGCAAACACAAAGTCATAAACCCTGCCTATTTCTACAATTTATCTTCTTAAAATGTGATTTTAAACCTAATCATATGCCTAACCCTAACCTTAAATTAAGACCAAAATGCCAATTTTTGTGTTCATGAATTTTTACGATATAGCCAAATTTGACTTTGTGGCTGTGGTAACTAGTAGAAACCATTGTGCCTGTTGGTCACTGCCCTCTCATTGGCTAGAATGGTCCCACCTGATCTTGCCTCCTCCCACCTGCATTCCATTTTTGAAGACATTTATTTTCATTGTTAGAGCACACACTAGAGTGTCTGGTTAATATCATGGATAATCTGTGCATCTGTTTATGAAAAGAACTGAAGGACCCCATATAGGCGTCCCTTAAGGAGCGCCTGTCATCAATCTTATACGAGGGTTTCGTCTCAAATGGAAGTATCCCTGTATAGTGCACTTCTCTATATAGTTCACTACTTTTGCAATACCCATAGTGCACTACCCATAGTTCACTACCCATAGTGCACTGGTAAAAAGTGTATATAGAGAATGGGGTGCCATTTGGTACACAATCCAGACAGAACAAGAGGAGATAGCTGGGATATCTCCTCCTATATCCCCCTCCACCTTTCAGCAGGACATAACAGGCATAAACCTGGTTGACAGCAGTATTAACTACAACTGTGAATTCCAGACTTACTGAGGTGCAGATTATGGAAGAGAAGAAGAGGGAAGTGGAATATATTCTTGATCTGTCATTCTGCCCCTGAACAAGGCAGTTAACCCACTGTTCCTAGGCCGTCATTGTAAATAAGAATTTGTTCTTAACTGACTTGCCTGGTTAAATAAAGGTTAAATAAATAAATTAAAAAACGAAATTAAAAAAAATACAAAGAAGAATACCACTTCAAAAGCTGTCAGAGTTAAAATGTTTGTGTCCTTCTTTGGGAACTCTATTTAGAAGGAAAACACAGCGATCCTTATGAAGTAGTACAGTCAAATATTGTACTATCACAGAGGGACATGTTATAGACCTTAAGTCGTCCTTATCTTTGGGTGGGGACTTTTCAGGATATGAGTATGTTTATATATATATATATATATATATATATATATATATATATATATATATATAAAAAAATGATAATCCATCCACCTGACAGGTGTGGCATATCAAGAAGATGATTAAACAGCATGATCATTACAGAGGTGCACCTTGTGTTGGGGACAATAAAAGGCCACTCTAAAATGTGCAGTTTTGTCACAATGCAAGTTTTTAGGGAGCGTTTAATTGGCATGCTGACTGCAGGAATGTCCACCAGAGCTGTTGACGGAGAATTGAATGTTCATTTTTACCATAAGCCGCCTCCGTTATTTTAGAGAATTTGGCAGTACGTCCAAACGGCCTCACAACTGCAGACCACGTGTAACCACGCCAGCCCAGGACCTTCACATCCGGTTTCTTCACCTGCAGGAGAGACCAGCTATCCGAACAGCTGATGAAACTGAGGAGTATTTCTGTCTGTAATAAAACCCTTTTGTGGGGAAAAACTCATTCTGATTGTCTGAGCCTTGCTCCCAAGTGGGTGGGCCTATGCCCTCTCAGGCCCACCCATGGCTGCGCCCCTGCCCAGTCATGTGAAATCCATAGATTAAGGCCTAATGAATTTATTTCAATTGACAGATTTCCTTATATGAACTGTAACTCTGTAAAATCGTTGAAATTGTTGCATGTTGCGATTATATATTTGTTCAGTATTCATTCACATAGGTCCTGATTCAGACTTAAGAAATCTATTCCTTTTTTTACTTGTTTTCATTTAAGCACTTCTCAGTAGTTGGTATTCAGACTTACCTTCTGCACTGGGTCAAATGCGGAAGATACATTTGAGTTGAATACATTTGCTTGGACAACTGACTAGGTATCCCTCTTTCCCTTTCTTTCCCCAGGTGCATAATGATCTTTGCTGGTGTGGCTCCCTCTCGCAATTTGAATAAATGTAATTCAACCACTGAAAACCCTCCCACTTGCTGTCCAACAGATTTTCTGTTGGAGTTTTCATTCAATAAGGTTGAAAAAGCATGAAACATTGCTCAATATTTCCACAACTGTCCTTCACCAGGGGGTATAGTAACATATGTAACAAATATGGGTTTTAGGCTTTAAATATACAAACAACGATTATTTCATCCCTTTATTGAAATGTAAGGACACTGATCAAATAAGACATTTACAGATACAAAACAAAACCAAACAACTTAGAAGGTATTCTGCTCAGTTGCTAGGTAACTATATAGGTCAGAAAAACTTAGAAGGTATTCTGCTCAGTTGCTAGGTAACTATATAGGTCAGGAAAAACATGTAGATGATGAGTCTTTATCTGCATTTTAACAACAGTCCCAGTGTGTTTAAAAAGTAGGTTCCAATTTCTACATGATGTAGTTAGTCAAAGATGCAACGATACCATGGTGATGGTTGTAGTGTACTTCCTGTAGAGAGGACATGGGTATCGGTCAGTTGTGGTGACTATGTGCAGGTAGGTGCAGTCAGTGACACCATGCGGAAACAGATTGAACAGGACAGACCAGACACTTAAAGGTTTCAACATCTCTGGTAAACTTTCCCAAACTTCACAGGTTTTCATGAAGTTGAGGATTATAAATTGAAGGATTCCTGGGATCAGGAGGGAATGAAAAGGGAGGGAATCATCCAACTGGGAATCTTCCAACCAGGACCTCTGGAAAACCTGGGAATTCTGGGAAAGTTTCCAGAATTGTTTCAACCCTACCAGATACCAACTTCATTTCAATGCTTGCTGTGTTGTTGTTATTACTGTCTATCTAAGATGAGGAAACTGCATCATTCCAAACAAGGCACTTCCCATTATTCAGGTTCAGTCTATGAAATAATAAATAATCAATAATAAATAAAATTCCAGTTAAAATCCTTCTTTTTAACATTACTGGTTTTATAGGTAGTCGGTATATCAGCTGATTCCCTTTTGACAAAATATGGCATTACAGTAAGTAGTAGTCATTACAGTAAGTGAGTAGTAGTCATTACAGTAAGTAGTAGTCATTACAGTAAGTAGTAGTCATTACAGTAAGTAAGTAGTAGTCATTACAGTAAGTGAGTAGTAGTCATTACAGTAAGTAGTAGGCATTACAGTAAGTAGTAGTCATTACAGTAAGTAGTAGTCATTTAAATGTAAATGACAGATGCGATTGAGGAACTAAACTATTCTATGAGGTAACCTCTTGACCCCCCCCCCCCCCCCACCAAAGCGTTCTTCAGATAGTAACACAAACATATAAGTCTCCTTCTCTCCTCTTCTTTACTCCACAGTAGTGACACAGAAACAGAGTGAGTGACCACCCTGGTTGGTGGGTAGGTGACATTTGGAATGACAGGCTGTGGGTGGTGGTGCAGTCTGAAGGGATTTTATTATTTCATTTCAACAAAAACACAAAAAATAAATGAGAACTTAAGGTTCCAGCTCAGCGACAAGTTTGGGGTCAGTGCCATTTACATTCAGGCAATTCAGGAAGTCAATTGAAAAATTCAGTTCCAAATTCCAATCTTCCTGAACGTGTTTCAATGATGAAAATATGGAATTAGAATTGGAATTTCAGTTGACTTTCTGAATTGACTGAATTGAAATGGAATTGAACCCCAATCCTACTCAGCGATGACAGTGATAGTACTGTACGTCACAATGGCTTCTCCTGCAGCCAATCACTCCCAGTATGTATGTTAATATATATAGCAATCCATCATTAACTAGAGCTCCCCCATCCCTGGGTTTCAGCACCACTCCGGTTGAAAAGTTCAATTACTTATGTTATATAAACAAAAGTATCTATAGTCATTTATCATATAATTAGAGTTAGCTTTTGTAATCATGCAGCAGGACTAACAGGCAAGGAGTTAAACTTAGGTAAAAGGTCAAGGGGCAAAGGTTAGGGGGGCAAAGGTCAAGGCGGTGATGTCATGTGGCAAGGTGCGCTATAGAAGAACTTCCAGTACTGGCCATCAGTCCCACTCTGTCTGTCTGTCTGTCTGTCTGTCTGTCTGTCTGTCTGTCTGTCTGTCTGTCTGTCTGTCTGTCTGTCTGTCTGCCTAGCTTGCTGCTGTACAGAATTACATATTTACAGAAGACAGGGGGCGCTGTGCTGTGTGGAACACTAGCACCAACCCCTGCAGGAATAATAGTATTCAAACACACCTATCTGTCAACCCCATACAGGAGACAACCCCAGGATCAAGCCTAGAGGTTATCAAAACATACCAGTACCGTCACATAAGGTGTGGGGAAAGTGAATGGAGGTTTATATAGTACAGTGCAGTAATGAACAAAGAGAGAACACCTTGCCACATTGACTGAAGCACAGACGCTTGCAAGGTATTGGGGGAATGAACAGACAGTTTTAATGACACTTTACAGAAAAATGCCTGTCTAAGCTTTTTGTATTTTTTTTTTATTGATGCCATATACGGGGGAGATATAAGTAAAGCAACTAGAAGTTAATAAATATATTTCACTTTAGTTCATTTTAGTTTTTTCGTTATACTTTTGTGATTTCTTTTTGAATGAAAATGCAGGCTTAAATTTTATAATCATGATTCTTATAGTAATTACTATATTTCCTTAATCATCCCATTCATATCAGAATTTTTTTCTCTTTTAATCATTTTTGTTCTTTTTCAGGTTTCGGTTGGTAGTGGTTGGTAGGTAGGTTGGTTGGGTTGTTTGGACATTGTGTTTCACCTTCTGAAGAACATGGGGTTGCGCAGGCAGGCTGCTAGTCACCTGCAACAACCCAGGGGTCCTGCAGAGGTCTCCAGGCTGCTGTCGGTGTCTGAGGCCAGGGTCTGGTCGGTGGACATGGAGGAGATATCGTTGACGGAGGGGGAAGGGAGGCTCTCACCACTGCTGTTCACGGCTGCACCTGTGCTGAGGGAATAAACAGGCGGCCGGGATTACAATGAACTAACAGCCCCGCAGACACTAATACATAGACACAGTCACAGTCAGCTACAACCATTACTGTGACACATACAACCCTTACTGTGTCATACACAATCAGTCACAACACAACCCAATAGTACACAAGGAACCGTACGTATATACAAATCACAGTGACACACTAGACATGAGAGAGGCAAGTTAAGGCTGGGGTCCACTGTCCTCTCTCTCCTCAGAGGAAGTAACAGATACAAGTTAAGGCTGGGGTCCACTGTCCTCTCTCTCCTCAGAGGAAGTAACAGATACAAGTTAAGGCTGGGGTCCACTGTCCTCTCTCTCCTCAGAGACAGTAACAGAACAAGTTAAGGCTGGGGTCCACTGTCCTCTCTCTCCACAGAGACAGTAACAGAACAAGTTAAGGCTGGGGTCCACTGTCCTCTCTCTCCTCAGAGACAGTAACAGAACAAGTTAAGGCTGGGGTCCACTGTCTGCTCTCTCCTCAGAGACAGTAACAGAACAAGTTAAGGCTGGGGTCCACTGTCCTCTCTCTCCTCAGAGACAGTAACAGAACAAGTTAAGGCTGGGGTCCACTGTCTGCTCTCTCCTCAGAGACAGTAACAGAACAAGTTAAGGCTGGGGTCCACTGTCTGCTCTCTCCTCAGAGACAGTAACAGAACAAGTTAAGGCTGGGGTCCACTGTCTGCTCTCTCCTCAGAGACAGTAACAGAACAAGTTAAGGCTGGGGTCCACTGGCCTCTCTCTCCTCAGAGACAGTAACAGAACAAGTTAAGGCTGGGGTCCACTGTCTGCTCTCTCCTCAGAGACAGTAACAGAACAAGTTAAGGCTGGGGTCCACTGTCTGCTCTCTCCTCAGAGACAGTAACAGAACAAGTTAAGGCTGGGGTCCACTGTCTGCTCTCTCCTCAGAGACAGTAACAGAACAAGTTAAGGCTGGGGTCCACTGTCCTCTCTCTCCACAGAGACAGTAACAGAACAAGTTAAGGCTGGGGTCCACTGTCCTCTCTCTCCTCAGAGACACTAATACTAAGATTCTATTTAAAGGTCCCTAAAAGACCTATTCATATTCTGTGTGTTCAGTAGCAGCATGTCAAAGTAAAAGAGATGACATGTTTAATAAAAATGGCAGAGGATGATAATCAGTTCTAAACTGGTCCGGTTTCTTATTATAATATGCAGAAGATGTCGTCCTTCATCTTTCCTTCAGAGGATTCGACGGGGCTATTTCATTTCATTTCACAGCAAATGGCTCCATCTATCATTTTTCTCTTCCCTTTTCTGTCTTTCTTTGGCTTTTAGATTCAAATAAATCTGATTGAGTTGGTTCTGTTTTCCGAGATGGATTCTAGGCTATACCAGAGCCGGATATGGTAGACTAAAAGCATTTGCAGGAAACAAATAGATGAGGGAACATCTAGTTAAAGAGTAGCATAGAAAACTGAAGAGAACATTATTTAAGCAGGTAGGAATACAAAAAGTGTTCTCTTATTATCAAATACCTCCCATTGAGAATAGTTTTATCCAGTGATCGCTCGACTTGGGCAGAAGCTCACCAGAGCTGAGTACCGGCACCTCAAATGTTCTACTGCTTCAGCTCCTGTTCCTCTTATAGAATATTAGCTCAATACTATTGTGGAGCTTCTGAACCTGAATATAAAACAGTACTGGCTGTAACGGCTGTCTTCTGAAATGAACCAAGGCGCAGCAGGTATGTGAATACTCATGGTCATTTATTGCCAAAAAAGGAGTAGAGCATTCACTTAACAACAAAAAAGGGTGACAACAGTGACAGTTCTACAGGCTATACAAGCAGTGTAAAAAACAACCACCCACAACCCCACAAGGCAAAGTAGGCACCTTATGTGTGACTCCCAATCAACCACAACCCTCTACAGCTGTGCTTGATTGGAAGTCACACGGCCAAAATCAATGAAACAATAAAAAACACACACTCCCTCCTGCCACGTCCTGACCCAACTACCCCCTCTACTGGTCAGGACGTGACAGTACCCCCCCCTCAAGGTGCAGACGCCGGGATGCACCTAAAAAAAAGGAAAACAAGAAAATCCCCAACAAAATTTAACAACTAAACAATAAGGGAGGGAAGGGAGGGTGGCTGCCGTCACCGACGGCACTGTGCTACACCCTCCCTCCCCAACCCACCTATCCTGGAGGTGGCTCAGGTGCAGGACGTGGACCTCGCTCCACCTTCGGCGTCGCCCACTTTGTTGGCGCCGATAGCTGCGCCGGGCAGACGGGCCACTCGGGCTGACCCTGGCAGACGGACCACTCGGGCTGGGCCGGAAGGCAGGAGGGCCACTCGGGCTGGGCCGGAGGGCAGGAGGGCCACTCGGGCTGGGCCGGAGGGCAGGAGGGCCACTCGGGCTGGGCCGGAGGGCAGGAGGGCCACTCGGGCTGGGCCGGAGGGCAGGAGGGCCACTCGGGCTGGGTCGGAAGGCAGGAGGGCCACTCGGGCTGGGTCGGAAGGCAGGAGGGCCACTCTGGCTGGGTCGGAAGGCAGGAGGGCCACTCTGGCTGGGTCGGAAGGCAGGAGGGCCACTCTGGCTGGGTCGGAAGGCAGGAGGGCCACTCTGGCTGGGTCGGAAGGCAGGAGGGCCACTCTGGCTGGGTCGGAAGGCAGGAGGGCCACTCTGGCTGGGTCGGAAGGCAGGAGGGCCACTCTGGCTGGGCCGGAAGGCAGGAGGGCCACTCTGGCTGGGCCGGAAGGCAGGAGGGCCACTCTGGCTGGGCCGGAAGGCAGGAGGGCCACTCTGGCTGGGCCGGAAGGCAGGAGGGCCACTCGGGCTGGGCCGGAAGGCAGGAGGGCCACTCGGGCTGGGCCGGAAGGCAGGAGGGCCACTCGGGCTGGGCCGGAAGGCAGGAGGGCCACTCGGGCTGGGCCGGAAGGCAGGAGGGCCACTCGGGCTGGGCCGGAAGGCAGGAGGGCCACTCGGGCTGGGCCGGAAGGCAGTCTGGCCACTCGGGCAGAACAGGGCAGTCTGGCCACTCTGGCAGAACAGGGCAGTCTGGCCACTCTGGCAGAACAGGGCAGTCTGGCCACTCTGGCAGAACAGGGCAGTCTGGCCACTCTGGCAGAACAGGGCAGTCTGGCCACTCTGGCAGAACAGGGCAGTCTGGCCACTCTGGCAGAACAGGGCAGTCTGGGCACCCTGGCAGAACAGGGCGGCCGGGCACCCTGGCAGATCAGGGCAGTCGGGCACCTCTGGCAGAACAGGGCAGTCTGGCCACTCCGGCAGTTCAGCGCAGTCTGGCCACTCCGGCAGAACAGGGCAGTCTGGCCACTCCGGCAGAACAGGGCAGTCTGGCCACTCCGGCAGAACAGGGCAGTCTGGCCACTCCGGCAGAACAGGGCAGTCTGGCCACTCCGGCAGAACAGGGCAGTCTGGCCACTCCGGCAGAACAGGGCAGTCTGGCCACTCCGGCAGAACAGGGCAGTCTGGCCACTCCGGCAGTTCAGCGCAGTCTGGCCACTCCGGCAGTTCAGCGCAGTCTGGCCACTCCGGCAGTTCAGCGCAGTCTGGCCACTCCGGCAGTTCAGCGCAGTCTGACCTCTCTGACGACTGTTGACTGGCGGACAGCTCTGACGACTGTTGACTGGCGGACAGCTCTGACGACTGTTGACTGGCGGGCAGCTCTGGTGATGGTTGACTGGCGGGCAGCTCTGGTGATGGTTGACTGGCGGGCAGCTCTGGTGACTGTTGACTGGCGAGGCTGGGCTGACGCACTAGACTCCTGATGCGTGGGGCTGGTATTGGACTCTCCAGCCTGGAGACACGCACCTCCATGCTAGTGCGTCTAGCGGGAAACACCGGACCGAAAGGGCGCACTGGCGGTCTTGAGTGCAGGGTTGACATCACCCCTTCCGGCTCGATGCTCCCCTTGCCCTGGCACCTGCGGGGCGCTGGTACTGGGCGAACTGGGCTGTGCGTCCGTATAGGCGAGATGGTGCGTACCACAGCGTAACATGGCGCCCTCCACCTCATACGCACCTCCCTGTAATCACGGGTAGCTGGCTTACGGCTCTTCCCTGGCCTGGCCAAGCTACCCGTGTGCCCCCCCCCAAAAAAATCTTGGGGCTGCCTCTCGGGTTTCCTACCCAACCGTGTTCCAGCAAAACATTCCCGTTGGTTCCTCTGTCCAGCTGCCTCCACTCTCCTGAGTGCCTCCACCTGTTCCCATGGGAGGCGATCCCTTCCGGCCAGGATCTCTTCCCAGGTGTAGGCTCCCTTGCCATCCAGGACGTCCTCCCATGTCCATTCCTCCTTTTTTTTCCTGTGGCTTCCTCCTCTTCTGCTGCTTGGTCCTGGTTTGGTGGGTGGTTCTGTAACGGCTGTCTTCTGAAATGAACCAAGGCGCAGCAGGTATGTGAATACTCATGGTCATTTATTGCCAAAAAAGGAGTAGAGCATTCACTTAACAACAAAAAAAGGGTGACAACAGTGACAGTTCTACAGGCTATACAAGCAGTGTAAAAAACAACCACCCACAACCCCACAAGGCAAAGTAGGCACCTTATGTGTGACTCCCAATCAACCACAACCCTCTACAGCTGTGCTTGATTGGAAGTCACACGGCCAAAATCAATGAAACAATAAAAAACACACACTCCCTCCTGCCACGTCCTGACCCAACTACCCCCTCTACTAGTCAGGACGTGACACTGGCACCTATTTCAGTCCACTGGTTTTATCTAGACTTATACACTACATGGCTAAATGAGTGGATTCAGCTATTTCAGCCACTGGTTTTATCTAGACTTATACACTACATGGCTAAATGAGTGGATTCAGCTATTTCAGCCACTGGTTTTATCTAGACTTATACACTACATGGCTAAATTAGTGGATTCAGCTATTTCAGCCACTGGTTTTATCTAGACTTATACACTACATGGCTAAATTAGTGGATTCAGCTATTTCAGCCACACCCGTTGCTGACAGTTGAATGGCCGTTGTTGGCAGTAGAATGGCCTTACTGAAAAGCTCAGTGACTTTCAACGTGACACCGTCATAGGATGCCAACTTTCCAACAAGACAGTTCGTCAAATTTCTGCCCTGCTAGACCTGCCCCGGTCAACTGTAAGTGCTGTTATTGTGAAGTGCAAACGTCTAGGGCCAACAACGGCTCAGCCGCAAAGTGGTAGGTCACACAAGCTCACAGAACTGGATCGCCGAGTGCTGGCAGTCCGTCGGACGAATCTGGGTTTGGCGGATGCCAGGAGAACGCTACCTGCCCGAATGCACAGTGCCAACTGTAAAGTTTGGTGGAGGAGGAATAATGGTGTGTGGCTGTTTTCATGGTTCGGGCTAGGCTCCTTAGTTCCAGTGAAGGGAAATCGTAACGCTACAGAATACAATGACATTCTAGATGATCTGTGCCTTTCCTGTTTCAGCATGACAACACCGCTGTGCACAAAAAGAGATCCATACAGAAACGGTTTGTCAAGATCGATGTGGAAGAACTTGACTGGCCTGAACAGATCTCTGACCTCAACCCCATCAAAAATCTTTGGAATTAATTGGAACGCCGACTGCAAGCCAGGCCTAATCGGCCAACATCAGTATTTGTATTTGTATATATTATGGATCCCCATATATTGCTGGATCCCCACTCTTCCTGGGGTCCAGCAAAATTAAGGCAGTTTATACAATTTTAAAACATTACAATACATTCACAGATTTCACAACACACTGTGTACCCTCAGGCCCCTACTCCACCACTACCACATATCTACAGTACTAAATCCATGTGTATGTATAGTGTGTTTGTTATCGTGTGTGTGTGTGTGTGTGTGTGTGTGTGTGTGTGTGTGTGTGTGTGTGTGTGTGTGTGTGTGTGTGTGTGTGTGTGTGTGTGTGTGTGTGTGTGTGTGTGTGTGTCTGTGCCAATGTTTGTGTTGCTTCACAGTCCCCGCTGTTCCATAAGGTTTTTTTTAATCTATTTTTTTAAATCAAATTTTACTGCTTGCGTCAGTGCCTGACCTGACTAATGCTCTTGTGGCTGAATGGAAGCAAGTCCTTGCAGCAATGTTCCAACATCTAGTAGGAAGCCTTCCGAGAAGAGTGGAGGCTGTTATAGCAGCAAAGGGGGACCAACTCCATATTAATGCCCATGATTTTAGAATGAGATGTTCGATGAGCAGGTATCCACATACATTCTGCCATGTGTATCACCGCCTCATAATCCACAGTCACTAAGTCTGTAGTGTCACATAACGCATGTCCTTTACACGTACACCTTTCATCTACTGGAGAGGAAACGATCCCTCTCGATCCAGAGCATACCAAATGGTGAGCTGATTTGTACAAAAAACATCCACTGTGCAGGCGGACCATAAATCTCCTGTTTATCAGGCGGGTGGTTAAAAAAAGGACAGTGGGAGACATTTCAGCTGACCACCAATAAAACGAGAAGGCTAAATCACAATTTATGGCTGAAACATGGATTGTATCCAACCCCACAGTGGCAGGTTTACTCAGAGACGGAGCAGTAGGAGAAGGGGTCCAGTGCTCACACATTGGCTTCTACATCAATGTAAGCTAACTGTTTATTCTTCAAGGACAAAAGAAACATCTAAAACCATTCTAAGATTTGAGAATCCTGTGTCAAACATGACACATCATCTTTGCAAAATATCAAAGCAATTCTGGATATCTATAAAAAATATATATATATTTTTGGGAGGGAGAAATTCTGAAATAATCTAAGTCTACCTAAATGCTTTATTCTACATATATCCTCCCATATAGAAATGCTGCCAAAGAACAGTAACCAACACATAAAACACATTGTATTTGCATTCATCCACAACCAGTATAGTAGATTGTTCACTGTGCTAGCCAAGCGGTCCTCTATTTCCCCTGATTCTACCTGGGTCTGTGTAGAATGACAGGTGGTCTATCACTAAACCCTAAAGTTGGTTCTGCCTCCTGGCTGGCTATGTGATCTATAAAAGCCCTGAGCCAAGTACTGCTGAATGGCAGTGCTCCAGAGCCTGGTACTGCTAATGCTGTGAAATACTGCCGTCTGGGACTCTTCAGCACTGCGTCTGTTCTCTGCTCGCCTCAGCACTAGGGCTACCCATCTGCTTAATTGCAGGGAGAGAGAGGGATGGAGAGAGGGAATGAGAGAGGGAAGGAGAGAGGGAAGGAGAGAGGGATGGAGAGAGGGAAGGAGAGTGAGGTAGAGGGATAAGGGAGGGAGGGAGGGAGGGAGGGAGGGAGAGAGAGAGAGAGAGAGAGAGAGAGAGAGAGAGAGAGAGAGAGAGAGAGAGAGAGAGAGAGAGAGAGAGAGAGAGAGGGAGGGAAAGAGAGAAAGAGTGGGGCATAGAGACAGACGGAGGGGGGAGGGAGACAGTGACAGTATCGCACTGCGGATTAAACAACTTCCAGGCCACTATCCCCTTAACAGAGCCCTAACAAGGATGTCTGTAGACACTGAGCAATCCCCAAATACAACTTCCATAGTGAGACTTTGTACAGTATAAAATGCTCTCTGCCAAAAACAGCTGAGGAGAACGACCGAGGCAAGTTGTTTTCCTCTCAGCAGCACTAGACTGGACTAACGCCTTCATGACTCCACACCGCCCTCAAGTGGCCATTCAAGGGAATTTACACTACACTTTTTACAGAACATATTTATGGGGTTGAAAATATTTATCACACATCTTAGGACATCTTAGAAGGCAAGCTCAGAACGAGAGGAATTCTAGTGTTTCTCTGGAAGAGCAAGGACCAAAGACCCCAGCTTTAATTCATCATATGTTACAGTACAGATGTGAAAGTACACTAATAAATATACACTGAGTGTACAAAACATTAAGGACATCTGCTCTTTCCATGACAGACTGACCAGGTGAAAGCTATGATCCCTTATTGATGGCACTTGTTAAATCCACTTCAATCAATGTAGATGAGAAGGAGGAGACAGGTTAAAGAAGGATTTTTAAGCCTTGAGACATGGATTGTGTATGTGTGCCATTCAGAGGGTGAATGGGCAAGACAAAAGATTTAAGTGCCTTTGAACAGGGTATGGTAGTAGGTGCCAGACACACCGGTTTGTTTCAAGAACTGCAACGCTGCTGGGTTTTTCAACACTCAACAGTTTTCCATGCGTATCAAGAATGGTCCACCACCCCAAGGACATCCAGCTAACTTGATAAAACTGTGGGAAGCATTGGAGTCAACATGGGCCAGCATCTCTGTGGAACACTTTGGACACCTTGTAGAGTCCATGCACTGACGAATTGAGGCTGTTCTGAGGGGAAAATGTGTTTGTGTGGGGGGTGACACCCAATAAAAGAAAGGTGTTCGTAATATTTTGGACACTCAGTGTATATATATATATATATATATATATATATACATATATATATATGGCCTATATTACCTTTTCCATAGAGTAGGTGGACAGCAACCTTTTTAATCAATGCACATGAATCACTTAGTCCATACAGATATTACTTTTCAATTGCCTAACTGCGTACATTAATACCATTCAAATACAGATTTATCATTGTACATACACAAAACACGTATGGTTGGTCAAAAAAAGACCAAATCTACAGTTTAAATCAATACTTTTACATACAGATATAATTACTCATGTACAAATTCTACACTACATGTCTCGGAAAAACAAGATGAGAGACAAAGACGAATGGTGGCCAACGTACGGATGAATTTCTCTGTTACAAAGAAATGTCCAGTGAGTGATTATATTGATAATTCAACTTACAGAGGGGACTAGGTTATGCACTGAGAGTACCTGAGGTAGAGGGCTGTCCCTTCACCACCCCGTTCTTCGTCCTCTCCTCAAAGTTCATCACCTCTTTGTAGATTAGTTCTGGAAAGTGAGATCGAGAGAGAGAGATAGAGAGAGAGAGAGAGCGAGCGAGCGAGAGAACGAGGGAGGGAGGAAAAGTTGTGGAGAAAAAAATCTTTCAAATAGCAGCAGAGAAATCAATTCTCCTCTGCTCAACTAGTCCATTCCAGGAGTCGAATTACCATGGCAACACACAAACTGGAAAAGTTATTATACAAACTCAAATAGAAAATGAATGAGTAGACTGTATTGTTGGCCAGCTTTGGACCGTGCGTTTAGACAGGCAGCCCAATTCTGATATGATTTTCACTGATTGGTCTTTTGACCAATCAGATCAGCTCTGGAAAAAAATAACTGATGTGTAAAGATCTGATGTGATTGGTCAAAAGACCAATTAGTGGAAAACAATATTAGAATTGGGCTGCCTGTGTAAACGCAGCCAATATACCCCTCGGATAGAGGCCTCCTTAGCAATATAATTACAACATATCTACAGTTGAAGTCGGAAGTTTACATACACCTTAGCCAAATACATTTAAACTCAGTTTTTCACAATTCCTGACATTTAATCCTACTGTAGTAAAAATTCCCTGTCTTAGGTCAGTTAGGATCACCACTTTATTTTAAGATTGTGAAATGTCAGAATAATAGTAGAGAGAATGATTTATTTTAGCTTTCATTTCTTTCATCACATTCCCAGTGGGTCAGAAGTTTACATACACTCAATTAGTATTTGGTAGCATTGCCTTTAAATTGTTTAACTTGGGTCAAACGTTTCGGGTAGCCTTGCACAAGCTTTCCACAATAAGTTGGGTGAATTTTGGCCCATTCCTCCTGACAGAGCTGGTGTAACTGAGTCAGGTTTGCAGGCCTCCTTGCTCGCACAAGCTTTTTCAGTTCTCACCACAAATTTTCTATAGGATTGAGGTCAGGGCTTTGTGATGGCCACTCCAATACCTTGACTTTGTTGTCCTTAAGCCATTTTGCCACAACTTTGGAAGTATGCTTGGGGTCATTGTTCATTTGGAAGACCCATTTGCGACCAAACTTCCTCACTGATGTCTTAAGATGTTGCTTCAATATATCCACATAATTTCCCTTCCTCATGATGCCATCTATTTTGTGAAGCGCACCAGTCCCTCCTGCAGCAAAGCACCCCCACAACATGATGCTGCCACCCCCGTGCTTCACGGTTGGGATGGTGTTCTTCGGCTTGCAAGCCTCCCCCTTTTTCCTCCAAACATAACGATGGTCATTATGGCCAAACAATTCTATTTTTGTTTCATCAGACCAGAGGACATTTCGCCAAAAAGTACGATCTTTGTCCCCATGTGCAGTTGCAAACCGTAGTCTGGCTTTTTTATGGCGGTTTTGGAACAGTGGCTTCTTCCTTGCTGAGCGGCCTTTCAGGTTATGTCGATATAGGACTCGTTTTACTGTGGATATAGATACTTTTGTACCTGATTCCTTCGGCATCTTCACAAGGTCCTTTGCTGTGTTTCTGGGATTGATTTGCACTTTTCGCACCAAAGTACGTTATTCTCTAGGAGACAGAACGCGTCTCCTTCCTGAGTGGTATGACGGCTGCGTGGTCCCATGGTGTTTATACTTGCTTACTATTGTTTGTACAGATGAACGTGGTACCTTCAGGTGTTTGAAAATTGCTCCCAAGGATGAACCAAACTTGTGGAGGTCTATAATTTTTTTCTGAGGTCTTGGCTGATTTCTTTTGATTTTCCCATGATGTCAAGCAAAGAGGCACTGAATTTGAAGGTAGGCCTTGAAATACATCCACAGGTACACCTCCAATTGACTCAAATGATGTCAATTAGCCTATTAGAAGCTTCTAAAGCTATGAAATAATTTTCTGGAATTTTCCAAGCTGTTTGAAGGCACAGTCAACTTAGTGTATGTAAACTTCTGACCCACTGGAATTGTGATACAGTGAATTATAAGTGAAATAATGTGCCTGTAAACAATTGTTGGAAAAATTACTTGTGTTATGCACAAAGTAGATGTCCTAACTTACTTGCCAAAACTATAGTTGTTATCAAGAAATTTGTGGATTGGTTGAAAAACGAGTTGTAATGACTCCAACCTAAGTGTATGTAAACTTCCGACTTCAACTGTATATACTCTAAAGATGTGATATGTTTACCTTTCCATTCATCGATGGAGTGTTCTCTCTCATCCAGCTGCTTGTCGTAGATAGCAGGAGGCGGCTGGAGGGAGAAACACAAGGATGATTGATTGTGTCTGCTGAAGCCGGTTTTAGCTACGGCTAAGAGACCAGTGGCACCTAAGCACTGCCAGTACCATGAAAGCATTTAAATAATATCTTAAAAACACTTTGAAGTTTGCACTATACATTAAATGGAACAAGATCTAAACATATGCAACACTAGCCATATTTACAAAATATGTCGTGGTACACACACACACACAGAAATATGTTTTATTTATATTTTAACCTTTATTTAACTAGGCAAGTCAGTTAAGAACAAATTCTTATTTACAATGATGGCCTACCCTGGCCAAACCCTCCCCTAACTCGGATGACGCTGGGCCAATTGTGCGCCGCCCTATGGGAATCCCAATCAGGACCCGTTGTGATACAGCCCGGGGTCAAACCAGGGTCTGTAGTGACGCCTCTACCACTGAGATGTAGTGCCTTTAGACAGCTGCGCCACACGTGAGACCTTAAATATGAGTTCAGCAAATTAGCAGCTAGCAGACAGATCATTGATATACCATCTCTACCAGTGGTCTCAACTACATCCCTCTAGGACCCCCAGCAGAACACATTGTTGTTGTAGCCCCAGACAAACAACACCTGATTCAACTCATTGAGGGCCTGATGATTAGTTGAAAAGTTGAATCAGGTGTGCTTGTCTGGGGTATAGGACAGGAGTATAGCATAGGACAGGAGTATAGGACATGAGTATAGTATAGGACAGGAGCATAGGACATGAGTATAGTATAGAACAGAAGTATAGTATAAGACAGGAGTATAGTATAGGACAGGAGCATAGGACATGAGTATAGTATAGAACAGGAGTATAGTATAAGACAGGAGTATAGTATAGAACAGGAGTATAGTATAGGACAGGAGTATAGTATAGGACAGGAGTATAGCATAGGGCAGGAGTATAGTATAGAACAGAAGTATAGCATAGGACAGGAGAATAGTATAGAACAGAAGTATAGCATAGGACAGGAGTATAGCATACAACAGAAGTATAGTATAGAACAGGAGCATAGGACAGGAGTATAGCATAGAACAGGAGCATAGCATAGAACAGGAGTATAGAACATGAGGATAGTAATGAACAAGAGCATAGGACAGGAGTATAGCATAGGACAGGAGTATAGCATAGAACATGAGTATAGCATAGAACAGGAGTATAGAACATGAGGATAGTATAGAACAGGAGCATAGAACATGAGTATAGTATAGAACAGGAGCATAGGACAGGAGTATAGCATAGGACAGGAGTATAGCTTAGAACAGGAGTATAGCATAGAACAGGTGAATAGGACAGGAGTATAGTATAGAACAGTAGCATAGAACATGAGTATAGTATAGAACAGGGGCATATGACAGGAGTATAGTATAGAACAGGAGCATAGGACAGGAGTATAGTATAGAACAGGAGTATAGCATAGAACAAGAGTATAGCATAGGACAGGAGAATAGGATAGGACAGGAGTATATGACATTAGTATAGTATAGGAAAGGAGTATAGCATATGACATTAGTATTGAATAGGACAGGAGTATAGCATAGGACAGGATTATAGTATAGGACAGGAGTATAGGCCATGAGTATAGGCCATAAGTATAGCATAGGACAGGAGATTCTAGTCATGAAATCTATGCAGCCTACTCAATCACTTTTTATAGCTCCTGTTTACAGGCCTCCTGGGCCATATACAGCGTTCCTCACTGAGTTCCCTGAATTCCTATCGGACCTTGTAGTCATGGCAGACAATATTCAAATTTTTGGTGACTTTAATATTCACATGGAAAAGTCCACAGACCCACTCCAAAAGGCTTTCGGAGCCATCATTGACTCAGTGGGTTTTGTCCAACATGTCTCCGGACCTACTCACTGCCACAGTCATACTCTGGACCTAGTTTTGTCCCGTGGAATAAATGTTGTGGATCTTAATGTTTTTCCTCATGATGCTGGACTATGAGACCACCATTTTATTACATTTGCAATCGCAACAAATAATCTGCTCAGACCCCAACCAAGGAGCATCAAAAGTCATGCTATAAATTCTCGGACAACCCAAGATTCCTAGATGCCCTTCCAGACTCGCTCCACCTACCCATGGACGTCAGAGTACAAAAATCAGTTAACCACCTAACTGAGGAACTGAATTTAACCTTGCGCAATACCCTAGATGCAGTCGCACCCCTAAAAACTAAAAACATTTGCCATATGAAACTAGCTCCCTGGTATACAGAAAATACCCGAGCTCTGAAGCAAGCTTCCAGAAAATTGGAACGGAAACGGCGCTACACCAAACTGGAAGTCTACTGACTAGCTTGGAAAGACAGTACCGTACAGTATCGAAGAGCCCTCACTGCTGCTCGATCATCCTATTTTTCCAACTTAATTGAGGAGTATAAGAACAATCCCAAATGTATTTTTGATACTGTTGCAAAGCTAACTAAAAAAGCAGCATTCCCCAAGAGAGGATGACTCACTTCAGCAGTGACACATTCATGAACTTCTTTGAGGAAAAGATCATGATCATTAGAAACCAAATTACGGACTCCTCTTTAAATATGCGTATTCCTCCAAAGCTCAGTTGTCCTCAGTCTGCACAACTCTGCCAGGACCTAGGATCAAGGGAGACACTCAAGTTTTTTAATACTAAATCTCTTGACACATTAATGAAAATAATCATGGCCTCTAAAACTTCAACCTGCATACTGGACCCTATTCCAACTAAACTACTGAAAGAGCTGCTTCCTGTGCTTGGCCCTCCTATGTTGAACATAATAAATGTCTCTCTATCCACCGGATGTGTCCCAAACTCACTAAAAGTGGCAGTAATAAAGCCTCTCTTGAAAAAGCCAAATCTTGACCCAGAAAATATAAAAAACTATCGGCCTATGTCGAATCTCCCGTTCCTCTCAAAAAGTTTAGAAAAAGATGTTGCGCAGCAACTCACTACCAGTCCTGAAGACAAACAATGTATACGAAACGCTTCAGTCTGGTTTTAGACCCCATCGTAGCACTGAGACTGCACTTGTGAAGGTGGTAAATGACCTTTTAATGGCGTCAGACAGAGGCTCTGCGTCTGTCCTCGTGCTCCTAGACCTTAGTGCTGCTTTTGATACCATCGTTCACCACATTCTTTCGGAGAGATTGGAAACCCAAATTGGTCTACACGGACAAGTTCTGGCCTGGTTTAGATCTTATCTGTCGGGAAGATATCAGTTTGTCTCTGTGGATGGTTTCTCCTGACAAATCAACTGTAAATTTCGGTGTTCCTCAAGGCTCCGTTTTAGGACCACTATTGTTTTCACTATATATTTTACCTCTTGGTGATGTCATTTGGAAACATAATGTTTACTTTCACTGCTATGCGGACGACACACACCTGTACATGTCGATGAAACATGGTGAAGCCCCAAAATTGCCCTCCCTGGAAGCCTGTGTTTCAGACATAAGGAAGTGGATGGTGGCAAATGTTCTACTTTTAAACTCGGACAAAAAGGAGATGCTAGTTCTAGGTCCCAAGAAACAAAGAGATCTTCTGTTGAATCTGACAATTAATCTTGATGGTTGTACAGTCGTCTCAAATAAAACTGTGAAGGACCTTGGCGTTACTCTGGACCCTGATCTCTCTTTTGACGAACATATCAAGACTGTTTCAAGGACAGCTTTTTTCCATCTACGTAACATTGCAAAAATCAGAAACTTTCTGTCCAAAAATTATGCAGAAAAATGGATCCATGCTTTTGTAACTTCTAGGTTAGACTACTGCAATGCTCTACTTTCCGGCTACCCAGATAAAGCAATAAATAAACTTCAGTTAGTGCTAATCTTGACTAGAACCAAAAAATTTGATCATATTACTCCAGTGCTAGCCTCTCTACACTGGCTTCCTGTAAGGCAAGGGCTGATTTCAAGGTTTTACTACTAACCTACAAAGCAATACATGGGCTTGCTCCTACCTATCTTTCCGATTTGGTCCTGCCGTACATACCTAGAAGTACGCTACGGTCACAAGACGCAGGCCTCCTTATTGTCCCTAGAATTTCTAAGCAAACAGCTGGAGGCAGGGCTTTCTCCTAAAGAGCTCCATTTTTATGGAATGGTCTGCCTATCCATGTGAGAGACGCAGACTCGGTCTCAACCTTTAAGTCTTTATTGAAGACTCATCTCTTCATTAGGTCCTATGATTGAGTGTAGTCTGGCCCAGTGTGAAGGTGTACGGAAAGGCAATGGAGCAACTAACCACCCTTGCTGTCTCTGCCTGGCCGGTTCCCCTCTCTCCACTGGGATTCTCTGCCTCAAACCCTATTACAGGGGCTGAGTCGGCTGGCTTACTGGTGCTCTTCCATGCCATCCCTAGGAGGGGTGCGTCACATGAGTGGGTTGTGTGGTCTTCCTGTCCGGGACAGGAGAATAGTATAGGACAGGAGCATAGGACAGGAGTATAGTATAGGACAGGAGTATAGCATAGGACAGGAGGATAGGACAGGAGAATAGTATAGAACAGGAGTATAGGACAGGAGTATATAATATAGAACAGGAGCATAGGACAGGAGTATAGCATAGGACAGGAGTATAGCATAGGACAGGAGAATAGTATAGGACAGGAGGATAGTATAGGACAGGAGAATAGTATAGGACAGGAGTATAGCATAGGACAGGAGTATAGCATAGGACAGGAGTATAGTATAGAACGTGAGTATAGTATAGAATGGGAGTATAGTATAGGACAGGAGTATAGCATAGGACAGGAGAATAGTATAGGACAGGAGTATAGCATAGGACAGGAGTATAGTATAGAACAGGAGTATAGTATAGGACAGGAGTATAGTATAGAACGGGAGTATAGTATAGGACATGAGTATAGGATGGATGCAGATGACAGGAGTATAGTATAGGACATGAGTATAGGACGGATGCAGATGACAGGAGTATAGTATAGAACGGGAGTATAGTATAGGACGGGAGTATAGTATAGGACAGGAGTATAGTATAGAACGGGAGTATAGTATAGAACGGGAGTATAGTATAGGACAGGAGTATAGTATAGGACATGAGTATAGTATAGGACAGGAGTATAGTATAGAACGGGAGTATAGTATAGGGCAGGAGTATAGTATAGGACAGGAGTATAGTATAGAACGGGAGTATAGTATAGGACAGGAGTATAGTATAGGACAGGAGTATAGTATAGAACGGGAGTATAGTATAGAACAGGAGTATAGAATAGAACGGGAGTATAGTATAGGGCAGGAGTATAGTATAGGACAGGAATATAGTATAGAACGGGAGTATAGTATAGGACAGGAATATAGTATAGGACAGGAGTATAGTATAGAACGGGAGTATAGAATAGAACGGGACTATAGTATAGGGCAGGAGTATAGTATAGGACAGGAGTATAGTATAGGACATGAGTATAGTATAGAACGGGAGTATAGTATAGAACGGGAGTATAGTATAGGACATGAGTATAGGACGGATGCAGATGACAGGAGTATAGTATAGAACGGGAGTATAGTATAGGACAGGAGTATAGCATAGGACAGGAGAATAGTATAGGACAGGAGTATAGCATAGGACAGGAGTATAGCATAGGACAGGAGTATAGTATAGAACGGGAGTATAGTATAGGACAGGAGTATAGTATAGAACAGGAGTATAGTATAGGACAGGAGTATAGTATAGAACGGAAGTATAGTATAGGACATGAGTATAGGACGGATGCAGATGACAGGAGTATAGTATAGGACATGAGTATAGGACAGATGCAGATGACAGGAGTATAGTATAGAACGGGAGTATAGTATAGGACAGGAGTATAGTATAGGACATGAGTATAGTATAGGACAGGAGTATAGTATAGAACGGGAGTATAGTATAGGGCAGGAGTATAGTATAGG
The DNA here is from genome assembly GCF_901001165.1 of Salmo trutta. Taxonomy (NCBI): domain Eukaryota; kingdom Metazoa; phylum Chordata; class Actinopteri; order Salmoniformes; family Salmonidae; genus Salmo; species Salmo trutta. The sequence continues at coordinate 60,643,445 of NC_042971.1, forward strand.
GCAGGAGTATAGTATAGAACGGGAGCATAGTATAGGACAGGAGTATTGTATAGGACATGAGTATAGTATAGGACAGGAGTATAGTATAGGACAGGAGTATAGTATAGAACGGGAGTATAGTATAGAACAGGAGTATAGAATAGAACGGGAGTATAGTATAGGGCAGGAGTATAGTATAGGATAGGAATATAGTATAGGACAGGAGTATAGTATAGAACAGGAGTATAGAATAGAACGGGACTGTAGTATAGGGCAGGAGTATAGTATAGGACAGGATTATAGTATAGGACAGGAGTATAGTATAGAACGGGAGTATAGTATAGAACGGGAGTATAGTATAGGACATGAGTATAGAACGGATGCAGATGACAGGAGTATAGTATAGAACGGGAGTATAGTATAGGACATGAGTATAGGACGGATGCAGATGACAGGAGTATAGTATAGAACAGGAGTATAGGACGGATGCAGATGACAGGAGTATAGTATAGAATGGGAGTATAGTATAGGACAGGAGTATAGTATAGAACGGGAGTATAGTATAGAACAGGAGTATAGAATAGAACGGGAGTATAGTATAGGGCAGGAGTATAGTATAGGACATGAGTATAGTATAGGACATGAGTATAGTATAGGACAGGAGTATAGTATAGGACAGGAGTATAGTATAGAATGGGAGTATAGTATAGGACAGGAGTATAGTATAGTATAGGACAGGAGTATAGTATAGAATGGGAGTATAGTATAGGACAGGAGTATAGTATAGAACGGGAGTATAGTATAGAACGGGAGTATAGTATAGGACAGGAGTATAGTATAGGACAGGAATATAGTATAGGACAGGAGTATAGTATAGTATAGAATGGGAGTATAGTATAGAATGGGAGTATAGTATAGGGCAGGAGTATAGTATAGAACGTGAGTATAGTATAGAACGGGAGTATAGTATAGGACATGAGTATAGGACGGATGCAGATGACAGGAGTATAGTATAGAATGGGAGTATAGTATAGGACAGGAGTATAGTCCAGTGCATTCGGAAAATATTCAGACCCCTAGACTTTTTCCACATTTTGTTACATTACAGCCTTATTCTGAAATTGATAAAATAGTTATTTTTTGCTCATCAATCTACACACAATATCCCATAATGACAAAGCAAAAAGAGGTTTTTAGACATTTTTGCTTTTTTTTTCAATAAAAAATAAAACAACTGAAATATCATATTTACATAAGTATTCAGACCCTTTACTCAGTACTTTGGCAGCGATTACAGCATTGAGTCTTCTTGAGTATGATGCTACAAGCTTGGCACACCTGTATTTGGGGAGTTTCTCCCATTCTTCTCTGCAGATCCTCTCAAGCTCTGTCAGGTTGGATGGGGAGCATCGCTGCACAGCTATTTTCAGGTTTCTCCAGAGATGTTCGATCTGGTTCAAGTCCGGGCTCTGGCTGGGTCACTCAAGGACATTCAGAGACTTGTTCTGAAGCCACTCCTGCGTTGTCTTGGCTGTGTCCTTAGGGTCGTTGTCCTGTGGGAAGGTGAACCTTCACCCCAGTCTGAGGTCCTGAGCACTCTGGAGCAGGTTTTCATCAAGCATCTCTCTGTACTTTGCTCTATTCATCTTTCCATCGATCCTGACTAGTCTCACAGTCTCTGCTCCTGAAAAATATCCCCCCAGCATGATGCTGCCACCACCATGCTTCACCGTAGGGACGGTGCCAGGTTTCCTCCAGGCGTGCCACTTGGCATTCAGGCCAAAGAGTTCAATCGTAGTTTCATCAGACCAGAGAATCATGTTTCTTATTGTCTGAGAATCCTTTAGGTGCCTTTTGGCAAACTCCAAGCGGGCTTTCATGTGCCTTTTCCTGAGGAGTGGCTTCTGTCTGGCCACTCTACCATAAAGGCCTGATTGATGGAGTGCTGCGGAGATGGTTGTCCTTCTGGGAGGTTCTCCCATCTCCACAAAGGAACTCTGGAGCTCTGGCAGAGTCACCTCCCTGACCAAGAGCTTCTCCCCCGATTGCTCAGTTGGTCAGGCAGCCAGCTCTAGGAAGAGTCTTGGTGGTTCCAAACTTCTTCCATTTAAGGATGATGGAGGCCACTGTGATCTTGGGGACCTTCAATGCTGCAGAACATTTTTGGTACCCTTCCCCATAACTGTACCTTGACACAATCCTGTTTCGGAGCTCTACGGACAATTACTTCAACCTCATGGCTTGGTTTTTCCTCCAACGTGCACTGTCAACTGTGGGACCTTATATAGACAGGTGTGTACCTTTCCAAATACTGTCCAATCAATTTAATTTACTACAGGTGGACTCCAACCAAGTTGTAGAAACATCTCAAGGATGATCAATGTAAACAGGATGCACCTGAGCTCAATTTCCAGTCTCATAGCAAAGTGTCTGAATACTAATGTAAATAAGGTATTTCTGTTTTTTATTTTTAATAAATGTGCAAAAATGTCTAAAAACCTGTTTTCGCTTTGTCATTATGGGGTATTGTGATGTCATAATGGGGTATTGTGATGTCATTATGGGGTATTGTGATGCCATTATGGGGTATTGTGATGCCATTATGGGGTATTGTGTGTAGATTGATGAGGATTTTTATTTATTTAATCCATTTTAGAATAAGGCTGTCACTGAGAGTCGAGAAGCAGGTGCAGGTGGTACGTTTAATAAAACAACAAACATGGAACGAGACAACATAGCAGAGGCGTCTACTGACTGGGGATCTAAGGGAGTGCCAGATATAGGGGAGGTAATAAGTGAGGTAATGGAGTCCAGGTGTGCCTCATGATGAAGCGCAGGTACGCGTAATGATGGTTGCCAGGTGTGCGTAATGATGGTTGCCGGGACCGGTGGTTAGTATACCGGCGACGTCAAACGCCGGAGGGGAGGAGCAGGAGTGACAGTAACGTAACATTTTTGGGAAAAAGTCAAGGGTTCTGAATACTTTCCAAATGCACTGTATATGACAGGTATAGATGACAGGAGAATAGTATAGGACAGGAGTATAGTATAGGACATCTGACTGTGTTGTATGTCAGCCTACCAGTGCTGCAGACATCAACTGACTGACTGACGCCTGTCAATCATTTGTATCTCCTCAGTACTCCTCCAACTGCCCTCAACTCTATCTCTATTGTCTCCTTCCCTATCCGTCTGTCAAACATGATGAAGATTTTTGACGAGACTTCATATAAATCACATTCATGATGTGACCTTGGAAGTGGGTTAATAAAGAGGTCAATGCATACGTACACTACTGGACTACAACATTACAGGCTGCTTCCAAGGACTCAGTATTTGTCACGAGACCGGTAGGTAGTTGTTCAGCAGAGTATCAATCAATCAAAGTGAAAGGGTGAGCCTGAGAAAAGGTTCAGCCGAATCTCGAGGTACTGTACATGCTGCATGTGTACTGTACAGGACTACTGCCCAGATGTTATCATATGTCTACAACACAGAGGATATTTAGGTGGTGTTACGAACCCATTTATCAAATCTATAGGTTTTTCATACATTTTAAGATTGTAATAAGATAGCATAGACGTTCTGTCTAGATATGACAGAGTACAGTAGGCTACAGCACGGTTTTCTTGCAGTTTCATGAACACATTAACGACTACTTCTACAGTGAAAAATGGCTCCCGTATTCATAGATGCAGCCAGACGGTATATTGCTTCCTGTTAGTGAGGAGAAAGCCACACAGACATGCACAGCACACAGACATCCTGCCACATTCTTCTCTGCATTGAGTTAGTATTCTGTATTTTTCTGTTTATTACAGATCACCATTAGCTGCTGCTACACTTCCTGGGGTCCATACAGGATTAAGGCAATTACATAAAAAATAAAACAGTACATCACACATTACTACACACTATCTACCACAACATATCTCCAATACAAAATCCATAATACAGCAATATAACAATATTAATGTACATGTGTGTAGAGTGCATGTTAGCATGCGTGCGCGTATACGTGTTTGTGTCTGTCTCCCCACAATCCGCACTGTTCCATAAGGTGTAGTTTTATCTGTTTTTATTTTACTGCTTGCATGAGTTACTTAATGTGGAATAGAGTTCCATGTAGTCATGGCTCTATGTAGCACTGTGCACCTCCCATAGTCTGTTCTGGACTTGGGGACCGTGAAGAGACCTCTGGTGGCATGTCTTGTGGGGTATGCATGGGTGTCCAAGCTGTGTGCTAGTCGTTTAAACAGATAGCTCGGTGCTTTCAACATGTCAATACCTCCCACAAAGACAAGTACTGACGCAGTCAATCGCTCCACTACTTTGAGCCAGGAGAGATGGGCATGCATGTCATTGATGTTAGTTCTCTGTGTAAATTTAAGGGCCAGCCGTGCTACACTGTTCTGGGCCAACTGGAATTTGCCTATGTCCCTCTTTGTGGCACTTGACCATATAACAGGGCAGTAGTCCAGGTGCGACAAAACTAGGGCCTGTAGGACTTGTTCTGTTGATAGCAATGTCAATAAAGCAGAGCAGATCTTTATTACAGACAGACTTCTCCCTTAGCTTCTCTCTTAGCTACCGTTACATCAATATGTTATGACCACAACAGTTTACAATCCAGGGTTACTCCAAGTTTAGTCTCCTCAACTTGCTGAATTTCCACATTATTCATTACAAGATTTAGTTGAGGTTTAGGGATTAGTGAATGATTTGTCGCAGCAAATATAATGCTTTTTGTTTTGAAATATTAAGGACTAGTTTTCTTGCCACCCATTCTAAAACTGACTGCAGCTCTTTGTTTAAGTATTGCAGTGATTTCACTTGCTGTGGTAGCCGACGTGTATAGTGTTGAGTCATCAGCATACATAGACACGGTGGCTTTACTCAAAGCCAGTGGCAGTATGATTAGTAAAGATTGAAAAGAAATAAGGGGCCTAGCCAGCTGCCCTGGGGAATACCTGACTCTACCTGGATTATGTTGGAGATGCTTCCATTAAAGAACACCCTCTTTGTCCTGTTAGACAGGTAATCCACAATATAACAGGGGATGTGAAGCCATAACACATTTCTTTTTCCAGCAGCAGATTACGATTGATAATGTCAAAAGCTGCACTGAAGTCTAACAAAACAGCTTCCACAATCTTCTTACTATCAATTTCTCTCAGCCAATCATCAGTCATTTCTGTAAGTGTCGTACATGTTGAGTGCCCTTCCCTATAAGCATGCTAAAGTCTGTTGTGAATTTGTTTACTGTGAAATAGCATTGTATCTTGTCAAACACCATTTTTTCTAAATATTTACTAAGGGTTGGTAACAGGCTGATTGGTTGGCTGTTTGAGCCAGTAAAGGGTGCTTTGCTATTCTTGTGTAGTGGAATGACTTTGGCTTCCCTCCAGGGCACACACTTTTCTGTAGGCTTAGATTGAAGAGATAGCAAAGGAGTGGCATTATCGTCCACTATCATCCTAAGTAATTTTCCATCCAAGTTGTCAGACCCAGGTGGCTTGTCATTGTTGATTGACAACATGATATATTTTCTTGTCTGAGGTATGAGGGTTTCTTAGGATAGTGCAATTTTGGTAATATCTGGTCATATCATGTTTGTAATGCTCTCCATTCTATACACTCCTAGAACCAAACGTGTTATTCTCCTACAGGGACAGCCGAAGAACCCTTTATGGTTCTAGGTAGCACTTTTATTTCTAAGAGTATATATGACACATTTCTCAATTTTGGTCAGTGAAAAAAGTTCTGAAGATGGGGTTTTGACTACCTGCCCCCAAATACATGTAGTACAGTTTTGTAAAGCCATATCTGGTCATATGTGGTCATATCTGGTCATATCATGTTTGTAATGCTGTATATGCTGTATAGGAGATATATTTATCTTGATGTAAGTCATTTTTTATTTACCATTGATATTTGGACGAGATCCCTGGCCTTCATCAGCATGAAATGAACAATAAAGAGGGGAGAAAACAGTACATTGGTTTCAGTGAGAATATAATGCCATTGATGGCCAATATAATCTATATATCACATCTATACAACAATATAGAATATCCCATCATCATATAACAGTAAGATGTCACTTCTTGGTCATTTTTTGCTTTGATTAAGTAAAATGTATGTTTTCACAAAAGAACGAGACATGCTACAAATGAAATATTACATATTACACAATATCATATAATAATATACTTCAAAATGCATATTCCAACTGTTAAACATAGATATTATAATGAAGGTGTGTGATTTATTGCAAATAACAAAATAAAATAAACTTGATTAAAATCTACTTAATTGATCTTGTTGAGAGTCATTGATACTCTATATTTGAACACCTCTTTCATATAAAGTCGTATGTTGAAATCCAAACTAATATATTACATTTCACTATTGGGAAGAGATTGTATCAGTTTGGGTTCTAGGCTAACAGAGCGGTTACCTTTTCATTCAGCGCCCCAGTTCTGTCTGCTTCACTGGGTTCAGAGAAGGCCATGTCACACTGTATTACATTATGCATAGGCAGATAGGCCTACTTGGTGTGAATTGCATCTAAAGTCTTCATCAAGTAAAGTAAGAGACGGGCTGCAAATGGCTTTTTCCCAAACTCACTATTATCCCACAGTGATGAAGGTCTTTAAAAAGGGGAATGCCTATACTTCAGTACATAACCAGCGCAGCTTAAGAAACGCCTGCTATATGATACAGTACTAACTATCCTTATCACACAGCTCCTGGATGAGAATGAACTATACTGTATTCTCCCAAAGCAGTGAGCAGTGAGACTGTGTTTTAAAAAAAAAAAATCTGTGCTCTATTTGAGGAATCAAGCACATTCCAGCAGGTAAAACCATAGAAAAAGAAACCATAGTATATATTTCTATGGGTATAATAACCCACTGGGATGTCTCTACAGTACATGATAGTCAGTAACATGCGTACATGTCTCCATGACTACGGAATGTCAGATAAGCTGTGGTGGGTAAAGGGATAGCCATAAAAGGTCAAACCATGAAGAAAAAGCAGGGGACGCAAACTAAACAACAACAACATAAATGTTTCTCTGGATGGTTCCTATGGTAACCATTATGAGAGGGGAATTTAACATAAAAATAATATATCTACTCATCACTAATACAAACACAAGGCAGATGAAAACAGCCCAAACTAAACAAGTACCAAGCTATAGGATTGACCTAGGGCTACTAAGTGATAAGGCTGCCAGAGAGTTCTAGCTACAGACTCCTCCTACTCACCGCCTCCACCTCGGCTGGGTCGTACCAAACGTTGATGTAGGGGTGCTGTAAGGCTTCATCCACTTGTATCCGCTTGGCTGGATCAATAATCAACATCTTACACAACAGGTCTCTGGCCTGGCTGGCTGTGGAGACAGAGAGAAGCAGAGAGAGAGAGAGAAGCGTCAGAGTCAAGCAAGGAGAGAGGAAACAGAGAGAAGCAGAGAGAGAGAGAGAAGCGTCAGAGTCAAGGAAGGAGAGAGGAAACAGAGAGAAGCAGAGAGAGAGAGAGAAGCGTCAGAGTCAAGCAAGGAGAGAGGAAACAGAGAGAAGCAGAGAGAGAGAGAGAAGCGTCAGAGTCAAGGAAGGAGAGAGGAAACAGAGAGAAGCAGAGAGAGAGAGAGAAGCGTCAGAGTCAATGAAGGAGAGAGGAAACAGAGAGAGTGGGGTCAGAGTCAAGGAAGGAGAGAGGAAACAGAGAGAGTGGGGTCAGAGTAAATGGATAGAATAGGAGAAGGGAGAAACTCAATCAGCAATAAAACACTGTCTATCAAACATTATGTGCATCCAAAACGGCACTCTATCCCATCTGTAGTGCACTACTTTGTCTCATATCTTCTCCATGTGAGGCAATAGTTTACTGTTCCTTTAAGATTTTCCCTCCTCTGTTTCCATAGCACCACAGTCAAGGCTTAACACTCAGGGAATATTATGGTTCAACACACAGACATTCAATCTCTTTGTCAGAAGAGAGAAGAGAGCTTGCTAGTAACCTACTTGTTTCTCAAGGTTATGAATTACAATACTCTTACAACCATTTGTATTAGCCTTAAATTACAAATTTAATATTTCTTCAGATGCAAATTCACAAAATAAAAAAACATGACCATGATTAATCCATCTGTGCTTCCTGCTCTTGTACTAATATGAACTGTTCAGTTCTGCAATACCAAACTCTTAACCCACCATCCCTCCCACCACCCCATCCCTCCCTACACCCCCATCCCTCCCTACACCCCATCCCTCCCACCACCCCACCCCATCCCTCCCTACACCCCCATCCCTCCCTACACCCCCATCCCTCTCACCACCCCATCCCTCCCTACACCCCCATCCCTCCCACCACCCCCATCCCTCCCACCATCCCTCCCACAACCCCCCAACCCTCCCACCATCCCTCCCACAGCCCCCCATCCACCCCTCCATCCCTCCCACAGCCCCTCCATCCCTCCCTCCCTCCCTCCCTCCCTACATCCATCCATCCATCCCTCCCACAGCCCCTCCATCCATCCCTCCATCCCTCCCTCCCTCCCTCCATCCATCCATCCATCCATCCCTCCATCCCATCCCTCCCACCATCCCTGCCACATCCTTCCATCCATCCATCCCTCCATCCCTCCCACAGCCCCCCATCCACCCCTCCATCCCTCCCACAGCCCCTCCATCCCTCCCTCCCTCCCTCCCTCCCTCCCTCCCTCCATCCATCCATCCATCCCTCCCACCATCCCTCCCACAGCCCCTCCATCCATCCATCCCTCCATCCCTCCCACAACCCCCCATCCCTCCCTCCCTCCATCCCTCCCTCCATCCATCCATCCCTCCCACAGCCCATCCATCCATCCCATCCCTCCCACCATCCCTCCCACCATCCATCCTTCCATCCCTCCCTCCATCTTCACCCCATCTCTTCATCCCTCCCCCCATCTCTCCATCCCTCCCTCCACCCTTTCTACGGCCCTGCCAGTCTGACTCACTGTAAATAGTCCATTAGCAGCAGTCAGACGACGAGCTGCGCTGTACCTCCCCTCCTCACCATCCCCACACTGTGTTGCATCACCATGCCAGCAGCTATAGGCCAGCCATAGCAATCTCCAAAATGGCGGCTCAGACGCTCCCTCCTCTGAGTCACTCCTTATCTCTAGCATAACAGCTCTCTCAGCATGCAGTGTAACCAAAAACCACGGCTCCACTAGCTTTACTCCTAACAGGATTTCCCAGGCTCCTACCTAGCCTCGAGTACAGCTACGTAAACAGTGCTCTCGTACACTTTTCACACTATGCCGACCCCAAGCATATACTGTTCCAGATGAAATATTTTATTTTGACATTGTCCTTTCCAGCATGGTTCCAGTAACTAAGGTGGATGCATAGCCAGGCTAGCCCAGTGCATCTCTGGTCGGTTTGGCTCGGCTCAGTAATGAATCACTCTAATGCAGTTTCTCTCTAACACAGTCACTGTAACACTACACCTTACCTTCCATCTCTGGCTGTGACTCCATTATGTCCTCTCTAACTCAGTGGGTGTATTCCTCTAGTATATCTGACACAGCCGCTATAACACAGCTCTAACTCAGTGGGTGTATTCCTCTAGTATATCTGACACAGCCGCTATAACACAGCTCTAAATCAGTGGGTGTATTCCTCTAGTATATCTGACACAGCCGCTATAACACAGCTCTAACTCAGTGGGTGTATTCCTCTAGTATATCTGACACAGCCGCTATAACACAGCTCTAAATCAGTGGGTGTATTCCTCTAGTATATCGGACACAGCCGCTATAACACAGCTCTAACTCAGTGGGTGTATTCCTCTAGTATATCGGACACAGCCGCTATAACACAGCTCTAACTCAGTGGGTGTATTCCTCTAGTATATCGGACACAGCCGCTATAACACAGCTCTAAATCAGTGGGTGTATTCCTCTAGTATATCTGACACAGCCGCTATAACACAGCTCTAACTCAGTGGGTGTATTCCTCTAGTATATCTGACACAGCCGCTAATAACACAGCTCTAAGTCAGTGGGTGTATTCCTCTAGCAGCCCCTCTCCTTCAGTCTGGTTTCTGCAGGGATCAGGCAGTCAGCAGGCAGGAGCTAGGAGGTAGCAGGCAGGAGGTAGCAGGCAGGCCGCAGGAGGCGGGAGACAGGAGACAAGAGACAGGAGGCCAACAGGCAGGACACATGAGCCAGCAGGAGACAGGAGGTAGGAGGCAGGAGACAGGTAGCAGCAGGAGGCAGGAGACAGCAGGCAGGAGGTAGCAGGAGACAGGAGACAGCAGGCAGGAGACAGGAGGCGGCAGGCAGGAGGCAGGAGACAGGAGGCAGGAGACAGGAGGCAGGAGACAGGAGGCAGGAGGCAGGAGGCGGCAGGCACGAGGCGGCAGGCACGAGGCGGCAGGCACGAGGCGGCAGGCATGAGGCGGCAGGAGACAGTAGGCAGGAGACAGGAGGCAGGAGGAGGCAGGCAAGAGGCAGCAGGAGACAGGAGGCAGGAGATAGGAGGCAGGAGGTGGCAGGAGACAGGAGACAGGAGGTGGCAGGAGACAGGAGGAGGCAGGCAGGAGGCGGCAGGCACGAGGCAGGAGGCAGGAGGCAGGAGGAGGCAGACAAGAGGCAGGAGACAGGAGGCAGCAGGAGGGCTCCTGAGTAGTTCCTGTGAATTTCCTTCCCAGACATACTGCGTGACTTTGATGTAGCAGCTGCACCAGGCAGATTCATTATATTTAGGGGAAATCTGTCTTCTTCAGATATAGCCTGGTATCCACCTGGGATTTTGTAAACTATTTTCTCTAGAAGCCTCCTGTAGAAATACTTCCTGGGAATACCATGATATGATGAATATGATTTCTCTGGAAATGTAGATGGAAAGGTAGTGGATGACGTCTTGGTTTAAACCCTCTTCCTCTAAATTAATTTCACTAAAGGGAGTGACTGTCACCCTTGTCATTTTCAGCTACAGTATATCACTTCACTTATTCTGCCCCTCGTCAGCCAAAAGCCAGTTCAGTTTGATGAGATTACAATCATATAAAATATATATGCCTTTATCACACAGACACATTGACTCTGTGTACAACACTCACAGACACATTGACACACTGTACAACACTCACAGACACATTGACTCTGTGCACAACACACACAGACACATTGACACACTACAACACACACAGACACATTGACTCTGTGCACAACACTCACAGACACATTGACACACTGTACAACCCTCACAGACACATTGACTCTGTGCACAACACACACAGACACATTGACACACTGTACAACACACACAGACACATTGACACACTGTACAACACACACAGACACATTGACTCTGTGCACAACACTCACAGACACATTGACTCTGTGCACAACACTCACAGACACATTGACACACTGTACAACACTCACAGACACATTGACACACTGTACAACACTCACAGACACAAACCATCTCTAGTCTCCACACACATGATGCACAATGCCTTCTTGAAAAGAACAAAATAGAACAGAATAGAACAGAATAGAATAAAACAATAGAATTGAATAGAATAGAACCGCCACTTCATTGACTCACCTTTGAGTTTGTTGTGCTCCGAGTCTGCGGGGAAGAGGCAGTCGGGGAAGAGCTTGGGGAAGGTGAGGCCTGCGTATTTGGGCCTGTTCTCTACATAGTTACGGACGGTGGGCTGCAGCTTCTTCATAAACTCTGGTGCAGGCGTGCCCAGCTGCTCAATCACCTTATTCCATTGGTCAATATCTGAGAGGTAGGGGTTAAGGAAAAAACACAACAAACTTGGACAGCAAAGCACCATGGCCTGGCTATGTCACCAAACTGTTACACTGTACATAGGCTTTAAACTGCAACTGCTACTGCTGCTGCTACTACATAAGAGCGTCTGCTAAATTACGTAAATGTAAATGTACAACTACTAATGCTACTACTACTACTAATGCTACTACTACTACTAATGCTACTACTACTACTAATGCTACTACTACTACTAATGCTACTACTATTACTCCTACTCCTGCTACTGGTAGGATGTCATTGTAAATAAGAATTTGTTCTTAACTGACTTGCCTAGTGAAATAAAGGTTAAAATAAAATAAAAAAATTAATAAAAAAAAAAATACTCCTACTACTACTACTACTACTACTACTACTACTACTACTACTGATACTACTGATACTTCTACTACTACTGCTACTAATACTACTGATACTTATATTACTTCTGCTACTACTGATACTTCTACTTCTACTGCTCCTACAACGACTGATACTACTACTACTGCTACTACTACTACTACCACTACTACTACTACTGCTACTGCTACTGCTACTACTACTGCTACTGCTACTACTACTCCTACTACTACTGATGCTACTGCTACTGCTACAACTACTACTACTGATGCTACTGCTACTACTACTACTACTGCTACTACTACTACTGCTACTACTACTACTACTGCTACTACTACTCCTACTACTACTGATGCTACTGCTACTACTACTACTGCTACTACTACTCCTACTACTACTGATGCTACTGCTACTGCTACAACTACTACTACTGATGCTACTGCTACTACTACTACTACTGCTACTACTACTACTGCTACTCCTACTACTACTGCTACTACTACTACTGCTACTCCTACTACTACTGCTACTACTACTCCTACTACTACTGATGCTACTGCTACTGCTACAACTACTACTACTACCACTACGACTGCTGCTGCTGCTGCTACTATTACTACTCCTACCACTCCTACTACTACTGCTACTCCTACCACTCCTGCTACTACTACTACTGCTACTCCTACTACTACTGCTACTACTACTCCTACTACTACTGATGCTACTGCTACTGCTACAACTACTACTACTACCACTACGACTGCTGCTGCTGCTGCTACTATTACTACTCCTACCACTCCTACTACTACTGCTACTACTACTGCCTCTACTACTTATCCTACTGCTGCTGCTACTACTACTACTACTGCTGCTACTACTACTACTACTGATAATAATACAGTATGCATTAATAAAATGCTTTATCACAAACCCAAAGTGATAAAGATGGTAACAACGAACAGAACACTAAAGGGACCACTGTACTGTATGTCTAAGACATTAAGATGCAGCATCATCATGTATGCGTAGGACTACAGTAGGCCTGCAAGCAGATGTGTTAAGGCCACATTGGGACATATCACTCTCCTAAGCAGACCTAAGGACATGAGCAAACAGTAACAGACAACTACTGTATAATCTGCCATTTCTCAAACAAAATAAAGTTGTCTTTTTCCATATTTAAAGGGTGAATCTGCGATTACTACATATATTTTTGGACTTTTAATGATATATACCCATTAATTCCTGAAGAATATAAACTTATAAATGCCCCATGAGCTCAGTCCAACTGTCTGACCCCATCAGAACCCAGAATAGAAGCTTGTTTTAGTCCTTCGTTTGTAATCAAACACTGTATACTGTAGCCTCAAAACATGGTTCAAGCTATCATGTTGATATCATGGATTGTCAGTCGTGCATCCATAGCTCTGTCTATGAATCTGAGGCTGGTTACATTTCTCCAGCCCCATTCCTCAGCTGTTTACCATAACAGTGCCGTGGTGGCTGCTTTGTTATTGTTTGAATTGCAGATTGACCATTTAATCAACTCAATCACTGTAAACAAACAGATCTCTTCCTAGTCTGACAGTCCAAACAGATCACCATTGTACGATATTGTACAGTCAGTGGCCCGTATGGACGGTAAGTGGGTTCACCAACAAACAAGGCCTTGTACACCTATCTATGGATTAACACAGAACAGTGTTAATTTGGTACTAGGACAGCATTTTCCAAACTCAGTCCTGAGGACCCCAAGGGGTGAATATTTCGTTTTTTTACTATAAGACTACACAGCTGATTCAAATGATCAACTCATCATCAAGCTTTGATTATTTGAATCAGCTGTGTAGTGCTAGAGCAAAAACCCATAACGTGCCCCCCCTGGGGTCCCCGGGACCTGGTTTGGGAAACACTGTACTAGGGACTACCGATGGAATGGAGTCAAGTACTGTAGCTAAATCTGCAGCAATACTTGTTGTGCCTGACAAATAAACAAATAAAAGGGTAATAAAATAGATATTTTCTGGCATTTTGTGGATTATTAAAACTAGTACTACAGTACCTCTTCTATACTGACCCAAGACATGCATGTGTCAGCACGATGCATAGAGAGTCCTGTCTGAGTGTTCTATTGGTCAGAGTGATCTGGGCCGGGGTGAGGAGTTCATTCCTCCCCTCATCTACAATGGTAATTCCACTCCTTTAATCTGCTATAAGAAAGACTCTATTAATACTAAAGCTTTTGTTATTATTGCATCAGCACTCCCCATTATCCCATATCCTTAATTAAAGAGCTACCTAGGGTTCTATTCAAGCTGTTTGACTGAAGCGTTACAAATTGAGTGTAAACTTCCGGCGCCGACAGAGATGGCCGCCTTGCTTCGCGTTCCTAGGAAACTATGCAGTATTTTGTTTTTTTATGTGTTATTTCTTACATTGTTACCCCAGGAAATCTTAGGTTTTACTACATACAGTCGGGAGGAACTATTGGATATAAGAACAACGTCAACTCACCAACATTACAACCAGGAATACGACTTTCCCGAAGCGGATCCTCTGTTTGGAACCACCACCCAGGACAATGGATCGGATTCCAGCCGGTGACCCAAAACAACGGCACCGTAGAAGGGGCAGACGGAGCGGTCTTCTGGTCAGGCTCCGTAGACGGGCACATCGCACACCGCTCCCGAGCATACTACTCGCCAATGTCCAGTCTCTTGACAACAAGGTAGACGAAATCCGAGCAATGGTAGCATTCCAGAGAGACATCCGAGACTGTAACGTTCTTTGTTTCACGGAAACATGGCTCACTTGAGACACGCTATCTGAGTCGGTACAGCCACCTGGTTTCTTCACGCATCGCGCCGACAGAAACAAGCATCTCTCTGGTATGATTAACGAGACGTGGTGTGATCATAACAATATACAGGAACTCAAGTCCTTTGGTTCACCTGACTTAGAATTCCTCACAATCAAATGCCGACCGCATTATCTACCAAGAGAATTCTCTTCGATCATAATCACAGTCGTGTATATTCCTCCCCAAGCAGACACATCGACAGCCCTGAACAAACTTCATTTGACTCTATGTAAACTGGAAACCACATATCCCGAGGCTGCATTTATTGTAGCCGGGGATTTTAACAAGGCTAATCTGAAAACAAGGCTCCCCAAATTCTATCAGCATATCGGTTGTGCTACCAGGGCGGGCAAAACCCTAGACCACTGTTATTCTAACTTCCGTGACGCATATAAGGCCCTCCCCCGCCCTCCTTTCGGAAAAGCTGACCACGACTCCATTTTGTTGCTCCCAGCCTATAGACAGAGACTAAAACAGGAATCACCCGCGCTCAGGTCTGTTCAACGCTGGTCCGACCAATCGGATTCTACGCTTCAAGATTGCTTCGATCACGTGGACTGGGATATGTTTCGCATTGCGGCGAACAACAACATTGACGAATACGCCGATTCGGTGTGCGAGTTTATTAACAAGTTCATCGGTGATGTTGTACCCACAGCGTCGATTAAAACATTCCCCAACCAGAAACCGTGGATTGATGGCAGCATTCGCGCAAAACTGAACGAGCGAACCACTGCTTTTAATCAGGACAAGGTGACCGGAAACATGACCAAATACAAACAGTGTAGCTATTCCCTCCGCAAGGCAATCAAACAAGCTAAGCGTCAGTATAGAGACAAAGTAGAGTCGCAATTCAACGGCTCAAACACGAGAGGTATGTGGCAGGGTCTACAGTCAATCACGGACCACAAAAGAAAAACCAGCCCCGTCGCGGATCACGATGTCTTGCTCCCAGACAGACTAAACGACTCTTTTGCTCGCTTTGAGGACAATACAGTGCCACTGACACGGCCCGCTACCAAAACCTGCGGACTCTCCTTCACTGCAGCCAACGTGAGTAAAACATTTAAACGTGTTAACCCTCGCAAGGCTGCAGGCCCAGACGGCATCCCCGGCCGCATCCTCAGAGCATGCGCAGACCAGCTGGCTGGTGTGTTTACAGACATATTCAATCAATCCTTATCCCAGTCTGCTGTCCCCACATGCTTCAAGAGGGCCACCATTGTTCCTGTTCCCAAGAAAGATAAGGTAACTGAGATAAATGACTACCGCCCTGTAGCACTCACTTCTGTCATCATGAAGTGCTTTGAGAAACTAGTCAAGGACCATATCACCTCCACCCTACCTGTCACCCTCAACCCACTCCAATTTGCTTACCGCCCCAATAGGTCCACAGACGACGCAATCGCCATCACACTGCACACTGCCCTAACCCATCTGGACAAGAGGAATACCTATGTAAGAATGCTGTTCATCGACTACAGCTCAGCATTTAACACCATAATACCCTCCAAACTCGTCATTAAGCTTGAGAGCCTGGGTCTTGACCCCGCCCTGTGCAACTGGGTCCTGGACTTCCTGACGGGCCGCCCCTAGGTGGTGAGGTTAGGTAACAACATCTCCACCCCGCTGATCCTCAACACTGTGCCCCCACAAGGGTGCGTTCTCAGCCCTCTCCTGTACTCCCTGTTCACCCACGACTGCGTGGCCATGCACGCCTCCAACTCAATCATCAAGTTTGCAGACGACACTACAGTGGTAGGCTTGATTACCAACAACGACGAGACGGCCTACAGGGAGGAGGTGAGGGCCCTCGGAGTGTGGTGTCAGGAAAATAACCTCACAATCAATGTCAACAAAAGAAAGGAGATGATCGTGGACTTCAGGAAACAGCAGAGGGAGCACCCCCCTATCCACATCGACGGGACAGTAGTGGAGAGTTTTAAGTTCCTTGGCGTTCACATCACGGACAAACTAAAATGGTCCACCCACACAGACAGCGTGGTGAAGAAGGCGCAGCAGCGCCTCTTCAACCTCAGAAAGCTGAAGAAATTCAGCTTGTCACCAAAAACATTCACAAACTTTTACAGATGCACAATCGAGAGCATCCTGTCGGGCTGTATCACTGCCTGGTATGGCAACTGCTCTGCCCATAACCGGAAGGCTCTCCAGAGGGTAGTGAGGTCTGCACAACGCATCACCGGGTGCAAACTACCTGCCCTCCAGGACACCTACACCACCCGATGTCACAGGAAGGCCATAAATATCATCAAGGACAACAACCACTCGAGCCACTGCCTGTTCACCCCGCTATCATCCAGAAGGCGAGGTCAGTACAGGTGCATCAAAGCTGGGACCGAGAGACTGAAAAACAGCTTCTATCTCAAGGCCATCAGACTGTTAAACAGCCACCACTAACATTGAGTGGCTGCTGCCAACATACTCACTCAACTCCAGCCACTTTAATAATGGAAAAATGTATGTAATCAATTTGTCACTAGCCACTTTATATAATGTTTACATACCCTACATTACTCATCTCATATGTATATACTGTACGCTATATCATCTACTGCATCTTGCCATCTTGATGTAATGTATCACTAGCCACTTTAAACAATGCCACTTTATATGTTTTCATACCCTACAATACTCATCTCATATGTATATACTGTACTCCATACCATCTATCACATCTTGCCTATGCCGTTCAGCCATCACTCATTTATATATTTTTACGTACATATTCGTATTCATTCCTTTCCACTTGTGTGTACAAGGTAGTTGTTGTGGAATTGGTAGATTACTTGTTAGATATTACTGCATGGTCGGAACTAGAAGCACAAGCATTTCACTACACTCGCATTAACACCTGCTAACCATGTGTATGTGACAAATACATTTGATATGATTTGATTTGATATAAATGTAAAGGTAACTTAGCCAACGTATGCAGCGTTTATTGTGAATGTAGTCTCCGCTAACGTGGGAAGATTGCCTTTGAATTTCAATTACGCTGTAATGCTGAACTTCAGCGAAACAGATTGAATCGAGCCCTTAATCTCTCAGTGAAGCAGTGTGTATTCCAGTTTGCATTCCAAACGGCACCCTTTTCCCTACATAGTGCACTACTTCCCACTTTGGGCCCTGGTCAAAACTAGTACACTATAGGGAATACAGTAAGATGCCATTTGGGACACAGACACAGTGGTATAGAACCGAGTCAATGCTTTTCTCCTTGGCTTCCTATCATTTAATAAACTGTTCCCCAGTCCTGGGTTAAGATAAGATGCACGTACATGTGCCCTTAAAGTGGGTTTTAAAACCAGCAGATAGCAGGATTGGAACATCCCAAAGTTCTCTCTGGATTGTATAAAATATGCTTTATCAATATGAAGGCAGAAGAAGGGGTTGGTTGGTGTGATTTTGTGTTATTATTGCTGTTTTATTTTATTATTATGAGCGCTCTGTTGAGTAAGATTTCCATTTAATTTATTTCAAATGGCAAATAAACTTGAAAGTTGATTTGAATGATGAGCACTATTTTAGGATAGGAACAGAGGGGTAAGGATGGTGTGTGTGTGTGTGTGTGTGTGTGTGTGTGTGTGTGTGTGTGTGTGTGTGTGTGTGTGTGTGTGTGTGTGTGTGTGTGTATTTGTATGTAGGGGAATAGGAGGTGGCCAAGCTGAGGAGGGGGGGGGGGGGGGGGGGGGTGATGGCAGAGATGGCTGAGTCTTTGTTCTCTCCATCTCCCAACGTTCTCAGAGGGGGTAGAGGATGCCTGTCAGCCAGCCAGGACATCCAGAAACACATGAGCTCATCCTGCTGGAACGCTGGCTTAATTTCCTCTTTGTCTACATCACACTTTAGGAATCACATCTACACCATACTGTGAGATGAGAAGCTTGGGGACCTTTTCATTCATTCCCTAAAGTTATTCTACACGGATGTTTAGCTTGTCTAATTTGATTAAAACAATTTGCTGAAATGTATTCTAAAATCTTTCCATATAGCTGCATATCTTAACTTGTGTTTTAAAAGAAAGCATTTACTTTTTTATACTGACAATCCCCCTTAAATATTATCAGTATACCCCTGATCTTGAATTTACGCTATTTTCAAAATGTTCCGCTTTTATTATGGTGTTCAAACTGCTCGTCTCAATGACAGCCTTGATACTGTATGTTGTAGCCTGTAAAGACCGGAACAAAGCCAGAACGAGGTAGGTGTGAAATCGCTAGCTAGTTAGCTGTGGTGCGCTAGCAACAGATCTATGGAGCTTGTTGTATCATTAGCGCCGTTTATACCTGGCGCTAACATGCATCCTTGGTCCTGATCTGAACCACATTCTGATTGTGCACAGACTTTCAGATATATGTCTACACGTGGTATTAAAATGTTTTTCTTATCCTTCCTGTGTCTGCATTGTGACCAAATGTCCCTGTCCCTCCCTGTATGCAAATTATTTCAGAGATATTCTTCTAAAATATTATTGATTTCTTTTAAAACACATATTGATGTCAAAAGTCAATGGCGCCAGCTGTCAATGATTTTAAAAGGCAGAATAATGATGATTTATATGCTTTTACTGTCCAGATCCGTCTACACCTGTGAGAAATCCAGACGTAATGCGTGTCTGACTAACACCAGAGGTGGTCAGGAAGATCTGATCACAATCAGATCCCAATGTGTCTGACTACGGTCAGGAAGATCTGATCACAATCAGATCCCAATGTGCCTGACTACGGTCAGGAAGATCTGATCACAATCAGATCCCAATGTGCCTGACTATGGTCAGGAAGATCTGATCACAATCAGATCCCAATGTGTCTGACTACGGTCAGGAAGATCTGATCACAATCAGATCCCAATGTGCCTGACTACGGTCAGGAAGATCTGATCACAATCAGATCTGATCACAATCAGATCCCAATGTGCCTGACTACGGTCAGGAAGATCTGATCACAATCAGATCCCAATGTGTCTTGTGATCATCTACACCCGTCTACAAATGTGGGCACAATCAAGATGTGGACACAATTAGTAAAAAGGAGGCTATTATAGGGCACATACTGTATGCCGCTAGCCATTGAACCCTATTTGGTTATTCACAGCGCCATTTCTTCTAGCAGTGTGCAGTATAGTGTTGATGAATGTTCCAGAAGTGAGGCAAGGATACGGTCGGTGCCTGGGAACAGCACTGTTCCTCTGATCACCTCTCCAAAGATGCAGCCCACAGACCACATGTCCACTGCAGCCAGACACAGTCCCATACCAGTCACTCAGCATGTATGACACATGACATACAAACCAGTGGAGGCTGCTGAGGGGAGGATGGCTCATAATAATGGCTGGAACGGAGCAAATGGAATGGCATCAGACACCTGGAAACCATGGAAACCATGGAAACCATGTGTTTGATGTATTTGATACCATTCCACTGATCCCGCTCCAGCCATTACCACAAGTCAGTCCTCCCCAATTAAGGTGCCACCAACCTCCGGTGATACTAACTCCATCAACCACACACTGCGCCCAGACATACAACATGCCACATGCGTGTTCTAACAGGGCTTTTCTAAAGCACGGTAAAGCCACTCTCTAGTGCATATGAAGAGTTTCGTTCCAAAATGCTATATCCACCCATTTTTCACATTTGTGTTTATTTTCTTCATCAGAAATTAATGCTTATGGTTAGATTCATGTGTGTGTAAAATATTACTTTTCTCAGATTTTTTAATTAATAGATTATAGATATGTGTTAAAATGGGTTTTGTTTGCGAAGTGCTATTATTTCCATTGTTTAGCTGGAATGGAATGTTCGCATAGTCCCAGTCGGTATTAGAACGTCGAGGACCTGCCCGCCTGTGGGGAAAAACAACCTGTGGTTACCCCATTGGCTCACAGCAAAAACTTGATCTTTGTAACGGTCAACGGTTATGAAAAGGGGCATGAGGTAAGCCCTACAATTAAGTGTTTCTAAGTAGTGAGAACGCTAGGGAGCAGGCAATGTTGAAAATGAATCTTTAGAGACATGTTGTACTTTTATTTATTGTAGTTTTGTAATTGACTAAAACAGGCAGACAACAAGAAAATTGTGTTTGACAAAGGTCAAGATTTTGCTCCATGTGAGTGAGTGAGTGCTAGCTAGCTACCAACCAGAACATTAAGCTAGCCAGGACCAACAACACAAAGAAACGGACTATACAGCTACAAGTAGTGAGTGGAGTTATAAACAGACTGTACTAAACATGTTAAATGTCTTAACTGTGATGAAATGTTTTCTACACACATATCTACGTGTACCCTGCTTGGCCAATGGATCCCCATGTGTCCCAATCTCCCATGTTGAATAGCAGGAAGTCACAGGGCTCTTCTATCAGGTTCTATGTGTCCCAATCTCCCATGTTGAATAGCAGGAAGCCACAGGGCTCTTCTCAAAGGCTCTATGTGTCCCAATCTCCCATGTTGAATAGCCTGAAGCCACAGGGCTCTTCTCACAGGCTCTATGTGTCCCAATCTCCCATGTTGAATAGCAGGAAGTCACAGGGCTCTTCTCAAAGGCTCTATGTGTCCCAATCTCCCATGTTGAATAGCAGGAAGTCACAAGGCTCTTCTATCAGGCTCTATTTCCCCATGTGTCTATCCTGTGACTGTGATACATGGTGGTCTCACCTAGTGATATTAAGATGAACGGACTAACTGTACGTCGCTCTGGATAAAAGCATCTGCAAAATGACTAAAATGGCAAATCGTACTGGTTCATTTTAATTATTGTTTTTTTATATTGATGTCACAAATGCATCATTTTCTACAGTTCTTTATTAAAAATGTAGTTTTTTTGTCACATTTGACTGTGTAAAACTTAGCAGTACTATTTATTTATCTGAGAGTGAGGCGGATATACTGTAGAGTTTCGAAACAAAACATGATTATTTGCATCTCTGAAATTAAAGTGACAGACAACAAACAAATACTTATCTGTCATTGAACAACCCCATGTCATGATTAGGTAGTGAAAAACACACAGCAATCTCTTTCATAAGTTCTTTAAACAATAAAAGCTAATTTACCAACATTTCTGAAATTGAATATAAATCATTTTGGAATGAAACATTTCATATGTTCTAGCTTGGTAAAATCCACTGTAAAAGCAACTTACAGATTTCACTCTGCTGGCATTTTGATTGGCATTGACTACCTAAAAATAATGACCACAATGGCTTTAGAATATATTCTGGATTCCCACAGTGTATACAACACGCACCAGGCAGACACACTCGCCAACAGAAATATATCAATTAAGAAAAGCATAAATATTCTGAGTGAGGAATGTGTCATTCTGCCAAAGAGGTACCAGAATAAAGAGGGTGAATACAAGATGGATAATTTCTTTCTGGGTAAGAAACGTACATTAAGCAATTTGTTAATATTACACACAGAACTTTTCAGAGAGGTTAATTCATATATTAGATGGTGAATTAATAATACAATTATGGAAAAATTTGAGTTATTATGAAGTCAGCCAAGTTAGTTAGAGTCACTAGACCTACAACAGCCCAGTACCTAACAGAGGAGAACAGGTCAGTACCTAACAGAGGAGAACAGCCCAGTACCTAACAGAGGAGAACAGCCCAGTACCTAACAGAGGAGAACAGGTCAGTACCTAACAGAGGAGAACAGCCCAGTACCTAACAGAGGAGAACAGCCCAGTACCTAACAGAGAACAGCCCAGTACCTAACAGAGGAGAACAGCCCAGTACCTAACAGAGGAGAACAGCCCAGTACCTAACAGAGGAGAACAGCCCAGTACCTAACAGAGGAGAACAGCCCAGTACCTAACAGAGGAGAACAGGTCAGTACCTAACAGAGGAGAACAGCCCAGTACCTAACAGAGGAGAACAGCCCAGTACCTAACAGAGGAGAACAGCCCAGTACCTAACAGAGGAGAACAGCCCAGTACCTAACAGAGGAGAACAGCCCAGTACCTAACAGAGGAGAACAGCCCAGTACCTAACAGAGGAGAACAGCCCAGTACCTAACAGAGAACAGCCCAGTACCTAACAGAGAACAGCCCAGTACCTAACAGAGGAGAACAGGTCAGTACCTAACAGAGAACATCCCAGTACCTAACAGAGGAGAACAGGTCAGTACCTAACAGAGGAGAACAGCCCAGTACCTAACAGAGAACAGGTCAGTACCTAACAGAGGAGAACAGGTCAGTACCTAACAGAGGAGAACAGGTCAGTACCTAACAGAGGAGAACAACCCAGTACCTAACAGAGGAGAACAGCCCAGTACCTAACAGAGGAGAACAGCCCAGTACCTAACAGAGGAGAACAGCCCAGTACCTAACAGAGGAGAACAGGTCAGTACCTAACAGAGGAGAACAGCCCAGTACCTAACAGAGGAGAACAGCCCAGTACCTAACAGAGGAGAACAGCCCAGTACCTAACAGAGGAGAACAGCCCAGTACCTAACAGAGGAGAACAGCCCAGTCCCTAACAGAGGAGAACAGGTCAGTACCTAACAGAGAACAGCCCAGTACCTAACAGAGGAGAACAGCCCAGTACCTAACAGAGGAGAACAGGTCAGTACCTAACAGAGGAGAACAGCCCAGTACCTAACAGAGGAGAACAGGTCAGTACCTAACAGAGGAGAACAGCCCAGTACCTAACAGAGGAGAACAGCCCAGTACCTAACAGAGGAGAACAGCCCAGTACCTAACAGAGGAGAACAGCCCAGTACCTAACAGAGGAGAACAGCCCAGTACCTAACAGAGGAGAACAGCCCAGTACCTAACAGAGGAGAACAGGAAAGGTATCGAGTCACATTCAGAGAGTCTGAGAAGAATCATTGAGAAATACATGTATAAAGAATTGGGCCGATGATAGGATTTGATGTACATAATCTACTTCCTTTAGTTTGATACAAATCACTTATTAAATACCTGTTCATCCAAATTTTACAGGCACAAATCTTAGACCGGGATTCAAAGAATGGCATATTAAAGCACAGTAACAGACTATTATTGGTAATTTACGCTTGCACAGCGTTTACCACGAAAGCGATCTCTGCGAATGTTGGGGGAAATAGCCTTTAAAATATGTTTTGTCAGCAGCATAGTGTCCTGCGCTATAGCAGATTGGATTGAATGCTGGCCTTATTCTTTGATCAAGATCAACTGACATTATGTATATTATCTTAGTAAGTGAGGATACAGTCCCGGCCAGGGAACAGAATTTTGTGACGCACCATTTCTCCCATAATGCACCCCACCGACCATATATCCACTGCAGGTACAGAGACAGAGAGTGAGAGATAAGTCAGAGGTTAGCATTAGAAAAGAAAACCGTAGGCTCTTTCTCAGTTCCTCTTCCCCTGCATCCTTTCTCCTCGCCTCTTTATCAAAACGTATTAGTCGTGAAGATCCAAGGTCCCTAAGTCTCTCCCCTCGGAACCCTCCCCTAGGTCCCTCCCCTCGAAAATCTCCCCTCGGAACCCTCCACTAGGTCCCTCCCCTCGGAACCCTCCCCTCAGAACCCTCCCCTCGGAACCCTCCCCTAGGACCCTCCCCTCGAAAATCTCCCCTCGGAACCCTCCCCTAGGTCCCTCCCCTCGGAACCCTCCCCTAGGTCCCTCCCCTCGGAACCCTCCCCTCAGAACCCTCCCCTCGGAACCCTCCCCTAGGACCCTCCCCTCGAAAATCTCCCCTCGGAACCCTCCCCTCGGAACCCTCCCCTAGGTCCCTCCCCTAGGTCCCTCCCCTCGGAACCCTCCCCTCTGAACCCTCCCCTCTGAACCCTCCCCTAGGTCCCTCCCCTCGGAACCCTCCCCTCGGAATCCTCCCCTAGGTCCCTCCCCTCGGAACCCTCCCCTCTGAACCCTCCCCTAGGTCCCTCCCCTCGGAACCCTCCCCTCGGAGCCCTCCCCTCGGAACTCTCCCTAGGTCCCTCCCCTCGGAACCCTCAAGTTCTCCTCCAATGCGTTTTGAGAAGGTGGCAAGGATAGGATACATCAAATATGTGAGAAATCAAGGAAAGAGGAATTGAGAAAGAGATGTTGTTGACAGAGCGTGGGAAACAGAGAGTGATTTGGTTATTCAGACTATAATTAGTCAGAGACGTAGCACGCAGATAAATTACTATTCCATTCCATTAATGAAGAGAGAGAGAGAAGAAGCCAGTCTCCTGGGGCTTGGCTGGTGGCAGGAAATCCATGGCCTCACCTCCTGGCCTCTCACCCTACAGGCCTCCGTCTAGTAGTGTATTCATGAGCGTAGAGCCAAGGTTACCCACTCACCACTGCTTGTGGTTTATTTAAGCATGTATTTACTCCATGCTGTCTACAGACCACTGACTGTAGACGTATTCTGACTTAGAGTCATAAAGAAGAGGTTACACTACCACACCAGAGGAGTCCGTGGGTTAGTTAAAGTATTAGAACACATCTTAAAGTATTAGAACACATCTTAAAGTATTAGAACACATCTTGAAGTATTAGAACAGATCTTAAAGTATTAGAACACATCTTAAAGTATTAGAACACATCGTAAAGTATTAGAACACATGTTAAAGTATTAGAACACATCTTACAGTATTAGAACACATCTTAAAGTATTAGAACACATCCCAGCAGTAGCATGTTACAGTGTCAGAACACCAGAACCCCCTCTAGAACCTGTCTTACCGTTCTCTTTGTACCCCATGCCCAGGATGACCTCTGGGGCTCTGTAGTACCGCGTCACCACGTACGGGGTCATCATGAAGCTGGTGCCTGCAGTCCTAGCCAAGCCAAAGTCCAGGATCTTCAGCGTACAATCAGATTTCACCACTATATTGCTAGGTTTCAGGTCCTTTGGGGAAAGCAACAGCAAGAGATGAGGGTTACTGAGGTAAAACTTTAACAGGTGGTGCTAGCTACTATAGTATGTTTAAATGTGTACAGATGGCATATCCCAGCAGGCAGAAGCAGTTGCAATGATGTCATTTCCATCAGCTTTGCCCACTGGGCTATAAGCAGTGTAATGTTCAGCATGATTAAAGTCCTGTTTCATATGTGAAAAAGGACATAGAAATAGAATTACATTCATTTTTCTCCACAATTTCGTGATATCCAATTGGTAGTTACAGTCTTGTCCCATCGCTGCAACTCCCGTACGGACTCGGGAAAGGCGAAGGTTGAGAGCCGTGTGTCCTCTGAAACACGACCCAGCCAAGCCACACAGCATCTTGACACACTGCTCGTTTAACCCGGAAGCCAGCCGCACCAATGTGTCGGAGGAAACAACGTACACCTGGCGACCATGTTAGCGTGCACTGCACCCGGCCCGCCATAGGAGTCGCTAGTGGGCGATGGGACAAGAACATCCTGGGCCAATGGTGCGTCGCCCCATGGGTCTACCGGTCGCGGCCGGCTGCGACAGAGCCTGGACTCGAACCAAGATCTCTAGTGCCACAGCTAGCCTTAGACTCCTGCACCACTTGGGAGTCATAGAATTACATTCTATTTATTATATTTCTACAACTGACGCCATCTCACCCTGTGAATGATGCCAGCGGAGTGCAGGTGTTTGATGCCACACACACAGACACACACACACACACACACACACACACAGAGAGAGAGGCCATCTCACCCTGTGAATGATGCCAGCGGAGTGCAGGTGTTTGATGCCACACACACAGACACACACACACACACACACACACACAGAGAGAGAGAGGCCATCTCACCCTGTAAATGATGCCAGCGGAGTGCAGGTGTTTGATGCCACACACACAGACACACACACACACACACACACACACAGAGAGAGAGGCCATCTCACCCTGTGAATGATGCCAGCGGAGTGCAGGTGTTTGATGCCACACACACAGACACACACACACACACACACACACACAGAGAGAGAGGCCATCTCACCCTGTGAATGATGCCAGCGGAGTGCAGGTGTTTGATGCCACACACACAGACACACACACACACACACACACACACAGAGAGAGAGAGGCCATCTCACCCTGTGAATGATGCCAGCGGAGTGCAGGTGTTTGATGCCACACACACAGACACACAGAGAGAGAGAGGCCATCTCACCCTGTGAATGATGCCAGCGGAGTGCAGGTGTTTGATGCCACACACACAGACACACAGAGAAAGAGGCCATCTCACCCTGTGAATGATGCCAGCGGAGTGCAGGTGTTTGATGCCACACACACAGACACACAGAGAGAGAGGCCATCTCACCCTGTGAATGATGCCAGCGGAGTGCAGGTGTTTGATGCCACACACACACACACACACACACACACACACACACACACACACACACACAGAGAGAGAGAGGCCATCTCACCCTGTGAATGATGCCAGCGGAGTGCAGGTGTTTGATGCCACACACACACACACACAGAGAGAGAGAGGCCATCTCACCCTGTGAATGATGCCAGCGGAGTGCAGGTGTTTGATGCCACACAGCATCTGGTAGAGCAGGTAAGACATTCTCTCATGGTCTAGCTCCATCTGGATAACCTGGCACAGGTTGGCATCCATCAGCTCCATACACAGGTACCTGACAGAGTGACACTGTTAGTAAGAAGAGATGTGGGATACGTTCGGGCTAGACAGATGTAAAAGTTAGAGCTCCGAAACCGATAAGACATGTTTTCACAACTAGTAGTAAACACCCTGAGTTGGCATTTGAATATGGCGGGAAAAGTAGTGATATAATATCCAGAATGAAGAAGAGGTCTGAGAACTAGGCCTACATGACCTGAAGTGAGATCCTTTAAACCCAAGAGGCTCTAGTTAAATTTATCATTCTGCCTCTCACTCCTTTCTCTTCTACTCCTCATCACAATGGACACCCTCTGTGCAGTGCCAGAGCATCAACGGGATTCTGCATAGTCTTTGTATTAAGGCCGGGGTTGCGAATACAGAGTTCCATTCTGGAAATCTTTTTCTTCAAAGCTAAGGATCTCTTTTCTACACACGCGTGTCTTTACTCAGCCTCTTATTTAAATGACCTGTTATTTAACTAGACAAGTCAGTTAACAACAAATTCTTCTTTACAATGACGGCCTACATTTGAGTTAGGGGAGTGGGGGACCCCCCGGCCAAACCCTCCCCTAACTCAGACGACGCTGGGCCAATTGTGCGCCGCCCTATGGGACTCCCGATCACGGCCAGTTGTGACACAGCCTGTGAACGAACCAGGATCTGTCATGATGCCTCTAGCACTGCAATGCGGTGTGTTAGACCGCTGCGCCACTCGGGAGACCCTTCTGAATCATGGTGATGTAGCCTGTGTCTCAGCCTCATTTTTCTGAACAGCTGAAATAAAAACATTCAAGGCCATTATGAAGGCTAGTACCTTCTCTGTCTGTTGTAATGGATATTGCAGTGGCACAAGCAGAATGCAGTTCCCTACACGTTGCATTGGAGCAAAAACAATCATCTTTTTTTTGTGATGATGCAAGCTAATCTTTATAGTTGCTGCCATATCGTAGCCAGAGCTGCTGAAAAATAACACTACTACTTTGACTGTCTGCCTCCTGCTTAGCAAATGTTTTCAAATGATAATTAAAAAAACATTTAAATCACTAATTAGGATCTGTGTCTTGCTGTGTCTTGCTTGTGTTTGATATGCTGCCGAGATATCTGCATGTAACTCCTCAGTGAGTTTTGCATTGGGAGTTTGTACGAACATGTTGATCGGTTCTTCTGTGTACAACAGGAAGTTCGTAGGTTACACCAGACAATGGTGTTCATCGCTGATCAAGGAGGAGGCAGCAGCTACATTAAAAAATCTGACACATGAGCACAAACAACCGTATATTTAGACACGAAAAATCCAGAACCGCAGCCACTCCATTGATTCATGGCCGTCATCGTGTTCGTTACCATCTTGAGCAGCTTTTCATCTCATCTCAATGTCCTGGTGTAACCGGTGTGAAATGGCTAGCTAGTTAACGGTGCGCGCTCGTAGCGTTTCAAACGGTGACGTCACTCGCTCGGAGACCTTGAAGTAGTTGTTTCCCTTCCTCTGATCTCCAAGCTTTTGTGACGCGATAGGTAACGATGCTTCTTGGGAGGCAGTTGTTCATGTGTTCAGAGGTTCCCCTGGTCCAAGCCCAGCTCGGGGTAAGGAGAGGGACGGAAGAAACAGTGTTCCACTGACACACTCAATCGATGGAACTGGAAAGTGCATTTGCCCAGTTTCCAGTATATATATATATATATATATATATATATATATATATATATATATATATATATAAAATGTTTTAGTTTTTACTTTGCAATAAAGTACATATAATTACCTAGAATTGTACATGTATTCATACATTTGAGATTCATAAAATCTATTTGCACATTTTTCAGATTTGAAATTCCTACCAGACTAATAGACAGGAATATAGTGAAGATAAACTGCTTTAGACAAGCATGGCGCATTCCATTTACTGCAGTACCATCAGTCTACAAATTCATTCATCGGTCAGTACAAAGACAGACAGAACCGAAGGCTTCACATTACACTGCACTACCACCTTCACAGACTTCAGTCTCACTGTTTCTTTTCTCAAATGAATAAGTCTTGAAGGTATGTAACAATTTTGCTTTGTCTGTTGTTAAATCAAAGTAATATGTCACATTAAAAGTCAGATTAAATGAAAATACAGTTTTCCCTGCATGCTCTCTGAGTGATCTCACAATTGTTCATTTTTCCTCTGAATGTTTATTGGTACTTACACATCCTGGAAGTCTTCTAATGATTTCTGTGGTGTGAAAACATTTAATAAACTGATGATCTGAAAGAGATCGATAGAAACAAAACATTTAATAAACTGATGATCTGAAAGAGATCGATAGAAACAAAACATTTAATAAACTGATGATCTGAAAGAGATCGATAGAAACAAAACATTTAATAAACTGATGATCTGAAAGAGAGGGACAAAGAGAGAGAAAACTGGGGCAACATTCAGTCTCAGTTTAATGTTCCAGTCTATGTACAGTAAGCTACAACATTAACAGCTATTTACATTTCAAATGCTTATGACTTTAGCCATATTTGTTTTGTATAGCTTCATAATGATGCAGCGTCACACTGCAGTGACTGGGAGGTTAAAGTAAAAAGGGAATTCCTATGGACAAAGGCAAAATAAAAACAAAGGCAAAAATCCTGACTGGTTGTATCACTCCCTGGTACGGAAATTGCTCGGCCTCCGACCACAAGGCACTACAGAGGGTAGTGCGTACGGCCCAGTACATCACTGGGGCTAAGCTGCCTGCCATCCAGGACCTCTATACCAGGCAATGTCAGAGGAAGGTCCTAAAAATTGTCAAAGACCCCAGCCACCCCAGTCATAGACTGTTCTCTCTATTACCGCATGGCAAGCGGTACCGGAGTGCCAAGTCTAGGACAAAAAGGCTTCTCAACAGTTTTTACCCCCAAGCCATAAGACTCCTGAACAGGTAATCAAATGGCTACCCGAACTATTTGCATTGTGTGCCCCCCCAACCCCTCTTTTTTACGCTGCTGCTACTCTCTGTTTATCATATATGCATAGTCACTTTAACTATACATTCATGTACATACTACCTCAATTGGGCCGACCAACCAGTGCTCTCGCACATTGGCTAACCGGGCTATCTGCATTGTGTCCCACCACCCACCACCCCCCTCTTTTACGCTACTGCTACTCTGTTTATCATATATGCATAGTCACTTTAACCATATCTACATGTACATACTACCTCAATCAGCCCAACTAACCGGTGCCTGTATGTAGCCTCGCTACTGTATATAGCCTCACTACTGTTATTTTTCACTTCCTTTTTACTGTTGTTTAATTTCTTTACCTACCTATTGTTCACCTAATACCTTTTTTGCACTATTGGTTAGAGCCTGTAAGTAAGCATTTCACTGTAAGGTCTACACCTGTTGTATTCGGCGCACGTGACAAATAAACTTTGATTTGATTTGAATAATACGACCACACACACACAGACACAATCAAGCACGCGCGCACACACACACACATCTTGTTATTTGCTTAAACGAGACATAACATTGTAACTCACGTTTTTGTGATTGACACATTTCATGAGCACCAGTTCCCTGTATGCCCTCTTGGCATGGGTTTGGTTCTGAAAGGGTCTGCTGAGCTTCTTGATGGCCACGTTCCTGTCGAGGACCGCATCGTACCCAGCACTGCAGAGAGCACAGGAGAAAACAGAGAATTACAACTATGTCGTTGTACCAGTCAAACTGCCATGGTCCAAGGGGCTTTTTTTGTTCTACAGTAGTTCTATTTGTATGTGACAAAACAGGTCATCTACAGTAAGAAAATAGGTCATCTACAGTAAGAAAACAGGTAATCTACAGTAAGAAAAACAGGTAATCTACAGTAAGAAAACAGGTAATCTACAGTAAGAAAACAGGTAATCTACAGTAAGAAAACAGGTAATCTACAGTAAGAAAACAGGTATTCTACAGTGAGAAAACAGGCAATCTACAGCAAGAAAACAGGCAATCTACAGCAAGAGGGCCTCCCAAGTGGCACAGCGGTCTAAGGCACTGCATTGCAGTGCTCGCTGTGTCTCTACAGATCCTGGCTCAAATATAAACTGCTGCTAATCACTGCTGCTAATCACAAAATGGCTGATACACTGTGTTCACAAAAGCCCTCAAAGAAATAGAGATTAGCAACATTATTTCAGGATGTTACTCTAATAAAGCGGGCGCCTGGTGAGCTACTGGTCAGATTTGAACCTCTGCCAGTGTCACATGTTAGTGGAGATTTGGATGTGAGATTGAGATTGGACATTGTCTACCATAACTGCGTTGAGAGGTCACGTGTAGCCTGCACATATAGTAAACAATTACATTTATTTAAGCCATGCAAGTAGCCTAAAGGATGTTTTCAATTAGGAACTGTATTGTTGAGTAAATATGGCAGTCTGCTAGCACTGTGAAGACTGGTCTAATGTATGAATGAAGCCAGAGAGTTGATATGTCACACGGGAATTTAGTATTTTTTTGCATCTGGGCTAATTTACCCTTCTATTTCTCAGCATATCCGCTCACCAGTTGTGATACGGTATGTAGAGGGATTATTAGGGAGGCTGTGGCCTTCTTTTTGATCACTGATCTGTTTGCAATGGCATGGTAGGAGAACCCATCACACACACGCACGCACACACGCACACACACACCAACGCACGCACGCACGCACACACACACACACACACACACACACACACACACACACACCAACGCACGCACGCACGCACGCACACACACACACACACACACACACACACACACCAACGCACGCACGCACACACACACACACACACACACGCACACACACACCAACGCACGCACGCACGCACGCACACCAACGCACGCACGCACGCACACACCAACACACACACACTAAGCGTTGATGATTGATCATGCAGGTAGTAGAGCAGAGAAGGATGCAGAGAAACCAGATTTAGACATTGAACATCGTTTAACAGTTTCATTTCACGTCACGCTGTTCATAGAAATCATTCATATAATTTACCGGTTTCTCGCCATTGTCCAGAGAAACGAGAATGGGTTTGGGTGGGAAATCTCTGAAATCTCAGTAACCCAGTTCCCGCTATTATTAATCCCTTATCCAGAACAGAGGAAGATGGTGGACATAGAAAATGGTATTTTCTCAAACTTGAGGGAAAATGGAGTCGGTAATTTTACAATCATACATTCAGCTGCAACTGTATGGTGCATCCCAAATGGAACCCTATTCCCTATACGCGAGTGTACAAAACATTAAGAACACCTGCTCTTTCCATGACATAGACTGACCAGGTGAATCCAGGTCAAATCTATGATCCCTTATTGATGTCACTTGTTAAATCCACTTCAATCAGTGTAGATGAAGGGGAGGAGACAGGTTAAAGAAGGATTTTTAAGCCTCGAGACAATTGAGACATGGATTGTGTATGTGTGTCATTCAGAGGGTGAATGGGCAACACAAAACATTTAAATGCCTTTGAACAGGGTATGGTAGTAGGTGCCAGGCGCACCGGTTTAAGTCAAGAACTGCAACGCGGCTGGGTTTTTTACATTCAACAGTTTCCCGTGTGTATCAAGAATGGTCCACCACCCAAAGGACATCCAGCCAACTTCACACCAACTGTAGGAAGCATTGGAGTCAACATGGCCCAGCATCCCTGTGGAACGTTTTCGACACCTCATAGAGTCCATGCCCCGATGTATTGAGGCTGTTCTGGGGGGAAAAGGGGAGGTGCAACTCAATATTAGGAAGATGTCTTTAATGTTTTGTACACTTAGTGTATAATGCACTACATTTGACCAGAGCCTTATAAAGTAGTGCACTATACATGCATAAGGTATAGGGTGCCAGTTGGGGGTACAGCCATACTGTTCTGAGACAGGCTGTTCAGTGGGGGTACAGCCATACTGTTCTGAGACAGGCTGTTCAGTGGGGGTACAGCCATACTGTTCTGAGACAGGCTGTTCAGTGGGGGTACAGCCATACTGTTCTGAGACAGGCTGTTCAGTGGGGGTACAGCCATACTGTTCTGAGACAGGCTGTTCAGTGGGGGTACAGCCATACTGTTCTGAGACAGGCTGTTCAGTGGGGGTACAGCCATACTGTTCTGAGACAGGCTATTCAGTGGGGGTACAGCCATACTGTTCTGAGACAGGCTATTCAGTGGGGGTACAGCCATACTGTTCTGAGACAGGCTGTTCAGTGGGGGTACAGCCATACTGTTCTGAGACAGGCTGTTCAGTGGGGGTACAGCCATACTGTTCTGAGACAGGCTATTCAGTGGGGGTACAGCCATACTGTTCTGAGACAGGCTGTTCAGTGGGGGTACAGCCATACTGTTCTGAGACAGGCTGTTCAGTGGGGGTACAGCCATACTGTTCTGAGACAGGCTGTTCAGTGGGGGTACAGCCATACTGTTCTGAGACAGGCTATTCAGTGGGGTACAGCCATACTGTTCTGAGACAGGCTATTCAGTGGGAATACGGCCATACTGTTCTGAGACAGGCTGTTCAGTGGGGGTACAGCCATACTGTTCTGAGACAGGCTATTCAGTGGGGGTACAGCCATACTGTTCTGAGACAGGCTATTCAGTGGGAATACGGCCATACTGTTCTGAGACAGGCTGTTCAGTGGGGGTACAGCCATACTGTTCTGAGACAGGCTATTCAGTGGGGGTACAGCCATACTGTTCTGAGACAGGCTGTTCAGTGGGGGTACAGCCATACTGTTCTGAGACAGGCTGTTCAGTGGGGGTACAGCCATACTGTTCTGAGACAGGCTGTTCAGTGGGGGTACAACCATACTGTTCTGAGACAGGCTATTCAGTGGGAATACGGCCATACTGTTCTGAGACAGGCTGTTCAGTGGGGGTACAGCCATACTGTTCTGAGACAGGCTATTCAGTGGGGGTACAGCCATACTGTTCTGAGACAGGCTATTCAGTGGGGGTACAGCTATACTGTTCTGAGACAGGCTATTCAGTGGGGGTACAGCCATACTGTTCTGAGACAGGCTGTTCAGTGGGGGTACAGCCATACTGTTCTGAGACAGGCTGTTCAGTGGGGGTACAGCCATACTGTTCTGAGACAGGCTGTTCAGTGGGGGTACAGCCATACTGTTCTGAGACAGGCTATTCAGCAGTAAACAATTGGCCCATTATAAAAAGCTTACGTTAGCTGGGTATACATTTCTATTACGGACAACTATTGACTTTCACAGCCAGGTGGCATATTGACTTTCACAGCCAGGTGGCATATTGACTTTCACAGCCAGGTGGCATATTGACTTTCACAGCCATGTGGCATATTGACTTTCACAGCCAGGTGGCATATTGCGAAAGCACAAAGCATGGCTGAGATCATTTAACACACACTACTAGACCAGGGTAGTGGTGGAAGGACCAGGGTAGTGGTGGAGAATAGCTTTTTCCACTCTTCAGATCCTGTGATTGTTATGATGATGAATGATTCAGATTCACAGTCAACCAGTGTGAACTCTCATCTGGTGTCAACAGTCAGGTTATATCACTGATATGTCAAACAAAGACGAGCTATTCTCATAGATATACAATAATACATTGTGTTCTCTATTTAATCCTATGAGTGTTATATCATCCATTACTTCCTAGTCATCATTCACAGACAGCTGTTGTCTAGGTGATGACAAGCAAAGAGGAGTTAGAGAGAGTGACGGATCATCTATGTGTGGACAGAGAGGATCTGATATCAAATCAGAGCTCTGGTTTTAAAAGCATCTGTCGAGGGGCAGGAAGACTGCACTGCTATCCTCCCAGTCTATTTTCCTCCCTGTCTGTGTCTCTCCTTACAGTGGTTCTTCCTTTAAAAGTTGCGTTGTACTGCAGCACACCTTGCAGGCTGCCGCAGAATTCTATGGCACGTTATTTAAGTGTCAGCCATTGTTGCCATTAATGCTAGTTAGTGCTAGTTTAACCACCAGAGGGCATCTTTGAGAAGCATTTGACTGTTGTTAATATTGGCTGTACTAGAGAATTTAAAACCTTTTTTTGTAAGAACATAGTTTATGGGATTAAGAAATTCAGCTTAATTAATTAGATTAATATTATGGTGTTTCTATCCAAGAAAAACAAAACCCTGAGGGTTTCCGAATATATGGCACTTTACAACGTGACCGGTGAAGAGCAAAATAATCTTAACATTTCCACACCCTAATTGTAGGCTAACCAATACCCAAACGGAGATTCAGTGAAAATAAAAATCAAGACCAGTCCCCATGCTTGTCTCAGAGCAGCGCAAAATGGTGCTGAAATAGTTGACCACACGCGGGTAACTATTGCTTCAAATCCTATTATAACAATTAAATGACTTTGGGTGTTCTGTTAGACAACAATTTGTTGCCTTCATTTGCCTACTTTATTCTGAAAAATTCATCCGTAACTCTGCCAAGCCTACAAGCAAAGATGAACAGGTGAAGGCCATCAAGACATTTTGGCTTGAGAAACGGACAAATACATTGATCATCTCAGCAAGGTTTTACCCGTGGTCATGGAGCTGGGGGGAAGTGCAACTAAAATGTAGCTGAGATGTACTGTACAGTACTTGAAATAAACATCTGCATTTTGAAAGTATTTTTTATTGTTATTTTATGAACGAAAGCATAAAGATGTTGATGAATAGATACTGTGTAAAATGATGAATAGATACTGTGTAGAGTACTTTTAACATTGCAAGTTGGGGGGATTTTCACACCTACAGTAGCCGGGCTATTAAACTAATCATTGGATAACAGATCGGCCCTCGGAACTCATTAAGAGGCGGCTTCTGTCTTCAATATGCTTAAAATGCCACAATGTCAACAAATAATCTAACACACACAACATGAGCAGATTCATTTGGTCAAAACAGAGTCTATTGTCCTGCTGATAGTTGAAATAAACATCTGCATTTTGAAGAGTATTTTTATCATTCTTTTATTAACGAAAGCATAAAGATGTTGATGAAGAAATACTGTACAGTATATGCTTTATCTGACATTTTGCAGTTGCATGATGTTTGTAGTTAGAACTGTAAAACTTTAGAGTACTTACTACATTGCAAGTTGGGGGGATTTTTTTTTCACACCTAGCCCGAGCTATTAGACTATCCTTTTGTAAAGGTGGAAGAGTCTATTGTCAGGCTAATAGCCTGACAATAGATGGAAACGTTGTTTGCACCCATAGGTTTTAGGCCTGCAGTAGGTTATAATTATCCATGCCTTCTGGGAACGTTTAAATGTCCAAAAGTTATGGGTGGAGTTAGAATTTTGGCTGTCAAAAGTATTAAAATCAACCAATGTCAGCCTATAAATGCTTTATTATCCAAATGTTTAAAGTGCGTGTGGGCGATGGAGAGAATGCATTTGACTGTTTTTAATATTAGCGCTTTCAGGAGGAATGGAAAATTGGGTGTCAATTCATAAACCATGTACCATATTTTCATCAAGGACATGTTGTTTGCAGAGTCCCCAAACAGAAGGTGGAGTTCCAGAGCTCACAGGCTGAGCCTGGCATGGATTGCGACTCCATCTCGTTCCTCGCCCCCTCTTCAATGCCTCATTCTCCGCCTGACTCTACGCCAATGCCACCTGACTCTCAGCCAATGACGTGACTCTCAGCCAATACCACCTGGCTCTGGACCAATGCATCGGCTGATTCATTTTACAATCACGGCTAAAGCGATTTAATTAAGGGTTTCAGTTAGGATAATATGGCGCTGTACAACGGGACCGGTCGAGAGAACAGTAAATAAAAATCTGATTGATTTATCAAGACCAGTCCCCATACTCTGTAATTCAGTAATAGTAATAATAATAATAATAATCGTTGGATAACAGATCGGATCATGGAACTCATTAAGAGGTGGCTTCCATCTTCAATATAATCATTAATTCAAAAGGTTAAACCCATAGGTCTAAGGCCTGTAGTAGATTATAATAAACTGAAAATTGCGTGTCAATTCATAAAGCATGTGCCATGGAATCGGTACATCGAAAATCTCTTCCCAACTATTTTGCAATCTATATGGCACAGTTGTCCATTTTTTTGTCCTTAAATGAAACTGGTATATATTTTTATTTATCCCAATTTTATTTAACCAATTTTGGTCTTTAACGCAGGGCCGACAGATAAATTCCTTACTTCTGTCTTTTCTGGTTGATTAAACTGAGGGAGAGAAACCAAAAGCCCACCGTGCCTATTTTTCAAAAATGTCAAGTGAAATTCCCCCTTTGTATTTACCCAAGTTCTCTCTTAACTCCAGGACCACTGACATTTTTTTAAAAATTGTTGCCTGATGCAGGACTCTAGTGCCAGAGAAGAGAGACTCTCAGACTGAATTAATTGCCATAGTTTAGACTACCGATAGATCAGCGTTCTAACTCCCCCTTGTGATAGTGTTGTGCAATGACAGAATGACACCATCTACCACTAACGGTCGCGGCATAAGTTGTAACTTTTAAAGAAAGAAACACTGTACATTTCTCTCTCTCTCTCTCTCTCTATTTCTCTCGCTTTCTCTGCCTCTCTCTCGCTCTCTCTGTCTCGCTTCCTCTCCCTCTCTCGATACCCCCTCTCTTCCTCTCTCTCTCTAACCCTCTCTCTCTGTCTCTCTCTCCCCTCCCTATAACCCCCCTCTCTCTTTCTTTCTCCCTCTCCCTATAACCCCCCCTCTCTCTCTCTCTCTCTCTATATCCCTCTCTCTCTCTCTCTCTCTCTCTCCCCCCTTCTCCCTCTCCCTCTCTCTCTCTCCTTCTCCCTCTCTCTCTCCTCCCTAAACCCCCTCTCTATCCCTATACCGCCTCTTCTCTCTCTCTCTCTCTACCCCCTCTCTCCCTCTCCCTCTCTCTCTCCTGATACCCCCTCTCTCCCTCTCTCTCCCTATAACCACCTCTCTCTGTCTCTCTCTCCTTATAACCCCCCCTCTCTCTTTCGCTCTCTCTCACTCTCTCTACACCCCCCTCTTTCTTCTCCCTCTCCTTCTCTCTCCTTCTCCCTCTCCCCTCCCTATACACCCCTCTCTATCCCTATACCCCCACCCTTCTATCTCTCTCTCTCTCTCTCTCTCTCTCCTGTCTCTCTCTCCTGTCTCTCTCTCCTGTGTCTGGCTCAGCTCAGGAAAACATGTTGTGCTCATTAACAATGCAACAGCAGCAGGCAGCCTCCTGAAATACAGGATTGGAAAGGCTACTGGGACAGATGCTATGCTGTCTGACCGTAAAATGAAAACAATGCTTAGCTAATAAAACACAATGATTATCTAATATGATACAATGCTATGCTAATACCACACAATGCTTAGCTAATACAACACAATGGTTATCTAAAATGACACAATGCTATGCTAATACCACACAATGCTTAGCTAATACAACACAATGGTTATCTAAAATGACACAATGCTATGCTAATACCACACAATGCTTAGCTAATACAACACAATGGTTATCTAAAATGACACAATGCTATGCTAATACCACACAATGCTTAGCTAATACAACACAATGGTTATCTAAAATGGCACAATGCTATGCTAATACCACACAATAGTTAGCTAATAAAACACAATGCTTGGCTAAAACAACACAATGATTCACATGATTATGTTTCATGATGTTCATGAAAACATCTCATAATCTGTCATTTGGTCACTTGAAAAATACAACAGTGCTTTAATTAACAACATCTGTTAAAAACTCATTCAGGATTACAAGGAATTTACCCACAATCCTCCATGAAATGCCTCCTGGGTATAGGGAGGAAGCATGATAGTCATACAGACTAACTAGTGTTTTCATGAGACGCTGTCACACACGCACGCACGCACGCACACACACACACACACACACACACACACACACACACACACACACACACACACACACACACACACACACACACACAGACACACAGACACAACGTCAAGTAACCTGTAACCAGTCAGTAACCTGTAACCAGTCAGTAACCAGTCAGTAACCTGTAACCAGTCAGTAACCTGTAATGAGTCTGTAACCTGTAACCAGTCAGTAACCTGTAACCAGTCAGTAACCTGTAACCAGTCAGTAACCTGTAATGAGTCAGTAACCTGTAACCAGTCAGTAACCTGTAACAGTAACCTGTAACCAGTCTGTAACCAGTCAGTAACCTGTAACGAGTCAGTAACCTGTAACCAGTCAGTAACCTGTAACCAGTCAGTAACCTTTAACCAGTCAGTAACCTGTAACCAGTCAGTAACCTGTAACCAGTCTGTAACCAGTCCAGTACCTGTAACCAGTCAGTAAACCTGTAACCAGTCAGTAACCTTTAACCAGTCAGTAGTACCTGTAACCAGTCAGTAACCTGTAACCAGTCAGTAACCTGTAACCAGTCTGTAACCCCAGTCAGTAACCTGTAACCAGTCAGAAACCTGTAACCAGTCAGTAACCTTTACAACCAGTCAAGTAACCTGTAACCAGTCAGTAACCTGTAACCAGTCAGTAACCTTTCAACCAGTTAGTAACCTTTAACCAGTCAGTAACCTGTAACCAGTCAGTAACCTGTAACCAGTCAGTAACCTTAAACCAGTCAGTAACCTTTAACCAGTTCAAGTCAGTAACCTGTAACCAGTCAGTAACCTGTAACAGTCTGTAACTTTAACCAGTCAGTAACCTGTAACCAGTCAGTAACCTGTAACCAGTCAGTAACCTGTAACGAGTCTGTAACCTGTAACCAGTCAGTAACCTGTAACCAGTCAGTAACCTGTAACCAGTCTGTAACCTGTAACCAGTCAGTAACCTGTAACCAGTCAGTAACCTTTAACCAGTTAGTAACCTGTAACCAGTCTGTAACCTGTAACCAGTCAGTAACCTGTAACCAGTCTGTAACCAGTCAGTAACCTGTAACGAGTCAGTAACCTGTAACCAGTCAGTAACCTGTAACCAGTCAGTAACCTTTAACCAGTCAGTAACCTGTAACCAGTCAGTAACCTGTAACCAGTCTGTAACCAGTCAGTAACCTGTAACCAGTCAGTAACCTGTAACCAGTCAGTAACCTTTAACCAGTCAGTAACCTGTAACCAGTCAGTAACCTGTAACCAGTCAGTAACCTGTAACCAGTCTGTAACCAGTCAGTAACCTGTAACCAGTCAGTAACCTGTAACCAGTCAGTAACCTTTAACCAGTCAGTAACCTGTAACCAGTCAGTAACCTGTAACCAGTCAGTAACCTTTAACCAGTTAGTAACCTTTAACCAGTCAGTAACCTGTAACCAGTCAGTAACCTGTAACCAGTCAGTAACCTTAAACCAGTCAGTAACCTTTAACCAGTCAGTAACCTGTAACCAGTCAGTAACCTGTAACCAGTCAGTAACCTGTAACGAGTCTGTAACCTGTAACCAGTCAGTAACCTGTAACCAGTCAGTAACCTGTAACCAGTCTGTAACCTGTAACCAGTCAGTAACCTGTAACCAGTCAGTAACCTTTAACCAGTTAGTAACCTGTAACCAGTCTGTAACCTGTAACCAGTCAGTAACCTGTAACCAGTCAGTAACCAGTCAGTAACCTGTAACCAGTCAGTAACCAGTAACCAGTCAGTAACCTGTAACCAGTCAGTAACCTTTTAGGACCCGTGTCAGTTGTAGTTTCAGTAGCAGATTCCCCTGACTGACCCCAAGGCTCCTGTCAGAACAGCCTCCAGAAACGTCATATCAATCACCATACCAACCATCTTTCTAACCATCATACCAACCATCATTCCAACCATCATACCAACCATCATATCAACCATCATACCAACCATCATATCAACCATCATATCAACCATCATACCAACCATCAAACCAACCATCATACCAACCATCATATCAACCATCATACCAACCATCATACCAACCATCAAACCAACCATCATACCAACCATCATATCAACCATCATACCAACCATCAAACCAACCATCATACCAACCTTCATACCAACCATCAAACCATCCATCATACCAACCATCATATCAACCATCATATCAACCATCATACCAACCATCATACCAACCTTCATACCAACCATCAAACCAACCATCATACCAACCATCATATCAACCATCATATCAACCATCATACCAACCATCATACCAACCATCAATCAGGTCTTACATGTCCTACCCTCTCCCTCCTACCCCCCCTCTGTCCCCCCTCCTCTCCCCAGTTCCAGTTAGCGGGCCTTAGAGTCTATGTGCTAGAGATAATTCAACTTTAATGGCCTACAGTCACCGTTCCCCTGGGATTATAGGAATATTTGTACCAGGAAGCTATTTGTACGGCGGCTGCTTTGTGTCAACAGTGTGTGTGTGTGTGTGTGTGTGTGTGTGTGTGTGTGTGTGTGTGTGTGTGTGTGTGTGTGTGTGTGTGTGTGTGTGTGTGTGTGTGTGTCTCTACACCCCTATGCTGACTCAGCACAATCTCATCACAGCAGAATAGAAGCTATTTATCAAACTACCAGGCCCCCTGATGTATGAGGAATATTAGGCCGTTACATTACTATTCAGACACCAGGGCCCCAGACGTACAAATCCTCTACAATGTCAGTGTCTGTCATACGAACTAACAGAGGAACCGACAGGGGAACCGACAGGGGAACCGACAGGGGAACGAGAATATTCAGCTACAGCACATCTCAGAATAATCAATATCTTGGAATACATTGTAGTCAGCCGAGAGAGACATGGCCGGAGAGAGACATGGCCGGAGAGAGACATGGCCGG
Source organism: Salmo trutta (assembly GCF_901001165.1). Lineage (NCBI taxonomy): Eukaryota > Metazoa > Chordata > Actinopteri > Salmoniformes > Salmonidae > Salmo > Salmo trutta. The sequence goes on from NC_042971.1 coordinate 60,685,787, forward strand.
AGAGACATGGCCGGAGAGAGACATGGCCGGAGAGAGACATGGCCAGAGAGACATGGCCAGAGAGAGACATGGCCGGAGAGAGACATGGCCGGAGAGAGACATGGCCGGAGAGAGACATGGCCGGAGAGAGACATGGCCGAGAGAGAGACATGGCCAGAGAGAGACATGGCCAGAGAGAGACATGGCCAGAGAGACATGGCCAGAGAGAGACATGGCCAGAGAGACATGGCCGAGAGAGAGACATGGCCGGAGAGAGACATGGCCGAGAGAGACATGGCCGAGAGACATGGCCAGAGAGAGACATGGCCAGAGAGAGACATGGCCGGAGAGAGACATGGCCGGAAAGAGACATGGCGGAGAGAGACATGGCCAGAGAGAGACATGGCCGGAGAGAGACATGGCCGGAGAGAGACATGGCCGGAGAGAGACATGGCCGGAGAGAGACATGGCCGGAGAGAGACATGGCCGGAGAGAGACATGGCCAGAGAGAGACATGGCCGGAGAGAGACATGGCCGGAAGAGAGACATGGCCGAGAGAGACATGCGGAGAGAGACATGGCCAGAGAGACATGGCCGGAGAGAGACATGCGAGAGACATGGCCGGAGAGAGACGAGAGAGACATGGCCAGAGAGAGACATGGCGGAGAGAGACATGGCCGGAGAGAGACATGGCCGGAGAGAGACATGGCCGGAGAGAGACATGGCCGGAGAGAGACATGGCCAGAGAGAGACATGGCCGGAGAGAGACATGGCCGGAGAGAGACATGGCCGGAGAGAGACATGGCGGAGAGAGACATGGCCAGAGAGAGACATGGCGGAGAGAGACATGGCCGAGAGACATGGCCGGAGAGAGACGAGAGAGACATGGCCAGAGAGAGACATGGCCGGAGAGAGACATGGCCGGAGAGAGACATGGCGGAGAGAGACATGGCCAGAGAGAGACATGGCGGAGAGAGACATGGCCGAGAGACATGGCCGGAGAGAGACATGGCCGGAGAGAGACATGGCCGGAGAGAGACATGGCCGGAGAGAGACATGGCCGGAGAGAGACATGGCCGAGAGAGAGACATGGCCAGAGAGAGACATGGCCAGAGAGAGACATGGCCAGAGAGACATGGCCAGAGAGAGACATGGCCAGAGAGACATGGCCGAGAGAGAGACATGGCCGGAGAGAGACATGGCCGAGAGAGACATGGCCGAGAGACATGGCCAGAGAGAGACATGGCCAGAGAGAGACATGGCCGGAGAGAGACATGGCCGGAGAGAGACATGGCGGAGAGAGACATGGCCGGAGAGAGACATGGCCGGAGAGAGACATGGCCGGAGAGAGACATGGCCGGAGAGAGACATGGCCGGAGAGAGACGAGAGAGACATGGCCGGAGAGAGACATGGCCGGAGAGAGACATGGCCAGAGAGAGACATGGCCGGAGAGAGACATGGCCGGAGAGAGACATGGCCGGAGAGAGACATGGCGGAGAGAGACATGGCCAGAGAGAGACATGGCGGAGAGAGACATGGCCGAGAGACATGGCCGGAGAGAGACATGGCCGGAGAGAGACGAGAGAGACATGGCCAGAGAGAGACATGGCCGGAGAGAGACATGGCCGGAGAGAGACATGGCGGAGAGAGACATGGCCAGAGAGAGACATGGCGGAGAGAGACATGGCCGAGAGACATGGCCGGAGAGAGACATGGCCGGAGAGAGACATGGCCGGAGAGAGACATGGCCGGAGAGAGACATGGCCGGAGAGAGACGAGAGAGACATGGCCAGAGAGAGACATGGCCGGAGAGAGACATGGCCGGAGAGAGACATGGCCGGAGAGAGACATGGCCGGAGAGAGACATGGCCAGAGAGAGACATGGCCGGAGAGAGACGAGAGAGACATGGCCGGAGAGAGACATGGCCGGAGAGAGACGAGAGAGACATGGCCGGAGAGAGACATGGCCGGAGAGACATGGCCGGAGAGACATGGCCGAGAGAGACATGGCCGGAGAGAGACATGGCCGGAGAGAGACGAGAGAGACATGGCCGGAGAGAGACATGGCGGAGAGAGACATGGCCGGAGAGAGACGAGAGAGACATGGCCAGAGAGAGACATGGCCGGAGAGAGACGAGAGAGACATGGCCAGAGAGAGACGAGAGAGACATGGCCGGAGAGAGACGAGAGAGACATGGCCGGAGAGAGACGAGAGAGACATGGCCGGAGAGAGACATGGCCGGAGAGAGACATGGCCGGAGAGAGACATGGCCGGAGAGAGACATGGCCAGAGAGAGACATGGCCGGAGAGAGACGAGAGAGACATGGCCGGAGAGAGACATGGCCGGAGAGAGACGAGAGAGACATGGCCGGAGAGAGACATGGCCGGAGAGAGACATGGCCGGAGAGAGACGAGAGAGACATGGCCGGAGAGAGACGAGAGAGACATGGCCGGAGAGAGACATGGCCGGAGAGAGACATGGCCGGAGAGAGACATGGCCGGAGAGACATGGCGGAGAGAGACATGGCCAGAGAGAGACATGGCCGGAGAGAGACGAGAGAGACATGGCCGGAGAGAGACATGGCCGGAGAGAGACGAGAGAGACATGGCCGGAGAGAGACATGGCCGGAGAGAGACGAGAGAGACATGGCCGGAGAGAGACATGGCGGAGAGAGACATGGCCGGAGAGAGACATGGCCGGAGAGAGACATGGCGGAGAGAGACATGGCCGAGAGAGACGAGAGAGACATGGCCGGAGAGAGACATGGCCGGAGAGAGACATGGCGGAGAGAGACATGGCCGGAGAGAGACGAGAGAGACATGGCGGAGAGAGACATGGCCGAGAGAGACGAGAGAGACATGGCCGGAGAGAGACATGGCCGGAGAGAGACATGGCGGAGAGAGACATGGCCGGAGAGAGACATGGCCGGAGAGAGACATGGCGGAGAGAGACATGGCCGGAGAGAGACGAGAGAGACATGGCCGGAGAGAGACATGGCGAAGAGAGACATGGCCGGAGAGAGACATGGCGGAGAGAGACATGGCCGGAGAGAGACGAGAGAGACATGGCCGGAGAGAGACATGGCGGAGAGAGACATGGCCGGAGAGAGACATGGCCGGAGAGAGACATGGCCGGAGAGAGACATGGCGGAGAGAGACATGGCCAGAGAGACATGGCCGGAGAGAGACATGGCCGGAGAGAGACATGGCCAGAGAGAGACATGGCCGGATAGAGACATGGCCAGAGAGAGACATGGCCGAGAGAGAGACATGGCCGGAGAGAGACATGGCCGGAGAGAGACATGGCGGAGAGAGACATGGCCGGAGAGAGACATGGCCAGAGAGAGACATGGCCAGAGAGAGCTTTCCTTCATCATTTCTATATTGACATTCTGTCACGCCCTGACTAGGTGAACTCGGGTATTTTGGTCAGGGTGTGTCATGTTGGGTATTTTTCCTTGGTTTGTTTTCTATGTTTGCGTTATAGCCTTGTGTTAGCTCTATGTGGTTTATTTCTATGTTGGGTTCTGTCGATTCCCAATCAGAGACAGCTGTCGCTAGTTGTCTCTGATTGGGATCACATTTAAGTTCCTTTTTCCCCCACGCTGTTTGTGGGGTGTTGCCTCTTTGTGTTTTGAGCAGTTAACGTATCGCCATTTTCTTGGTTTTGTGTACGTGTTTATTTCAGTGTGAAGAATAAACATGTGTTCGCTCCCAGCTGCGCTTTGGTCCGCTTCCTCATCACCCGACGACGATCGTTACAGAACACCCCACCAAACCAGGACCAAGCAGCGGGAGGAAAAGGAGCGCGAGAGATGGGCTCGTGAGGGGAAGGAGTTCTGGACCTGGGAGGAGATCATGTCGGGGAAAGGACCCTGGCGGACGGACTCCCAGGTCGAGGAGGTAATGCCAGCCGGTGGACGGAGTCGCAGGCGGCGGTCGAGGAGGCCCGGAAGACACCCCCAATAATTTTTTTTGGGGGGGCTAATGGGGTGGTCCGGAAGGGCAGAGGAGGAGCCCAGACCACTGCTCTCGTGGGGGATGACGGCGGAGGAGGAGATGAAGATGAGACGGTTGATTGAGGACCTGCAGAGGGAAGATCTGGAGGAGGAGCCATGGGATGCGGAGTTGCGCGCTGTGTCGCCAGTGCGCCCGCACAGCCCGGTGCGTCCGGTGGACATGCCCAGCACATGCCGTGCTAGGATGGGCATCCAGCCAGGATGAGTGGCTAAACCGGCTCCACGCTTCAGTTCACCAGTGCGTGTTCACAGTCCTGTCTGGCCCGTCCCTGCTCCCCGCACCAAGTCCACAGTGCATGTCCACAGTCCTGTCCGGCCCGTCCCTGCTCCCCGTACCAAGTCAGTGGTGCGTGTCCCCAGTCCGGCCCGGCCCGTTACTGCTCCCCGCACCAAGCCAGTGGTGCGTGTTCCCAGTCCGGCCCGGCCCGTCCCTGCTCCCCGCACCAAGTCAGTGGTGCGTGTCCCCAGTCCGGCCCGGCCCGTCCCTGCTCCCCGCACCAGGTCAGTGGTGCGTGTCCCCAGTCCTGTCCGGCCCGTTCCTGTTCCCCGCACCAAGCCCACGGTGCATGTCCACAGTCCTGTTCGGCCCGTTCCTGTTCCCCGCACCAAGCCCACGGTGCATTGGTCCACTTCCTCATCACCCGACGACGATCGTTACACATTCAAAACAATATCTAGAAACCTTGTGTTGTAAAAAAAAAAGAGTCTACAATATAAAGAGTAGCGTTTGAACTGGGGAGGTATTCTTTGGGTTATTACATGATTCCATATGTGTTATTTCAAAATTTTTGATGTTTTCACTATTATTCTACAATGTAGAAAATAGTCAAAATTAAGAAAAAGCCTTTAATGAGTAGGTGTGTCCAAACCTTTAACTGGTACTTTATGTAAATAAGGTATTTCTGTTTTTTATTTTCAATAAATGTGCACAAATTTATAAAAACCTGTTTATGCTTTGTCATTATGGGGTATTGTGTAGATTGATGAGGGAAAAAATTATTGTATACATTTTAGAATAAGGCTGTAACGTAACAAAATGTGGAAAAAGTCAAAGGGTCTGGATACTTTCCGAATGCACTGTCTTTCTATGAAGACAGTGTGCAGGGTGGACGGAGTGGCCATAGAAACAGCAGTAGAATGTTAATGGAAAGCTTGGAGCCAATAGGGACCTTAGAAAAACATCACTCTGAGGGCCGTGTGATGTCATCACCACTAGCCCAACCTGCTGATGCATCCTAAGGGGGTGTCGCTGTCTGAAAGCTCTCTGACCATGGTGTCTCTGTCTGAAAGCTCTCTGACCATGGTGTCTCTGACCATGGTGTCTCTGTCTGAAAGCTCTCTGACCATGGTGTCTCTGACCATGGTGTCTCTGACCATGGTGTCTCTCTCTGAAAGCTCTCTGACCATGGTGTCTCTGTCTGAAAGCTCTCTGACCATGGTGTCTCTGACCATGGTGTCTCTGTCTGAAAGCTCTCTGACCATGGTGTCTCTGACCATGGTGTCTCTGACCATGGTGTCTCTGACCATGGTGTCTCTCTCTGAAAGCTCTCTGACCATGGTGTCTCTGTCTGAAAGCTCTCTGACCATGGTGTCTCTGTCTGAAAGCTCTCTGACCATGGTGTCTCTGTCTGAAAGCTCCCTGACCATGGTGTCTCTGTCTGAAAGCTCCCTGACCATGGTGTTTCTGACCATGGTGTCTCTGTCTGAAAGCTCCCTGACCATGGTGTCTCTGACCATGGTGTCTCTGTCTGAAAGCTCTCTGACCATGGTGTCTCTGACCATGGTGTCTCTGACCATGGTGTCTCTGTCTGAAAGCTCTCTGACCATGGTGTCTCTGACCATGGTGTCTCTGACCATGGTGTCTCTGTCTGGAAGCTCTCTGACCATGGTGTCTCTGTCTGAAAGCTCTCTGACCATGGTGTCTCTGTCTGAAAGCTTTCTGACCATGGTGTCTCTGTCTGGAGGCTCTCTGACCATGGTGTCTCTGACCATGGTGTCTCTGGCCATGGTGTCTCTGTCTGGAAGCTCCCTGACCACGCCACAGGACACAAGAGACAAGATACACAGATCTGAATGACTGGGGAAGAGGACAATCATAGACAGTCTTAACCACACCGTAGTGCAGGGGTCGTGCTGATCTAGGATCAGTTTGCCTTTTAGATCAGAAGAAATACAATTACATTGACAAGGGGGAGCTGATGCTAGATTACTATCCCAACTCTGAGACGCTCTTTGAATACAAGCCCAGGTCTCTCTCTCACAGCGAGAACATTGTCTCAGTGTACAGGGGAACATCTCCTGAATCTGATTATATAACAGATTGCATGATGTTGATTTCATGATACGTCTTTCTCTCTGTTGTTTGCAGTCTGACTGGAGGCAGGACAACAACAGTATACTGTATATTCAACAGTATTTATTTAAAAGCCTGTATTATTGTAGCCTATGCCTGCTTCCCAAATGGTACCCTATATAGTACACTACTTTTTACCAGAGGTGTATGACCATGGCACCCTATTCCCTATATAGTGCACTACTTTTGACCAGAGCCCTATGACAGCCTTTATTTTTTCTCAGGAGGATTTAACTTTTTGTGGTGTTAATACTGTTGCCGTGGGACACAACTTGAAACACCAAATCGTGTTACTCTGTGAGTGAACCAGATGAACTAGAATTTCCTGTTTACCATCCAAAGAAACAGAATTACTAGAGCAGGAGTGACATAAAAAGGGGATGCCTGGTCTAGTAGTTCTATTTCCAACCGTTCTATTAGTTCTATTTCTACGGTTACAGCATTCCTACAACTCACCCATTCCCCTTTTGTAAGTGTACACAATCGCCATGGGAAGGAGGGCACAGGAGAGAACAGGAGGTTACATCCAGTGTCGCCCCCTCCCACCCGGCTATAGAACCAGGCTAGGCAGACCCTTCTCAAAGAAGCACAGATCCCCTCTCTTGCCTGATTCCAGGGGAAAGACAGACGGACCAAGGCAGAATGACGTTGACAAAGTGTTGGAATGGAAATCTCCATTGATCTCCCTTTTTCCAAGGAAGAGCACAGCCTTTTCATTCCTGAGCCGCTGGCAGAGCTGCCGTGAGGTGAACGTTAATGACTTCCTGGTTCCTACTGAGCTTCAGAATGTATCAGAGAGCTCATCATGACCAAACCGGTTCTTTCTAGACTAATCACACAATTTGTTATTCTTAAAAACTGCCAGGATTTCCACAAAAGCGTCAATCCCTGATACTGCCCAATGAAATATTTTGTTTATTTAAATTTTTTATGCTAAGACCATACAAGTGAATCAAACCAGTCAATATCTGCCAGCACATTATACAGAAACCAAATATGACGTTATGCAGCGGAATACTCTCTTTAACATTTAATTCATTTCACGATAAACAGTCCACAGTCCATATGCACACTGCCATCATACTGAAACCCAATAATACATTCAACAGTTCATTTCATTTTTCCTTCACAACAATATAAGGAGCGTAAAAAGCAGCGTTCCAGTACTCACCAGACGATTCCCTGAGCTCCAGAACCGATGGGTTTTAGATTCTGGTAGCGTTTGAGAACTGTGAAGGTGGAATCTCCTACTTCCACGCTGTAGAACTGGTTATCCACTTTGCTTTTAGACATGTTGTAGTGTTTGCAGATATATGACACATCCACTTGTTTACCAAAACCCTGCAGTAGACGGACAAAACAAAAGGTCAGTGATGTCACGTTGACCTCTGTGACTGGCTCTAAAGCCAGTTGCATTGCTAAAGTTCTTTGTTTATTTTATTCATTTAAAATAGCATTTAGAACTAGTCCCATTAACAATGCATGTTGACTACAGTACAATATGCCTGCAAAATGAAGGCATACATCACATATCCTGTGTCCGCTGTTATTGGCCTGTCTAATTTCCAAACTTCATAATAAGATATTCTTATTCATTCCACTTCCTTCACTCTTAAGTTTTCTTAACGACAGTTTACAGAAAACTATAGAAACAAAACCTGCCTTTTCGGTATTCTGTGGACAAAGGGTTTGCATGAGAGCGGGGTCGTATCGGCTATCCAGAACTAACAGGGAGACATAAACCCAGCAGGACAGGGATGCAACATGGTAGTGTCTCAAATTGCTCCCTATTACCTACGGAATGTAGTGTATAATATAGGGAGTAGGGTGCCATTTGGTAAGTAGACTATCACACTACCGTGTAGGTCTGGATTAAACCTCCATGTGATCCCTGAGAGAATTGAACCCACAACCTTGGCATTGCCAAGGGGCAGCAGGTAGCCTAGTGGTTAGAGCGTTGGGCCAGTAACCGAAAGGTTGCTACATCGAATCCCTGAGCTGACAAGGTAAAAATCTGTCGTTCTGCCCCTGAATAAGGCATTTAACCCACTGTTACTAGGCTGTCATTTACCTAGTTAATAAAAATTGCCAGTGCCACAGTCTAGTAACTGACACACACATTACTCTATGTTCATGTCCAGCCCAGTCTAGTAACTGTTTGTCCAAACATTACTCCATGTACATCAGTACATGCCCAGTCTAGTAACTGACTGTTCAAACATGCATACATAAGCCAAATATATTCCATGTTGAATAAGAGACTAGTATAGTACAGCACCATAGAGATATAGTGCATTCATTCTATGTCTATGCACATTATACATGCACCCTAATCACTATATAGTGCACTACTTCTGAACAGAGACCTATGGACAGAAGTAGAACACAATATAGGATATAGGCTGCCATTTGGATGCATTTTCTGAAGAGAATAAGACTATAGCAAGAAGATCTGCAGTTAGTCCAGACCAGAGCCTGTTCCTCCTGGAGAGATCTGCAGTAAGTCCAGACCAGAGCCTGTTCCTCCTGGAGAGATCTGCAGTTAGTCCAGACCAGAGCCTGTTCCTCCTGGAGAGATCTGCAGTCAGTCCAGACCAGAGCCTGTTCCTCCTGGAGAGATCTGCAGTTAGTCCAGACCAGAGCCTGTTCCTCCTGGAGAGGTTGAAGAGCCCTGCTATCTGCAGTAAGTCCAGACCAGAGCCTGTTCCTCCTGGAGAGATCTGCAGTAAGTCCAGACCAGAGCCTGTTCCTGGAGAGGTTGAAGAGTCATGCTCTAGACTATCCAGTTCTATCAAGAGGTCTGCTTTTCAACAGCCGACTGACAATTAAACAGACAAGGGTCATTTGATCATAATTAACAAATATTTGCAGCAATTGCAATCGTTTATTGAATTTAGTGGGGTGGTTGTAGACAGCTTTTATTAAAGACGGATAACAGCGCCTTCAGAAAGTATTCACACCTCTTGACTTTTTCCACATGTTGTTGTGTTACAGCCTGAATTTAAAATGGATTACATTGAGATGTTGTGTCACTGGCCTACACACAATACCCCATAATGTCAAAGTGGAATTATGTTTTTAGAAATGTTTTGGAATTAATAAAATGAAAAGCTGAAATGTCTTGAGTGAAGAAGTATTCAACCTCTTTGTTATGGCAAGACTAAATAAGTTCAGGAGTAAAAATGTGCTTAACAAGTCACATAATAAGTTGCATGGACTCTCTCTGTGTGCAATAATAGTGTTTAACATGATCTTAAATGACTACCTCATCTCTATACCCAATACATACAAATAATTGTAAGGTCCTTCAGTCGAGCAGTGAACTTCAAGCACAGAATCAACCACAAAGACCAGGGAGGTTTTCCAATGCCTCGCAAAGAAGGGCACCTATTGTTAGAAGGGTAAAATAAAAAAGCAGATATTAAATATCCCTTTGAGCATGGTGAAGTTATTAATTACACTTTGGATGGTGTATCAATACACCCCGTCACTACAAATATAAAGGTGTCCTTCCTAACTCAGTTGCCGGAGAGGAAGGAAACCATTCAGGGATTTCACCATGAGACCAATGGTGACTTTACAACAGTTACAGAGTATATTGGCTGTGATAGGAGAAAACTGAGAATGGATCAACAACATTTTAGTTACTCCACAAAACTAACCTAATTGACAGAGCGAAAAGAAGGAAGCCTGTACAGAATAAAAAATATTCCAAAATCTGCATCCTGTTTGCAACAAGGCACTAAAGTAAAACTGCAAAACATTTGGCAAAGCAATTGCCATTTTGTCCTGAATACAAAGTGTTTTTTGGGGGGCAATACAACACATTACACATTACACATGAGCACCACTCTTCATATTTTCAATCATACTGGTGGCTGCATCATGTTATGGGTATGCTTGTATTTGCTATGGACTGGGGATTTTTTTTTAGATAAAAAATAAACGGAATGGTGCTAAGCACAGGCAATACCCTAGAGGAAAACATGGTCAAGTATGCCTCCTACCAGACACTGGGAGATAAATTCACCTTTCAGCAGGACAATAACCTAAAACTCAAGGCCAAATCTACACTGGAGTCGCTTACCAAGACGACATTGAATGTTCCTGAGTGGCGTAGTTCCAGTTTTGACTTAAATCGGCTTGAAAATCTATGGCTAGACTTGAAAAATGGCTGTCAATGATCAACAACCAACTTGACAGAGCTTGAATTTTTTGTTTTGTTTTAATAATTAGCAAATATTGTACAATCCAGGTGTGCAAAGCTCTAAGAGACTTACCCAGAAAGACTCACAGCTGTAATCGCTGCCAAAGGTGATTCTAACATGCACTGACGGAGGGGTGTGAATAATTATGTCAATGTGATATTTCTGTATTTTATTTTCAATATATTTGCAAACATTTGTAAAAACATGTTTTCACTTTGTCATTATGGAGTATTGTGTGTAGATGGGTGAGAAAACAAATTAATTTAATGAATTTTGAATTCAGGCTGTAAAACAACAACATAGGTTAAGGAGAATGAATACTTTCTGAAGGCACTGTACATCCCAAAGATTTATCCTTCCATCCATCCATCCTTCCATCCTTATGGTTATATCCTGGGGTTATATCCTGCCTGTTTGGCCCTGTCCGGGGGTATCGTCAGATGGGACCACAGTGTCTCCCAACCCCTCCTGTCTCAGCCTCCAGTATTTATGCTGCAGTAGTTTATGTGTCGGGAGGCTAAGGTCAGTCTGTTATATCTGGAGTATTTTTCCTGTCTTATCCGGTGTCCTGTGTGAATTTAAGTATGCTCTCTCTAATTCTCTCTCTTTCTTTCTTTCTTTCTCTCGGAGGACCTGAGCCCTAGGACAATGCTTCAGGACTACCTGGCCTGATGACTCCTTGCTGTCCCCAGTTCACCTGGCCGTGCTGCTACTCCAGTTTCAACTGTTCTGCCTGCGGCTATGGAACCCTGACCTATTCACCGGACGTGCTACCTGTGCCAGACCTGCTGTTTTCAACTCTCTAGAGACAGCTACTCTGAATGATCGGCTATGAAAAGCCAACTGACATTTACTCCTGAGGTGCTGACTTGTTGCACCCTCGACAACCACTGTGATTATTATTATTTGACCATGCTAGTCATCTATGAACATTTGAACATCTTGGCCATGTTCTGTTATAATCTCCACCCGGCACAGCCAGAAGAGGACTGGCCACCCCTCATAGCCTGGTTCCTCTCTAGGTTTCTTCCTAGGTTATAGCCTGTCTAGGGAGTTTTTCCTAGCCACCGTGCTTCTACACCTGCATTGCTTGCTGTTTGGGGTTTTAGGCTGGGTTTCTGTACAGCACTTTGAGATATCAGCTGATGTAAGAAGGGCTGTCTAAATACATTTGATATGATTTGATCCTTCCATCATCTATCTATCTCTATCTATCTATCCATCCATCCATCCATCCATCATCCATCCATCCATCCATCCATCCATCCATCATCCATCTATCCATCCATCCATCCATCCATCCATCTATCCATCCATCCATCCATCCATCCATCATCCATCCATCCATCCATCCATCATCCATCCATCCATCCATCCATCCATCATCCATCCATCCATCCTTCCTTCCTCCCATCATTCCTTCCATCCATCCTTCCTTCCTTACTTCCTTCCTTCCTTCCATTCATCCATCCCTTCATTCCTTCCATCCATCCTTCCATCTTTCCTTCCTTCCATCCATCCTTCCTTTCTCCCATCCTTCCTTCCTTCCTTCCATCCTTTCTTCCATCCTTCCTTCCTTCCATTCATCCATCCTTCCTATCTTCCACCCATCCATCCATCCATCCATCCATCCTTCCTTCCTTCCTTCATTCCTTCTTTCCTTCCTTCCATCCTGCCTTCCATCCATCCATCCATCCATCCATCCATCCATCCATCCTTCCTTTCTCCCAACCTTCCATCCTTCCTTCCTTCCATCCATCCATCCATCCATCCATCCATCCATCCATCCATCCATCCATCCATCCATCCTTCCATGCATCCTTGCTTCCATCCTTCCTTCCTTCCTTCCTTCCTTCCTTCCTTCCATCCATCCATCCATCCATCCATCCATCCTTCCATGCATCCTTCCTTCCATCCTGTCATTCTTCCATCCAACTATTCATCCTTCCATCCTTCCATCCTGCCATTCTTCCCTATAATAGACTGGAGCATCTTAGCTCTAATTATAGATGATCTCATTTATATTTTCTTTATATTTCACTTGATCAGGGAGTGATGCTGTAAACAATTAGGCAAAAAAAACCTAAAAAACAGTGAGGTGTATTATGTTTACCAAAGGGTCAATATGATTAGTATTTTGCACTGCTGGAAGCAATTTAGGATATGACGCCACAGGTTAGAATCACAAGCACACATAGTTAATCCGGTCATGTGCATTTCTGTTTCTGTCCTTCACTTAGCTGGTTTGTATTCACAAGCATCATTGAGGAAGCCTTGTCCCATTCTGTAAATGCTGTACCCAACTCAGGGTTGGGGTCATTACCATTTAAATTCAGTCAATTTAAGAAGACATTTGGAATTGGAATGGCATTTTACTTCCTGAATTGATTAAATTGAAATGGAATTGAGCCCAACCCAGACAAGCTACAACACATAAAGTACAGACCAGGGGCAGGCTACCAGAACGGTCTTCATCTTAGACACAGAACAGACAGAGCTAATGAAGGGCAAATGGAAGTGTATGAATACTGTACCTTATTTTACCTGTAAGGAACACACACCTGACAAAAGGCTATTTTCACATCCAGGACAGGTTCACTGCAGTAATAGAAGAAATCCCTCCTCATAAATACCTGCAAGACACAAACAGAGAGAGGGGAGAGGCTAGAGATTAGAGACTAGAATATAGCTAGAGGTTAGAGGCTAGAGTCTAGAGATTAGAAGTTAGAGGTTAAAGTCTAGAGATTAGAGGTTAGAGTCTAGAGGTTAGAGTCTAGAGATTAGAGGTTAGAGTCTAGAGATTAGAGATTAGAGTCTAGAGTTTAGAGGTTAGAGTCTAGAGATTAGAGTGTAGAGATTAGAGGTTCTAGTCTAGAGATTAGAAGTTAAAGTCTAGAGATTAGAGGTTAGAGACTGAGTTTCTAGAGACTGAGTATTTAGACAGCTGGTCACAGATCTGTTTTAGCTGTACAGCCATCTACTACAGATAGTTTAGAGTTTAGAGGCTATAGATCAGAGGTTTGAGATCAGATCAAGAGGTTAGAGATCAGAGAGTGGTTGCTACCTAAGGTTTCTATGGGAATGTGGTGGAGTTTACTCTGGGTCGTTCTATGGGAATGTGGTGGAGCTTACTGAGCCTTACAAAAAGGAAAGATTACAGCTACACTCAAGATGACCTCAACAACTTCTTATTGACTGTCTGACGTAGCTTACAGCTCAGTCCCTAAGCTTTGTGAACATTCATTGATTGATCACCACAATGGACCCTTTAACAGACCATCAGACCCCCAAGAAAGCCAAGCAGCTCCAGACCTGTCCTTGTCCCCAACCCACTACTACACCACCTCCACCAATGGGCAATGAAAATCAAGTGCAGCAGTTCTACACTCATAAACAGGCAGGTTCAATATTTCACACTGTGGTAAATAAATAACTTAAGATCTGAATACATATGAGATGAGCTCTGGCTCAGATGACGAGTACTGAAACATATTGTAGGAACTCTTCAGAAATAAAGACAATGCACAGTGTGAAAATATTCAGACAGAAAGACTTGGCCCCAGCAGTTCTAGGGATCTCAAGGGTACAATTTGATGTCTGGTAGCAAGACAAAAAAAATTAAGAAATGTCTGGATCACTCCTATGCTTTGATCTAGCATAATGGATCACGACTACTGAACAGGAAACATGAGAGGTCAGAAAACGATCTGAGATGGCCTGATGAAATACAGTTTGAGGGCCTGATGAAATACAGTTTGAGGGCCTGATGAAATACAGTTTGAGGGCCTGATGAAATACAGTTTGAGGGCCTGATGAAAAACAGTTTGAGGGCCTGATGAAATACAGTTTGAGGGCCTGATGAAATACAGTTTGAGGGCCTGATGAAATACAGTTTGAGGGCCTGATGAAATACAGTTTGAGGGCCTGATGAAATACAGTTTGATGGGTATAGTTTTTTGATCCAAAGTGGAATGCAGTGGGATTGAAATGTATTTCATTTAATACAAAGGGTTCCTCTTCGGAAGAAAAAGCCTTCTAAGAATAGCTAGCTGGTGTCATTCAGGAGTCAGACAATATGCTAATATGTTGATTACTTCCTGGTATATGCTGTAGGCATAGTTGTCTCCCCCACCTCACCCCCTGTGGGGAAACCAAGAACTAAGTCCCAAATGGCACCCTATTCACTACATACAGTAGTGCACTACTTTTGACCAGTCCTATGGGCCCTAGTCAAAAGTAGTGCACCAGATAGGGAATAGGGTACCATTTGGAACACAGGCGGACAGCGCAAGACTTAAAAAAATATATACATTCAGAAAATTATTCCAGAAAAAGTGCTTTATATTTCAGACATTATGCAACATTCAGACAGCACCAACCAATTACCAAAATGGAAGATGTTCAAATATTACTTAGTGGTATTCTCAATAGTGAGGGCTGTCATTCTCAGTAGTGAGGGTTGTCATTCTCAATAGTGAGGGCTGTCATTCTCAATAGTGAGGGATGTCATTCTCAATAGTGAGGGTTGTCATTCTCAATAGTGAGGGCTGTCATTCTCAATAGTGAGGGTTGTCATTCTCAGTAGTGAGGGTTGTCATTCTCAATAGTGAGGGTTGTCATTCTCAATAGGGAGGGTTGTCATTCTCAATAGTGAGGGCTGTCATTCTCAATAGTGAGGGTTGTCATTCTCAATAGTGAGGGTTGTCATTCTCTGTAGTGAGGGCTGTCATTCTCTGTAGTGAGGGTTGTCATTCTCAATAGTGAGGGTTGTCATTCTCTGTAGTGAGGGCTGTCATTCTCTGTAGTGAGGGTTGTCATTCTCTGTAGTGAGGGTTGTCATTCTCAATATTGAGGGTTGTCATTCTCAGTAGTGAGGGTTGTCATTCTCAATAGTGAGGGCTGTCATTCTCAATAGTGAGGGATGTCATTCTCAATAGTGAGGGCTGTCATTCTCTGTAGTGAGGGTTGTCATTCTCAATAGTGAGGGCTGTCATTCTCAATAGTGAGGGTTGTCATTCTCAATAGTGAGGGATGTCATTCTCAATAGTGAGGGATGTCATTCTCAATAGTGAGGGTTGTCATTCTCAATAGTGAGGGTTGTCATTCTCAGTAGTCCACAATTGGCTGCATAATGACATTACTTTGTCAGATATAACCACTGCCATCAAATCCTATACAACCAATATAACCCTCTACGGCAATGCGTGCATCTCAGATGGCACCCTGTTCCCTATACAGTGGTCAAAAGCAGTGCACTTTAAAGGGAATACGGTTTCATTTAGGACACAGCCTATGTCAAGGCTCCATTCCAGATTCCTGAGATGGCTGCCCTTCAAAACAGAGACAATGAGGCTGTCAGGGAGAGGGGGAGTCGGAGTGGGGAGGGAGGGAGGAGGCCGGTAGAGGAGGAGAGAGGGTAGAGGAAGTGATAGTAGAAAGGGAAGAGAGAGGGGGAGTTGGGAGAGGGGGAGGGGAAGAGAGAGGGGGAGTTGGGATAGGGGGAGGGGAAGAGAGAGGGGGAGTTGGGATAGGGGGAGGGGAAGAGAGAGGGGGAGTTGGGATAGGGGGAGGGGAAGAGAGAGGGGGAGTTGGGATAGTGGGAGGGGAAGAGAGAGGGGGAGTTGGGATAGGGGGAGGGGAAGAGAGAGGGGGAGTTGGGATAGGGGGAGGGGAAGAGAGAGGGGGAGTTGGGATAGGGGGAGGGGAAGAGAGAGGGGGAGTTGGGATAGTAGAAAGGGAAGAGAGAGGGGGAGTTGGGATAGGGGGAGGGGAAGAGAGAGGGGGAGTTGAGATAGGGGGGGAAGAGAGAGGGGGAGTTGGGATAGGGGGAGGGGAAGAGAGAGGGGGGTGTCAGAGGGAGAGGGTAAGGGTAAGGGAGATGGGGAGTGGGAGGGATAGAAGGGAGGGGAGGTAAGAATTAAGGGATGAGAAAGGGATGACTCTCCCATGTCTCTGTCTCTCCGATACAGTGTGTGGGTCAGCCTCTGAAAGCCATGTTCTTTCAGCAGGTGTAACACCATGGAAATGGGTTGACATTTATGAATGAATAGATTACGCAAAGAGAGTCATCCTATGTCTATGAATCACAAGTAATGAAACAGTTTTCCTGGGCAAGTATTGTTCCACGAAGCGCATCACAACACAATACAACACAATACTATATAATACATTACAACACAATACAACACAATATAATACACTACAACACAATACAACACAACACAATATAATACAATACAACACAATACAACACAATATAATACACTACAACACAATACAACACAACACAATATAATACACTACAACACAATACAACACAATACAACACAGCATAATACAATACAATACAACACAATACAATGCTCTGAATTCCTGTGCTTTGGACACTGGATATCTGTGTTCAGGTGTGGGGAGGAGGACTTGACTATTGTAGTTGTAGATGTGACACAGAGCACACAAGCCATTTCACAACGTGCAGTGAGTCAGAAATTGCACATTGACTGCATGAGAGGAATTAAAATGTCCAAACAGTGTATTTAACCTGGCATCCTATTATCACCGAAACAGTATTTGCTTTTAATCTAGGTCTAAACTGACATTGATACACCGCAGCACAGGTAGATCTCCAGATGCAAAATCCCAGCCATCTGTAGACATAGGATATTACAACTCTGATGGCAATGACTGTCACAATGGTAGTCACAATGGTAGTCACAATGACAGTCACAATGGTAGTCACAATGGTAGTCACAATGACAGTCACAATGGTAGTCACAATGACAGTCACAATGACAGTCACAATGGTAGTCACAATGACAGTCACAATGACTGTCACAATGGTAGTCACAATGACAGTCACAATGGCAGTCACAATGGCAGTCACAATGGCAGTCACAATGACCGTCACAATGACAGTCACAATGGCAGTCACAATGACAGTCACAATGGCAGTCACAATGGCAGTCACAATGACAGTCACAATGACTGTCACAATGGTAGTCACAATGACAGTCACAATGACAGTCACAATGGTAGTCACAATGACAGTCACAATGGCAGTCACAATGGCAGTCACAATGGCAGTCACAATGACAGTCACAATGGCAGTCGGGGGGCCAGCACAGAAAAAAAAATGTATGAAAAGTATGCATTCACTACTGTAAGTCACTCATATTTAGCATCTGCTAAATATGTAAAATGTAAATGTAAAATGTAATACTTGCACATATTCATACAGTTTATTCTTCACTCTTTGGGAATTCCTTTGAAATATGACTCTGTAGATTTGCTTCATCTGGAGATGGTGTTTCTGAAGGATGTGGGCTATGGTTGATAAACTCACTCTGATGTTATGGAAGATGGCAAGGCTTTCAATCATCTGTTGTTGGATTATCCGCAGTCTTATGGCATTATTTTCAACTACCATTTGGACAATGGCAGCTTCCTGTTTGTCTGGTAAATAGACGTGTTCTACCACCACATACGTGGTCGTCTTTCAGTTCTATAAAAACTAAATAGCATACAGTACAGTAAACACTACAGTAATACAGCATGCAAGATAAACATGTTACAAAGTAGTATAGCTCCCAATTTCATATATACAGTAATACATGAAACATTTACTTTGTTTCCCCTTGCAGTTTGTATTGAAATCTAAACTTTTTATTGTGCTTCATGTTCTACTGTCAAGTAGTAAAAGTAGTAGATTTGCAGTACATATCTATTCTCATTTTGGAACGTCCGGACGAAGGATGCTACAGTGAAGTGGCTTAGATTGGTCTGCACTCTCTGCCCAGCCTCTCTAAAGGTCAAATCATGGTTGACCACATGGTCCACCATAGTCACTTGAATTTCATCAGATATTACTCTCCTTGTTCTTGGTCCACCTCTACATCTACCTCACCTCCACCTCCACCTCCACCTCCACCTCCACTTCCACCTCTCTCTGCCAAGTTTACTTCCACTCACCTGTGCACTCACCTGTGCACTCACCTGTGCACTCACTTGTGCACTCACCTGTGCACTCACCTGTGCACTCACCTGTGCACTCACCTGTGCATTCACCTGTGCATTCACCTGTGGCCTTTTTATCCATACCAAAGGTCTGATTGCAAAGTGAGCATTATAATTAGTGTTTGAAGATAGAAAGTGATCAGTTGGTAATTGATCTTAGCTGAACAGTGGTGCTTTTCATTTGCACACAATACATTTTAGTTGGGAAGGTTGTGCCAAAGGTAGAGAATTGTGTGTTGTGTTTTGCCAAATGTTTGTTATATAATTACAATCTGAGTGTAAAGCAAGTCATGTGCCAGTAGTATTGCAGATTTGGTGTATAGTTCTACTAAATGTGTTACAGGTTTGGGTCATTGTGCCTCATGGGCCAGTTTTAGTGTAAACAATTGTAACTGGAATCATTCAAACAGCTCAAACAACCACCTCTGTCTGAATCATGTTCACACTAATGCTGTACGAGGTAGTCTAGAGAGACATTCACTGGTACCAGAGTCACAATCTTATTGAGATTGAGAGAGAAAAAAAAAGAGGCAGCGAAAGAGAGAGAGAGAGAGAGAGAGAGAGAGAGAGAGAGAGAGAGAGAGAGAGAGAGAGAGACAGAGACAGAGACAGAGAGACATAGAGAGAGAGAGAGAGAGAGAGAGACAGAGAGAGAGACAGAGACCTAGAGAGAGAGAGAGAGAGAGACAGAGACCTAGAGAGAGAGAGAGAGAGAGAGAGACAGAGACAGAGAGAGACAGAGAGAGAGAGAAAGAGAGAGACAGAGAGAGAGAGAGACAGAGAGAGAGAGATAGAGACAGAGAGAGAGAGAGAGAGACAGAGACAGAGACAGAGAGAGAGAGAGAGAGAGAGACAGAGACAGAGAGAGAGAGAGAGAGAGATAGAGATAGAGAGAGAGACAGAGAGAGAGAGAGAGACAGAGAGAGAGAGAGAGACAGAGAGAGAGAGAGACAGAGAGAGAGAGACAGAGACAGAGGAGGGGGGCCCTTATCACCCACAGTTCTGATAAAAGCTAAACCGATTGAGAATTTCTCATTGAGAGTCCCACCTTGCGAATGTGCTATTTCTCATCATTGACAGTTATTCAGACAGGATACTTGAACCTATCTACTGTATATACCTTGAATAAAGGTAGCCTGAATCAATGAAAAATATGTGTTCCTGTTACACTAACTACAGTGGCCATCGACATAGTGTACAGTCTATGGCACTGTAAACAATACTTATCCATTTCTCAGATTTCATACAGGCCTTCCTGGAAACGGTAGCTAGGCCACTGGGCCTTCCTGGAAACGGTAGCTAGGCCACTGGGCCTTCCTGGAAACGGTAGCTAGGCCACTGGGCTTTCCTGGAAACGGTAGCTAGGCCACTGGGCTTTCCTGGAACCGGTAGCTAGGCCACTGGGCCTTCCTGGAAACAGTAGCTAGGCCACTGGGCCTTCCTGGAAACAGTAGCTAGGCCACTGGGCCTTCCTGGAAATGGTAGCTAGGCCACTGTGCCTTCCTGGAGCCGGTAGCTAGGCCACTGGGCCTTCCTGGAAACGGTAGCTAGGCCAATGGGCCTTCCTGGAAACGGTAGCTAGGCCACTGGGCCTTCCTGGAAACGGTAGTTAGGCCACTGGGCTTTCCTGGAAACGGTAGCTAGGCCACTGGGCTTTCCTGGAACCAGTAGCTTGGCCACTGGGCCTTCCTGGAAACGGTAGCTAGGCCACTGGGCTTTCCTGGAAATGGTAGCTTGGCCACTGGGCCTTCCTGGAAATGGTAGCTAGGCCACTGGGCTTTCCTGGAACCGGTAGTTAGGCCACTGGGCCTTCCTGGAAATGGTAGTTATGCCACTGGGCCTTCTTGGAAACGGTAGCTAGGCCACTTTCTTCCTGGAAACGGTAGCTAGGCCACTAGGCCTTCCTGGAAACGGTAGCTAGGCCACTGGGCCTTCCTGGAACTGGTAGCTAGGCCACTAGGCCTTCCTGGAAACGGTAGCTAAGCCACTTGGCCTTCCTGGAAACGGTAGTTAGGCCACTGGGCCTTCCTGGAAACGGTAGCTAGGCCACTTTCTTCCTGGAAACGGTAGCTGGGCCACTGGGCCTTCCTGGAAACGGTAGCTAGGCCACTGGGCCTTCCTGGAAATGGTAGCTTGGCCACTGGGCCTTCCTGGACACGGCTAGAGCACTCACTGAACTGGATAAAACTGTGGCATTATAGGTTACGACAAAGCATTGCTAAATGTATCTGCAGTCAGAGATACAAGGTATTGATAACCAACATGATATGTGAATAAGTGAATGTATGATGTAAACAGAACACACACAAAGAGGTAGAATAGACATAAAAGCAGGAACTGTGGCTGCGGAGAAGACGAGCAAGGGAAGACTGAAGACAAGGGTAGATGGAGGGGACAGATATCACTGAGTAAGATGGATGACAAGCTGTTCGACTGCCGCCTCAGCAGAGAAGATAACACACTCAGACCTGGGTTCAACAACTATTTGAAAACATTTCAGATACTGTACTTAATCTGGGCTTGATTAAGCTTGCCTGGCGCAATGGAACATATAGAATAGTCACAAACCCCGCCCATGTGGCACTCCAGGCAGACTTAAGTAAACACTAAAAACATTTGAAAGATTTTAGATATTATTTGAACCCAGGTCATAACACATCACAGTCTCGCTCCGAAGCAGAGACAGGATCCAGAACTAATGTTTCTGTAATAGTGGTGGGGCGTACAGAAACTTGAGCCTTGACTGTGGCTCGGTCCTATATTGATAGAGGTGTCGTCGATGCCCCTGGAGACAAATCATCCTTAATAAAAGACGGACACCCTCTTCTTCTGGTTACTAGGTCTCTGTTAATAAAGGGACGGACACCCTCCTCTTCTGGTTACTAGCAACAGTGAGGTACTAACACATTGGTATAGCAACAGTGAGGTACTAACACATTGGTATAGCAACAGTGAGGTACTAACACATTGGCATAGCAACAGTAAGGTACTAACACATTGGCATAGCAACAGTGAGGTACTAACACATTAGCATAGCAACAGTGAGGTGCTAACACATTGGCATAGCAACAGTGAGGTACTAAGACATTAGCATAGCAACAGTGAGGTACTAACACGTTGGCATAGCAACAGTGAGGTACTAACACATTGGCATAGCAACAGTAAGGTACTAACACATTGGTATAGCAACAGTGAGGTGCTAACACATTGGCATAGCAACAGTGAGGTACTAAGACATTAGCATAGCAACAGTGAGGTACTAACACGTTGGCATAGCAACAGTGAGGTACTAACACATTAGCATAGCAACAGTGAGGTACTAACATGTTGGCATAGCAACAGTAAGGTACTAACACATTGGTATAGCAACAGTGAGGTACAGTAGCCTGAGATTACAACACCACTCTGTGAGAGTGGCAATGGTCCGATTACTTAGCAGCAATTTGCTATCACATTAGAGATAATGATTATAGTAGATAAAGCCATTTAACAGATTTTCTCCAATCAGGGACCTTTTCTTGGAATAGTCGACTATAATAGGTGAGGCTGCAGCTCGGCCATATTATATTAAGTGCATGATGAGATGACTCAGGAATCCAAAGTCTTTATCACTGTTTAATGATGACAGAATAATATTACTTCAGTGTATTTTTAAACATACGTTGATCATGACGATCCTGATATTACTCAGATCGAAGAGAAGGAAGCTCATATATCTTGGGGATCTTGGGGATGCTTTGATGTGAGGGAATAAACACTGCTAGAAATGTGAATGTGCTCTATCCATTCATTCATTCCAGCATCAATATCATTTTTTATAAGAAGAATGTTTGCTTTAGCAAAAAATAACAACTTATACCAATCAGATTTCAACAAGTTCTCTTAATAGTGTGATTTCTGGAGATGGAGATAAAGATGTTCCCTGATTCCTCCATGAAAAATATCTAGAGGAGCTCCCCTATATCACCTAGCTAGAGGAGCTCCTCTATATACCCTAGCTAGAGGAGCTCCTCTATATACCCTAGCTAGAGGAGCTCCCCTATATCACCTAGCTAGAGGAGCTCCTCTATATCACCTAGCTAGAGGAGCTCCTCTATATCACCTAGCTAGAGGAGTTCCCCTATATCACCTAGCTAGAGGAGCTCCTCTATATACCCTAGCTAGAGGAGCTCCCCTATATCACCTAGCTAGAGGAGCTCCTCTATATCACCTAGCTAGAGGAGCTCCTCTATATCACCTAGCTAGAGGAGCTCCCCTATATCACCTAGCTAGAGGAGCTCCTCTATATCACCTAGCTAGAGGAGTTCCTCTATATCACCTAGCTAGAGGAGCTCCCCTATATCACCTAGCTAGAGGAGCTCCTCTATATCACCTAGCTAGAGGAGCTCCCCTATATCCCCTAGCTAGAGGAGCTCCCCTATATCACCTAGCTAGAGGAGCTCCTCTATATACCCTAGCTAGAGGAGCTCCTCTATATACCCTAGCTAGAGGAGCTCCCCTATATCACCTAGCTAGAGGAGCTCCTCTATATCACCTAGCTAGAGGAGCTCCTCTATATCACCTAGCTAGAGGAGTTCCCCTATATCACCTAGCTAGAGGAGCTCCTCTATATCACCTAGCTAGAGGCGCTCCTCTATATACCCTAGCTAGAGGGACTCCCCTATATCACCTAGCTAGAGGAGCTCCCCTATATCACCTAGCTAGAGGAGCTCCCCTATATCACCTAGCTAGAGGAGCTCCTCTATATCACCTAGCTAGAGGAGCTCCTCTATATCACCTAGCTAGAGGAGTTCCCCTATATCACCTAGCTAGAGGAGCTCCTCTATATACCCTAGCTAGAGGAACTCCCCTATATACCCTAGCTAGAGGAGCTCCCCTATATAACCTCGCTAGAGGAGCTCCCCTATATCACCTAGCTAGACGAGCTCCTCTATATCACCTAGCTAGAGGAGCTCCCCTATATCACCTTGCAAGAGGAGCTCCTCTATATACCCTAGCTAGAGGGACTCCCCTATATCATCTAGCTAGAGGAGCTCCCCTATATCACCTAGCTAGAGGAGTTCCCCTATATCACCTAGCTAGAGGAGTTCCCCTATATCACCTAGCTAGAGGAGCTCCTCTATATACCCTAGCTAGAGGAGCTTCTCGATATACCCTAGCTAGAGGATATCCCCTATATCACCTAGTTAGAGGAGCTCCCCTATATCACCTAGCTAGAGGAGTTCCCCTATATCACCTAGCTAGAGGAGCTCCTCTATATACCCTAGCTAGAGGAGCTCCCCTATATCACCTAGCTAGAGGAGTTCCCCTATATCACCTAGCTAGAGGAGCTCCTCTATATACCCTAGCAAGAGGAGCTCCCCTATATCACCTAGCTAGAGGAGCTCCTCTATATACTCTAGCTAGTGGAACTCCCCTATATCACCTAGCTAGAGGAGTTCCCCTATATAACCTAGCTAGAGGAGCTCCCCTATATAACCTAGCTAGAGGAGTTCCCCTATATCACCTAGCTAGAGGAGCTCCTCTATATACCCTAGCTAGAGGAGCTCCTCTATATACCCTAGCTAGAGGAGCCCCCCTATATCACCTAGCTAGAGGAGCTCCCCTATATCACCTAGCTAGAGGAGCTCCCCTATATCACCTAGCTAGAGGAGCTCCCCTATATCACCTAGCAAGAGGAGCTCCTCTATATACCCTAGCTAGAGGAGCTCCTCTATATACCCTAGCTAGAGGGACTCCCCTATATCATCTAGCTAGAGGAGCTCCCCTATATCACCTAGCTAGAGGGTATCCTCTATATACCCTAGCTAGAGGAGCTCCTCTATATACCCTAGCTAGAGGAGCTCATCTATATCACCTAGCTAGATGAGCTCCTCTATATCACCTAGCTAGAGGAACTCAAACAACTCAATTCTCTCACTTATCATCCAAACCCTTCTGGACATGACGTCCCCCTCCTCCTCCTCCAAAAAACATCTGAAAACGTGGCATGAAATGAAGGAATGGTAATTTGAATAATAACTCTCTCTCTCTGGCGGAGGTGTCTGAGGTTTTCGTATTTTTAATCAAAGACAACTTTCTACCTGTCAATCACATATTATAAACACAAGGATCCCCATGTGATCCTTGCATTGTTACTATGCACCTGCTGGGTCATAGCAGCAACAAAACAAAAAAGGTGCAATAAATTAATGAATTTGCACCAATGTGATGTAATTATCCCACCATAATGAATATGACACACCTCACCTCAGTGTGTGATGAAGATGGGATCAGGAGAGTACTAGGCGAAGACGGAGGATAGAGGGGGTCATCACACATTTAACACTTTTCATTTAGTACTCAAAATCTTCATAATGTCTGTCCTCACAACTGTGCATATTTTTTTTTACTATGATAGAGAGAGATACAATGGAGGACAACCATTCGCCTTCCACCATACAGGACAAATGTGACTGTAAACTACTGGCGAATACCGCCACCATCCCTGAAAGAGAGCGAGAGGGAGAGAGAGAGAGAGAGAGAGAGAGAGAGAGAGAGATAAAGAGACAGAGATTAGATAAAGAGAGATAGAGATAAAGAGAGACAGAGATTAGAGAGAGAGATTAGAGAGACAGAGATTAGAGAGAGAGATATAGATAAAGAGAGAGAGATTAGATAGAGACAGAGATTATAGAAAGAGATTAGAGAGTGAGAGAGAGAGAGAGCGAGAGAGAGAGAGAGATAAAGAGAAAGGGGTAATTGTTTCAATTACAGACATACAGTACCAGTCAAAAGTTTGGACACACCTCTCATTCAAGGGTGTTTCTTTATTTTTACTGTTTTCTACATTGTATAATAATAGTGAAGACATCAAAACAATGGAATAACACATATGGAATCATTCAGTAACCAAAAAAGTGTTAAACAAATCCAAATATATTTTATTTTTAAAGTAACCACCCTTTGCCTTGATGACAGCTTTGCACACTCTTGGCATTCTCTCAACCAGCTTCACCTGGAATGCTTTTGCAACCTTCTTGAAGGAGTTCCCACATATCCTAAGCACTTATTGGCTGCTTTTCTTTCACTCTGTGGCCCAATTGATCTCAAACCATCTCAATTGGGTTGAGGTCGGTGATTGTGGAAGCCAGGTCAGTTGATGCAGCACTCCATCACTCTCCTTCTTGGTCAAATAGCTCTCATTGTCCTGTTGAAAAACAAATGATAGTCCCACTAAGCGCAAACCAGATGGGATGGCGTATCGCTGCAGAATGCTGTGGTAGCCATGCTGGTTAAGTGTGCCTTGAATTCTAAATAAATTGGGGTGGCAGGTAGCCTAGTGGTTAGAGCATTGGGCCAGTAACCAAAAGGTTGCTAGATCAAATCCCTGAGCTGACAAGGTAAAAATCTGTTGTTCTGCCCCTGAACAAGGCAGTTAACCCACTGTTCCTAGGCTGTTGTTGTAAATAAGAATTTGTTCTTAACTGACTTGCCTAGTTAAATAAATAAAATAAAACCAGCAAAACACCATCACACCTCCTCCTCCATGCTTCACGGTGGGAACCACACATGTGGAGATCATCTGTTCACAAGGACAAGGCAGAACCAGAAATTTGGACTCATCAGACCAAAGGACAGATTTCCACTGGTCTAATATCCATTGCTACTTTTTCTTCGCCCAAGCGAAGTGTCCTTATTGGTGTTTCTTTGCAGCAATTCAACCATGAAGGCCTGATTCACGCAGTCTCCTCTGAACAGTTGATGTTGAGATGTGTCTGTTACTTTAAGCTGCAATTTCTGAGGTGCAGTTAACTCTAATGAACTAATCCTCTGCAGCAGAGGATGAGTCTTCCTTTCCTGTGGTGGTCCTCATGAGAGCCAGTTTCATCTTAGCGCTTGATGGTTTTTGCGACTGCACTTGAAGAAACTTTCAAAGTTCATGACTGGCCTTCATGTCTTAAAGTTATGATGGACTGTCATTATTCTTTGCTTATTTGATCTGTTCTTGCCATAATATGGACTTTGTCTTTAACCAAATAAAGATATCTTTTGTATACTACCCCTACCTTTTCACAACACAACTGAATGGTACAAACGAATGAAGGAAAGAAATTCCACAAATGTACTTTTAACAAGGCACACCTGTTAATTGAAATTATTCCAGGTGACTACCTCATGAAGCTGGTTGAGAGAATGCCTAGAGCATGCAAAGATGTCATCAAGGCAAAGGGATGCCACTTTGAAGAATCTCAAATATAAAATATATTTTGATGTTTTACACTTTTTTGGTTACTACATGATTCCATATGTGTTATTTCATAGTTTTGATGTCTTCACTTTTATCCTACGATGTAGAAATAGTAAAAAAATAAAGAGAAACCCTTGAATGAAAGTTGCCTCTTTCATTTCATACTCAGTATGTTATATCTTCTCACCACCCCCCGTTCTTGCAAAGCAAAGCAGTGTGGTCCGTGTGTCAGGGAGCCATCAGGCCCAATGACAGCGCTCCGATTGGTCCCCTCTAAGGGATCAGTCAAGTTTTCTAGCCCTGACAGCTACTGACAGCTGCTATACTAATACACCGCAATGCACTGCAGAACGTACTCACACACACGCACGCACGCACGCACGCACACACACACACACACACACACGCACACACGCACACACCCCCACGCACGCACGCACTCACACACACACACACACACACACACACACACACACACACACTAGCTAAGACTCTCCCCAGGTCTGTATATTTTCTATAGTAGTTATTACATGAACACATACAGAAGCCTAGTTTAGTTTTTCATCCGTTCACCTCAGCATAAAGCTCTCAGTCATGCCAAGTAGCTGTCCAGTCCTGATCTTAACGCTCTCGTCTGGCAGGCCAGGGTAGCCAGGGGCTCTGTCTGGTCAATGGGTACAGATGGTACAGTAGGGCTGCAGTGCTCACTCACAGTGCACATGGTCTGAGACAAAGGGCTCAGACCACCTCATGACACTGTGACCCTGTATGACAGCATGTCCACAGATGCTTTATCCCCCCCCTCCCCCCATGACCCTAACCCAAACCCAAATAATACCCTTGTCCAACCCAGCTGCTGCTGGTTGTGGCACTGTAGCCTATGTTAAGCAGAGGGGCAGAGCCTGTAGCCTATGTTAAGCAGAGGAGGAGAGCCTGTAGCATATGTTAAGCAGAGGAGGAGAGCCTGTAGGCTATGTTAAGCAGAGGAGAGAGCCTGTAGCCTATGTTAAGCAGAGGAGGAGAGCCTGTAGCCTATGTTAAGCAGAGGAGGAGAGCCTGTAGCCTATGTTAAGCAGAGGAGAGAGCCTGTAGCCTATGTTAAGCAGAGGAGAGAACCTGTAGCCTATGTTAAGCAGAGGGGAGAGCCTGTAGCCTATGTTAAGCAGAGGGGCAGAGCCTGTAGCCTATGTTAAGCAGAGGGGCAGAGCCTGTAGCCTATGTTAAGCAGAGGAGGAGAGCCTGTAGCCTATGTTAAGCAGAGGGGCAGAGCCTGTAGCCTATGTTAAGCAGAGGAGGAGAGCCTGTAGCCTATGTTAAGCAGAGGAGGAGAGCCTGTAGCCTATGTTAAGCAGAGGGGCAGAGCCTGTAGCCTATGTTAAGCAGAGGGGCAGAGCCTGTAGCCTATGTTAAGCAGAGGAGGAGAGCCTGTAGCCTATGTTAAGTAGAGGAGGAGAGCCTGTAGCCTATGTTAAGCAGAGGAGAGAGCCTGTAGCCTATGTTAAGCAGAGGAGGAGAGCCTGTAGCCTATGTTAAGTAGAGGAGGAGAGCCTGTAGCCTATGTTAAGCAGAGGAGAGAGCCTGTAGCCTATGTTAAGCAGAGGAGGAGAGCCTGTAGCCTATGTTAAGCAGAGGGGCAGAGCCTGTAGCCTATGTTAAGCAGAGTGGCAGAGCCTGTAGCCTATGTTAAGCAGAGGGTCAGAACCTGTTGTCTATGTTAAGCATTTTTTATTTTTCCTTAATTTAACCTTTATTTAACCTGGCAAGTCAGTTAAGAACAAATTCTTATTTTCAATGACAGCCTAGGAACAGTGGGTTAACTGCCTTGTTCAGGCAGAACGACAGTTTTGTAGCTCGGTATTCGAACTTGCAACCTTTCGGTTACTAGTCCAACACTCTAACCACTAGGCTACCCTGCCTGGCTCGCAACACACATTAACTTCAAGTAAAGCTCTTGACCTAATAATAAAGAGTTAATTTGTAAAAACACATTTAGGCTAACTGCTGTTACCTTACCATTCAAATTACATTACCATTCAATTTACATCACCATTCAATGCCTCTCCTCTCCTCTCCTCTCCTCCCCTCCCCTCCCCTCCTCCTCTCCTCTCCTCTCTTCCTCCTCCACTCTTCCTCCTCCTCTCCAGCAGCTAATTCAGCATGTCTAGAGTCTAAGAATACGTGCCAAACGGCACCCCAATGTAGTGCTCTACTTTTGACCAGGGCCTAAGGGCTGAATAGGGAACAGGGTGCCGTTTGGGACGCAGACAAACCCAAATGCTCATGACGCTGCTTTAGAAACCCACTTGGCTTGTTTGTCCGCTTCACAATGACCTGACAGGGGAAGAATAAGTTCAGGAGATTGTGCTAGTAGCATACTTTCTCAGGACCGGGTGGTCAGACTTTAAAACGCCCATTCATCGTCCTGCTACCCACTGCCAACTCACCTTGTGTTTAATCAAGAGTTTCACAAATGAAGAAGGAGATGTTACTCTGAAACTAGCTGAACCGGTAAGTTTAATGAAGAGGGAGATGCAGTTTAGGGTTAGGGTTGAACGAGAGAGAAAGTACAAAAGGATACTCCATTACGAAGCAACACCACCTAAATCATGCTCATGTGAAAAAGTTCCCACTGCCCAGGCTGATTCTAATGATGTAACTCAGAGAGCCTTATAAAACTCAGTGAAGTTTGGCAGACTTTAAGTACCCTTAAAACACATACATTTTTTACAAATTGAATTTTACATGAATAATACAAAAAACAGTTTGTTACTAATGGAAAATGTGCAATCAAATTTGTCAGTATGTCTGTGTAACAGTATAGCTTCTGTCCCTCTCCTTGCCCCAACCTGGGCTCGAATCAGGGACCCTCTGCACACATCAACAACTGCCTCCCACGAAGCATTGTTACCCATCGATCTACAAAAGCCGTGGCCCTTGCAGAGCAAGGGGAACAACTACTTCAAGGTCTCAGAGTGAGTGACGTCACCGATTGAAACGTTATTAGCGCGCACCACCGCTAACTAGCTAGCCATTTCACATCGGTTACATCTGCTACATAAGATATATCTAAAAGCGACTATTCTGCACAGTTTTTGTATAATATAACCTATTCTAAACACATAATATTTTAAATATAGAACCTAACCATATCCAAAATGATACTACACTTGAAGGATGAGGGGAAACCCCCTATAACATGACCAAAAACAACGGACAGAAAACACAATCTATCTGGAATAGTTACTTACCATCAACATCTATCTAGAATAGTTATTTACCATCAACATCTATCTAGATTAGTTATTTACCATCAACATCTATCTAGAATAGTTATTTACCATCAACATCTATCTAGAATAGTTATTTACCATCAACATCTATCTGGAATAGTTATTTACCATCAACATCTATCTAGAATAGTTATTTACCATCAACATCTATCTAGAATAGTTACTTACCATCAACATCTATCTAGAATAGTTATTTACCATCAACATCTATCTAGAATAGTTATTTACCATCAACATCTATCTAGATTAGTTATTTACCATCAACATCTATCTGGAATAGTTATTTACCATCAACATCTATCTAGAATAGTTATTTACCATCAACATCTATCTGGAATAGTTATTTACCATCAACATCTATCTAGATTAGTTATTTACCATCAACATCTATCTGGAATAGTTATTTACCATCAACATCTATCTAGAATAGTTATTTACCATCAACTTTACCATCAACATCTATCTAGAATAGTTATTTACCATCAACATCTATCTAGATTAGTTATTTACCATCAACATCTATCTGGAATAGTTATTTACCATCAACATCTATCTAGAATAGTTATTTACCATCAACATCTATCTAGAATAGTTATTTACCATCAACATCTATCTAGATGTATTATTTACCATCAACATCTATCTGGAATAGTTATTTACCATCAACATCTATCTAGAATAGTTATTTACCATCAACATCTATCTAGAATAGTTATTTACCATCAACATCTATCTAGATGTATTATTTACCATCAACATCTATCTGGAATAGTTATTTACCATCAACATCTATCTAGAATAGTTATTTACCATCAACATCTATCTAGAATAGTTATTTACCATCAACATCTATCTAGAATAGTTATTTACCATCAACTTTACCATCAACATCTATCTAGAATAGTTATTTACCATCAACATCTATCTAGATTAGTTATTTACCATCAACATCTATCTGGAATAGTTATTTACCATCAACATCTATCTAGAATAGTTATTTACCATCAACATCTATCTAGAATAGTTATTTACCATCAACATCTATCTAGATGTATTATTTACCATCAACATCTATCTGGAATAGTTATTTACCATCAACATCTATCTAGAATAGTTATTTACCATCAACATCTATCTAGAATAGTTATTTACCATCAACATCTATCTAGATGTATTATTTACCATCAACATCTATCTGGAATAGTTATTTACCATCAACATCTATCTAGAATAGTTATTTACCATCAACATCTATCTAGAATAGTTATTTACCATCAACATCTATCTAGAATAGTTATTTACCATCAACATCTATCTGGAATAGTTATTTACCATCAACATCTATCTAGAATAGTTATTTACCATCAACATCTATCTGGAATAGTTATTTACCATCAACATCTATCTAGATTAGTTATTTACCATCAACATCTATCTAGATTAGTTATTTACCATCAACATCTATCTAGAATAGTGTCACGTCCTGACCAGTAGAGGGTGTAGTTGGGTCAGGACGTGGCAGAAAGGAGTGTGTTTTTTATTGTTTCGTTGATTTTGGCCGTGTGACTTCCAATCAGGCACAGCTGTAGAGGGTTGTGGTTGATTGGGAGTCACACATAAGTTGCCTACGTTTCCTTTGTGTTTCGTGGGTAATTGTTCTTGTCACAGTGGTTGCACCTGACAGGACTGTGTTGGCTGTCAGTTTTCTTGTCTTGTTTTGTTTTGTTTTGTTTTGTTTTGTTTTGTTTTGTTTGTACAGTGTTCACGTTACTTAATTAAATCATGTTGAACACTAACTCCGCCGCATTTTGGTCCATTCCTCCAGACAGCCCTTACAAATAGTCTCTAAAATAGTTATTTATCATTCAAGTCTCTCTAAAATATTGCATGGACGCTGGCCAGCCGAACACTGAGCAAAGCATGGAAAAGTAGCAGACAATGTTATGAGAGAAAAAAACATAATTTAATTAAGGAGGCTGATAAAACCAAAGAAGCCATCAGAGTATCTAATAGCTACAGGTAACTGCCAAAATAAAGGAAACACCAACATAATGTGTCTTAATACGGCGTTGGGGCACCACGAGACGCCAGAACAGCTTCAATGCACCTTGGCATAGATTCCACAAGTGTCTGGAACTCTATTGGAGGGATGAGACACCATTCTTCCACCAGAAATTCCATAATTCAGTGTTTTGTTGATGGTGGTGGAAAACACTGTCTCAGGCGCGGCTCCAGAATCTCTCATAAGTGTTACATTGGGTTGAAACCTGGTGACTGAGGCACACACACACACACACACACGCACACACACACACACACACACACACACACACACACACACACACACACACACACACACACACACACACACACATACTTTAAACCCCCTATGTTCCTTTGAGACTAAAATCTATTTTTTAAGCCATGGTTGGCAAAATAATGGGCATCTGGGGCATTTTTATAAGTAACCCTAAGCATGATGGAATGTTAATTGCTTAATTAACTCAGGAACCACACCTGTGTGGAAGCTTTGTATTTTCTCAGTTACCTGCACATACAATATCCTTCATTTCCACCAGATTACTCTATGATTAAAAAGTCTCCTCTAAATCTAATGTGATCATATTGCTACTCTGTAATGCAAGTAACAAACACCATTACATTACACAACAACATCCCAATCCACCAATCTAACAAACACCATTACATTACACAACAACATCCCAATCCTCCAACCTAACAAACACCATTACATTACACAACAACATCCCAATACTTCAATCTAACAAACACCATTACATTACACAACAACATCCCAATCCTCAATCTAACAAACACCATTACATTACACAACAACATCCCAATCCTCCAATCTAACAAACACCATTA
Organism: Salmo trutta; assembly: GCF_901001165.1. NCBI lineage: Eukaryota > Metazoa > Chordata > Actinopteri > Salmoniformes > Salmonidae > Salmo > Salmo trutta. Next base: position 60,718,770 of record NC_042971.1, read on the forward strand.
CATTACACAACAACATCCCAATCCTCAATCTAACAAACACCATTACATTACACAACAACCTCACAATCCTCCAATCTAACAAACACCATTACATTACACAACAACCTCACAATCCTCCCAACAGAACAGCAGTGGATGGGGGTTCAAGGTGACCGTTTGGGTCACCCACTCACACATACCCACACACATGCACACACACACACACACATTATGTAATCTTTAATTCTCTCATCAGATCACGCAGCCCTGTCACGATTTCCACCGACGGTGGTTCCTCTCCCTGTTCGGGTGGTGCTCGGTGGTCGTCATCGCCGGTCTACTAGCTGCCACCGATCCTTTTTTCTTTTTCGTTTGGTCTTGTCTGTTTTGATTGTGCACCTGTTTCTTGTTTAGGTTACTTAGTGTGGTTATTTATTTCGTTTCGAGCAGGTTTATTTTAGTTTCCCTGTTTCTATGTTGGGCAACGTTATTTTTGTTCAATTATATTCATTCAGGTTTTTCCCTAGATTGTTATTTCTAGTGGTGCTAACGGACTGTGTATTTAGGTCCTGAGCCTGTATGTTTTGGATGGACTCATTTAACACTTTTTGCATCTACTCCTCTCCTGCGCCTGACTCCTACACCCACCTCTCGTAGAGAGCTCTGACAAGCCCTTAAAATACGATGAAGCTAAACTGTTACAAATTCTAGGTTGATCTATTCTACACAGACAGACAGCACAAATGGGATGAGTAGAAACCCTATCTTAAACCCTGAGAACCTGGTGACCTGAAATACCTTTACAAACCTTTACCCTGAGGATACGAGTCGATTTCCTAGTGACACACACACACACAGACGTACGCATAAATGCAGGCCTGCACTCTCCCTCTCTCTCACACACACACACACACACACGGTAGAGGACTAAGAGGTAAGAGTGTTGTGACTCAGGAGGTTGACATTCAGAGTAGGTCCTGGTAGAGGAAGTAAAGACTGGGACCAGGTGGGGAGCGACTTGGAACGCGGATGCTTTGTTACACAACCCATCTGGACACAACTCACAGTGGCTTAAGATATTTCTCTGTCCATTCCCACAGTGGCTGTGCAATGGGCTTCTTTATAAGGCCTGAATCAACTCGAGATATTTCTATGTCCATCCCATCTTATCCTTGCCATGAAATCCAACCGTCAAAAGAGGATAGGAGTGTGAGTGATAAGACTTACAGAAGCAGTGACCGTAGCACATCCCAGATACGTGAGAAGACATATGAGCTAAATGACTGTGGTGTTGCCGTGAGCAACAATCAGGGTTCCCAGTCATAAAGAGAACAGTGAATTCATAATCATGCCTCCACAGGCTCTGACTCAATGTTTGAGTCTCAAATGGCACCCTATTCCCTACATAGTGCACTACTTTCAACCAGGGCCCTGATCAAAAGTAGTGCACTATAAAGTGAATAGGGTGCCATTTGGTACTCAACCAATGTGTCTCTTAACAGATCCTCCTCGACCGGTAGAAATGTCTACATCAACTGCCTCTATGAGCGACTAATATGCTTCTTATTTGATTGTGGAGTCACGCTCGCACACACCCCCGCACACACCCCCGCAGCTCGCCTATGGCCACAAAGGGATTTTATAATGAGCACCTTTGCCAAAAATAAGTAGAAACCAACGTTTCCTACCCAAGGCTCCTATGAAGGGTATCCTACGACGAAACCTAAGCCTGTTTGTACGTCCTGAAAATACATTCTCAGATCCGATGAGATCAGATCAGATGAGATACTGAGTGTTCCATTTTCTTTCTTGTTCTTTTCCTGGATATTCCATTAAAGTGTCCTGTCCTGGAACATCCCAAAACCTGATCTGACCAGCTCTGCTTAGATTCTTCCTCTTGGTCTCCCTGTTCTAACTGAGCAGAAAGTGGGTGCACTAGGCTACTTCTGAATGTGTTGTTGTTGATTATGTTTTACTAACTTCTCTTTTATATTGTATAATGTAATTCAGCTCTTAGACGCTGTTGATGCTATTATAATGTAATTCAGGTCTTAGTCACTGTTGATACTATTGTAGTGTAATTGTAAATCCATTGCCCTAATGTACCAGTCTGTTTCCCCACAAATGACAACCTGGTACACAGCAATCAAAACAATCAGCATGAGCTGTAACATAACATGTTGTTGATATTCTCCTGTTATTCTCCTGATAGTCTCCTGTTAGTCTTCTGTTATTCTCCTGATAGTCTCCTGATAGTCTCCTGATATTCTCCTGTTATTCTCCTGTTATTCTCCTGATATTCTCCTGTTATTCTCCTGATATTCTCCTGATAGTCTCCTGTTGTTCTCCTGATATTCTCCTGATAGTCTCCTGATATTCTCCTGATAGTCTCCTGATAGTCTCCTGTTATTCTCCTGATAGTCTCCTGTTATTCTCCTGTTATTCTCCTGATATTCTCCTGTTATTCTCCTGTTAGTCTCCTGATAGTCTCCTGTTAGTCTCCTGATATTCTCCTGTTAGTCTCCTGTTAGTCTCCTGATATTCTCCTGATATTCTCCTGTTATTCTCCTGTTATTCTCCTGATAGTCTCCTGATAGTCTCCTGATATTCTCCTGATAGTCTCCTGATAGTCTCCTGTTATTCTCCTGTTATTCTCCTGTTATTCTCCTGTTATTCTCCTGTTATTCTCCTGATATTCTCCTGATAGTCTCCTGTTATTCTCCTGTTATTCTCCTGTTATTCTCCTGTTATTCTCCTGATATTCTCCTGATAGTCTCCTGTTATTCTCCTGTTATTCTCCTGATATTCTCCTGATAGTCTCCTGTTATTCTCCTGTTATTCTCCTGATATTCTCCTGATATTCTTCTGATAGTCTCCTGTTATTCTCCTGTTATTCTCCTGTTATTCTCCTGTTATTCTCCTGATATTCTCCTGTTATTCTCCTGTTATTCTCCTGTTATTCTCCTGTTATTCTCCTGATATTCTCCTGTTATTCTCCTGATAGTCTCCTGTTATTCTCCTGTTATTCTCCTGATATTCTCCTGTTATTCTCCTGTTATTCTCCTGATATTCTCCTGTTATTCTCCTGTTAGTCTCCTGATAGTCTCCTGATATTCTCCTGTTATTCTCCTGTTATTCTCCTGTTAGTCTCCTGTTATTCTCCTGATATTCTCCTGATATTCTCCTGATAGTCTCCTGATAGTCTCCTGTTATTCTCCTGTTATTCTCCTGTTATTCTCCTGTTATTCTCCTGATATTCTCCTGATATTCTCCTGTTATTCTCCTGTTATTCTCCTGTTATTCTCCTACTTCTCACAGGAGACCGCCTTTAAGGCAGCTTACACACATCACATGAATATGTCAGTGATTTTCTCCCTCCATCCTTGCTCCCTCTCTCTCTCACTCTCTCTCTCTTCCTTTCTGTCTCTTTCGCTCTCTCTCCATCTACAATACTGCAGCACAGAGCCTTTGATTCCTCATTTCCACCCTCCCTCATCCCTCTTTCCTCTCCTCCCTGTGAGTCCTCCCTCCTTTCCTTTCCTCTCCTCCCTCTATGTCCTCCCTCCTTTCCCCACCCCACCCTCTGTGTTCCATTGCGACAGCTTCATTCAGCAGCTCCTCCTGCTGCATTCACCCATCCCTCTATCCGTCCTTCTCTCCATCCCTCCATCCCTCCTTCCCTCCTTCTCTCCAACCCTGTGTAACGCAGCCTCCTCTCCCTCCATCTGGACTCTGGGGAGGTTTGCAGGCCCAGCCAGAAAAACACACTGCCAGTGAGCATAGTGTAGGTTATGGGAAAGAAGGGCTCTCATTCCCTCCATGTTTCAGAAAGGGTAGCCACATAAGAGACTTCATTCCCCACTAAGCAAGGAGAAAAAGGTACACAACCTTCCCCTTGCCACAATACAATATGTACAGTTGAAGTCAGAAGTTTACATACATTTAGGTTAAAACTTTTTTTTCAACCACTCCACAAATTTCTTGTTAACAAACTATAGTTTTGGCAAGTCGGTTAGGACATCTACTTTGTGCATGACACAAGTACTTTTTCCAACAATTGTTAACAGACAGATTATTTCACCTATAATTCACTGTATTACAATTCCAGTGGGTCTGAAGTTTATATACACTAAGTTGACTCAGTGCCTCTTTGCTTGACATTATGGGAAAATCTAAAGAAATCAGCCAAGACCTCAGAAAAAAAATTGTAGACCTCCACAAGTCTGGTTCATCCTTGGGAGCAATTTCCAAACACCTGAAGGTACCACGTTCATCTGTACAAACAATAGTACGCAAGTATAAACACCATGGGACCACACAGCCGTCATACCGCTCAGGAAGGAGGCGCATTCTGTCTCCAAGAGATTAATGTACTTTGGTGCGAAAAGTGCAAATCAATCCCAGAACAACAGCAAAGGACCTTGTGAAGATGCTGGAGGAAACAGGTAAAAAGGTTTCTATATCCACAGTAAAACAAGTCCTATATCAACATAACCTGAAAGGCCGCTCAACAAGGAAGAAGCCACTGATCCAAAACCGCCATAAAAAAGCCAGACTACGGTTTACAACTGCACATGGGGACAAAGATCGTACTTTTTGGAGAAATGTCCTATGGTCTGATGAAACAAAAATAGAATTGTTGGCCATAATGACCATCGTTATGTTAAGAGGAAAAAGGGGGAGGCTTGCAAGCCAAAGAACACCATCCCAACCGTGAAGCACGGGGTGGCAGCATCATGTTGTGGGGGTGCTTTGCTGCAGGAGGGACTGGTGCACTTTACAAAATAGATGGCATCATGAGGGAGGAAAATTATGTGGATATATTGAAGCAACATCTCAAGACATCAGTCAGGAAGTTAAAGCTTGGTCGCAAATGGGTCTTCCAAATCAACAATGACCCCAAGAATACTTCCAAAGCTGTGGCAAAATGGCTTAAGGACAACAAAGTCAAGGTATTGGAGTGGCCATCACAAAGCCCTGATCTCAATCCTATAGAACATTTTTGGGCAGAACTGAAAAAGCATGTACGAGCAAGGAGGCCTACAAACCTGACTCAGTTACACCAGCTCTGTCAGGAGGAATGGGCCAAAATTCACCCAACTTATTGTGGGAAGCTAGTGAAAGGCTATCCGAAACGTTTGACCCAAATTAAACAATTTAAAGGCAATGCTACCAAATACTACTTGAGTGTATGTACATTTCTGACCCACTGGGAATGTGATGAAATAAATAAAAGCTGAAATAAATAATTCTCTCTACTATTATTCTGACATTTCACATTCTTAAAATAAAGTTGTTATCCTAACTGACCTAAGACAGGGAGTTTTTAATAGGATTAAATGTCAGGAATTGTTCAAAACTGAGTTTAAATGTATTTGGCTAAGGTGTATGTAAACTTCCGACTTCAACTGTACCTGCTTTTATTCATTCCAAAAATGTTGTCTGTGTGGCAAAGCTTTACTAAAATTAATGCCAACAAGGCTGAATGTAAAACAAACCTGCTCAAAATCCTGTCTAAGGAATTCGGCCTGTTTGAAGCCACAAACAAGAGGTAAAAATACCTGCAGCATCTGTTTGAGGTGCTCGCCACAATCCAGGCCCCCTCCGTAAAGGCCGTTAGAGCCTTCTCAGTCTGTGGCCAATGTATGACGAAGATCAGAAACCGCCTGAGTCTGGGAAGCTTTTTGAGAGCTCACTTCAGCAGAAAAAAAAATCTAAGTGAAACAGGTCAGCCTACGCAAATTATTTTTTTTGTTAATTTGCTACAGGATAGGCCTACCAGGTTGTTTTACGTAGCCTATAGCCTAAGTTTGTGTATAAAATGTTATTCTGGGTCTCCCGAGTGGCACAGCGGTCTAAGGCACTGCATCGCAGTGCTTGAGGGGTCACTTCAGACCTGGGCTCGATCCCAGGCTGTGTCAAAACTGTCCGTGATCGGGAGTCCCATAGGGCGGCGCACAATTGGCCCATCGTCAGCCGAATTAGGGGAGGGTTTGGCCGGGGGGGGGGGGGCTTTACTTGGCTCATCGCGCTATGGCACCTTGTTACAACCTGCAGGCTGACTTCGGTCGTCAGTTGAATGGTGTTTCCTCCGACACATTGGTGCAGCTGGTTTCCGGGTTAAGCAGGCGGGTGTTAAGGAGCGTGATCGTGAGGTGACATAGAGAGCAGCTGTTGCTTCGCCAGGTATCTCTACCTGAAAATACATCATCTAAGTGATCGATAGTTGGTATACCTTATTTACTTTGAAGAACTACTAAAATAGTGATTTTGTCAAGACAGCAGCTCTATAAAGATGAGATGATGACTTGGAATGAAATAATATAGTCATCAAATAAAACCAATGTAATATACACAACAACTGAAATATTTTATTAAAGTAATGTGAGTAAATGATGGTTAATAAGTGATGAGCAGTAATGGTCAGTCACTGCCATCATGGGACTTGTATTAACTGTTTTAGTCTGTGTTGTTACAGCATTCAACCCCATAATGCACAGTGCTTTTAATATTTGAAAAAGTATTGAAACCGAAATCGCAAAAAACTGTGATTATTTTGTAATAATCTAAACCGAAACTGAACTGAACTAATCGCTCAGCACTATTAGCTGGTGTTATATTCTTTTAAAAACCACTTCTGGTTTGAATGGGAATACCGGGAAGCCCGGTCATTTCTTGCCATTTTCTTGGGAAGGAAAATTGGTGCATTCTCAAGGAAAATATGAAACCCTAATTCAAACACAGGAAACAGTCAGTTGAGAACTATTATATTGCCTCTACTGTTCTGAACTCTACTGTACATTTCAGCTGTCCCTGCTCGCCAAATATCCTCCATTGTTTGAAAATAAATGTATGACACAATTCAAAGGCCTTGAAGAAATAAACATTGCAAAAACACAGCTTGAATAACTGTTATTTTATTCAGACACACGCACTTCACTCTATCTCTCTGTCTTCCAGCTCTCTCTCCCTTCCCTCCTTCCCTCATTCTCTCTACCGCCGTCTCTCTCTCTCTCGCTCTCTCTCTCGCCCCTCTCTTTCTCCCAATCTCTCTTTCTCTTCCCTCCTTTAGCACGTTCTTAATCAGCCTGAAACATAATCAAGCTGGACACCGAGGCCTGACTGTGGATGTTGAGTCCTTCAGTGAACAAGCAGATCCCCCGCTACGCAGTTCTGTATACAGTCTGCAATCAAAAAGCTTCAGCAATAACACTATCTTTTTTACAGCTGATCACTCTGTTCTTATGTGCAACTTGCTATAATGTCATTATATTATGCGTGTGGTGGTGCATATTAAGATCAGGTCTTTGTAGCTTTCAGTCTGGATTAATGCTGTCTGCTAAATCCTTTGATGGCCCCTGCCTTGCTGTTTGACCCTTGGATTCGTTTTGCTGTTTGACCCCTGAAGTAGTTTGCTCCCATTACAGATACTACTGTATGATGCTGTTTATCATGGGAGTGACTGGGCAGAGACTACAGTTGCATCCCAAATGGCATTCTATTCCCTACATAATGCACTATAGGCCCTTGTCAAAAGTAGTGCACTATATAGGAAATATGGCGTCATTTGGGATACAGACTACTGCCGTATGGCTGACTGGCTTAGCCTTAGTCAGCAGGGAGGGAGGTTGCATAGAGACAACTGAAAAATCCCATGCAGTATTTCCATCAAATTCATTTATGTAACCGACTAACTGTAGCTGTCTACTGGCCAGGGCGTACTGCTAGGGTTGTCGACATACCGTGGCTATCTTTAGTGTATTGTGGCGAGGACATGGTATTGCACAAGTTGTCGCTGAACTCCATTGCTATGCAATTACAGAGCTATTAACAAATGATTATGTAACAGCAATGTTGTTACTGTAATTACAATGTTATTACCAAGGTTTAGGAGTTGAACTCTAAACTTTAGTGGTGATAACGCAGTCGGCAGAAGAGATAACTTAGATCTCATAGACTCCCGAGTGGCGCAGCGGTCTAAGGCACACTGCAGTCCCTGGTTCGAATCCAGGCTGCATCACATCCGGCCGTGATTGGGAGTCCCATAGGGTGGCGCACAATTGGCCCAGCGTCGTCCGGGTTTGGCCGGGGTAGGCCATCATTGTAAATAAGAATTTGTTCTTAACTGACTTGCCTAGTTAAATAAAGGTTACATTTTTTATCTGTATTAAATAGCCACAATAACACAGATGAAAGTACATTGTGCCAGCCAGTGCACAAATACTTTACCTCACCCACATCGGGATCTAGGAGTATGACATTACCCACATCAGCTGCCAATGGTGTGACATTACCCACATCAGGATAAAGTGGTATGACATCATCCACATCAGGAGCCAGTGTAATGCAAACTGTAGTATTCAGACCAGATTCAGAGAGCTAGCTGTAGTATTCAGACCAGATCCAGGGAGCTAGCTGTAGTATTCAGACCAGATCCAGGGAGCTAGCTGTAGTATTCAGACCAGATCCAGGGAGCTAGCTGTAGTATTCAGACCAGATCCAGAGAGCTAGCTGCAGTATTCAGACCAGATCCAGAGAGCTAGCTGCAGTATTCAGACCAGATCCAGAGAGCTAGCTGTAGTATTCAGACCAGATCCAGGGAGCTAGCTGCAGTATTCAGACCAGATCCAGGGAGCTAGCTGCAGTATTCAGACCAGATCCAGAGAGCTAGCTGTAGTATTCAGACCAGATCCAGAGAGCTAGCTGTAGTATTCAGACCAGATCCAGAGAGCTAGCTGTAGTATTCAGACCAGATCCAGAGAACTAGCTGTAGTATTCAGACCAGATCCAGAGAGCTAGCTGCAGTATTCAGACTATATCCAGGGAGCTAGCTGCAGTATTCAGACCAGATCCAGGGAGCTAGCTGCAGTATTCAGACCAGATCCAGAGAGCTAGCTGTAGTATTCAGACCAGATCCAGAGAGCTAGCTGCAGTATTCAGACCAGATCCAGGGAGCTAGCTGCAGTATTCAGACCAGATCCAGGGAGCTAGCTGCAGTATTCAGACCAGATCCAGGGAGCTAGCTGCAGTATTCAGACCAGATCCAGGGAGCTAGCTGCAGTATTCAGACTATATCCAGGGAGCTAGCTGCAGGGGTGGGATGGAAGGGATGGCATCCTGTCTAACAACAGCTTGTGATGTTACCTAGCAGGGTGTCAACCTGGCCTATTTCATAAAGAAAACACATCACTGAAAAGTCCCTCTCCAGTATAATGATGAGAGCTAAGATGGCATCCTGTCTAGTAACAACAGCTTGGATGTTACCTAGCAGGGTGTCAACCTGGCCTATTTCATAATGAAAAAATGTCACTGAAACTGTGAAATCCCTCTCCAGTTCAGACTTGTTTACATGATGCTGATACATTTGACTAGCTGAATTGTAGCAGCAAATAATTGTTTTTCATTACTCCCTGTAACCTTGATATACACTTCCTTCCTCTATGATGTGACATGATATTCAAGTATTGATGAGCAATGCAAAGACAAGTCCAATCAGAATCGATTCAGACATAACATTTAGCAGGAAACCTCTCTCTCGCTCCCTCTCTGTCTCTCTATCTCTGTTGGAATGGGACCATCGTTGGCTGAAGAGTTTGCCCTCCATCTCTAATTCCTCAGTGAGGTGACCGTGAATAGTATTATCTCTGATGATGCGATCTAACTCACTGGAGCTCAGTGGAGGATGCCAGCCTGCCAGGCCAGCCATACTTAGTTTAGACATTGGGCTTCCTGCCTCAGGCTTCACTACGATGCCAGCCTGCCAGGCCAGCCATACATAGTTCAGCATTGGGCTTCCTGCCTGAAGTCTTCACTATGCCACTACTCCCAAAATGCTCATTACCAGGGATATCATGATGTACCTAGTCGCCATAATGAAGGACAAATGGCATCATCCATCATATGGCGGGGCAGAGAGACAGACAAAGAGACAAAGAGACAGACAGACAGACAGACAGACAGACAGACAGACAGACAGACAGACAGACAGACAGACAGACGGCGATGCTTTGATAAATGTAACACTGCTAGGAGACCTATCGATTATTTGCTTCTGGTTCTCACTTTTATTCCTGATATTCTCTGATCTTCTTCAAGTTTCATATTCTTCGGGCTGCTGTCGGTACTGGTGGGCCTTATCCTGAGTCTTCCTTCACATCTCAGCATCCTCTTATATTTCCAGAACATGACTGAAGGATGCGGTCCAGACATTGATCCCAGTACAGGAAGCTATGATATTCCCCACCACTGGATTATATTCGCCTTGAAGTCATTGTTTCAAACCCATGCCTTTTCTGATTATGTTTCCAAACGACTTATCAAAGGAATATTTGCAGTCTGTACGAGCCATCTCTCAGGCCTCTCGAAGTGTCAAATTTACAAAAACAACACATTGTTTAAATAAAATGTAAACATTTTTCTTATTTTCGTCATTATTTTCGTCACTAAGTGAGCATATTGCACCATTCCATTAGTGACCTACTACAGTTGTCCTGTATCAATAATGTATTGTATTCAATGTCTTTGCTGCATTAGGATGACTACAGCTCTTCTCCCAAATAGAGGCATTTTTGTTTATCCACAGTCTCCAATCTTTCTATAGGCTTATCATATACAGTAAGGCACTGCCTTGACATATCTCATGATCACTGTGCAATAATATGTCAGATGGTTCATTCATTCATCATCTTTCTAGATTCATCAATTTACTCTTCAATACAAATGAGTAAATGTTGCACTTTATAATCGAGATGGCTTGATGCAAAGGCATTCTATAGGAGATGGGAGTCCATTGTCCACACATAGGCTATTGCACAAGGTGCAATGGGTTGGAATACATGGCCATGTATAAAATGGTGAATGGTCTACCGTTCAAGTTGATACACATCTAATTCATCTTCATTGTAGGTCTTGATCAGATCTAAAGAAGCAATGTCAATCAGTAGAATTATTTGCACCTAGTGTTCCTCTGTAAGGTACACGCATGACATTCTATCACTGTACTGTAATTAATGTCCACATTACTAGGACAGGTCGAGTGACTTCAATCAGACACGGTGTATTATCCAACAAGGTTGTCAAAAATAATACTGAATATGATCAAACCACGTAGAAAATATGCCTGAAATAGCCTTCTAAACTCTAAATCATAGACTACCATTCATTCCCCATTGTATGGCCATATTCATTGATGTTGCAACATTGTTTCCATTATATTATCAATGGCTGATACATAAAGAAAACACATCAAGCATATATGCACTAGCGGAAAACAACATTTTGTCCTGCATCAAAACGATATCCTATCAAATCAACGCATTTTTACCACTTCCAACACACTACTACCCACCGATGTATATAATATAGCTACACAGGACAACAGAGTCAAATCAAAAAGTTTGTTATTGTCGCTATCGCGTTCCAAAGCGGAAAGCATTGGTTAACCTTCGTAGCAGATCAATCGATATTCATCACCCCACCCTTCAGCAGTTCCCGCTGCATTAATATCACTGTTCCACGCATCGCTCCCGCACCGCGCAGACCTACCATTCCGTGCCAGCTGACGACGATCCGGTGACAGTTCTGTTCAAAACATTCCGACGGGAGACATTTAACGACTTTACAAGCACAGAATAATAAACGTGAAGATGGAGATAACTAGAAAGAAAGAAAAACAAAACACAGCGATGGATGAAGAATATCTTAGAAAAAAATCGCGATTGCAATGCTGAATCACTCCTCGTTCACCGTATTGCAACCATTGTGTTGCAAGATGCTGGCTGTACAACCATTGTGGACCTACCAGAGAAGAGGAGGGAGAAGAAAAAAAAAACAAGGGGTTTAGGGAAATAAGTTGCTATGGCAACCGAAAGGAGCAAATGTGACGTCAATGCCCGGAGCACATAGGAGGGCCTGGATGGGAGGGAGGAGAGAAGGCTCTAGCTACCCTCTCTCTCTCTCTCTCTCTCTCTCTCTCTCTCTCTCTCTCTCTCTCTCTCTCTCTCCCTCTCTCTCTCTCCTTTCTCTCTCTCTCTCTCTCTCTCTCTCTCCTCTCTCTCTCTCTCTGTCTCTCTGTCTCTCTCTCTCTCTCTCTGTCTCTCCTCTCTCTCTCTCTCTCTGTCTCTCTCTCTCTGTCTCTCTCTCTCTCTGTCTCTCTCTCTGTCTCTCTCTCTCTCTCTCTCCTTTCTCTCTGATCCTGCACCTTCCTCCCTCTGAGCATGGCCATATCAGTAGGCCTCACTCATCAGCCCACACACACACACACAGCTTTCCTTTTTTGATTCTATAAACATTTAAGAATGCAAACATAGTGTAGGCGACAGATAATTCATGTAAAACACACTCCACAGCTCAAATTCAATGATTTTTTATATTTTTTTACGCAAACTGAACCGTTTTAATGTATTTTTGTATATATATTTTTTTACCTTTATTTAACTAGGCTAGTCAGTTAAGAACAAATTCTTATTTACAATGACTGCCTACCAAAAGGCAAAAGGCCTCCTGCGGGGATGGGGTCTGGGATTAGAAAAATAAATAATAATGTATAAATATAGGACAAAACACATCAAGACATGAGACAACACTACATAAAGAGAGACCTAAGACAACAACATTGCAAGGCAGCAACACATGGCAACACAGCATGGTAGCAACACAATATTACAACAACATGGTAGCAACACAACATGTTAGCAACACAAAACATAGTACAAACATTACTGGGCTCAGACAACAGCACAAAGGGCAAGAAGGTAGAAACAACAATACATCACGCAAAGCAGCCACAACTGTCAGTAAGAGTGTCCATGACTGAGTCTTTGAATGAAGAGATTGAGATAAAACTGTCCAGTTTCAGTGTTTGTTGCAGCTCGTTCCAGTCGCTAGCTGCAGCAAACTGAAAACAGGAGCGACCCAGGTGCTTTAGGGACCTTTAGCATAATGTGACTGGCAGAACGGGTGTTGTATGTGGAGGATGAGGGCTGCAGTAGGTATCTCAGATAGGGGAGAGTGAGGCCTAAGAGGGTTTTATAAATAAACCTCAACCAGTGGGTCTTGCGACGGGTATACAGAGATGACCAGTTTACAGAGGAGTATAGAGTGCAGTGATGTGTCCTATAAGGAGCATTGGTGGCAAATCTGATGGCCGAATAGTAAAGAACATCTAGCCGCTCAAGAGCACCCTTACTTGCTGATCTATAAATTATTTCTCTGCAATCTAGCATGGGTGGGATGGTCATCTGAATCAGGGTTAGTTTGACAGCTGTGGTGAAAGGGAGCGATTACAATAGAGGAAACCAAGTCTAGATTTAACTTTAGCCTGCAGCTTTGATATGTGCTGAGAGAAGGACAGTGTACTGTCTAGCCATACTCCCAAGTACTTGTATAAGGTGACTACCTCAAGCTCTAAACCCTCAGAGGTAGTAATCACACCTGTGGGGAGAGGGGCATTCTTCTTACCAAACCACAACCTTTGTTTTGGAGGTGTTCAGAACAAGGTTAAGGGTAGAGAAAGCTTGTTGGACACTAAGAAAGCTTTGTTGTAAAGCATTTAACACAAAATCCGGGGAGGGGCCAGCTGAGTATAAGACTGAATAATCTGCATATAAATGGATGAGAGAGCTTCCTACTGCCTGAGCTATGTTGTTGATGTAAATTGAGAAGAGCGTGGGGCCTAGGATTGACCCTGGGGTACTCCCTAGGTGACAGGCAGTGGCTGAGACAGCAGATTTTCTGATTTTATACACTGCACTCTTTGAGAGAGGTAGTTAGCAAACCAGGCCAAAGACCCCTCAGAGACATCAATACTCCTTAGCCGGCCCACAAGAATGGAATGGTCTACCGTGCCAAAAGCTTTGGCCAAGTCAATAAAAATAGCAGCACAACATTGCTTAGAATCAAGGGCAATGGTGACATCATTGAGGACCTTTAAGGTTGCAGTGACACATCCATAACCTGAGCAGAAACCAGATTTCATACCCGAGAGAATACTATAGACATCAAGAAAGTCAGTCAGTTGATTATTGACAAGTTTTTCCAACACTTTTGATAAACAGAGCAAAATAGAAATAGGCCTATAATAGTTAGGATCAGCTTGATCTCCCCCTTTAAATAAAGGACAAACTGTGGCTGCCTTCTAAGCAATGGGAACCTCCCCAGAAAGGAGAGACAGGTTAAAAAGGTTGGAGATAGGCTTGGCGATAATAGGGGCAGTAACCTTAAAGAAGAAAGGGTCTAAACCATCTGACCCAGATGTGTTTTGGGGGTAAAGTTTCAGGAGCTCCTTTAGCACCCCAGACTCAGTGACTGCCTGCAGGGAGAAACTTTGTAGCGGGGCAGGGGAAAAAGAGGGAGGAGCATCGGGGATAGTCGCATTAGAAGGGGTGGGAGATGAGGAAATGTTGGACAGGCAAGGAGGCATGGCTGAGTCAAATAGGAATCCTGACTTAATGAAGTGGTGATTAAAGAGCTCAGCCAACGTTCTTCTTCTCAGTAACAACCACATCATCAACATTAAGGGACATTGGCAGCTGTGAGGAGGAGGGTGTATTCTCCAGGTCTTTAACCGTTTTCCAGAACTTCTTGGGGTTAGACCCACAGAGAGAGAACTGCTCCTTAAAGTAACTAACTTTGGTCTTCCGAATAGCCTGAGTGCACTTATTTCTCCTTTGCCTGAATGAGAGCCAGTCAGCCTGAGTATGCGTGTGCTGAGCCTTTTGCTCCATTGAAAATATCAAAATAGAAGGTCCAAGCGTCTTCGACTGAAGGGATCAAGCTGATTCTATAACATTTTATAGAGGCCAGTTCATGAAGGCTTGCTTTTTAACAAGCGTCTATAACAAATCAGGACAGGTCGTTTCACTGAGCAGCCATTACGAACACAGGCTGTAAAACAGTGATCACTAAGGTCATTACAGAAAACACCAGACTGATACCTATCAGGATTATTTGTGAGGATAACATCAAGGAGAGTATCCTTTTCTGGGTGTTTGGAGTCATACCTTGTGGGATTGGTAATAATCTGAGAAAGATTTATGGAGTCCCATTGCTTTAGGACTTGTTCAGGTGGTTTAAGCATGTCCCAGTTTAGGTCACCTAGCAGGACAAATTCAGACGTAGTGTAAGGGGCCAGGAGAGAGCTTAGGGCAAGTAGGGTACAGGCCGGTGCGTATGGAGGACGATAGCACACAGCAATATTCAACAAAGAGCTATTTGAAAGTTTAATGCTTAAAACCAGCAAATCAAATTGTTTGGGGACAGACTTGGTGGAGACAACCGAGCACTGAAGGTGTTCCTTGGTAAAGATTTCCACTCCCCCATCTTTGGAAGATCTGTCTTGCCGAAAAAGGTTATAACCAGAAAAGTTAACATCAGTATTCAAAACACTCTTCCTTAATCACGTCTCAGCAATGATCAACACATCTGGATTGGTTATGGTTACAACACGATGGGAGGCCAAAAGTCTGTGTAACTAATAGCGAGTCAGAGTCCCGAGTGTGGGAACAAACATAGTCTGTCCCACGGGTGGGTAAAGAAAGTTTGTAGTCAACAAAGCATGCAGGAGTCATGAGGCAAATAGAAAAATAACAAAATTAAATATATAACGACTTGGGGCTAGCCATTGTAAGTTCAGAGTCACTCGCCCCAAACAGTGCGTGTGTGCTGGAGGCGAGCGAAAACTCGGGAGAGAGGGGTGAGTGTGGTGGAGGTACCTGTACCAGACAGGGGGAGACAGGCCAGGGATCCAACAATGTCGACCGCCATATCTTAGAAATGTTCTATAAATCTGTCCTGCAGAGCGTGCTGACCATTGGTCTGATATGCTCCTCCATATATATATTATACAGTTGAAGTCGGAAGTTTACATACACTTAGGTTGGAGTCATTAAAACTCATTTTTCAACCACCACAAAATTCTTGTTAACAAACTATAGTTTTGGTAAGTCGGTTAGGACATGTACTTTGTGCATGACACAAGTACTTTTTCCAACAATTGTTTATAGACAGATTATTTCACTTATAATTCACTTTATCACAATTCCAGTGGGTCAGAAGTTTACATACACTAAGTTGACTGTGCCTTTAAACAGCTTGGAAAATTCCAGAAAATGATGTAATGGCTTTAGAAGCTTCTGAAAGGCTAATTGACATAATTTGAGTCAATTGGAGGTGTACCTGTGGATGAATTTCAAGGCCTACCTTCAAACTCAGTGCCTCTTTGCTTGACATCATGGGAAAAACAAAAGAAATCAGCCAAGACCTCAGAAACAATTGTAGACCTCCACAAGTCTGGTTCATTTTTGGGAGCAATTTCCAAATGCCTGAAGGTACCACGTTCATCTGTACAAACAATAGTACGCAAGTATAAACACCATGGGACCAGGTACAAAAGTATCTATATCCATAGTAAAACGAGTCCTATATCGACATAACCTGAAAGGCGGCTCAGCAAGGAAGAAGCCACTGCTCCAAAACCGCCATAAAAAAGCCAGACTACGGTTTGCAACTGCACATGGGGACAAAGATTGTACTTTTTGGAGAAATGTCCTCTGGTCTGATGTCCAATGACCCCAAGCATACTTCCAACGTTGTGGCAAAATGGCTTAAGGACAACAAAGTCAAGGTATTGGAGTGGCCATCACAAAGCCCTGACCTCAATCCTGTAGAAAACTTGTGGGCAGAACTGAAAAAGCATGTGAGAGCAAGGAGGCCTACAAACCTGACTCAGTTACACCAGCTCTTTCAGGAGGAATGGGCCAAAATTCACCCAACGTATTGTGGGATGCTTGTGGAAGGCTACCCGAAACGTTTGACCCAAATTAAACAATTTAAAGGCAATGCTACCAAATACTAATTGAGTGTATGTGATGAAAGAAATAAAAGCTGAAATAAATCAATCACTCTACTATTATTCTGACATTTCACATTCTTAAAATAAAGTGGTGATCCTATCTGACCTAAGACAGGGAATTTTTTACTAGGATTAAATGTCAGGAATTGTGAAAAACTGAGTTTAAATGTATTTGGCTAAGGTATGTAAACTTCCGACTTCAACTGTATATTCTTAATTCCATTCCATTACTTAGATTTGTATGTATTAGGTATTTGTTGTGAAATTGTTAGATATTACTTGTTAGATATTGCTGCATTGTTGGAACTAGAACCACAAGCATTTTGCTACAGCCACAATAACATCTGCTAAACACATGTATGTCAAATTTGATTTGATTGGACTTGATATGCGTGTTTGGAAACATACGAGTGCAAGACCAAGTCAAGCTTCAGCTCGTGATTACGACGGTGGGAAGGATAATTAGTATAGATCAAGAATCAGCCTCCAACCTATAAACTCATCCTCCTAAAACATGAAAGCCTTTTACAGGACAGTACTCATCCCCTTCACTCAAAACTCATCCTCCTAAAACATGAAAGCCTTTAACAGGACAGTACTCATCCTCTTCACTCAAAACTCATCCTTCTAAAACATGAAAGCCTTTTACAGGACAGTACTCATCCCCTTCACTCAAACTTCAGTCGCAGCAGCAGCCAGACAAGGGGAAAGAGACTTCTTCAAAATAAAATTAAAACAGATAGATATGGTGACTGTTTTATTCCAACAGTCATTAGGCTGTATAATAGATATAGTTTGTTGGTCCCTCCAGTACACAGCACCTTGCACTTACACTTTAAATCTGTAGCTATGGCACTTTCAATTCATTACATTGTGTAGTTTCTGTGTTTTCATGTTTTATGTACCGTATTTTTAAGCTCATGACCGAATTAATTTCCCCCTGGTGGGATAATAAAGTAGATCTGAATCTGAAATACATTTAAAAATAACAATAATGTCATTAACACAAACGACATGACCAAATTCTCAGGAAGGCAGAGCTAACCTGAGAAGTCTTCCACACACACACACACACACACACACACACACACACACACACACACACACACACACACACACACACACACACACACACACACACACACACCAAACACACACACACATGCTACACACACACACACACACACGCACACACACACACAAACATGCTACACACCCACACACACACACACATGCTACACACACACACACACACACACACACATGCTACACACACACACACACACACACACACACACACACACACACACACACACACACACACACACACACATGCTACACACACACACACACACACACACACACACACACATGCTACACACACACACACACACACACACACACACATGCTACACACACACACACACACACACACACACACACACGCTACACACACACACTCACACACACACACATGCTACACACACACACACACACACACACATGCTACACACACACACACACACACACTACACACACACACACACACACACACACACACACACACACACACACACACACACACACACATACACACACACACACACACACACACACACACACACACACACAT
Source organism: Salmo trutta (assembly GCF_901001165.1). Lineage (NCBI taxonomy): Eukaryota > Metazoa > Chordata > Actinopteri > Salmoniformes > Salmonidae > Salmo > Salmo trutta. Next base: position 60,737,231 of record NC_042971.1, read on the forward strand.
GCTACACACACACACACACACACACATGCTACACACACACACACACACACACACACACACACACACACACACACACACACACACACACACACACACACACACACACACACATGCTACACACACACACACACACACACACACACATGCTACACACACACACACACACACACACACACACACTCATTACCATGCACGCAACACACACAATGATGCCATTCTTGATGGATTGATTAGAATGATTATTTTTACCATAAGTATTGATCCTGCTATCAGACATTTTTACCCCTGTTTACATGTACATTGCTTACTCAAATCACTCTCATAGGGCGGCGCACAATTGGCCCAGCATCGTCCGGGTTTGGCCGGGGTAGGCCGTCATTGTAAAATAAGAATTTGTTCTTGACTGACTTGCCTAGTTAAATAAAAAATAAAATATCAGACCTGTATATTAGACCTGCATATTAGACTTACATATTTAAGCAATAAGGTGTGGCACATGGCCAATATACCCCGGCTAAGGGCTGTCCTTTATGCACGACGCAACGCAGAGTGCCTGGACACAGCCCTTAGTACCACAAACCCCAGAGGTTCCTTATTGCTATTATAAACTGCTTACCAACTTAATTAGAGCAGTAAAAATAAATGTTTTGTCATACCCATGGTAAACGTTCTGATATACCATGGCTGTCAGCCAATCAGCATTCAGCACACGAACCACCCAGTTTATAATATACCTTTATATCAGACCTGTATATCAGACCTGTATATTAGACCTGTATATCAGACCTGACCTGTATATTAGACCTGTATATTAGACCTTTATATCAGACCTGTATATCAGACCTGTATATTAGACCTGTATATCATACCTGTATATTAGACCTGTATATCAGACCTGTATATCAGACCTGTATATTAGACCTGTATATCAGACCTGACCTGTATATTAGACCTGTATATCAGACCTGTATATCAGACCTGTATATCAGACCTGTATATTAGACCTGTATATCAGACCTGTATATTAGACCTGTATATCAGACCTGTATATCAGACCTTTATATCAGACCTGTATATCAGACCTGTATATCAGACCTGTATATCAGACCTGTATATTAGACCTGTATATCAGACCTGTATATTAGACTGTATATCAGACCTGTAAATTAGACCTGTATAACAGACCTGTATATTCAGACCTGTATATCAGACCTGTATATACGACCTGTATATCAGACCTGTATATTAGACCTGTATATCAGACCTGTATATCAGACCTGTATATTAGACTGTATATCAGACCTGACCTGTATATTAGACCTGTATATCAGACCTGTATATCAGACCTGTATATTAGACCTGTATATCAGACCTGTATATCAGACCTGTATATCAGACCTGTATATCAGACCTGTATATCAGACCTGTATATCAGACCTGACCTGTATATTAGACCTGTATATCAGACCTGTATATCAGACCTGCATATCAGACCTGACCTGTATATCATACCTGTATATCAGACCTGTATATCAGACCTGTATATCAGACCTATATATCAGACCTGTATATTAGACCTGTATATTAGACCTGTATATTAGACCTGTATATTAGACCTGTATATTAGACCTGTATATTAGACCTGTATATCAGACCTGTATATCAGACCTGTATATTAGACCTGTATATCAGACCTGTATATCAGACCTGTATATTAGACCTGTATATCAGACCTGCATATCAGACCTGTATATCAGACCTGTATATCAGACCTGTATATTAGACCTGTATATCAGACCTGTATATTAGACCTGTATATCAGACCTGTATATCAGACCTGTATATCAGACCTGACCTGTATATTAGACCTGTATATTAGACCTGTATATTAGACCTGTATATCAGACCTGACCTGTATATTAGACCTGTATATCAGACCTGACCTGTATATTAGACCTGTATATCAGACCTGTATATCAGACCTGTATATTAGACCTGTATAATAGACCTGTATATTAGACCTGTATATCAGACCTGTATATTAGACCTGTATATCAGACCTGACCTGTATATTAGACCTGTATATTAGACCTGTATATTAGACCTGTATATTAGACCTGTATATCAGACCTGACCTGTATATCAGACCTGTATATTAGACCTGTATATTAGACCTGTATATTAGACCTGTATATCAGACCTGTATATTAGACCTGTATATTAGACCTGTATATTAGACCTGTATATCAGACCTGACCTGTATATTAGACCTGTATATTAGACCTGTATATTAGACCTGTATATTAGACCTGTATATCAGACCTGTATATTAGACCTGTATATTAGACCTGTATATTAGACCTGTATATCAGACCTGACCTGTATATTAGACCTGTATATTAGACCTGTATATTAGACCTGTATATTAGACTGTATATAGACCGTATATTAGACCTGTATATTAGACCTGTATATTAGACCTGTATATTAGACCTGTATATCAGACCTGACCTGTATATTAGACCTGTATATCAGACCTGTATATCAGACCTGTATATTAGACCTGTATATTAGACCTGTATATTAGACCTGCATATTAGACCTTTATATCAGACCTGTATATCAGACCTGTATATCAGACCTGTATATTAGACCTGTATATTAGACCTGCATATTAGACCTTTATATCAGACCTGTATATCAGACCTGTATATCAGACCTGACCTGTATATTAGACCTGTATATTAGACCTGTATATTAGACCTGTATATTAGACCTTTATATCAGACCTGTATATCAGACCTGTATATCAGACCTGTATATCAGACCTGCATATTAGACCTTTATATCAGACCTGTATATCAGACCTGTATATCAGACCTGACCTGTATATTAGACCTGCATATTAGACCTTCATATCAGACTTGTATATCAGACCTGTATATTAGACCTGTATATCAGACCTGTATATCAGACCTGTATATTAGACCTTTATATCAGACCTTTATATCAGACCTGACCTGTATATCAGACCTGTATATTAGACCTGTATATCAGACCTGTATATCAGACCTGTATATTAGACCTGTATATCAGACCTGTATATCAGACCTGTATATTAGAACTGTATATCAGACCTGTATATCAGACCTGTATATCAGACCTTTATATCAGACCTGTATATTAGACCTGTATATTAGACCTTTATATCAGACCTTTATATCAGACCTGACCTGTATATCAGACCTGTATATCAGACCTGTATATCAAACCTGTATATCAGACCTGTATATTAGACCTGTATATCAGACCTGTATATCAGACCTGTATATCAGACCTGTATATCAGACCTGTATATCAGACCTGTATATCAGACCTGTATATCAGACCTGTATATTAGACCTGTATATCAGACCTGTATATCAGACCTGTATATCAGACCTGTATATTAGACCTGTATATCAAAACCTGTCTATTAGACCTGTATATTAGACCTGTATATCAGACCTGTATATCAGACCTGTAATATCAGACCTGTATATAAGACCTGTATATCAGACCTGTATATCAGACCTGTATATCAGACCTGTATATTAGACCTGTATATCAGACCTGTATATCAGACCTGTATATTAGACCTGTATATCAGACCTGTATATTAGACCTGTATATCAGACCTGTATATCAGACCTGTATATTAGACCTGTATATCAAACCTGTATATTAGACCTGTATATTAGACCTGTATATCAGACCTGTATATCAGACCTGTATATCAGACCTGTATATCAGACCTGTATATTAGACCTGTATATCAGACCTGTATATCAGACCTGTATATTAGACCTGTATATCAGACCTGTATATTAGACCTTATATCAGACCTGTATATCAGACCTGTATATCAGACCTGTATATCAGACCTGTATATCAGACCTGTATATCAGACCTGTATATTAGACCAGTATATCAGACCTTTATATCAGACCTGTATATCAGACCTGTATATCAGACCTGTATATCAGACCTGTATATTAGACCTGTATATCAGACCTTTATATCAGACCTGTATATCAGACCTGTATATCAGACCTGTATATTAGACCTGTATATTAGACCTGTATATCAGACCTGTATATTAGACCTGTATATCAGACCTGTATATTAGACCTGTATAACAGACCTGTATATCAGACCTGTATATCAGACCTGTATAACAGACCTGTATCAGACCTGTATATTAGACCTGTATATCGACCTGTATATCACCTGTATATTAGACCTGTATATCAGACCTGACCTGTATATTAGACCTGTACATCAGACCTGTATATCAGACCTGTATATCAGACCTGTATATTAGACCTGTATATCAGACCTGTATATCAGACCTGTATATCAGACCTGTATATCAGACCTGTATATCAGACCTGATTAAACCTGTATATCAGACCTGTATATCAGACCTGTATATCAGACCTGTATATAGACCTGTATATCAGACCTGTATATCAGACCTGTATATAGACCTGATATCAGACCTGTATATTAGACCTGTATATCAGACCTGTATATCAGACCTGTATATCAGACCTGTATATTAGACCTGTTATTTAGACCTGTATATTAGACCTGTATATTAGACCTGTATATCAGACCTGTATCAGACCTGTATATCAGACCTGTATATCAGACCTGTATATTAGACCTGTATATCAGACCTGTATATCAGACCTGTATATCAGACCTGTATATCAGACCTGTATATCAGACCTGTATATCAGACCTGTATATTAGACCTGTATATCAGACCTGACCTGTATATTAGACCTGATATCAGACCTTTATATCAGACCTGTATATCAGACCTGTATATTAGACCTGTATATCAGACCTGTATATCAGACCTGTATATCAGACCTGTATATCAGACCTGTATATCAGACCTGTATATCAGACCTGTATATCAGACCTGTATATTAGACCTGTATATCAGACCTGTATATCAGACCTGTATATTAGACCTGTATATCAGACCTGTATATTAGACCTGTATATCAGACCTGTATATCAGACCTGTATATTAGACCTGTATATCAGACCTGTATATCAGACCTGTATATTAGACCTGTATATCAGACCTGTATATCAGACCTTTATATCAGACCTGTATATCAGACCTGTATATCAGACCTGTATATTAGACCTGTATATCAACCTGTATATTAGACCTGTATATCAGACCTGTAAATTAGACCTGTATAACAGACTGTATATCAGACCTGTATATCAGACCTGTATAACAGACCTGTTATCAGACCTGTATATTAGACCTGTATATCAGACCTGTATATCAGACCTGTATATTAGACCTGTATATCAGACCTGACCTGTATATTAGACCTGTATATCAGACCTGTATATCAGACCTGTATATTAGACCTGTATATCAGACCTGTATATCAGACCTGTATATCAGACCTGTATATCAGACCTGTATATCAGACCTGTATATCAGACCTGTATATCAGACCTGTATATTAGACCTGTATATCAGACCTGTATATCAGACCTGTATATTAGACCTGTATATCAGACCTGTATATCAGACCTGTATATCAGACCTGTATATTAGACCTGTATATTAGACCTGTATATTAGACCTGTATATCAGACCTGTATATCAGACCTGTATATCAGACCTGTATATCAGACTGTATATTAGACCTGTATATCAGACCTGTATATCAGACCTGTATATCAGACCTGTATATCAGACCTGTATATTAGACCTGTATATCAGACCTGTATATTAGACCTGTATATAGACCTGTATATCACCTGACCTGTATATTAGACCTGTATATCAGACCTGACCTGTATATTAGACCTGTATATCAGACCTGACCTGTATATTAGACCTGTATATCAGACCTGTATATTAGACCTGTATATCAGACCTGTATATCAGACCTGTACATTAGACCTGTATATTAGACCTGACCTGTATATAGACCTGTATATCAGACCTGTATATTAGACCTGTATATAGACCTGTATATTAGACCTGTATATTAGACCTGTATATCAGACCTGACCTGTATATTAGACCTGTATATCAGACCTGTATATTAGACCTGTATATCAGACCTGTATATCAGACCTGTATATTAGACCTGTATATCAGACCTGTATATTAGACCTGTATATCAGACCTGACCTGTATATTAGACCTGTATATTAGACCTGTATATCAGACCTGACCTGTATATTAGACCTGTATATCAGACCTGTATATTAGACCTGTATATCAGACCTTTATATCAGACCTGTATATTAGACCTGTATATTAGACCTGTATATCAGACCTGTATATTAGACCTGTATATTTGACCTGTATATCAGACCTGTATATAAGACCTGTATATCAGACCTGTATCAGACCTGTATATTAGACCTGTATATCAGACCTGTATATTAGACCTGTATATTAGACCTGTATATCAGACCTGTATATTAGACCTGTATATCAGACCTGTATATTAGACCTGTATATTAGACCTGTATATCAGACCTGTATATCAGACCTGTATATCAGACCTGTATATCACCTGTATATCAGACCTGTATATTAGACCTGTATATCAGACCTGTATATCAGACCTGTAATCAGACCTGTATTAGACCTGTATATCAGACCTGTATATCAGACCTGTATATTAGACCTGTATATCAGACCTGTATATTAGACCTGTATATCAGACCTGTATATTAGACCTGTATATTAGACCTGTATCAGACCTGTATATTAGACCTGTATATTAGACCTGATATCAGACCTGTATATTAGACCTGTATATCAGACCTGTATATCAGACCTGTATATCAGACCTGTATATCAGACCTGTATATCAGACCTGTATATTAGACCTGTATATCAGACCTGTATATCAGACCTGTATATCAGACCTGTATATTAGACCTGTATATCAGACCTGTATATCAGACCTGTATATTAGACCTGTATATCAGACCTGTATATTAGACCTGTATATTAGACCTGACCTGTATATCAGACCTGTATATCAGACCTGTATATCAGACCTGTATATTAGACCTGTATATTAGACCTGTATATTAGACCTGTATATCAGACCTGTATATTAGACCTGTATATCAGACCTGTATATCAGACCTGTATATCAAACCTGTATATCAGACCTGTATATCAGACCTGTATATCAAACCTGTATATCAGACCTGTATATTAGACCTGTATATCAGACCTGTATATTAGACCTGTATATTAGACCTGACCTGTATATCAGACCTGTATATCAGACCTGTATATCAGACCTGTATATTAGACCTGTATATTAGACCTGTATATTAGACCTGTATATCAGACCTGTATATTAGACCTGTATATCAGACCTGTATATCAGACCTGTATATCAAACCTGTATATCAGACCTGTATATTAGACCTGTATATCAGACCTGTATATCAGACCTGTATATTAGACCTGTATATCAGACCTGTATATCAGACCTGTATATCAGACCTGTATATCAGACCTGTATATTAGACCTGTATATCAGACCTGTATATTAGACCTGTATATCAGACCTGTATATCAGACCTGTATATCAGACTGTATATCAGACCTGTATATCAGACCTGTATATCAGACCTGTATTTAGACCTGTTATCAGACCTGTATATTAGACCTGTATATCAGACCTGTATATCAGACCTGATATCAGACCTGTATATCAGACCTGTATATCAGACCTGTATATTAGACCTGTATATCAGACCTGTATATCAGACCTGTATATTAGACCTGTATATCGACCTGTATATCATACCTGTATATTAGACCTGTATATCAGACCTGTTATTAGACTGATATCAGACCTGTATATCAGGACCTGTATATCAGACCTGTATATCAGACCTGTATATTAGACCTGTATATCAGACCTGTATATCAGACCTGTATATTAGACCTGTATATCAGACCTGTATATTAGATGTATATCAGACCTGTATATTAGACCTGTATATCAGACCTGTATATTAGACCTGTATATCAGACCTGTATATTAGACCTGTATATCAGACCTGTATATTAGACCTGTATATCAGACCTGTATATCAGACCTGTATATCAGACCTGTATATTAGACCTGTATATCAGACCTGTATATTAGACCTGTATATTAGACCTGTATATCAGACCTGTATATCAGACCTGTATATCAGACCTGTATATCAGACCTGTATATTAGACCTGTATATCAGACTGTATATCAGACCTGTATATCAGACCTGTATATTAGACCTGTATATCAGACCTGTATATTAGACCTGTATATCAGACCTGTATATCAGACCTGTATATCAGACCTGTATATCAGACCTGTATATTAGACCTGTATATCAGACCTGTATATTAGACCTGTATATTAGACCTGTATATCAGACCTGTATATCAGACCTGTATATTAGACCTGTATATTAGACCTGTATCAGACCTGTATATTAGACCTGTATATTAGACCTGTATATTAGACCTGTATATCAGACCTGTATATCAGACCTGTATATCAGACTGTATATCAGACCTGTATATCAGACCTGTATATTAGACCTGTATATCAGACCTGTATATCAGACCTGTATATTAGACCTGTATATCAGACCTGTATATCAGACCTGTATATCAGACCTGTATATCAGACCTGTATATTAAACCTGTATATCAGACCTGTATATCAGACCTGTATATCAGACCTGTATATTAGACCTGTATATCAGACCTGTATATCAGACCTGTATATTAGACCTGTATATCAGACCTGTATATTAGACCTGTATATCAGACCTGTATATCAGACCTGTATATCAGACCTGTATATTAGACCTGTATATTAGACCTGTATATTAGACCTGTATATTAGACCTGTATATCAGACCTGTATATCAGACCTGTATATCAGACCTGTATATCAGACCTGTATATTAGACCTGTATATCAGACCTGTATATCAGACCTGTATATCAGACCTGTATATCAGACCTGTATATTAGACCTGTATATCAGACCTGTATATCAGACCTGTATTAGACCTGATATCAGACCTGACCTGTATATTAGACCTGTATATCAGACCTTTATATCAGACCTGTATATCAGACCTGTATATTAGACCTGTATATCAGACCTGTATATCAGACCTGTATATCAGACCTGTATATCAGACCTGTATATCAGACCTGTATATCAGACCTGTATATCAGACCTGTATATTAGACCTGTATATCAGACCTGTATATCAGACCTGTATATTAGACCTGTATATCAGACCTGTATATTAGACCTGTATATCAGACCTGTATATCAGACCTGTATATTAGACCTGTATATCAGACCTGTATATCAGACCTGTATATTAGACCTGTATATCAGACCTGTATATCAGACCTTTATATCAGACCTGTATATCAGACCTGTATATCAGACCTGTATATCAGACCTGTATATTAGACCTGTATATCAGACCTGTATATTAGACCTGTATATCAGACCTGTAAATTTAGACCTGTATAACAGACCTGTATATCAGACCTGTATATCAGACCTGTATAACAGACCTGTATATCAGACCTGTATATTAGACCTGTATATCAGACCTGTATATCAGACCTGTATATTAGACCTGTATATCAGACCTGACCTGTATATTAGACCTGTATATCAGACCTGTATATCAGACCTGTATATTAGACCTGTATATCAGACCTGTATATCAGACCTGTATATCAGACCTGTATATCAGACCTGTATATCAGACCTGTATATCAGACCTGTATATTAGACCTGTATATCAGACCTGTATATCAGACCTGTATATCAGACCTGTATATCAGACCTGTATATCAGACCTGATATCAGACCTGTATATCAGACCTGTATATTAGACCTGTATATTAGACCTGTATATTAGACCTGTATATCAGACCTGTATATCAGACCTGTATATCAGACCTGTATATCAGACCTGTATATCAGACCTGTATATCAGACCTGTATATCAGACCTGTATATCAGACCTGTATATTAGACCTGTATATCAGACCTGTATATCAGACCTGTATATTAGACCTGTATATCAGACCTGACCTGTATATTAGACCTGTATATCAGACCTGACCTGTATATTAGACCTGTATATCAGACCTGACCTGTATATTAGACCTGTATATCAGACCTGTATATTAGACCTGTATATCAGACCTGTATATCAGACCTGTACATTAGACCTGTATATTAGACCTGACCTGTATATTAGACCTGTATATCAGACCTGTATATTAGACCTGTATATTAGACCTGTATATTAGACCTGTATATTAGACCTGTATATCAGACCTGACCTGTATATTAGACCTGTATATCAGACCTGTATATTAGACCTGTATATCAGACCTGTATATCAGACCTGTATATTAGACCTGTATATCAGACCTGACCTGTATATTAGACCTGTATATTAGACCTGTATATCAGACCTGACCTGTATATTAGACCTGTATATTAGACCTGTATATCAGACCTGACCTGTATATTAGACCTGTATATCAGACCTGTATATTAGACCTGTATATCAGACCTTTATATCAGACCTGTATATTAGACCTGTATATTAGACCTGTATATCAGACCTGTATATAAGACCTGTATATCAGACCTGTATATCAGACCTGTATATCAGACTGTATATCAGACCTGTATATCAGACCTGTATATTTGACCTGTATATCAGACCTGTATATAAGACCTGTATATCAGACCTGTATATCAGACCTGTATATTAGACCTGTATATCAGACCTGTATATTAGACCTGTATATTAGACCTGTATATCAGACCTGTATATTAGACCTGTATATCAGACCTGTATATTAGACCTGTATATTAGACCTGTATATCAGACCTGTATATCAGACCTGTATATCAGACCTGTATATCAGACCTGTATATCAGACCTGTATATTAGACCTGTATATCAGACCTGTATATCAGACCTGTATATCAGACCTGTATATCAGACCTGTATATTAGACCTGTATATCAGACCTGTATATCAGACCTGTATATTAGACCTGTATATCAGACCTGACCTGTATATTAGACCTGTATATCAGACCTTTATATCAGACCTGTATATCAGACCTGTATATTAGACCTGTATATCAGACCTGTATATCAGACCTGTATATCAGACCTGTATATCAGACCTGTATATCAGACCTGTATATCAGACCTGTATATCAGACCTGTATATTAGACCTGTATATCAGACCTGTATATCAGACCTGTATATTAGACCTGTATATCAGACCTGTATATTAGACCTGTATATCAGACCTGTATATCAGACCTGTATATTAGACCTGTATATCAGACCTGTATATCAGACCTGTATATTAGACCTGTATATCAGACCTGTATATCAGACCTTTATATCAGACCTGTATATCAGACCTGTATATCAGACCTGTATATCAGACCTGTATATTAGACCTGTATATCAGACCTGTATATTAGACCTGTATATCAGACCTGTAAATTAGACCTGTATAACAGACCTGTATATCAGACCTGTATATCAGACCTGTATAACAGACCTGTATATCAGACCTGTATATTAGACCTGTATATCAGACCTGTATATCAGACCTGTATATTAGACCTGTATATCAGACCTGACCTGTATATTAGACCTGTATATCAGACCTGTATATCAGACCTGTATATTAGACCTGTATATCAGACCTGTATATCAGACCTGTATATCAGACCTGTATATCAGACCTGTATATCAGACCTGTATATCAGACCTGTAATTAGACTGTATACAGACCTGTATATCAGACCTGTATATTAGACCTGTATATCAGACCTGTATATCAGACCTGTATATCAGACCTGTATATCAGACCTGTATATTAGACCTGTATATTAGACCTGTATATTAGACCTGTATATCAGACCTGTATATCAGACCTGTATATCAGACCTGTATATCAGACCTGTATATTAGACCTGTATATCAGACCTGTATATCAGACCTGTATATCAGACCTGTATATCAGACCTGTATATTAGACCTGTATATCAGACCTGTATATCAGACCTGTATATTAGACCTGTATTTCAGACCTGACCTGTATATTAGACCTGTATATCAGACCTGACCTGTATATTAGACCTGTATATCAGACCTGACCTGTATATTAGACCTGTATATCAGACCTGTATATTAGACCTGTATATCAGACCTGTATATCAGACCTGTACATTAGACCTGTATATTAGACCTGACCTGTATATTAGACCTGTATATCAGACCTGTATATTAGACCTGTATATTAGACCTGTATATTAGACCTGTATATTAGACCTGTATATCAGACCTGACCTGTATATTAGACCTGTATATCAGACCTGTATATTAGACCTGTATATCAGACCTGTATATCAGACCTGTATATTAGACCTGTATATCAGACCTGACCTGTATATTAGACCTGTATATTAGACCTGTATATCAGACCTGACCTGTATATTAGACCTGTATATTAGACCTGTATATCAGACCTGACCTGTATATTAGACCTGTATATCAGACCTGTATATTAGACCTGTATATCAGACCTTTATATCAGACCTGTATATTAGACCTGTATATTAGACCTGTATATCAGACCTGTATATAAGACCTGTATATCAGACCTGTATATCAGACCTGTATATCAGACCTGTATATCAGACCTGTATATCAGACCTGTATATTTGACCTGTATATCAGACCTGTATATAAGACCTGTATATCAGACCTGTATATCAGACCTGTATATTAGACCTGTATATCAGACCTGACCTGTATATTAGACCTGTATATCAGACCTGTATATTAGACCTGTATATCAGACCTGTATATTAGACCTGTATATTAGACCTGTATATCAGACCTGTATATCAGACCTGTATATCAGACCTGTATATCAGACCTGTATATCAGACCTGTATATTAGACCTGTATATCAGACCTGTATATCAGACCTGTATATCAGACCTGTATATCAGACCTGTATATTAGACCTGTATATCAGACCTGTATATCAGACCTGTATATTAGACCTGTATATCAGACCTGACCTGTATATTAGACCTGTATATCAGACCTGACCTGTATATTAGACCTGTATATCAGACCTGACCTGTATATTAGACCTGTATATCAGACCTGTATATTAGACCTGTATATCAGACCTGTATATCAGACCTGACATTAGACCTGTATATTAGACCTGACCTGTATATTAGACTGTATATCAGACCTGTATATTAGACCTGTATATTAGACCTGTATATTAGACCTGTATATTAGACCTGTATATCAGACCTGACCTGTATATTAGACCTGTATATCAGACCTGTATATTAGACCTGTATATCAGACCTGTATATCAGACCTGTATATTAGACCTGTATATCAGACCTGACCTGTATATTAGACCTGTATATTAGACCTGTATATCAGACCTGACCTGTATATTAGACCTGTATATTAGACCTGTATATCAGACCTGACCTGTATATTAGACCTGTATATCAGACCTGTATATTAGACCTGTATATCAGACCTTTATATCAGACCTGTATATTAGACCTGTATATTAGACCTGTATATCAGACCTGTATATAAGACCTGTATATCAGACCTGTATATCAGACCTGTATATCAGACCTGTATATCAGACCTGTATATCAGACCTGTATATTTGACCTGTATATCAGACCTGTATATAAGACCTGTATATCAGACCTGTATATCAGACCTGTATATTAGACCTGTATATCAGACCTGTATATTAGACCTGTATATTAGACCTGTATATCAGACCTGTATATTAGACCTGTATATCAGACCTGTATATTAGACCTGTATATTAGACCTGTATATCAGACCTGTATATCAGACCTGTATATCAGACCTGTATATCAGACCTGTATATCAGACCTGTATATTAGACCTGTATATTAGACCTGTATATTAGACCTGTATATCAGACCTGTATATCAGACCTGTATATCAGACCTGTATATCAGACCTGTATATTAGACCTGTATATCAGACCTGTATATCAGACCTGACCTGTATATCAGACCTGTATATCAGACCTGTATATTAGACCTGTATATCAGACCTGTATATCAGACCTGTATATAGACCTGTATATCAGACCTGACCTGACCTGTATATTAGACCTGTATATCAGACCTGACCTGTATATTAGACCTGTATATCAGACCTGACCTGTATATTAGACCTGTATATCAGACCTGTATATTAGACCTGTATATCAGACCTGTATATCAGACCTGTACATTAGACCTGTATATTAGACCTGACCTGTATATTAGACCTGTATATCAGACCTGTATATTAGACCTGTATATTAGACCTGTATATTAGACCTGTATATTAGACCTGTATATCAGACCTGTATATTAGACCTGTATATCAGACCTGTATATTAGACCTGTATATCAGACCTGTATATCAGACCTGTATATTAGACCTGTATATCAGACCTGACCTGTATATTAGACCTGTATATTAGACCTGTATATCAGACCTGACCTGTATATTAGACCTGTATATTAGACCTGTATATCAGACCTGACCTGTATATTAGACCTGTATATCAGACCTTTATATCAGACCTGTATATTAGACCTGTATATTAGACCTGTATATCAGACCTGTATATAAGACCTGTATATCAGACCTGTATATCAGACCTGTATATCAGACCTGTATATCAGACCTGTATATCAGACCTGTATATTTGACCTGTATATCAGACCTGTATATAAGACCTGTATATCAGACCTGTATATCAGACCTGTATATTAGACCTGTATATCAGACCTGTATATTAGACCTGTATATTAGACCTGTATTCAGACCTGTATTTAGACCTGTATATCAGACCTGTATATTAGACCTGTATATTAGACCTGTATATCAGACCTGTATATCAGACCTGTATATCAGACCTGTATATCAGACCTGTATATTAGACCTGTATATCAGACCTGTATATCAGACCTGTATATCAGACCTGTATATTAGACCTGTATATCAGACCTGTATATCAGACCTGTATATTAGACCTGTATATCAGACCTGTATATTAGACCTGTATATCAGACCTGTATATTAGACCTGTATATTAGACCTGTATATCAGACCTGTATATTAGACCTGTATATCAGACCTGTATATCAGACCTGTATATTAGACCTGTATATCAGACCTGTATATCAGACCTGTATATTAGACCTGTATATCAGACCTGTATATCAGACCTGTATATCAGACCTGTATATCAGACCTGTATATTAGACCTGTATATCAGACCTGTATATCAGACCTGTATATTAGACCTGTATATCAGACCTGTATATTAGACCTGTATATCAGACCTGTATATTAGACCTGTATATCAGACCTGTATATTAGACCTGTATATCAGACCTGTATATTAGACCTGTATATCAGACCTGTATATTAGACCTGTATATCAGACCTGTATATCAGACCTGTATCAGACCTGTATATTAGACCTGTATATCAGACCTGTATATTAGACCTGTATATTAGACCTGTATATCAGACCTGTATATCAGACCTGTATATCAGACCTGTATCAGACCTGTATATTAGACCTGTATATCAGACCTGTATATCAGACCTGTATATCAGACCTGTATATTAGACCTGTATATCAGACCTGTATATTAGACCTGTATATCAGACCTGTATATCAGACCTGTATATCAGACCTGTATATCAGACCTGTATATTAGACCTGTATATCAGACCTGTATATTAGACCTGTATATTAGACCTGTATATCAGACCTGTATATCAGACCTGTATATTAGACCTGTATATTAGACCTGTATATCAGACCTGTATATTAGACCTGTATATTAGACCTGTATATTAGACCTGTATATCAGACCTGTATATCAGACCTGTATATCAGACCTGTATATCAGACCTGTATATCAGACCTGTATATTAGACCTGTATATCAGACCTGTATATCAGACCTGTATATCAGACCTGTATATCAGACCTGTATATTAGACCTGTATATTAGACCTGTATATTAGACCTGTATATCAGACCTGTATATCAGACCTGTATATCAGACCTGTATATCAGACCTGTATATTAGACCTGTATATCAGACCTGTATATCAGACCTGTATATTTGACCTGTATATCAGACCTGTATATAAGACCTGTATATCAGACCTGTATATCAGACCTGTATATTAGACCTGTATATCAGACCTGTATATTAGACCTGTATATTAGACCTGTATATCAGACCTGTATATTAGACCTGTATATCAGACCTGTATATTAGACCTGTATATTAGACCTGTATATCAGACCTGTATATCAGACCTGTATATCAGACCTGTATATCAGACCTGTATATCAGACCTGTATATTAGACCTGTATATCAGACCTGTATATTAGACCTGTATATCAGACCTGTATATTAGACCTGTATATCAGACCTGTATATCAGACCTGTATATCAGACCTGTATATTAGACCTGTATATCAGACCTGTATATTAGACCTGTATATTAGACCTGTATATCAGACCTGTATATCAGACCTGTATATCAGACCTGTATATCAGACCTGTATATTAGACCTGTATATCAGACCTGTATATCAGACCTGTATATCAGACCTGTATATTAGACCTGTATATCAGACCTGTATATTAGACCTGTATATCAGACCTGTATATCAGACCTGTATATCAGACCTGTATATCAGACCTGTATATTAGACCTGTATATCAGACCTGTATATTAGACCTGTATATTAGACCTGTATATCAGACCTGTATATCAGACCTGTATATTAGACCTGTATATTAGACCTGTATATCAGACCTGTATATTAGACCTGTATATTAGACCTGTATATTAGACCTGTATATCAGACCTGTATATCAGACCTGTATATCAGACCTGTATATCAGACCTGTATATCAGACCTGTATATCAGACCTGTATATTAGACCTGTATATCAGACCTGTATATCAGACCTGTATATCAGACCTGTATATCAGACCTGTATATTAGACCTGTATATCAGACCTGTATATCAGACCTGTATATCAGACCTGTATATCAGACCTGTATATTAGACCTGTATATTAGACCTGTATATTAGACCTGTATATCAGACCTGTATATTAGACCTGTATATCAGACCTGTATATTAGACCTGTATATTAGACCTGTATATCAGACCTGTATATCAGACCTGTATATTAGACCTGTATATTAGACCTGTATATCAGACCTGTATATCAGACCTGTATATCAGAGCTGTATATTAGACCTGTATATCAGACCTGTATATTAGACCTGTATATCAGACCTGTATATTAGACCTGTATATCAGACCTGTATATCAGACCTGTATATTAGACCTGTATATCAGACCTGTATATCAGACCTGTATATTAGACCTGTATATCAGACCTGTATATCAGACCTGTATATTAGACCTGTATATTAGACCTGTATATTAGACCTGTATATTAGACCTGTATATCAGACCTGTATATTAGACCTGTATATCAGACCTGTATATTAGACCTGTATATTAGACCTGTATATCAGACCTGTATATCAGACCTGTATATTAGACCTGTATATTAGACCTGTATATCAGACCTGTATATCAGACCTGTATATCAGAGCTGTATATTAGACCTGTATATCAGACCTGTATATTAGACCTGTATATCAGACCTGTATATTAGACCTGTATATCAGACCTGTATATCAGACCTGTATATCAGACCTGTATATTAGACCTGTATATTAGACCTGTATATTAGACCTGTATATCAGACCTGTATATTAGACCTGTATATCAGACCTGTATATTAGACCTGTATATTAGACCTGTATATCAGACCTGTATATCAGACCTGTATATTAGACCTGTATATTAGACCTGTATATTAGACCTGTATATCAGACCTGTATATCAGACCTGTATATCAGACCTGTATATTAGACCTGTATATTAGACCTGTATATTAGACCTGTAATCAGACCTGTATATCAGACCTGTATATCAGACCTGTATATCAGACCTGATATCAGACCTGTATATTAGACCTGTATATTAGACTGTATATCAGACCTGTATATTAGACCTGTATATCAGACCTGTATATCAGACCTGTATATCAGACCTGTATATTAGACCTGTATATCAGACCTGTATATCAGACCTGTATATTAGACCTGTATATTAGACCTGTATATCAGACCTGTATATTAGACCTGTATATCAGACCTGTATATCAGACCTGTATATTAGACCTGTATATTAGACCTGTATATTAGACCTGTATATCAGACCTGTATATCAGACCTGTATATCAGACCTGTATATCAGACCTGTATATTAGACCTGTATATCAGACCTGTATATTAGACCTGTATATTAGACCTGTATATTAGACCTGTATATCAGACCTGTATATTAGACCTGTATATTAGACCTGTATATCAGACCTGTATATCAGACCTGTATATTAGACCTGTATATTAGACCTGTATATTAGACCTGTATATTAGACCTGTATATCAGACCTGTATATTAGACCTGTATTAGACCTGTATATCAGACCTGTATATCAGACCTGTATATCAGACCTGTATATCAGACCTGTATATTAGACCTGTATATTAGACCTGTATATCAGACCTGTATATCAGACCTGTATATTAGACCTGTATATCAGACCTGTATATTAGACCTGTATATCAGACCTGTATATTAGACCTGTATATCAGACCTGTATATTAGACCTGTATATCAGACCTGTATATTAGACCTGTATATCAGACCTGAATATTAGACCTGTATATCAGACCTGTATATCAGACCTGTATATCAGACCTGTATATTAGACCTGTATATCAGACCTGTATATTAGACCTGTATATTAGACCTGTATATCAGACCTGTATATCAGACCTGTATATCAGACCTGTATATCAGACCTGTATATTAGACCTGTATATCAGACCTGTATATCAGACCTGTATATCAGACCTGTATATTAGACCTGTATATCAGACCTGTATATCAGACCTGTATATCAGACCTGTATATCAGACCTGTATATCAGACCTGTATATTAGACCTGTATATCAGACCTGTATATTAGACCTGTATATTAGACCTGTATATCAGACCTGTATATCAGACCTGTATATTAGACCTGTATATTAGACCTGTATATCAGACCTGTATATTAGACCTGTATATTAGACCTGTATATTAGACCTGTATATCAGACCTGTATATCAGACCTGTATATCAGACCTGTATATCAGACCTGTATATTAGACCTGTATATCAGACCTGTATATCAGACCTGTATATCAGACCTGTATATCAGACCTGTATATTAGACCTGTATATCAGACCTGTATATCAGACCTGTATATCAGACCTGTATATTAGACCTGTATATTAGACCTGTATATTAGACCTGTATATTAGACCTGTATATCAGACCTGTATATTAGACCTGTATATCAGACCTGTATATTAGACCTGTATATTAGACCTGTATATCAGACCTGTATATCAGACCTGTATATTAGACCTGTATATTAGACCTGTATATCAGACCTGTATATTAGACCTGTATATCAGACCTGTATATCAGACCTGTATATCAGACCTGTATATTAGACCTGTATATTAGACCTGTATATTAGACCTGTATATCAGACCTGTATATCAGACCTGTATATCAGACCTGTATATCAGACCTGTATATCAGACCTGTATATTAGACCTGTATATTAGACCTGTATATCAGACCTGTATATTAGACCTGTATATCAGACCTTTATATCAGACCTGTATATCAGACCTGTATATTAGACCTGTATATCAGACCTGTATATCAGACCTGTATATTAGACCTGTATATTAGACCTGTATATCAGACCTGTATATTAGACCTGTATATCAGACCTGTATATCAGACCTGTATATTAGACCTGTATATTAGACCTGTATATTAGACCTGTATATCAGACCTGTATATCAGACCTGTATATCAGACCTGTATATCAGACCTGTATATTAGACCTGTATATCAGACCTGTATATTAGACCTGTATATTAGACCTGTATATTAGACCTGTATATCAGACCTGTATATTAGACCTGTATATTAGACCTGTATATCAGACCTGTATATCAGACCTGTATATTAGACCTGTATATTAGACCTGTATATTAGACCTGTATATTAGACCTGTATATCAGACCTGTATATTAGACCTGTATATTAGACCTGTATATCAGACCTGTATATCAGACCTGTATATCAGACCTGTATATCAGACCTGTATATTAGACCTGTATATTAGACCTGTATATCAGACCTATATCAGACCTGTATATTAGACCTGTATATCAGACCTGTATATTAGACCTGTATATCAGACCTGTATATTAGACCTGTATATCAGACCTGTATATTAGACCTGTATATCAGACCTGTATATTAGACCTGTATATCAGACCTGAATATTAGACCTGTATATCAGACCTGTATATCAGACCTGTATATCAGACCTGTATATTAGACCTGTATATCAGACCTGTATATTAGACCTGTATATTAGACCTGTATATCAGACCTGTATATCAGACCTGTATATCAGACCTGTATATCAGACCTGTATATTAGACCTGTATATCAGACCTGTATATCAGACCTGTATATCAGACCTGTATATTAGACCTGTATATCAGACCTGTATATCAGACCTGTATATCAGACCTGTATATCAGACCTGTATATCAGACCTGTATATTAGACCTGTATATCAGACCTGTATATTAGACCTGTATATTAGACCTGTATATCAGACCTGTATATCAGACCTGTATATTAGACCTGTATATAGACCTGTATATCAGACCTGTATATTAGACCTGTATATTAGACCTGTATATTAGACCTGTATATCAGACCTGTATATCAGACCTGTATATCAGACCTGTATATCAGACCTGATATTAGACCTGTATATCAGACCTGTATATCAGACCTGTATATCAGACCTGTATATCAGACCTGTATATTAGACCTGTATATCAGACCTGTATATCAGACCTGTATATCAGACCTGTATATTAGACCTGTATATTAGACCTGTATATTAGACCTGTATATTAGACCTGTATATCAGACCTGTATATTAGACCTGTATATCAGACCTGTATATTAGACCTGTATATTAGACCTGTATATCAGACCTGTATATCAGACCTGTATATTAGACCTGTATATTAGACCTGTATATCAGACCTGTATATCAGACCTGTATATCAGAGCTGTATATCAGACCTGTATATCAGACCTGTATATTAGACCTGTATATCAGACCTGTATATTAGACCTGTATATCAGACCTGTATATCAGACCTGTATATTAGACCTGTATATCAGACCTGTATATTAGACCTGTATATTAGACCTGTATATCAGACCTGTATATAAGACCTGTATATTAGACCTGTATATTAGACCTGTATATTAGACCTGTATATTAGACCTGTATATCAGACCTGTATATTAGACCTGTATATCAGACCTGTATATTAGACCTGTATATTAGACCTGTATATCAGACCTGTATATCAGACCTGTATATTAGACCTGTATATTAGACCTGTATATCAGACCTGTATATCAGACCTGTATATCAGAGCTGTATATTAGACCTGTATATCAGACCTGTATATTAGACCTGTATATCAGACCTGTATATTATACCTGTATATCAGACCTGTATATCAGACCTGTATATCAGACCTGTATATCAGACCTGTATATTAGACCTGTATATTAGACCTGTATATTAGACCTGTATATCAGACCTGTATATTAGACCTGTATATCAGACCTGTATATTAGACCTGTATATTAGACCTGTATTTCAGACCTGTATATCAGACCTGTATATTAGACCTGTATATTAGACCTGTATATCAGACCTGTATATTAGACCTGTATATCAGACCTGTATATCAGACCTGTATATCAGACCTGTATATTAGACCTGTATATTAGACCTGTATATTAGACCTGTATATCAGACCTGTATATCAGACCTGTATATCAGACCTGTATATCAGACCTGTATATCAGACCTGTATATTAGACCTGTATATCAGACCTGTATATCAGACCTGTATATCAGACCTGTATATCAGACCTGTATATTAGACCTGTATAAGACCTGTATATCAGACCTGTATATTAGACCTGTATATCAGACCTGACCTGTATATTAGACCTGTATATCAGACCTGACCTGTATATTAGACCTGTATATCAGACCTGACCTGTATATTAGACCTGTATATCAGACCTGTATATTAGACCTGTATATCAGACCTGTATATCAGACCTGTATATTAGACCTGTATATTAGACCTGACCTGTATATTAGACCTGTATATCAGACCTGTATATTAGACCTGTATATTAGACCTGTATATTAGACCTGTATATTAGACCTGTATATCAGACCTGACCTGTATATTAGACCTGTATATCAGACCTGTATATTAGACCTGTATATCAGACCTGTATATCAGACCTGTATATTAGACCTGTATATCAGACCTGACCTGTATATTAGACCTGTATATTAGACCTGTATATCAGACCTGACCTGTATATTAGACCTGTATATTAGACCTGTATATCAGACCTGACCTGTATATTAGACCTGTATATCAGACCTGTATATTAGACCTGTATATCAGACCTGTATATCAGACCTGTATATTAGACCTGTATATTAGACCTGTATATCAGACCTGTATATTAGACCTGTATATTTGACCTGTATATCAGACCTGTATATAAGACCTGTATATCAGACCTGTATATCAGACCTGTATATTAGACCTGTATATCAGACCTGTATATTAGACCTGTATATTAGACCTGTATATCAGACCTGTATATTAGACCTGTATATCAGACCTGACCTGTATATTAGACCTGTATATCAGACCTGTATATCAGACCTGTATATCAGACCTGTATATCAGACCTGTATATCAGACCTGTATATTAGACCTGTATATCAGACCTGTATATCAGACCTGTATATCAGACCTGTATATCAGACCTGTATATCAGACCTGTATATCAGACCTGTATATTAGACCTGTATATCAGACCTGTATATCAGACCTGTATATCAGACCTGTATATCAGACCTGTATATTAGACCTGTATATAAGACCTGTATATCAGACCTGTATATTAGACCTGTATATCAGACCTGACCTGTATATTAGACCTGTATATCAGACCTGACCTGTATATTAGACCTGTATATCAGACCTGACCTGTATATTAGACCTGTATATCAGACCTGTATATTAGACCTGTATATCAGACCTGTATATCAGACCTGTATATTAGACCTGTATATTAGACCTGACCTGTATATTAGACCTGTATATCAGACCTGTATATTAGACCTGTATATTAGACCTGTATATTAGACCTGTATATTAGACCTGTATATCAGACCTGACCTGTATATTAGACCTGTATATCAGACCTGTATATTAGACCTGTATATCAGACCTGTATATCAGACCTGTATATTAGACCTGTATATCAGACCTGACCTGTATATTAGACCTGTATATTAGACCTGTATATCAGACCTGACCTGTATATTAGACCTGTATATTAGACCTGTATATCAGACCTGACCTGTATATTAGACCTGAATATCAGACCTGTATATTAGACCTGTATATCAGACCTGTATATCAGACCTGTATATTAGACCTGTATATTAGACCTGTATATCAGACCTGTATATTAGACCTGTATATTTGACCTGTATATCAGACCTGTATATAAGACCTGTATATCAGACCTGTATATCAGACCTGTATATTAGACCTGTATATCAGACCTGTATATTAGACCTGTATATTAGACCTGTATATCAGACCTGTATATTAGACCTGTATATCAGACCTGTATATTAGACCTGTATATTAGACCTGTATATCAGACCTGTATATCAGACCTGTATATCAGACCTGTATATCAGACCTGTATATCAGACCTGTATATTAGACCTGTATATCAGACCTGTATATCAGACCTGTATATCAGACCTGTATATTAGACCTGTATATCAGACCTGTATATCAGACCTGTATATCAGACCTGTATATTAGACCTGTATATCAGACCTGTATATTAGACCTGTATATTAGACCTGTATATCAGACCTGTATATTAGACCTGTATATCAGACCTGTATATTAGACCTGTATATTAGACCTGTATATCAGACCTGTATATCAGACCTGTATATCAGACCTGTATATCAGACCTGTATATCAGACCTGTATATTAGACCTGTATATCAGACCTGTATATCAGACCTGTATATCAGACCTGTATATTAGACCTGTATATCAGACCTGTATATCAGACCTGTATATTAGACCTGTATATCAGACCTGTATATTAGACCTGTATATTAGACCTGACCTGTATATCAGACCTGTATATCAGACCTGTATATCAGACCTGTATATTAGACCTGTATATTAGACCTGTATATTAGACCTGTATATCAGACCTGTATATTAGACCTGTATATCAGACCTGTATATCAGACCTGTATATCAGACCTGTATATTAGACCTGTATATTAGACCTGTATATTAGACCTGTATATCAGACCTGTATATCA
The DNA here is from genome assembly GCF_901001165.1 of Salmo trutta. Taxonomy (NCBI): domain Eukaryota; kingdom Metazoa; phylum Chordata; class Actinopteri; order Salmoniformes; family Salmonidae; genus Salmo; species Salmo trutta. The sequence goes on from NC_042971.1 coordinate 60,762,218, forward strand.
GACCTGTATATCAGACCTGTATATCAGACCTGTATATCAGACCTGTATATTAGACCTGTATATCAGACCTGTATATCAGACCTGTATATCAGACCTGTATATCAGACCTGTATATCAGACCTGTATATCAGACCTGTATATTAGACCTGTATATTAGACCTGTATATTAGACCTGTATATTAGACCTGTATATCAGACCTGTATATCAGACCTGTATATCAGACCTGTATATTAGACCTGTATATTAGACCTGTATATCAGACCTGTATATCAGACCTGTATATTAGACCTGTATATTAGACCTGTATATCAGACCTGTATATCAGACCTGTATATTAGACCTGTATATTAGACCTGTATATCAGACCTGTATATCAGACCTGTATATCAGAGCTGTATATTAGACCTGTATATCAGACCTGTATATTAGACCTGTATATCAGACCTGTATATTAGACCTGTATATCAGACCTGTATATCAGAACTGTATATCAGACCTGTATATCAGACCTGTATATTAGACCTGTATATTAGACCTGTATATTAGACCTGTATATCAGACCTGTATATTAGACCTGTATATCAGACCTGTATATCAGACCTGTATATTAGACCTGTATATCAGACCTGTATATCAGACCTGTATATCAGACCTGTATATTAGACCTGTATATTAGACCTGTATATTAGACCTGTATATCAGACCTGTATATTAGACCTGTATATCAGACCTGTATACTCTAGACCTGTATATAGACTGTATATTAGACCTGTATATCCGACCTGTATATCAGACCTGTATATCAGACCTGTATATCAGACCTGTATATCAGACCTGTATATCAGACCTGTATATCAGACCTGTATATCAGACCTGTATATTAGACCTGTATATCAGACCTGTATATCAGACCTGTATATTAGACCTGTATATCAGACCTGTATATTAGACCTGTATATTAGACTGTATATCAGACCTGTATATTCAGACCTGTATATCAGACCTGTATATCGACCTGTATATCAGACCTGTATATTCAGACCTGTATATCAGACCTGTATATTAGACCTGTATATCAGACCTGTATATTAGACCTGTATATCAGACCTGTATATTAGACCTGTATATTAGACCTGTATATCAGACCTGTATATTCAGACCTGTATATTAGACCTGTATATCAGACCTGTATATCAGACCTGTATATCAGACCTGTATATCAGACCTGTATATATAGACCTGTATATCAGACCTGTATATCAGACCTGTATATCAGACCTGTATATCAGACCTGTATATTAGAACCTGTATATTAGGACCTGTATATTAGACCTGTATATCAGCCCTGTATATCAGACCTGTATATCAGACCTGTATATTCAGACCTGTATATTAGACCTGTATATTAGACCTGTATATTCAGACCTGTATATCAGACCTGTATATAGACCTGTATATCAGACTTTATATCAGACCTGTTATATCAGACCTGTATATTAGACCTGTATATTAGCCGTATTCAGACCTGTATATCAGACCGGTATATCAGACCTGTATATAGACCTGTATATCCAGACCTGTATATTAGACCTGTATATCAGACCTGTATATCAGACCTGTATATCAGACCTGTATATTAGACCTGTATATTAGACCTGTATATTCAGAACCTGTATATCAGACCTGTATATTAGACCTGTATATCAGACCTGTATACTAGACCTGTATATTAGACCTGATATTAGACCTGTATATTAGACCTGTATATAGACCTGTATCTTCAGACCTGTATATCAGACCTGTATATCAGACCTGTATATCAGACCTGTATATCAGACCTGTATATCAGACCTGTATATCAGACCTGTATATTAGACCTGTATATCAGACCTGTATATCAGACCTGTATATTAGACCTGTATATCAGACCTGTATATTAGACCTGTATATCAGACCTGTATATCAGACCTGTATATCAGACCTGTATATTAGACCTGTATATCAGACCTGTATATCAGACCTGTATATCAGACCTGTATATTAGACCTGTATATTAGACCTGTATATTAGACCTGTATATCAGACCTGTATATTAGACCTGTATATCAGACCTGTATATTAGACCTGTATATCAGACCTGTATATTAGACCTGTATATCAGACCTGTATATCAGACCTGTATATCAGACCTGTATATCAGACCTGTATATCAGACCTGTATATCAGACCTGTATATCAGACCTGTATATCAGACCTGTTATACCTGTATACGACCTGTATATCAGACCTGTATATCAGACCTGTAAATCAGACCTGTATATCAGACCTGTATATCAGACCTGTATATCAGACCTGTAAATCAGACCTGTATATAGACCTGTATATCAGACCTGTATATCAGACCTGTATATCAGACCTGTATATTAGACCTGTCTATCAGACCTGTATATCAGACCTGTATATCCAGACCTGTATATCAGACCTGTATATTAGACCTGTATATCAGACCTGTATATCAGACCTGTATATCAGACCTGTATATCAGACCGGTATATAGACCTGTATATCAGACCTGTATATTAGACCTGTATATCGACTCTGTATATCAGACCTGTATATCAGACCTGTATATCAGAACTGTATATCAGACCTGTATATCAAGACCTGTATATCAGACCTGTATATCAGACCTGTATATCTAGACCTGTATATTAGACCTGTATATCAGACCTGTATATTAGACCTGTATATCAGACCTGTATATTAGACCTGTATATTAGACGTATATTAAGACTGTATATCGACCTGTATATCAGACCTGTATATCAGACCTGTATATTAGACCTGTATATCAGACCTGTATATCAGACCTGTATATCAGACCTGTATATTAGACCAGTATATCAGACCTGTATATCAGACCTGTATATTAGACCTGTATATCAGACCTGTATATCAGACCTGTATATCAGACCTGTATATCAGACCTGTATATCAGACCTGTATATCAGACCTGTATATTAGACCTGTATATCAGACCTGTATATTAGACCTGTATATTAGACCTGTATATCAGACCTGTATATTAGACCTGTATATCAGACCTGTATATCAGACCTGTATATCAGACCTGTATATTAGACCTGTATATTAGACCTGTATATCAGACCTGTATATCAGACCTGTATATCAGACCTGTATATCAGACCTGTATATCAGACCTGTATATTAGACCTGTATATTAGACCTGTATATCAGACCTGTATATCAGACCTGTATATCAGACCTGTATATTAGACCTGTATATTAGACCTGTATATTAGACCTGTATATCAGACCTGTATATCAGACCTGTATATTAGACCTGTATATCAGACCTGTATATCAGATTCTCATGTTTGTTTTTTTATTTCTACTCTCGTATTTCACGTTTTTTTTCTTATCTATATTCCTTCCTTTATTGTTGGGAAAGAGCTCGCAAGTTAAGCATTTCACTGTATTGTTTTACACCTGCTGTATCCTGTACATGTGACAATAAACCTTGAAATATCAAATAAACAAACACACACATTTACAAATCTGATAGTAATAAGTTAATATGAGTTTGTATCTGTACAATTCACACATTCCTGAAAGATATCCCTCCCCAATGGGTGAAGGAAGTTGGCCTCATTGAGCAGAATATGCACTAAATCTGTTATCACATCCTGCTTGCAATGATTTAAAAAACCACTAGATGGCAAATAATGAGCTTGAAATGGCCAGCCCAGTACAAACTGAGGAAGTGCTTGATGCTGAATTACTTCCTGACTGACTGGGTGGATGGCATCAGATTTCCAAACAAAACAGTTGATGTGGCAGTGCTCATAGCTGCTATTTTTAACTGCAATGTTAAAAGTGTTTCTGTTGTTGATGATATTTTGATTGACATATAGGGCATATACAGTACATACAATACAATATTGTTTATGCTTCTGATAATATTTTTGAAAGTTTACATTTAAGTTCGTAAAAGTTTTGTGCTACTTCTTGAAATGTATGGCGTCGTCAAAGGATACATCTGTGAATCCCAGATGACCAATTACCCAGGCTGCATCACAACCGGCCGTGATCGGGTGTCCCATAGGGCGGCGCACAATTGGCCCAGCGTCGTCTGGGTTTGGCCGGGGTAGGCCGTCATTGTAATTAAGAATGTGTTCTTAATTGACTTGCCCAGTTAAATAAAGGTTAAATAACAAAACAAAAAAAAGACCAATAGACTGTAACACGATATATTCTCTCCTCCCACTCCTACTCCTGTATTACCCATCATGCATGTCATTACGGGGTTTAGTGAGCTTGGTCTATAGGCACTGCTGCTAAATGCTTTCCGTTCAGTCCACAGGTCCTAACAACGTATGGTTTAAAATAGCCTGCTTCCATCCCTTTGTGGGCATGACGTTCTCTCATTAAAATACAAAACATGAATCATCATCTATATTGTGGTCAATAGTTACAAATAGTTTACAGTGGAGATAAAGAAAAAAGTTAAAGGACAAGTGGATTATGTTGGATTACAGCATAACACAGTACAGTACAGTATTTAATCACTTAGCCTATTTGCTGTGTTCTTGACTTAAATCTTGTGGGGGGAAAAAAAATGTCCTGAAACAAACATTTTGTGGTCTGCTTGGAAATAGCTTACTTTCTGCTGCTCTGGATAATGTTTCTGAAAGAGAAATATAGAGGCTTAAGAAAAACAACAGAACCAGAGTTGAGACTATTTCTTCCCTTCATACCCCGCCATTTGTGGTGTGAAACCTCATTCTTCTCTTGTTAGTCATTGAAAGTGGTGAAATGACGTGCTACTTTCCTCACGAGTAACTACGGACAAAATAGACCCCCCACCCCCCAAAAAAGCACTCGTATTGTTTCAATAGGACTACAACGATTGATAGTTGTTTGTTAAAAAGTGAGAAAACAAGTGAGAGAAAGTGTATGAAGAGTGAGCGTGAGAGACAGAGAACAAGAGAGAGAAAAAGATGTGAGAACATGGTTTGTGTGGAGGAAGGGGGGAGCTTGGAGAGATACTGTAAGTGTGCTGTAGCCCATTCCTAGCAGCCTCTGTGGTCGGCTAACTCAAGTATATCCACGCTAGACATTGCAGTGGAAAGAGAGAGTTTGAATGCACTATTATTTTACGTTTGTTATTTAGTTGTTTCTATTTGTTGACCTGCCAAAATGCTTGGATTCAAGGGCCTAACTATTGTTAATTACTCAGACCATAGAATACACAGGCCTACTCCATTGTAGATTTTTGTACAAATATACTGTATACCACTGTTCAATAATACCTACCATGAATGGCTACCCCCTATCTCTAGAAAACCACATATGGAAAACCTTGGAAAGATGTTATACTTGACCAAAAGAGTACTGGTACACCTATATCAACATTAGTAGCCTTAACTTACTGTACAGTATTTTCCTCCCTGTTGAGGGTAACTATAGAGACGTCTCAGATGCTTATATGACGAAGACGGTCCCCCTGCAAAGAGCCAATGAACAGTGTGAATATGGCGTGTGGGTTACTCCCAGTCCGCCACAGCGAGACGGGCGAAGGGAGGGAGGGAGGGGACTGGGGAAGGGAGGGAGTGGACGGGCGAAGGGAGGGAGGGAGGGAGGGGAGGGGCGAAGGGAGGGAGGGAGGGGACTGGGGAAGGGAGGGAGTGGACGGGCGAAGGGAGGGAGGGAGGGAGGGGAGGGGCGAAGGGAGGGAGGGAGGGGAGGGGACTGGGGAAGGGAGGGAGGGGACGGCGGAGGGAGGGGACTGGGGAAGGGAGGGAGGGGACTGGAGACTGGGGAAAGAAAACGCTCATAAGCAGTAATGGTTACTGGGCTTCGCCTAACAAACTGGGGATTGACAGGCAAACCCGAAACAAATGTTTAAAAGTATTATTTTTTTCTTCAACGCAGGATTTTGTTGCTTTTAACCACATGATCTTTAACGGATATTTTGTTGTTGTTGATCGAAGGACATTAACCTGTTGCATCCTTTCCGACAGTCTCGCGGCAGCGGGCAACTTTAAGATGTTCTATTGTGGATGCGATGACGTTCGGTGTCGTCGGTTTGCGCTTCTGTAGGAAAGTCGGACTGCGAACATTTTTCCTTCAAGCTCTTTAGTGTCATACATTGCTCGGTAAGTTGACTAATTGTATTTATTTTTCCAAAGGTTGGGCTTTCTTTTATAACGTTTATTTAGCATAAAAGTTTCTGGACGTGCAAAGAGGCTGTGTAGTACTAACCGATCACTCGCTCTTCACAACCGACACCGTACTAGTGTTCTAGCTTTGTTATCATGGGGTTAAAGCCAACCTTCTTTTTTTCACACAGGAATGTGCGGAAACACCCCTTAAAAAAAATATATATATATATATATATATAATTTAGTCTGTTACTTTTCGTTACTTGTCTTTTAATGGTTACATAGTTGCTGCGTTTTAGTGGAAACTTCACATATGTGGTTTGAACGTAGCGTGGAATGTGTGTTGCAACAACGTTGTAAAGGAAGGTATCGCTCGAGGAGAAATGCTGTAGCACGAGATGCCACAGGATGGAACCAAAAAAAAACCAGTATCAGCACTCTGAAGTAGCCAGCTGAACCTACTGCAACACTGCTCTGTGTACATGTTGATACAATGTTTCAACTTGAATCTAAAAGGTCTAATGTATAATATTAATCATCATTCCAAATGAAAGGCTCACAGTTGCATTAGAAGCCAGTGTTGAAATCCACTAAGGTTCATTTGTCGGTTCTGTCATATTGTAGGTTACATATAAGGCCTGTATCATCTAAAAGCTGTGAAATCATCATGTGGCCTACAGCTAGATAATCTAACACGTGTTCAATTAGATTCATGCATCATGACTCAATATAGAATTTCACTGTTCCTTGAATCTCACTTAACTTTCAGATTTTTAAATAGAGAATCATCCACCTATCTAGTCTTGGTTCCTTGGTTGACAACATTGCATAAAGCCTAATGCAGTTCTCCTCTCCCCCTGTCCTTAACTATAAGATGTTTGGAAAGTCAACACTCAGGTTTGGGATATTTGTCCCATATAACAGAAGTTATTTTTTGGCCATGCAGCAACTAATGAGCAAAGTCCCAATTTTAACAAGGCAAAGTTTGATTAGGAAGGTGTTACTTTGCTGTCTCCTTTATCACTGGTAGGCTAAAAGGCAGTTTTTATGTTTGAGTTCTAAAACTATGGGGAAAACCAACATGTTGTATGTACATGGTACACATTGTGTGTGTATATATATATATATATCATCCAACTAAATGTTTACATCCAGGCTTCTTTCTTGACAATACAACAACAATAAGAAATACAAAAACATAAGAATAGGAACATTGAGTCTTGGGTAAGGTTGCAACATTCCAAAAACTTTCTGGGAACTTTACCCAGATGTTTCAGAAGTTCCCGTTAAAGTCAGTAATGTCAGAAATCCCAGAATCAGGAGTGAAGGTGGGGGAGGGGGGGATGTGAGGTTTAGTAAAAACCATGAGCTGCATGTCACTGTCTCCATGGTAATGCTGTGATGAGCAGGAATGGGCGGATGAGGTGAAGACCAATAGAGTGCTGCGGGGGATGGAGAGGGGGAGAGAGATGACTGAAGGGCTTAGTAATGATGGACCTGCTTTATGTCTAGCTGCCTGTCATCAAAACATCAACAACAGGACAGGATGTTTCCCCCCCCCCCCCACATTTAAAGGAGAATGAGTGACAGAGCGAAAGCTGTTGCTCTTTCACTTGACCAGGAAAGCCGTTGCTCTTTCACTTGACCAGGAAAGCCGTTGCTCTTGTGAGTTTGAGGGATTTCTGGGAAGTTCGGAAAGGAAGGTGTGTGTGTTTGCTATCTCCTTTTTAAAAAAAAAATCTCTAGTAGGCCTAAAAAGCAGAGAAAAATGGCAGTAAAATCTGAGGCAACTTATGTTATCTGACTGATTCAGTCTTATTCACCCACTTGAAAATGTAATTTTACAGAGTGGGTTGTTTTTCATGGTGAGTAACTGCATCAGTCAGACCAGCGAGAGGAAAAACACTACAGCACCACAGAATAGGGCTACGTCCCACATGCCAGCCTATTCCTTATGTAGTGCACTACTTTTGACCAGGGTCCATAGCGCTCTTCTCAAAAATAGTGCACTAGTCACTCTACCTACATGTACATATTACCTTGACTAACCTGTGTCCCCGCAGATTGACTCTGTACCTCTACCCCCTGTATAAAGCCTCGTCACTGTTGCTCTTTAATTATTAGTTATTTTTCTCTTGTCTGTTTTATTTTTTCAGTTTATTTTAGTAAATACTTTAATACTTCTTAAAACTGCATTGTTGGTTAAGAGCTTGGAAGTAAGCATTTCACTGTAAAGGTTTACACCTGTTGTATTTGGCGAATGTGACAAATACAATTTGATTTAGGGAATAGGGTGCCATTTGGGACAACCTAAGACTAGGAACTCTTAAGTTAAGATCCTTCTAGTGACTGTTACCATGTAGACCATAGTAGTCTTAGTTAATATCCTTCTTGTGACTGTTACCATGTAGACCATAGTAGTCTTAGTTAAGATCCTTCTAGTGACTGTTACCATGTAGACCATAGTAGTCTTAGTTAAGATCCTTCTAGTGACTGTTACCATGTAGACCATAGTAGTCTTAGTTAAGATCCTTCTAGTGACTGTTACCATGTAGACCATAGTAGTCTTAGTTAATATCCTTCTTGTGACTGTTACCATGTAGACCATAGTAGTCTTAGTTAAGATCCTTCTAGTGACTGTTACCATGTAGACCATAGTAGTCTTAGTTAAGATCCTTCTAGTGACTGTTACCATGTAGACCATAGTAGTCTTAGTTAATATCCTTCTTGTGACTGTTACCATGTAGACCATAGTAGTCTTAGTTAAGATCCTTCTAGTGACTGTTACCATGTAGACCATAGTAGTCTTAGTTAAGATCCTTCTAGTGACTGTTACCATGTAGACCATAGTAGTCTTAGTTAAGATCCTTCTAGTGACTGTTACCATGTAGACCATAGTAGTCTTAGTTAAGATCCTTCTAGTGACTGTTACCATGTAGACCATAGTAGTCTTAGTTAAGATCCTTCTAGTGACTGTTACCATGTAGACCATAGTAGTCTTAGTTAAGATCCTTCTAGTGACTGTTACCATGTAGACCATAGTAGTCTTAGTTAAGATCCTTCTAGTGACTGTTACCATGTAGACCATAGTAGTCTTAGTTAAGATCCTTCTAGTGACTGTTACCATGTAGACCATAGTAGTCTTAGTTAAGATCCTTCTAGTGACTGTTACCATGTAGACCATAGTAGTCTTAGTTAAGATCCTTCTAGTGACTGTTACCATGTAGACCATAGTAGTCTTACTTAAGATCCTTCTAGTGACTGTTACCATGTAGACCATAGTAGTCTTAGTTAAGATCCTTCTTGTGACTGTTACCATGTAGACCATAGTAGTCTTAGTTAAGATCCTTCTAGTGACTGTTACCATGTAGACCATAGTAGTCTTAGTTAAGATCCTTCTTGTGACTGTTACCATGTAGACCATAGTAGTCTTAGTTAAGATCCTTCTAGTGACTGTTACCATGTAGACCATAGTAGTCTTAGTTAAGATCCTTCTAGTGACTGTTACCATGTAGACCATAGTAGTCTTAGTTAAGATCCTTCTAGTGACTGTTACCATGTAGACCATAGTAGTCTTAGTTAAGATCCTTCTAGTGACTGTTACCATGTAGACCATAGTAGTCTTAGTTAATATCCTTCTAGTGACTGTTACCATGTAGACCATAGTAGTCTTAGTTAAGATCCTTCTAGTGACTGTTACCATGTAGACCATAGTAGTCTTAGTTAAGATCCTTCTAGTGACTGTTACCATGTAGACCATAGTAGTCTTAGTTAAGATCCTTCTTGTGACTGTTACCATGTAGACCATAGTAGTCTTAGTTAAGATCCTTCTAGTGACTGTTACCATGTAGACCATAGTAGTCTTAGTTAAGATCCTTCTAGTGACTGTTACCATGTAGACCATAGTAGTCTTACTTAAGATCCTTCTTGTGACTGTTACCATGTTTCCATCCACAGTTTTTATGCGAGTAAAGTCATAACATGTTAACAATAAATCATGACAGCTGTGATGGAAACAGTACAATTTAATAAATACCGTAATGTACACGAAGGCATTTTTGGCAGAATAGATGGATGCAGTTCAATGCTTGATTAATATAATTCACCAATACATTTTCTTGGTAGTCAAAAAAATCTTGCTCATTGTTTGCTGCCTCCACCCGTTCGGGATGAACTGTTTTATGGTCGACTAAGGCTGGAAATGTCAATACAATCAAACTAGCAAGGGCAATGATCACAAGTCAGTCATAAGGTGGCAAATAGGCTAGCGTCTACCTGTCAAACCCAAAGCCTGTGGGCCGACTAGGACAACCAAGCGAGTCAACAGTTGAGCCAGTTACTTTATGAAATTACATTTACCAATGCCAGCACATCAGGCTTTAACTTCAATTGCTCTGAAATTGGTTTGTCCCGTTTACAACGCACAGTGGAGGGGAAAGTGTAGTTCTACAGACTCACGCCACAGTCTTAGCTAAGCTACTAAAATGTTGCAGTCTGGCTTTGGTTTTTAAAGCTTCATAATGAATAAACCAAAAAACTAAACCTGCAACAAAACACCATGCAGAGAACAAGCATGTAGGCCTATTACAGCAACAGTAGAACATGTAGGGCCTGTTACAGCAACAGTAGAACATGTAGGGCCTGTTACAGCAACAGTATAACATGTAGGGCCTGTTACAGCAACAGTAGAACATGTAGGGCCTATTACAGCAACAGTAGAACATGTAGGGCCTGTTACAGCAACAGTAGAACATGTAGGGCCTGTTACAACAACAGTAGAACATGTAGGGCCTGTTACAGCAACAGTAGAACATGTAGGGCCTGTTACAGCAACAGTAGAACATGTAGGGCCTGTTACAGCAACAGTAGAATATGTAGGGCCTGTTACAGCAACAGTAGAGCATGTAGGGCCTGTTACAGCAACAGTAGAGCATGTAGGGCCTGTTACAGCAACAGTAGAACATGTAGGGCCTGTTACAACAACAGTAGAACATGTAGGGCCTGTTACAACAACAGTAGAACATGTAGGGCCTGTTACAACAACAGTAGAACATGTAGGGCCTGTTACAACAACAGTAGAACATATAGGGCCTGTTACAGCAACAGTAGAACATGTAGGGCCTGTTACAGCAACAGTAGAACATGTAGGGCCTGTTACAACAACAGTAGAACATGTAGGGCCTGTTACAGCAACAGTAGAACATGTAGGGCCTGTTACAGCAACAGTAGAACATGTAGGGCCTGTTACAACAACAGTAGAACATGTAGGGCCTGTTACAACAACAGTAGAACATGTAGGGCCTGTTACAGCAACAGTAGAACATGTAGGGCCTGTTACAGCAACAGTAGAGCATGTAGGGCCTGTTACAGCAACAGTAGAGCATGTAGGGCCTGTTACAGCAACAGTAGAGCATGTAGGGCCTGTTACAACAACAGTAGAACATGTAGGGCCTGTTACAACAACAGTAGAACATGTAGGGCCTGTTACAACAACAGTAGAACATGTAGGGCCTGTTACAACAACAGTAGAACATGTAGGGCCTGTTACAGCAACAGTAGAGCATGTAGGGCCTGTTACAGCAACAGTAGAATATGTAGGGCCTGTTACAGCAACAGTAGAACATGTAGGGCCTGTTACAGCAACAGTAGAACATGTAGGGCCTGTTACAGCAACAGTAGAACATGTAGGGCCTGTTACAGCAACAGTAGAACATGTAGGGCCTGTTACAGCAACAGTAGAACATGTAGGGCCTGTTACAGCAACAGTAGAACATGTAGGGCCTGTTACAGCAACAGTAGAACATGTAGGGCCTGTTACAACAACAGTAGAACATGTAGGGCCTGTTACAACAACAGTAGAACATGTAGGGCCTGTTACAGCAACAGTAGAACATGTAGGGCCTGTTACAGCAACAGTAGAGCATGTAGGGCCTGTTACAGCAACAGTAGAACATGTAGGGCCTGTTACAGCAACAGTAGAACATGTAGGGCCTGTTACAGCAACAGTAGAACATGTAGGGCCTGTTACAGCAACAGTAGAACATGTAGGGCCTGTTACAGCAACAGTAGAACATGTAGGGCCTGTTACAGCAACAGTAGAACATGTTGGGCCTGTTACAGCAACAGTAGAACATGTAGGGCCTGTTACAGCAACAGTAGAACATGTAGGGCCTGTTACAGCAACAGCAGAACATGTAGGGCCTGTTACAGCAACAGCAGAACATGTAGGGCCTGTTACAGCAACAGTAGAACATGTAGGGCCTGTTACAGCAACAGTAGAACATGTAGGGCCTGTTACAGCAACAGTGGAACATGTAGCCTAGGCTGGCTACTTAACTACAGGACATTTTGAGTGCACCGTACAGCAATGCTGCATTCAACTGCACTGGTGATCCATGCTGTGCAAAAAAATGAAAAACATGTTTGAAGTTTAAATGTTACAACATCTTATAGCTGCATTTTTGATATTTTGAAGTTATTAAATACTTTTTGTTTAGTCGCATATTTTGCACATCTGCAAGCATAGCAGCAAAGGCTGAATAAATATTATTTTTTGTTTTAATTTTAAAACGCTATATACAGCATCCTGTGGACATTTATAAAGGGACACGTTTTTTTCTAATAAAACAATGTCCAGTTTGGGTCGCAGTTGCACATGTAAAATACAATTATTATTTTTTTCACTGATTTATTCTCCTCATTGTTTTTCACTGCTTACAGCTAGAGATGCAGGTGTCATTTGGTTAGCTAGCAAGAAATGTGAATTGCTTTGCTAGCTATTCTGAACATGAATGACTGTTATCCACAATTAGCATATCTGTTGTCAGTCAAATGTATTTGTCAGGCAGGCAAGTTCCCTTTCAGTTGTCAAAACGTGGGTTGGGACAAGCGTGCATTGGCAGGCAAACTGCAGGAGGACGAGCAGGCTACTGTTCCCCATCATTTATCAGTGCAGTTGACCGCCAACTAGCTGGAAAAGTTTGATGGCATTTATCTAGTGTTACCTCGTTAGAATTTAGCGCATCTCACTCTGGCTAGCATTAGTTGTTGATCTTGTTGTTGTTGTGCATAGGCTCTGTCCATCAGTTGCCTATCTTTTAATGGTGTTTTATCAATAGGACTGTACATTTCCCAAATGTAAGGACTCTCGTGGTATTTGCAGAAATCCATTCAGGTGTGGCTTTTGGCAAGTGTATGATGGCAGGCCCATGCGGCAAATGGTATAGGCCTAATGTAGCTCTGATTGGCTATATATAGCCCACCGGTCTGTGTAGACTCTGGTCCTGGACAAGACAGATGTTTTTATTAGGTTTTATTTACTGCATTGTCTATTAATTGTCCAAACGAACAGCTGTTTTCCCACTCTATATTGCTACAGAATTTTCACAAATTCCCTTTTTTTTTTTTTTTTTTTTTTACTATTTTCTACATTGTAGAATAATAGTGAAGACATCAAAACTATGAAATAACACATGAAATCATGTAGTAACCAAAAAAGTATTAAACAAATCAAAATATATTTTTGATTCTTCCAAGTAGCCACCCTTTGCCTTCAAATCAAATGTATTTATATAGCCCTTCTTACATCAGTTGATATCTCGAAGTGCTGTACAGAAACCCAGCCTAAAATCTCAAACTGCAAGCAATGCAGGTGTAGAAGCACGGTGGCTAGGAAAAACTCCCTAGAAAGGCCAAAACCTAGGAAGAAACCTAGAGTGGAACCAGGCTATGAGGGGTGGCCAGTCCTCTTCTGGCTGTGCCGGGTGGAGATTATAACAGAACATGGCCAAGATGTTCAAATGTTCATAAATGACCAGCATGGTCAAATAATAATAATCACAGTAGTTGTCGAGGGTGCAACAAGTCAGCACCTCGAGTAAATGTCAGTTGGCTTTCCATAGCCGATCATTGAGAGTATCTCTACCGCTCCTGCTGTCTCTAGAGTTGAAAACAGCAGGTCTGGGACAGGTAGCACGTCCGGTGAACAGGTCAGGGTTCCATAGCCGGAGGCAGAACAGTTGAAACTGGAGCAGCAGCACGGCCAGGTGGACTGGGGACAGCAAGGAGTCATCATGCCAGGTAGTCCTGAGGCATGGTCCTAGTGCTCAGGTCCTCCGAGAGAGCAAGAAAGAGAGAATTAGAGTGAACATACTTAAATTCACACAGGACACCGGATAAGACAGGAGAAATACTCCAGATATAACAGACTGACCCTAGCCCCCCGACACAAACTACTGCAGCATAAATACTGGAGGCTGAGACAGGAGGGGTCAGGAGACACTGTGGCCCCATCCGACGATACCCCCGGACAGGGCCAAACAGGCAGGGTATATCCCCACCCACTTTGCCAAAGCACAGCCCCCACACCACTAGAGGGAAAACTTCAACCACCAACTTACCATCCTGAGAAAAGGCAGAGTATAGCCCACAAAGATCTCCGCCACGGCACAACCCAAGGGGGGCGCCAACCCAGACAGGAAGACCATGTCAGTGACTCAACCCACTCAAGTGATGCACCCCTCCTAGGGACGGTATGGAAGAACACCAATAAGCCAGTGACTCAGCCCCTGTAATAGGGTTAGAGGCAGAGAATCCCAGTGGCGAGAGGGGAACCGGCCAGGCAGAGACGGCAAGGGCGGTTCGTTGCTCCAGAGCCTTTCTGTTCACCTTCACACTCCTGGGCCAGACTACACTCAATCATAGGACCAACTGAAGAGATGAGTCTTCAGTAAAGACTTAAAGGTTGAAACCGAGTCTGCGTCTCTCACATGAGTAGGCAGACCATTCCATAAAAATGGAGCTCTATAGGAGAAAGCCCTGCCTCCAGCTGTTTGCTTAGAAATTCTAGGGACAATTAGGAGGCCTGCATCTTGTGACCGTAGCGTACGTGTAGGTATGTACGGCAGGACAAAATCGGAAAGATGGGTAGGAGCAAGCCCATGTAATGCTTTGTAAGTTAGCAGTAAAACCTTGAAATCAGCCCTTGCCTTAACAGGAAGCCAGTGTAGGGAGGCTAGCACTGGAGTAATATGATCACATTTTTTGGTTCTAGTCAGGATTCTAGCAGCCGTATTTAGCACTAACTGAAGTTTATTTAGTGCTTTGTCCGGGTAGCCGGAAAGTAGAGCATTGCAGTAGTCCAACCTAGAAGTAACAAAAGCATGGATTACTTTTTCTGCATCATTTTTGGACAGAAAGTTTCTGATTTTTGCAATGTTACGTAGATGGAAAAAAGCTGTCTTTGAAACAAGAACATCTTGATATGTTCTTCAAAAGAGAGATCAGGGTCCAGAGTAACGCCAAGGTCCTTCACCGTTTTATTTGAGACTACAACCATCAAGATTAATTGTCAGATTCAACAGAAGATCTCTTTGTTTCTTGGGACCTAGAACAAGCATCTCTGTTTTGTCCGAGTTTAAAAGTAGAAAGTTTGCAGCCATCCACTTCCTTATGTCTGAAACACAGGCTTCTAGCGAGGGCAATTTTGGGGCTTCACCATGTTTCATTGAAATGTACAGCTGTGTGTCGTCCGCATAGCAGTGAAATTTAACATTATGTTTTCGAATGACATCCCCAAGAGGTAAAATATATAGTGAAAACAATAGTGGTCCTAAAACCGAACCTTGAGGAACACCGAAATTTACAGTTGATTTGTCAGGAGAAACCATCCCCAGAGACAAACTGATATCTTTCCGACAGATAAGATCTAAACCAGGCCAGAACTTGTCCTTGTAGACCAATTTGGGTTTCCAATCTCTCCAAAAGAATGTGGTGATCGATGGTATCAAAAGCAGCACTAAGATCTAGGAGCACGAGGACAGATGCAGAGCCTCGGTCTGACGTCATTTACCACCTTCACAAGTGCAGTCTCAGTGCTACGATGGGGTCTAAAACCAGACTGAAGCGTTTCGTATAGATTGTTTGTCTTCAGGAAGGCAGTGAGTTGCTGCGCAACAGCTTTTTCTAAACTTTTTGAGAGGAATGGGAGATTCGATATAGGCCGATAGTTTTTTATATTTTCTGGGTCAAGGTTTTGCTTTTTCAAGAGAGGCTTTATTAGTGGCACTTTTAGTGAGTTTGGTAAACATCCGGTGGATAGAGAGCCGTTTATTATGTTCAACATAGGAGGGCCAAGCACAGGAAGCAGCTCTTTCAGTAGTTTAGTTGGAATAGGGTCCAGTATGCAGCTTCAAGGTTTAGAGGCCATGATTATTTTCATCATTGTGTCAAGAGATATAGTCCTAAAACACTTTAGTATCTCCCTTGATCCTAGGTCCTGGCAGAGTTGTGCAGACTCAGGACAATGGAGCTTTGGAGGAATACGCAGATTAAAAGAGGAGTCCGTAATTTGCTTTCTAATGATCATGATCTTTTCCTCAGAATTTCATGAATTTATTACTGCTGAAGTGAAAGCCATCCTCTCTTGGGGAATGCTGCTTTTTAGTTAGCTTTGTGACAGTATCAAAAAGAAATTTCGGATTGTTCTTATTTTCCTCAAATAAGTTGGAAAAATAGGATGATCGAGCAGCAGTGAGGGCTCTTCAATACTGTACGGTACTGTCTTTCCAAGCTAGTCGGAAGACTTCCAGTTTGGTGTGTTCTTGACAGCTTTGGCCGGTACTGTACGTCATTCCCAAACATTCTATATGAATTTATGAAAACGTGAAAATGGCTGATTGCGCGCTTGTCAGAAATGTAACAAAAAGTGTAGTTCATCCTGGGGGTGTCTATGACCAGATTTGAATACATTCTCATGTTTCTAAAATGCTGTCCTTTGCACTTTTTAAGCATAAAGTATGTTTTGTGTGCACTACGTCATCACACACTAATTTTGATCTGCAACAGTTTGGTGGAAACACCACTGGAAACACCACTGGTGGGAAAAGGTGCATATTTTCTTTGTGGATTTTAGAATATACAACCTAGCTTGTGACCATGTATAGCACCTTCTTGTGACTGTGACATAGTAGTCTTAGTTTGTTCCTCTCTAAATGTAGTCTGGGAAATAACTTGGAATAGAACAAACCAACCCCCTTTTGGAAAGAGAAAATGACTCTCACTCACACCCTCTTTCTCTCCTTTCGCTCTCGTCTCATTCTTGTGCTCTTTCTCACTCTCTCGCAGTTTCTTTCTTGCCTTCTCTCTTTTTAATTTCTCTCACACACTTTCTTTTTCTCTCTCGCCCGCCAGCTCTCTCTCTCTCTCTCTCTCTCTCTCTCCCTCTCCCTCTCTCAGAATAGGGCCTGCCCTCCATAGCAGCCTCTGTCAGGATAAAAACATTCCACTGTTAGGTCTCTGTTGAAATAACAAGAGCGCTAAACAATTGGGCCAAGGTCTTCTCCACGCTACTCACTCTCACCCATTGTGTCGTTTTTTATTAATGAGTATCGTTATGGGTTGTAACCCACTTTCCCTTTGGTCCTGGATCCATCCCATCGACCAAAGTAGTTTAACTTGCATTCTTGCATAAATATGTATTACTATCCCTACATGCCTATTCATCAACTGTACCATACTAATCCACTTACCATCCATTAGAATAATTGTGTCCTCATTTGCACCCATTTGGTTGATTTGTAGATTGTGATGCTGATTCTTATTTATTTCTGCGGTTGACCAGCGTGGATTGTGTTAGATAAGCTTCAGGATTTTGCAGAGGTTTCTGCAAAACCGATCCATCCCTGCGTGTAATATTCATGACAGAATCTATGTTTTAGTGCTTTATTTGGGGTTGGTGGTGGTGAGCAGCGACTGGCTTCTTCCTGGGGCTTTCATCTATACATATATAGGGGAAACACTGCAACCCATAAGTGATGTAGCCCTGTTACATCAGCATTACAGCCACAGGCAGTAACCCCACAGACGGTCTGACTCCACATTTCAATTGAAATGTGACGCACACCTATTTAGGTACTAATGGTTTTTGCTTAGTTAAATGTAATCCCTTTAAAACCCGACGCTTCCTATACTTGCATCACATTGCAATGGGATTCAGAGGATTTAAACCTACTTTATTGCCCCAGCCTTGCAGCTGGGGTTTATCACACTGTGCTTCCCGAATGGAACCCTATTCCCTATATAGTGCAATACTTTTGACCAGGACCCGATGAAACCCTATTCCCTATATAGTGCACTACTTTGGACCGTGGCCCTATGGAACCCTATTCCCTATATAGTGCACTACTTTTGACCAGGACCCTATGGAACCCTATTCCCTATATAGTGCACTACTTTGGACCGTGGCCCTATGGAACCCTATTCCCTATATAGTGCACTACTTTTGACCAGGACCCTATGGAACCCTATTCCCTATATAGTGCACTACTTTGGACCGTGGCCCTATGGAACCCTATTCCCTATATAGCGCACTACTTTTGACCAGGGCCCTATGGAACCCTATTCCCTATATAGCGCACTACTTTTGACCAGGGCCTATATGGCACTATGGGGATAGGGTGCCATTGGGGACAGTGACAAAGATGAAATAAGTTTTAGTGGAAAGAAGGCATCAAACAACTATTTCTTTATTAGTGGGACTTGCATTGAGCTGGATGTATAATTTGTAGAAAGTGACTTTTTGGACCTGAATGCCAAAACATTCAAGAGGTAAAGGTGCTGAAAGTTGATCCCCTGCCACCATACTGTGAGACATAGAAACATCAATCACTGGAAAGGATAAACGGGTGAGATGGCTAACATTTTTAAAAGCTTACACACAAGGTTGGCAAACTATTTTTATAATTTCTTAAGTTTTAAAATACAAATGTTGACATTTTTTCACAGCAAAAAAAATCCTACCGATTTTAAAAAAATAAAAAAACGTTTAGTAAATTCCTCAAATACATGTTTATTATGTTGTAGTGTAAACTACTTTACATCTGAGGTGTTTGTTGTGCCCACCATTGGTTGAGTCATAACATTCTTTTGAATAGAGGGTGGGTGATATGTTTTGGCTGATAAATGTAATAAAATGGACATTTTTAGCTTTTCAAATGGTACCATAAACATGGTTGGAGATCCACACATCAGAGAATAACTATCTGTTGTAAATTATACTGTCAATCCTCCATAGAAAACCTATTGAAATATAGATAATGGAATGGACATGACCATTTTTAAATTGACATTCGACAGTGGGTGGACCTGCGGCCGTCTTATAGACAGCTCAATTCCGGAATTGCGTTTAACAAACCATGACTCTATGCACAAGGACTACTTTTAACAATGTACGCTGGACATTTTTACAATAACGTTTACTGGAAGAACTGTGCATATGCAAAGTTTGGTAACAAGAATTTCGGTAAAACCTCCCTTTTATATCCACGTTTTCAAAAAACTCTTAAATATCTGCTCTGACTTAAGATTCAACGATGTATACAGAAAGAATGGTTTCAGCTATGACGTGACACACATCTATTTTGGTTATTGAACTACAGTAAGTGAAGGTGAAGTGGATTTACACCTGGTAACTAAATTTCTGTAACATAATTTTATCATGGGTCCCTGATGCATAAGAAATTAATTAATATCATTCTCTTCATGGTGATGTATCCTAAATGGGTACACAAAAGGTATACATATGAAATATCATCCTTTTGCTTATTTGGGTATTATTTTACACACTATTATATGCTGCTATTTTTTTAATGAGCTCTGCCCTCAAACAAGACCAAATTTGGTTGGTCTGAACCAATCAAAGATGTCTGTTTCACAAGTTTGGACAGCATAGTAAAGTACAATACAGTATATTATAGTGTACTCAAATGTAGAGTGCTCTACTGTGTACTGAACTCTACTGTAAGATATACTTCATCGGCCATTTACATAAAACCATTTTTTTTGTGGCGTCAGCATACAAATACACAACACTATTACATGCAGTACTGAAAACTTGAAAGTCACACAGTTACATATTTACATACTGTATTCAAAGCCTGCAGCCTACAGTCCCACCGTGGTATTGGGCCTGCATCTGTCCCCTGTCCCACTGGTTCAGCAGCTTTATGGCTGATGGAACAACTTACCCTGCTTCTATTAACATTGGGCAAGATTTTGTGTGGGGTCCTCTATGATGCACTTCGCCTTGTCCGTTGCCCGTTAATTATAGAGACAATGAATTCCCCCCCCACTCCCGCACTGCAAACTCGGCACAAACTGTTCTCCATTTTGGGAGCAAATTTGTTTTCAGCACTTTTATTTCCATGACTGATCAAAACTAGTTTTTCCTCATGGCTCTGTCTTGTCTCTCTGCAGGAGACGTATGGTGAGCAATGTTTGGAACATCAAATCGCAATAAAATCACAGTATCAAATCCCATATATAATGACCAAAAATATAAACGCAACATGTAAAGTGTTGGTTTCATATACTGCAATAAAAACATCTCAAATGTTCCATATGCACAAAGCTTATTTCTCTCGAATTGTGTGCACATACACTATATATACTAAAGTATGTAGACGCCCCTTCAAATGAGTGGATTTGGCTATTTCAGCCACATTGCTGACGGGTGTATAAAATCAAGCTCATTGCAATGCAATTTCCATAGACAAACATTGGCAGTAGATTGGCCTTACGGAAGAGCTCAGTGTGACTTTCAACGTGGCACCGTCATAGGATACCACGTTTTCAAGACGTCAGTTCGTCAAATTTCTGCCACGCTAGAGCTGCCGCGGTCAGTTAAGTGCTCTTTATTGTGAAATGGAAACGTCTAGGAGCAACAACTGCTCAGTCGGGAAGTGGTAGGCCACATAAGGTCTTTAGAATGGGACCATCGAGTGCTGAAGCGCGTAGTGCATTGAAGTCATCTGTCCTTGTTTGCAAAACTCCCCAAGTTCCAAATGTCAGCACAAGAGCTGTTAGTCGGGAGCTTCATGAAATGGGTTTCCATGGCTGAGCAGCCGCACACAAGCCTGAGATAACCGTGCGCAATGCCAAGCGTCGGCTGGAGTGGTGTAAATCTCGCCGCCATTGGAATCTGGAGTGATGAATCACGCGTCACCATCTGGCAGACAAATCTGGGTTTGGTGGATGCCAAGAGAACACTACCTGCCCGAATGCATTGTGCCAACTAAAGTTTGGTGGAGGAATAATGGTCTGGGGCTGGTTTTCATGGTTTGGGCCCCTTAGTTCCAGTGAAGGGAAATCTTAATGCTACAGCATACGATGCCATTCTAGACAATTCTGTGCTTCCAACTTTGTGGCAAGAGTTTGGGGAAGGCATTTACCGTTTCAGCATGACAATGTCCCTGTGCACAAAACGAGGTCTATACAGAAATGGTTTGTCAAGATCGGTGTGGATGAACTTGACTGGCCTGCACAGAGCCCTGACCTCAACCTGACCCATTACACCTTTGGGATGAATTGGAACGGCAACTGTGAGCCAGGCCTAATTGACCAACCTCACTAATGCTCTTGTAGCGTGGAAGGCTGTTATAGCAGCGACGGGGGGACAAACTCTATATTAATGCCCATAATTTTGGAATGAGATGTTCGACGAGCAGCTGTCCACATACTTTTGGTCATGTATTTGTTTACATGCCTGTTAGTGAGCATTTCTGCTTTGCCAATATAATCCATCCACTTGACAGGTGTGGGAAATGAAGATGCTATTTAAACAGCATGATTATTACACAGGTGAACCTTGTGCTTGGGACAACTGTACATTTTCGAGTGGCCTTTTTTATCTCAACACAATGCCACATATGTCTCAAGTTGAGGGAGCCTGCAATTGGCATCCTAACAAAAAACGATCAATCTAGACAATACCCCATAATGACAAAGCAAAAACAGGTTTTTAGATTTTCTAATTTATAAAAAATAAAATCACATTCACAGTTGAAGTCGGAAGTTTACATACACCTTAACCAAATACATTTAAACTCAGTGTTTCACAATTCCTGACATTTAATCCTAGTAAAAATTCCCTGTCTTAGCTCCGTTAGGATCACCACTTTATTTTAAGAATGAAATGTCAGAATAATAGTGATTTTTATTTAATTTCTTTCATCACATTCCAGTGGGTCAGAAGTTTACATACACTCAATTAGTATTTGGTAGCATTGCCTTCAAATTGTTTAACTTGGGTCAAACGTTTTGTGTATCCTTCCACAAGCTTCCCACAATAAGTTGGGTGAATTTTGGCCCATTCCTCCTGACAGAGCTGGTGTAACTGAGTCAGGTTTGTAGGCCTTGCTCACACACACTTTTTCAGTTCTGCCCACAAATTGTCTATAGGATTGAGGTCAGGGCTTTGATGGCCACTCCAATACCTTGACTTTGTTGTCCTTAAGCCATTTTGCCACAACTTTGGAAGTATGCTTGGGGTCATTGTCCATTTGGAAGACCCATTTGCAACCAAGCTTTAACTTCCTGACTGATGTCTTGAGATGTTGCTTCAATATATCCACATCATTTTCCTCCCTCATGATACCATCTATTTTGTGAAGTGCACCAGTCCCTCCTGCAGCAAAGCACCCCCACAACATGATGCTGCCAGCCCCGTGCTTCACGGTTGGGATGGTGTTCTTCGGCTTGCAAGCGTCCCCCTTTTTCCTCCAAACATAATGCTGGTCATTATGGCCAAACAGTTCTATTTTTGTTTCATCAGACCAGAGGACATTTCTCCAAAAAGTACGATCGTTGTCCCCATGTGCAGTTGCAAACCGTAGTCTGGCTTTTTTTATGGTGGTTTTGGAGCAGTGGCTTCTTTCAGGTAATGTTGATATAGGACTCGTTTTACTGTGGATATAGATACTTTTGTACCCGTTTCCCCCAGCATCTTCACAAGGTCCTTTGCTGTTCTGGGATTGATTTGCGCTTTTCGCACCAAAGTAAGTTCATCTCTAGGAGACAGAATGCGTCTCCTTCCTGAGCGGTATGATGGCTGCGTGGTCCCATGGTGTTTATACTTGCGTACTATTGTTTGTACAGATGAACGTGGTACCTTAAGGCGTTTGGAAATTGCTCCCAAGGATGAACCAGACTTGTGGAGGTCTTGGCTGATTTTGATTTTCCCATGATGTCAAGCAGAGGCACTGAGTCTGAAAGTAGGCCTTGAAATACATCCACAGGTACACCTCCAATTATGTCAATTAGCCTATCAGAAGCTTCTAAAGACATGACATCATTTTCTGAAATTTTCCAAGCTGTTTAAAGGCACAGTCAACTTAGTGTATGTAAACTTCTGACCCACTGCAATTGTGATACAGTGAATTATAAGTGAAATAATCTGTCTGTAAACAATTGTTGGGAAAATTACTTGTGTCATGCACAAAGTAGATGTCCTGACCGACTTGCCAAAACTATAGTTTGTTAACAAGGAATTTGTGGTGGAAAAACAAGTTTTAATGACTCCAACCTGAGTGTATGTAAACTTCTGACTTCAACAGTACATAAGTATTCAAACCCTTTACCCAGTACTTTTGTTGAAGCACCTTTGGCAGCAATTACATACAGCCTCGAGTCTTCTTGGGTAGGAAGCTATAAGCTTGGCACACCTGTATTTTGGGGGGGGGGGGGGGGGTTCTCCCATTTCTCTCTGCAGATCCCCTCAAGTGCTGTCAGGTTGGGTGGGGAGGGTTGCTGCACAGCTATATTCAGGTCTCTCTAGAGATGTTCAATTCCGGGCTTTGGCTGGGCCAATCGAGGACATTCAGAGACTTGTCCTGAAGCGACTCCTGTGTTGTCTTGGTTGTGTGCTTAGGGTCGTTGTCCTGTTGGAAGATGAACCTTCACCCCAGTCTGAGGTCCTGAGCGCTCTGGAGCAGATTTCCATCAAGGATCTCTGTACTTTTCTCTGTTCATCTTTGCCTCGATCTTGACTAGTCTCCCAGTCCCTGCTGCTGAAAAACAACCCTACAGCATGATGCTTCCACCACCATAGGGATGGTGCCAGGTTTCCTACAGACTTGACGCTTGGCACATCATAGAGTCCATGCCTCGATGATATGAAGTTGATTGAATGTAGACCCTACATTGTCTAGACTTGTTTTCTGGTCTTGCCTCATTTGACTGTATGAAATGAATTCAAATAGGTTTTTCCCAAGCAGAGCTTTAAGCCACGTCTTTAGTGGAACACATTAGTTCTGCAGTTAAACTACTGTAAATGAGGCATGTCTATGAGAGTCCTAATTGACACCCTATTCCCTATTTAGTGCATTACTTATGAGAAATTCCATATTAAGGCCAACCTGCTCATGGAAAAACAAAATCCCTTAATTCCTTATTAAACTACTTAAAGATTTACATTGAATGTGTGTATTTTGAAGTAAAGACTACATTTTTTTTTTTTAGTTTTTTTTTTACAACAAGGTAGGATGGAAAGGCTCTTTTTCCAGTCAACCAGAATTCATAGCTTTTGACAATGGGCTCACACAACTTGTTTTGATACTCCCATCTGTCCCCCTGTGTTTCTGACCCAGTCGGAAGGTTAATGAATCAATAAAGAAATGTTTGTCCATTCCGTGCTATTATAGAAAGAACACTGATTTGGACAGGCAGTGCCACATCCGTAATGTTTTTTTGAGGAGAGGTTGTTATTGTCGACTCATTTTGAGTATGATTGAATGCAAACTTGCTGTGCAAAGTTAACTTTCATCAAGAGCTTAGGTGTGTGTGTGTGTGATTGGTTTCCTTTCTCTCTTTGTCAGTACTCGTTCTAAGCGTAACGGATGTGACCATTACGGACAAGCTAGCGGGCAATTTTTATCTGTGTGTGTGATCTATCTATACTCCCGTTCTCATATGAACTGCAATCATGCCTTGTTCTGCTAACTGGAGCATTGCATGTGATCACATGGCATAATAAAGGTCTGATATTTTATTTTTATCCAGAAACCTTCACTGGTCATACTGAGTTTAACTTCCTGAGTAACTACGGGTACCCCCCAGTGGCAATCTTGGTCTGTGTAGTCTGCCCTGTGCATGCTTGTTAACTGCAACTGGCAAGCCTTAGGTGATTTTACAATCTGACAACAAATGTATACTAAAATACAAACACTATTCCACTGGTAGGTTATAATTTAATGTTTTTTTATTTTTTTTTACACCATTTCACATGACACAAATGAAGTTTAACCCTTCATAGGAAAGACATCAACATAATGACATACGCCAATATATAGTAGAGATGATCAAGGATGAGTGAAGAATGAGTCCATCTAGCTCAAATAAACAAGGGAATGAAATGCGTATCAGTTCCTGAGTCTAGGCTTAGAGGTATACACTCAGACTCTGTCGGTCGATCGATCGATCGATCGATCGACAGAGTCTAGGAGCCAAGATGATTTGGATGGACTCCTGTAGAGCATCTTCTGTTTCCAAAAGGCATCAAATGAATCTATGAAAGTGATTCCAACAGTGCTACAGTGTGGTGTGTGTGTGTCCAGATGTGTATTGCCAGTAGCCTGCTGAATATTTCACATCCACGGCTCAACGATGGTACCTTACCTGAGATAATTGGCCACTTTAAAAAAAAATAATAATAATCTTGCATTGCTAGAATCAGTTCTTTTAAAATACATTTTCAGAAGTTCTGAGCTAGCCCTCCTGATGTCGTTTGACCCCACATTTTTCTTTAAAAAAAAATGTATTTCACCTTTATTTAACCAGGTAGGCCAGTTGAGAACAAGTTCTCATTTACAACTGCGACCTGGCCAAGATAAAGCAAAGCAGTGCGACAAAAAAACAACAGAGTTACACATGGAATAAACAAACGTACAGTCAATAACAATAGAAAAATCTGTGTATAGTGTGTACAAATGAAGTAAGGAGGTAAGGCAATAAATAGGCCAATAGTGGCGAAGTAATTTCAATTTAGCAATTTACACTGAAGTGATATGTACAGATGAGGATGTGCAAGTAGAAATACTGGTGTGCTAAAGAGCAGAAAAACAAATATGGGGATGAGGTAGGTAGTTGGTTAGATGGGCTATTTACAGATGGGCTGTGTACAGCTGCAGCAATCGGTAAGCTGCTCTGACAGCTGACACTTAATGTTAATGAGGGAGATATGTCTCCAATTTCAGTGATTTTCTTTTGCAATTCATTCCAGTCATTGGCAGCAGAGAACTGGAAGGAAAGGCGGCCAAATGAGGTGTTGTCTTTGGGGATGACCAGTGAAATATACCTGCTGGAGCTCGTGCTACGGGTGGGTGTTGCTATGGTGACCAGTGAGCTGAGATAAGGTGGACCCTTACCCAGCAAAGTCCCATAGACGACCTGGAGCCAGTGGGTTTGGCAACGAATATGTAGCGAGGACCAGCCAACGAGAGCATACAGGTTGCAGTGGTGGGTAGTATATGGGGCTTTGGGGACAAAATGGATGGCACTGTAATAGACTGCATCCAATTTGCTGAGTAGGGTATTGGAGGCTATTTTGTAATGACAGTTTTACGAGGGTATACTTGGCAGCATGAGTGAAGGAGGCTTTGTTGCGAAATAGGACGCCGATTCGAGATTTAACTTTGGATTGGAGATGCTTAATGTGAGTCTGGAAGGAGAGTTTAGTCTAGCCAGACACCTAGGTATTTGTAGTTGTCCACATATTCTAAGTCAGAACCATCCAGAGTAGTGATGCTAGTCGGGCGTGCGGGCAGCGATCGGTTGAAGAGCATGCATTTCGTTTTACTAGCATTTAAGAGCAGTTGGAGGCTTCGGAAGGGGTGTTCTATGGCGTTGAAGCTCGTTTCGGAGGTTAGTTAACACAGTGTCCAAAGAAGGGCCAGAAGTATACAGAATGGTGTCGTCTGCGTAGAGGTGGATCAAAGAATCACCAGCAGCAAGAGCGACATCATTGATATATACAGAAAAGAGAGTCGGCCCGAGAATTGAACCCTGTGGCACCCCCATAGACTGCCAGAGGTCTGGACAACAGGCCCTCCGATTTGACACACTGAACTCAATCTGAGAAGTAGTTGGTGAACCAGGCGAGGCGGTCATAAGAGAAACCAAGGCTGTTGAGTCTGCAAATAAGAATACGGTGATTGACGACAACAACAACAAAAAATACTGAATATTTACATGAGACAAAAACAAACACGTCTTACTGCTGCGCCATCTTGGAAATTCTGATTACATGGATTACGACAGCGTCAGTTCCCGGCATCTGTCATAAAACAGTCGGAAGCAGCCTTGTAATGTCCTGTACTCGTGCTCCAGGATAGCACAAGGTTTTTGCCCTGGGAACCAATATGTTTCTTACAATAGAACTGCAGATGACGACAGTTGGTGCAATGGCTGAGGAGGTCCGGCCATTCTTTCGCCTTGAGGGATTTTTGAAACCCCTCGAGGACCGAAGGGCTGCGGGGCCCCCGCCAGCAGTAGCATCCATCATGGATGATGAGTGGACTGGAGTCTGACAGCCTCACGGTCTGAGGGTGGGAGCTCTAGGTTCGCTACTTGTTTGCGAAGAATAGCCACTTCGCCCCTGTAGTCCTCTGCGAGCAACAGTTGCTACATTGAAAGGCTGGGCGGTCCACATTGTCCAGGAATAAAGCAAAATAAAGACAGCTCCTGCAGCGTTGAAAACGTACAATGGCGACCTCCGTTTGAGAAAGCTGGCTAGCTGGGCTTCAGTGTCTCTCGCCTTACAGGGAATTCTTAACTAAGTGAACAAAACAGCTTACACAAATTGCAAAAGCCGAAATGTGCCCTTTTTAAATCCTCACAGCGGTGAGCACTAAAGCAGTGTCTTTGCACGTACTGTTGGTAGCAGCATCGGCTAACCATGGTAGCTACACAACGCAGTTCCAGCCAGGTCAGATTACAGGGAAAAAAGCAACAGGCAGCAGGGAATACAGCCACAATTAGCATGGGACACCTTCATGGTCCATAAGGGCTAACCACGCTAGCTTGATACTGATAGTCCCATCCATAAGGGCTAACCCTGCTAGCTTGATACTGATAGCTCCCAGCTAGGATGGTAGCTTGAGACTGATAGCTCCCAGCTAGGATGGTAGCTTGAGACTGATAGTCCCATCCATAAGGGCTAACCACGTCGCGGACTGTGTTCAAGCTGTTTGTGGGAAACCCTGCTAGCTTGATACTGATAGTCCCATCCATAAGGGCTAACCCTGCTAGCTTGATACTGATAGCTCCCAGCTAGGATGGTAGCTTGAGACTGATAGCTCCCAGCTAGGATGGTAGCTTGAGACTGATAGTCCCATCCATAAGGGCTAACCACGTCGCGGACTGTGTTCAAGCTGTTTGTGGGAAACCCTGCTAGCTTGATACTGATAGCTACCAGCTAGGCTAATAGCTAGCTACGGCAAACAACTTCAGGCTTTTTGGTCTGGCAGTATCCCGGGACAGATGGTAGAGGTCACAGGTTCTAAAAGTGTATATAAATCAAACTTTGTAAGGAAACAACTTTACAAAAAAATACAACCGAACGTCTCGTTCAGCATGCTGCCACATTTTATGTCTCTCAATTGCGCTTGTTTACAAATACAGTTTACATGAAAGGGGAGGTTAACTTTGCCCCAGACAATCGATCTGAGATCGACTTCAGTTTCAGTCATGGGATTTTTGTTGTTGTTTTAACCCCTGCTAATGTTTTAATAGATTCAGAGTTTATTTGTCACATGGACAGGATACAACTGGTGTTAAACAGGTACAGTGAGATTCTTAACTTGAAAGTTCTTTCCCGTGCCTGGCTACTCAAACTCCTTGCTCCAGCCAAACGCTATACCACTCATGCAGGGGTATTAGAGTGGTTGATGTGGGTTTATACATATAAAGTGACTGGTAGTAGGATATACACAGAGTGTACAAAACATTAGGAACATGAGACTGACCAGATTAAAGCTATGCTCTCTTATTGATGTCACTTGTTAAATCCACTTCAATTAAAGGATTTTCTTTTTTTGAAGCCTTGAGATAATTGAGATGAATTTTGTATGTGTTCCATTAAAATGGGCAAGACAAAATATTTAAGTGCCTTTGTTTGAACAATGGTAGTAGGTGCTAGGTGTGCTGGTTTGTGTCAAGAAGTGCCACGCTGCTGAAATGTTCACGCTTAACAGTTTGTGTATCAAGAATGGTCCACCATCCAAAGAACATCGAGCCAACTTAACACCAACAGTCGGAAGCGTTGGCGTCAACATGGGCCAGCATCCCTGTGGAATGCTTTCGACACCTTGTAGAGTCCATGCCCAGACGAATTGAGGTTGTTCTGAGGGCAAAATGGAGTGCAACTTAATATTAGGAACCTGTTCCTAATGTTTTGTGAAATCAGTTTACATGCAAACAGGGCTGAAAAGTGACTAGTAGAAGGAATATAATAAATACTGACAGTAATATACCAATGGTAATATATAATCTCCGGAAAAAAAGAAACAACCCTTTTTCAGGACCCTGTCTTTCAAAGAATTTGTAAAAATCCAAATATCTTCATTGTAAAGGGGTTAAACACTGTTTCCCATGCTTGTTCAATGAACCATAATCAATTAATGAACATGCACCTGTGGAACAGTCGTTAAGACACTAACAGCTTACAGATGGTAGGCAATTAAGGTCACAGTTAGGAAAACTTGGGACACTAAAGAGGCCTTTCTACTGACTCTGAAAAACACCAAAAGAAAGATGCCCAGGGTCCCTGCTCATCTGCGTGAACGTGCCTTAGGCACGCTGCAAGAAGGCATGAGGACTGCAGATGTGACCAGGGCAATAAATTGCAATGTCTGTACTGTGAGACGCCTAAGACAGCGCTACAGGATGGACAGCTGATCGTCCTCAGAGTGGCAGACAACGTGTAACAACACCTGCACAGGATCGTAACATCTGAACATCACACCTGCGGGACAGGTACAGGATGGCAACAACTGTCCAAGTTACACCAAGAACGCACAATCCCTCCATCAGTGCTCAGACTGTCTGCAATAGGCTGAGAGAGGCTGGACTGAGGGCTTGTAGGCCTGTTGTAAGGCAGGTCCTCACCAGACATCACTGGCAACAACTTCACCTATGGGCACAAAGGACTGACAGGACTGGCAAAAAGTGCTCGTCACTGACGAGTTGCGGTTGTCTCACCAGGGGTGATGGTCGGATTCGTGGTTATCGTCGACGGAATCAGCGTTACACCGAGGCCTGTACTCTCAATCTCAATCCCATTGAGTACTTCTGGGACCTGTTGGATCGGAGGGTGAGGGCTAGGGCCATTCCCCCCCCAGAAATGTGCGGGAACTTGCAGGTGCCTTGGTGGAAGAGTGGGGTAACATCTCACAGCAAGAACTGGCAAATCTGGTGCAGTCCATGAGGAGAAGATGCACTGCAGTACTTAATGCAGCTGGCGGCCACATCAGTAACTCCAATCAAATTTATTTTTCTAGCCCTTCTTACATCAGCTGATGTCACAAAGTGCTGTACAGAAACCCAGCCTAAAACCCCGAACAGGTATAGAAGCACTGACTGTTACTTTTGATTTTGACCCCCCCCCCCCCCCCTTGTTCAGGGACACATTACATTTCTGTTAGTCACATGTCTGTGGAACTTGTTCAGTTTGTCTGTTGAATCTTGTTCTTACAAATATTTACACATGTTAAGTTTGCTGAAAATAAACGTACGCATTTACCAGTGAGAGGACGTTTCTTTCTTTTTTCTGAGTTGACATGTAAACAGGAGTAATATTGACTAGTAGCAGAATAAATAACAACTAATGTAATGACACTCAATAATCAATGGTCAGCAGGGTAATGGTTATTTAATCAATCATTTTAGCAGCAGCGCAGGTTGTCTGAGTGGGTAGAGACCTGTTGACGGGCACAGTCAGTGTGGCTAGTCTATAGTAGAGCAGTAGTTATTAACCGTTTTAACAGTCTAGAAGCTATGCGAGTCTGGTCTGAGCCTTGATGCACCGGTACCGCCTGCCGGACTGTAGCATGGGGGACAGTCCAAGTTTCGGGTGGCTGGAGTCTTTGGTACATTTTTGGGTGCTTCTCGTATATAATAGTCTCCTGTGTTCTTGGAGGGAGTTGTTATTCCTCACACTCCCTGGCTTTTATACGCCGGCGGGCCGCTGCGATACGCCGGCGGGCCGCTGCGATACGCCGGCGGGCCGGGCCGCTGCGATACGCCGGCGGGCCGCTGCGATACGCCGGCTGGCCGCTGCGATACGCCAGCTGGAGGAGAGCACGATATGATGGGAGCCCTAGCCTGTATTACAGTGCTGGTGTTGGGAGTAGTGACACTGCATTCTTTATCCTCTTTCTCTCCTCTCCCTTAGCGGTTTTAAATCTCATGTGGAAGAATGAATCCCATAACATAAGATCTGTTTACAGGAGATCCCCACTCCCTGGAATGACCCCCCCCCCCCCCCCAATTATAACAAACCGCTAAAGTATGTTTTAAATGTATTAGTTATTTCTGTCCCTCAGGGATGATGCAAATCCATGTTGTTTTTTTTTTGTTTTTTTTTTTTTTGTTTGTTTTTTTTGTTATATAAAGCAATATACTGTAAGCCAATGTCCCCACTTAGCACGTTTTTAATAATCTGTGTGTATATTTTCTCCTCCCAGGGACGATGCATGTCTCTCTGGCTGAAGCTCTGGAGGTGCGAGGAGGTCCCCTTCAGGAGGAAGAGGTCTGGGCTGTCCTCAGTCAGAGTGCCGAGAGCCTCCAAGAGCTATTCAGAAGAGGTACGTTGATATAGCAGCCAGAAGAGGACTGGCCACCCCTCATAGCCTGGTTCCTCTCTAGGTTTCTTCCTAGGTTCTAGCCTTTCTAGGGAGTTTTTCCTAGCCACCGTGCTTCTACACCTGCATTGCTTGCTGTTTTGGGGTTTTAGCCTGGGTTTCTCTACAGCACTTTGAGACATCAGCTGATATAAGAAGTGCTTTATAAATAAATATGATTGATTACAGTAATCACAAGATTCATCAAAGTGTCAGTACCCCCTGAGACCAGCCTGTTGAGCATAAAGCGAGTCTGACATTATTCAGTGAAGCTACTGCAGCCACGACATATCGCTAGGTAACCAGAGTTCACTGTGTATACCTTAGGGAGTGAGACTGCTGAGAGCTCGTTGTCCAGACACTTCTGCCAGTGCACACCAGAGAGAGATTCAGAGGTGTGTGTGTGTGTGTGTGTGTGTGTTCGTTGCGTCATCCAGTTCCCCTGGTTTATCTGGTCTGATCGGATGAGTTGAAGCCTTTTATCTTTCTGTCATTCGCTGTTCTTTTTCTTTCTCTCCCTTCTCAGCATAACCATCCTTGTTATGTATCGGTCTCCATTTTGTTTTCCTCACCCCAAACACAAAGCCCACAAAATACCCTCTGTTTTCTTTTGCCTCTCTTTCTATCTCTCTCTAATTTTCATCTCATTTACACATTTCCCAGAAAGTCTATGGTCCTGTTGAGACAGTGACCCAGGATGATGGTTTATTTAAATGACTCATGATTCTTCTCTGCTATGTCTCCATGGCTCCACGGCTCAATGTCTCCATGGCTGTGGTAACTATATATTTTTTATATGCAGTGCATTCAGAAAGTATTAAGACATCTTGACTTTTTCTACATTTTGTTACATTACAGACTTATTCAAAAATGTATTAAATTGTTTTTTTTCCTCATCAATCTACACACTTAACCCATAATGACAAAGCAAAAACAGAATTTTTTCAAATGTATAAAAAAAATGTCAAACTGAAATATCAATCAAATGTATTGATAAAGCCCTTTTTACATCAGCCGATGTCACAAAGTGCTATACAGAAACCCAGCCTAAAACCACAAACAGCAAGCAATGCAGATGTAGAGGCACGGTGGCTAGGAAACACTCCCTAGGAAGAAACCTAGAGTGGAACCAGGCTATGAGGGGTGGCCAGTCCTCTTCTGGCTGTGCCGGGTTGAGATTATAATATGGCCAAGATGTTCATAGATGACCAGCAGGGTCAGATAATAATATGCAGTGGTTGTAGAGGGTACAACAGGTCAGCACCTCAGGAGTAAATGTCAGTTAGCTTTTCATAGCCAATCATTCAGAGTTAGAGACAGCAGGTGTGGTAGAGAGAGTCAAAAACCGCAGGTCCGGGACAAGGTAGCATGTCCGGTGAACAGGTCAGGGTTCCATAGCTGCAGGCAGAACAGTTGAAACTGGAGCAGCAGCACGACCAGGTGGACTTGATATAACATTTACATCAGTATTCAGACCTTTTAATTAGTAGTTTGTTGAAGCACCTTTGGCAGTAATTACAGCCTAGAGTCTTCTTGGGTATGACGCTACCAGCTTTGCACATCTGTATTTGGGGAGTTTCTCCCATTCTTCTCTGCAGGTCCTCTCAAGCTCTGTCAGCGTCGCTGCACAGCTATTATCAGCTCGCCTCAGATGTTAGATGGGTTCAAGTCCAGGCTCTGGCTGGGACACTCAATGACATTCAGAGACTTGTCCCAAAGCCACTCCTGTGTTGTCTTGGCTGTGTGCTTAGGGTTGTTGACCCTTTGGAAGGTAAACCTTCACCCCAGTCTGAGAGCTTTGGAGCAGGTTTTTATCAAGCATCTCTGTACTTTACTCTGTTCATCTTTACATTTACGTCATTTAGCAGACGCTCTTATCCAGAGCGGCTTACAAATTGGTGCATTCACCTTTCCCTCATTCATCTTTCCCTCGATCCTGACTAGTCTCCCAGTCCCTGCCATTGAAAAACCTCCCCACAGCATGATGCTGCCACTACCATGCTTCACTGTAGGGATGGTGCCAGGTTTCATCCATTTGTCATGCTTGGCATTCAGGCCAAAGAGTTCAATTTTGGTTTCGTCAAACCAGACAATCTTGTTTTTCATGGTCTGAGAGTCCTGTAGGTGCCTTTTGGCAAACTCCAAGCGGGCTGTCGTGCCTTTTCCTGAGGAGTAGCTACCGTCTGTACACTCTGCCATAAAGGTCTGATTGGTGGAGTGCTTCAGAGATGGTTGGCCTTATGGAAGGTTCTCCCATCTCCATAGAGAAACTCTGGAGCTTTGTCAGTGACCATCGGGTTCTTGGTCACCTCCCTGACGAAGGCCCTTCTCCCCCGATTACTCAGTTTGGCCGGGTGGCCAGTTCCAGGAGGATTCATAGTGGTTACAAACTTCCATTCAAGAATGATGTTCTTGGGAATCTTCTATGCTGCAGAAATGTTTTTGTACTGTTCCCCAGATCTGTGCCTCGGCACAATCCGGTCTCGGGGCTCTACGGACAACTCCTTTGACCTCATAGCTTGGTTTTTGCTCTGACATGCACTGTCAACTGTGGGACCCTAGATAGACAGGTGTGCCTTTCCAAATCATGTCCAATCAGTTGAATTTACCACAGGTGGACTCCAATCAAAAGTTGTAGAAACATCTCAAGGATGATGAATGGAAGCAGGATGCACCTGAGCTCAATTTCGAGTCTCATAGCAAAGGGTCTGAATACTTATGTAAATAAGGTATTTCTGTTATGTTTTCGCTTTGTCATTATGGGGTATTGTGTGTAAATTGAGGATTTTTTTAAATGCATTTTGGAAAAAGGCTTCAACTTAACAAAATGGGGGGGGTGTCTGAATACATTCTGAATGAACTGTAAATGTATTTTATTACATATGTAAGTACAATTTCATCACAATGCATAATACAATTAATAAATTCACACTCCCCCTTTGTTTTATACACACATACTTGCAAAAAAAGCAGTGCATACAATCAGACAAACTATCAACAAAAATATGTATTAATAAACATTTCACTCATTACTTTATTATTATTATTATTATGATTATGATTTGGATGTGGGAATGCTAGATGTCTCCTTTTGATGTGAAGTAAAATCTTGTCCAAAGGGATCTAGCTTCAATGAACAGAAATATAAACGCAATAATTTGAAAGATTTTTAATGAGTTTATATAAGGAAGTAATTAAATAAATGAATTGGGCCATAAACTATGGATTTCACATGACTGGGAATAAAGATGTACATCTGTTGTTCACAGATACCTTAGTAAAAAGGTAGGGGCATGGATCAGAAAACCAGTCAGTATCTTGTGTGACCAACATTTGCCTCATGCAGGGTGACACATCTCCTTCGCATAGAGTTGATCAGGCTGTTGATTTTGGAATGTTGTCCCACTCCTCTTCAATGGCTGTGCGAAGTTGCTGGAGATTGGCGGGAACTGATGATGCTGTCATGCATGTCGATCCAGAGCATCCCAAACATGCTCAATGGGTGACATGTCTGGTGAGTATGCAGGCCATGGAAGAACTGGGACATTTTCAGCTTCCAGGAATTGTGTACAGATCCTTGCGACATGGGGCTGTGTATTATCATGCTGAAACATGAGGTGATGGTGGCGTGGATGAATGGCACGACAATGGTCCTCAAGATCTCGTCACGGTATCTCTGTGCATTCAAATCGCCATCAATAAAATGAAATTGTGTTTTTTGTTCGTAGCTTATGCCTGCCCATACCATAACCCCACCGCCATCATGTGGCACTCTGTTCACAACGTTGACATCGGCAAACCGCTCACCCACGCAACGCCATCGCTTGAAGCTGGGATTCATCCTTGAAGAGCACACTTCTCCAGCATGCCAGTGGCCATCAAAGGTCAGCATTTGCCAACTGACGTCAGTTACAACACCAAACTGCAGTCAGGTCAACACCCTGGTGAGGACGACAAGCACACAGATGAGCTTACCTGAGACAGTTTCTTACAGTTTCATCAGCAGTCCGGGTGGCTGGTCTGACGATCCCGCAGGCGAAGAAGCCGGATGTGGAGGTCCTGGGCTGACGTGGTTACGGTTGTGAGTCCAGTTAGACGTACTGCCAAATTCTCTCAAAACTACGTTGGTGGCTTATGGTAGAGAAGTGAACATTCAAATCTCTGGCTACATCTCTGGTGGACATTCCTGCAGTCAGCATGCCAATTGCACGCTCCTTCAACTTGAGACATCTGTGGCGTTGTGTTGTGACACAACTGTACATTTTAGTGGCATTTTATTGTCCCCCAGCACAAGGTGCGCCTGTGCAATGATCATGCTGTTGAATCAGCTTCTTGATATGCCACACCTGTCAGGTGGATGGATCATTTTGGCAAAGGAGAAATGCTCACTAACAGGGATGTAAACAAAAAAAATCACAAATTTGAGAGGAATAAGCTTTTTGCACATATGGAACATTTCTGGGATTTTATTTCAGATCATGGGACCAACACTTTACATGTTGCGTTTATATTTTTGTTCAGGGTATATATTTTTGTTCAGTGTATATATTTCATTTATCCGGAGTGTTAAAGTAGGGGGGATGATCTGATTTCAAGAATGTTAGACATTTCTTTGCCGCAAGTGGAGACGGATCAATATATTGATTTCATGGATCTAGTCCCAAACAGAAACAAGCTAGGCATGAGGGATATAAATCTGTTAACTTTCTGAAATTGTGTTGATTACTGATTCCCAAAACATTGAATTAAGATTCCATGTCCACAAACGTGATTAATAAGTACCCTTTTTGCCTCTTACAGCGCCAACAAAGGAAAGACCTTTCGGCATTCATTCTCGCTTTCTGCAGCGTTGCATCATGCTTTGATTCCACACACCCCTCTGATCCTGTGTTACTTTGACCATGCTTTCTACCATGTCTCTGCTGTCTCCTACTGTCTCTCCTCTCTCGTCTTCTCTGCCGTCTCCTCTTCATTCAGCTTTTCCTGGTTGTCCCTCAGTCTCTCTCCTCTACCATCTGTCCTCTATCGTCTCCTACCTCCTCTTCATTCAGCTTTTCCTGGTTGTCCCTCAGTCTCTCTCCTCTACCATCTGTCCTCTATCGTCTCCTACCTCCTCTTTATTCAGCTTTTCCTGGTTGTCCCTCAGTCTCTCTCCTCTACCATCTGTCCTCTATCGTCTCCTACCTCCTCTTTATTCAGCTTTTCCTGGTTGTCCCTCAGTCTCTGAATATCTGTTGCATTTGTTTTTGAAAATGTACCTTATTTGATAAATAAATAAGCTAAAATACAACAGTTTGGTTGAGAGCCAGCTTAATGCAGAACTGACGAGTGTCAGTAACTGGCTCAGACAACAAGCTGTCTCTTCATTTGGGGAAAACGGGGTCCCCTTTATTTGGCTTTAAGCTCAGGCTAGGTAGATCATCAGGTGTTAGTCACGGTTGGTGACACAGCAGTTAAATAGTTAGGCTGTGAACAAGACAGGTTCCCGACAGGGGAGTAATTGCCAAGGTCAACCAGAAAGTGAAGTTTCTAGTCAAAAAGGCCACATTTCTAGAGAGAAAGGGACCTTGAAAACACTTGCAGCAGTGTTCGTGCAGCCTCACTTTGACTGCGTGGTACAGAAGCTCCCATTTGTTCATTTAAGAACGAGCTACAGGCAGCTCAGACTAATGTCAAGGGTCATTCTGAATCTTCTCCCTCGGGCTCTTGTTGGCCCTTCTCAGCTCAGTGAACTACGGTGGCTATCAGTTGATGAAAGAGTCATTCAGCTGATGCTTGGATTAGACCATGAAATCGTGCTTGGTACAGTCCCCCAGTATCTGAAGAGCTGTCTTACTACTGTTAGGGACTGTCATTCCTACACCACGAGAGGCAGTGCTACAAATTTTGTGCCATGTCGATTCAAGTACGGTACGGGCCAGAACACGTTTTTATATGTGGCAGTGGTGGAGTGGAAAAAACTCCATGGCTGAGAAACTGTTTCTGCCAGTCTTTTGGTTCAAACACTCCTGCAAGGCTTGGTTATTGTTGAGATGGCATCCTAGCCAAGTGTAAAGCCACTCTGCACTAATACATACATACATACATACATACATACATACATGCATGCATGCATACATACATACATACATACAGTTGAAGTCGGAAGTTTACATACACCTTACCAAATACATTTAAACTCAGTTTTTCACAATTCCTGACATTTAATCCTAGTAAAAATTCCCTGTCTTAGGTCAGTTAGGATCACCACTTTATTTTAAGAATGTGAAATGTCAGAATAATAGAGTGATTTATTTCAGCTTTTATTTCTTTCATCACATTCCCAGTGGGTCAGAAGTTTACATACACTCAATTAGTATTTGGTAGCATTGCCTTTAAATTGTTTAACTTGGGTCAAACAATTCGGGTAGCCTTCCACAAGCTTCCCACAATAAGTTGGGTGAATTTTGGCCCATTCCTCCTGACAGAGCTGGTGTAACTGAGTCAGGTTTGTAGGCCTTGCTCACACACACTTTTTCAGTTCTACCCACACATTTGTTTTTGAGGTCAGGGCTTTGTGATGGC
Organism: Salmo trutta; assembly: GCF_901001165.1. Taxonomy (NCBI): domain Eukaryota; kingdom Metazoa; phylum Chordata; class Actinopteri; order Salmoniformes; family Salmonidae; genus Salmo; species Salmo trutta. Next base: position 60,800,638 of record NC_042971.1, read on the forward strand.
CACTCCAATACCTTGACTTTGTTGTCCTTAAGCCATTTTGCCACAACTTTGGAAGTATGCTTGGGGGTCATTGTCCATTTGGAAGACCCATTTGCGACCAAGCTTTAACTTCCTGACTGATGTCTTAAGATGTTGCTTCAATATATCCACAATTTTACTTCCTCATGATGCCATCTATTTTGTGAAGTACACCAGTCCCTCCTGCAGCAAAGCACCCCCACAAAATGATGCTGCCACCCCTGTGCTTCACGGTTGGGATGGTGTTCTTCAGCTTGCAAGCATCCCCATTTTTCCTCCAAATCAAATTTATTTATATAGCCCTTCTTACATCAGCTGATATCTCAAAGTGCTGTACAGAAACCCAGCCTAAAACCCCAAACAGCAAGCAATGCTGGTGTAGAAGCACGGTGGCTAGGAAAAACTCCCTAGAAAGGCCAAAACCTAGGAAGAAACCTAGAGAGGAACCAGGCTATGAGGGGTGGCCAGTCCTCTTCTGGCTGTGCCGGGTGGAGATTATAACAGCACGTGGCCTAGATGTTCAAATGTTCATAAATGACCAGCATGGTCAAATAATAATAATCAAAACATAATGATGGTAATTATGACCAAACAGTTCTATTTTTGTTTCAACAGACCATAGGACATTTCTCCAAAAAGTACAATCTTTGTCCCCATGTGCAGTTGCAATCCGTAGTCTGGCTTTTTTATGGCAGTTCTGGAGCAGTGGCTTCTTCCTTGCTGAGCGTCCTTTCAGGTTATGTCGATATAGGACTCGTTTTACTGTGGATATAGATACTTTTGTACCCGTTTCCTCCAGCATCTTCACAAGGTCCTTTGCTACTGTTCTGGGATTGACTTGCACTTTTCGCACCAAAGTAAGTTCATCTCTAGGAGACAGAACGCGTCTCCTTCCTGGGCGGCATGACAGCTGCGTGGTCCCATGCTGTTTATACTTGTGTACTATTGTTTGTACAGATGAACGTGGTACCTTCAGGCGTTTGGAAATTGCTCCCAAGGATGAAGTAGACAGGTCTACATTTTTTTTCTGAGTTCTTGGCTGATTTCTTTAGATTTTCCCATGATGTCAAGCAAAGAGCCACTGAGTGTGAAGGTAGGCCTTGAAATACATCCACAGGTACACCTCCAATTGACTCAAATGGCGTCAAGTAGCTTATCAGACGTTTCTAAAGACATGACATCATTTTCTGAAATTTTCCAAGCTGTTTAAAGGCACAGTCAACTTAGTGTATGTAAACTTCTGACCCACTGGAATTGTCATACAGTGAAATAATCTGTCTGTAAACAATTGTTGGAAAAATTACTTGTCATGCACAAAGTAGTTGTCCTAACCAACTTGCCAAACTATAGTTTGTTAACAAAAAATGTGTGGTCATTAAAATGACTTTTAATGACTCCAACCTAAGTGTATGTAAACTTCTGACTTCAACTGTGTGTGTGTGTGTGTGTGTGTGTGTGTGTGTGTGTGTGTGTGTGTGTATTTTTTAAATTAAATATGTGCACGTTGTGTGTGATTGCGTGCATATCAGAGTGCCCATGTCACTTTTGTGTTTGTGCCACTAACCTAGCAAAAGAGGACAACAAATGCTGGACAAATGACATGTGTTTCAGTACGTCATGAAGATGCAGTATGTAGCTACCTAAAGGTTTTGTGACTATTCCTTTAACCGATTGGTAGGCTCACGAGTCAAGGGACTTAACCACCTACTCCTCTTAAAACTTGTTTTATTTTATTAGTTTTAGTTTTATAATATGTGAGCCAATAAGCCTACTGTTTGGTGTGAGATAAATCATAGCAGATGTCAAACAGAATATGTCATACTTCTAATGCCCGGTCAAAATATAAACACACACTTTCTTCCAAACCACAGCGATCCTGCCTCTAGCTAAGTTAGCTCGTTACCTCACTTAATGTGGAAATATTTGTCTTTGGCATTCTAAGCTCTGGATGCATCTCAGTTGGTTCCCCATATAGTGCACTGAGCACTATTGGCACTGGTCAAAAAGAGTACACTATATAAGGAGTAGGGTGGGATTTTAGACTTTGTTAGCGCTAAGTCTGTTAGCGCTAAGTCTATTAGCGCTTCCATATGATGGTTTGGCATTCCTAACAATGGAACTGCTCTTGAGCATTTCAGCCTTTTACATTTTTTTTTTTTTTTTTTAGTTTAATTGAGTTCTGTGATTTGAGGCTCTCGATCCATTTTTGATTTATGAACATATTTAAACGTGAATCCATTAAGACTTTACTTACTGGACTTCTTCATATTAGCTGTTAAGGGAGTAAAGTTGCCTCAACAGTGCATCTCCACTGAACCGTGTTTTATTTACTTCATTCTAGGTGGTTCTTTGCCTTCTCTTCCTTCGTTAGTCCTTCAATGAAAACAATGTAGCCTATATTTTGTAGTGTGACGTTCAAGGAAATGTGTGGCGGATTTGACTTATAGAAATATGATTAATTATATTTTTCTATTGATTGACTAATTTGTCATCTCCAGCAAGTTGCCTATTGAGCTTTGTGAGATGTTCCACAATACAAGCTGCTGGTACCTCAGCCTGCACAACCCCAGTGTTCAACAGATAAGGATAGGGGGGTTGTGGTGCTGGCCAACAGACTTTCATACAAAGGATGCTTTATTTTCCACTGCCTGTTGTCTGTATTGACAACATGGAGGTTCAAAGGGCTCTGCTGCCTTTGGTCGGTCGGTCTCTCGGGGCCGTGGTGGGTCGGTCTCTCGGCCGTGGTGGGTCAGTCTCTCGGGGCCGTGGTGGGTCGGTCTCTCGGGGCCGTGGTGGGTCGGTCTCTCGGGGCCGTGGTGGGTCGGTCTCTCGGGGCCGTGGTGGGTCGGTCTCGGGGCCGTGGGTCGGTCGGTCTCTCGGGCCGTGGTGGGTCGGTCGGTCTCTCGGGCCGTGGTGGGTCGGTCGGTCTCTCGGGCCGTGGTGGGTCGGTCGGTCTCTCGGGCCGTGGTGGGTCGGTCGGTCTCTCGGGCCGTGGTGGGTCGGTCGGTCTCTCGGGCCGTGGTGGGTCGGTCGGTCTCTCGGGCCGTGGTGGGTCGGTCGGTCTCTCGGGCCGTGGTGGGTCGGTCGGTCTCTCGGGCCGTGGTGGGTCGGTCGGTCTCTCGGGCCGTGGTGGGTCGGTCGGTCTCTCGGGCCGTGGTGGGTCGGTCTCTCGGGGCCGTGGTGGGTCGGTCTCTCGGGTCCGTGGTGGGTCGGTCTCTCGGGCCGTGGTGGGTCGGTCTCTCGGGCCGTGGTGGGTCGGTCTCTCGGGCCGTGGTGGGTCGGTCTCTCGGGCCGTGGTGGGTCGGTCTCTCGGGGCCGTGGTGGGTCGGTCTCTCGGGGCCGTGGTGGGTCGGTCTCTCGGGGCCGTGGTGGGTCGGTCTCTCGGGGCCGTGGTGGGTAGGTCTCTCGGGGCCGTGGTGGGTCGGTCTCTCGGGGCCGTGGTGGGTCGGTCTCTCGGGCCGTGGTGGGTCGGTCTCTCGGGGCGTGGTGGGTCGGTCTCGGGGGCGTGGTGGGTCGGTCTCTCGGGGCCGTGGTGGGTCGGTCTCTCGGGGCCGTGGTGGGTCGGTCTCTCGGGGCCGTGGTGGGTCGGTCTCTCGGGGCCGTGGTGGGTCGGTCTCTCGGGGCCGTGGTGGGTCGGTCGGTCTCTCGGGCCGTGGGTCGGTCGGTCTGTCTTGTGTGTCAGCCAGCCTTTTTGACCACATACTGGTCATCTATGCAAAGATCCTTGATATCATCATCAGACCGGTACCTGTAGAAAGACAGAGATAGGAGACTCTGTGTAGATTGTCTGCGTCACTAGGGTCAGAGGACAATACCCAGCTTCTGTCATATGATCCTCGAAGTAGGGTTGTACAATTCCGGTAACTTTTCCAAACTAAGGTTTTCAAAGAAATCCCAGTTGGAGGATTCTGTTCCTGATTTCCAGGAATCCTCCTACAGGAAACAGACAGTCTCCTTCCTCCCTCTTTGACTCAGGCCTGCCCAGTGTGGTTATTGTGTAATTGGCCTGTACCTTCAGGGTGGTGAGGTGATAGTCGGGCATGCGACTTCAGAATGCTACTGTCCTTCGTTAATGAATGTGAAATGTAGCCTTGGTCTAGGCCCCTCATGCATGAAGAAGTATTTCCCTTATTTTCTCTACTTTTTGCATATTTTAGTCACTGAATGTTATCAGATCTTCAACCAAAACCTATTTTTAAAGGGAACCTGAGTGAACAAATGAGTCCAACATATGGATACTCCCCATGTATTTAGTAAACCGTTATGCAACACCCAATGCCCCTGTGTGAAAAATGAATTTGTTTCCTTACACTCAATAACTGGTTGTGCCACCTTTTAGCTGCAATGACTCCAACCAAACACTTCCTGTAGTTGTTGATCAGTATCTCCCATATAGGGATGGGCATTTGACCTTTTTTGACTGTTCCAAGTACTTGCATGATTTTTTTCCCCCCCGGTACTCAAATAAAAAAATAGCTATTTTTAGAACAAAGGCTGTACTGGGAAAAAATTTGCACATTTAGCCTTATGCTAACAGTGGTGTGTGTGTGTGTGTGTGTGTGTGTGTGTGTGTGTGTCGAACATTTCATTTCAAAATCATGTGCATTAACATGGGGTTGGTCCCCCCTTTGCTGCTCTAACAGCCTCCACTCTTCTGGGAAGGCTTTCCACTAGATGTTGGAACATTGCTGCAGGGACATTCAGCCATGAGCATTAGTGAGATCGGGCCTGATGTTGAGGTCAGAGCTCTGTGCAGGCTAGTCAAGTTCTTCCACACGGGTCTTGACAAACCATTTCTGTATGGACCTTTGTTTTACGGGTGTGGCTGAAATGGCCGAATCCACTCATTTGAAGGAATGTCCACATACGTACGTGTGTGTGTGCAGTACCAGTCAAAAGTTTGGTCACAACTACTCATTCAAGCGTTTTTCTTTATTTTTACTATTTTCTACATTGCAGAATAATAGTGAGAACATCAAAACTGTGAAATAACACCTATGGAATCATGTAGTAACCAAAAAAAGTCACAGCAAATGTAATTAGTTTTACAGTATTTGAAAAGAGATGTGATTTCTGGTAGAAGATGGAGTTTTGACGTCAGTTTGAGTGGTGGGCTACTCATACCTATCTCTACTCTGGATATATTTTGGCCCACTATTCCATGCAGAACTGGTTTAACTCAGTGACATTTATGGATTTTCCAGCATTAACTGCTTGTTTCAGGTCCTGCCACATGACTAGGCCATTCCAGAACTTTTTTAAATGTTGCTTTTCAGATGTAAACTTGCTTGTGTCTTTTGGATCATGGTCTTGTTGCATCACCCAGCTGGGCTTTAGCTCACGGACGGATGGCTTGACATTCTGCTTGTAGAATTCTCAGATTTTTTTCTGGGCAGAATTCATGGTTCATTCAATGATGGCATGTTGTCCAGATCCCAAGGCAGCAAAGCATCCCCACACCATGATACTAACACCACCATGCTTGACCATTGATTGGAGGTTCTTACTGCGGAATGCAGTGTTTGGTTTTTGCCAGACATAACAGGACCCATGTCGTCCAAATTGTGACCTCATGTGCATGGTTATAGAATGCTGAGTGAATGAGAACCATATGTAATTGAAGTAACTTCTTACTACAATGGTCCAGAACGTTCCCCTACCACCAAAACGAGCAACTATCCGCATTGAGATTGCATGCTCTACTGTGTCCTTGGTTAGTTGATGGGAATGCAATGGAATGTTTATTAGCCAATCGGAATCCTGTGCATGTCAACCATGTCCAAAAAAACCTTCATTTTCTACATGTAATCATACATGAGCATACCAAACATTAGCAACATCTTCCTAATATGGAGTAACACCCCCCCCCCACCCCCCCCTGCCCTCAGATTCTGGCCTGCTTCCAACAGTTGTGCCAAGTTGGCTGGATGACCTTCGGGTGGTTGACCATTCTTGATACACACAAAACTGTTGCGTGTGAAAAACCCAGCAGTGTTGCAGTTCTTGACACAAACAAGTGCGCCTGGCACCTACTACCATACCCCGTTCAAAGGCACATAAATCTTTTGTTTTGCCCAATCACCCTCTTAAAGATCCTTCTTTAACCTGTCTCCTCCCCTTCATCTACACTGAAGTGGATTTAACAAGGGACATCAATAAGGGATCATCGCTTTCACCTGGATTCACCTGGTCAGTCTGTTCATGGAAAGGGTGTCCTTTTAATGTTTTGTCGTGCATGTACAGCGCCTTCAGAAAGTATTCATACCCCTTGACTTACTTCACATTTTGTTACAGCCTGAATTAAAAATGGATTAAATAAAAAAACTTACCCATCTACACAATACATAATGACAAAGTGAAAACATTTTTTTTGACAAATGTATTAAATGAAATACAGAAATATCTAATTTACATAAGTATTCACACCCCTGAGTCAATATTTTTATAGAAGCACCTTTGGCAGCGATTACAGCTGTGACACGGAACCCAAACCGGCTGCGCGCGTGTGCGCCATCGTGCATAAATGTATTTTGTCCCCACACCAAACGCGATCACGGCACGCAGGTTAAAGTATCAAAACAAACTCTGAACCAATTATTATATTAATTTGGGGGCAGGTCGAAAAGCATTAAACTTTTATGGCTAGTTAGCTTGCACTTGCTAGCTAATTTGTCCTGGGATACAAACATTGAGTTATTTTACCTGAAATGCACAAGGTCCTCTACTCCGCCAATTAATCCACAGAAAACGGTCAACCGAATTGTTTCTAGTCATCTCTCTTCCTTTTAGGCTTTTCTCTTTACTTTATATTGCGATTGGCAACTTTCATAAATTAGGTGCATTACTGCCACTGACCTCGTTCGTCTTTCAGTCACCCACGTGGGTATAACCAATGAGATGGCACGTGGGTACCTGCTTCTATAAACCAATGAGGAGATGGGAGTGGCAGGACTTGCAGCGCGATCTGTGTCAGAAATAGAACTGATTTTCTATTTTAGCCCTTGGCAACGCAGACGCGTGTTGGTGCAATAATTGAATTACATGGGTTTCTAAATTTATTTTGCAACACGAGTACACGCAACGCGAGCGGTGTGGTCAGCCTGTAAGTCTCTATGAGCGCTGCACACCTGGATTGTACAACATTTGCCCATTTTCTATGATTTAAATTCTTCAAGCTCTGTCAAGTTATTTGTTGATCATTGCTAGACAGCTTTTTTCAAGGCTTGCCATCGATCTTTAAGTCAACTGTAATTAAGTCACTAAAGAACATTCAATGTCGTCTTGGTAAGCATCTCCAGTGTAGATTTGGCCTTGTGTTTTAGGTTATTGTCCTGCTGAAAGGTGAATTAATCTTCCAGTGTCTGGTGGAAAGCAGACTGGACCAGGTTTTCCTCTAGGATTTTGTGCATATTCCGTCTCTTTTAATCCTAAAAACCTCTAGTCCTTGCGGTTGACGATCATACCCATAACATGATGCAGCCACCACCATGCTTGAAAATATGAAGTGGTACTCATTGATGTATTGGATTTCCCCCAAACATAACACTTTATCAGGACAAGAAGTTCATTTCCTTGCCTCATTCTTTGCAGTATTATTTAAGTGCCTTGTTGCAAACATGATGCATGTTTTGGAATATTATTTTTTTCACTCTGTCATTTATGTTAGTTGACGTAACTACAATGTTGATCCATCCTCAGTTTTCTCCTGTTTTTTATTGTCACCTCATGGTCAAATCCCTGAGCAGTTTCCTTCCTCACCGGCAACTAAGTAAGGAAAGACACCTGTATCTTTGTAGTGACTGGGTGTATTGATACACAATCCAAAGCCTAATTAATAACTTCACCATGCTCAAAGGGATATTCAGCATCTGTTTTTATTAGTTTTTTTGTTATTTTTACACATCTACCAATCGGTGCCCTTTGTAAGGCATTGAAAAACCTCCCTGGTCTTTGTGGTTGAATGTTTGCTTGAAATTCATTGCTCTCCTGAGGGACCTTGGTTATCTGTATGTATGAGGTACAGAGACTGGGTAGTTATTAAACAAATCATGTTAACCACTATTATTGAACATGGAATGAGTTAAGCAAAATTACACTTTGACATTATGGGGTATTTTGTGTGTGTGTGTGTGTGTGTCGATCTGTGACAATCTTAATTTTAATACATTTTACATTCAGGCTGTGTAACAACAAAATGTAGAAAAGTGAAGGGGTGTGAATACTTTTTGAAGGGTGTGTTTGACTGCGATTTTTATTTGCTTGTAGTCCTCTATATTCTTGTATACCAGTGCCCTACTTTTACTAACAGATTCATCAAGTTTTTTGTTTTTGTGGAAATAAACCAATTGATTGCAGGTGTTACTACCACTAGACTAGAGGGTACAAGTAGAGGCCTTAGTTCAACCCAGCCCCCATATTATTCCTAGTCAGGAATGTGTCCTGCTCTGAGACGAACTAAAGAAATGATACCCACTGTCTATATCCCAAATGGCTCACTATGACGTGCTCTACTTTTGACCAGTCACAATTACCTTTTTTTCCAAAGGAAGTGCACTACATAGGGAACACGGCACTATTCTGTTTACAAACTTATGGCTGTGACAGAGCAACACTGTCTGTCCAAACACTAAACCTTCACCTCCAGGGAGGCCATATATAGCCTACTTTGTGTAAAATAGTAGTTTGTTTGTTTATTAGTTACCTACAGATTTTGTTAGCTGCCATGTTTGTGTGAATGGAGTTGTTTAACTAGGTTAAGTAATGTGTTGGGTTTTTTGAGTGATTTTAAGTGTCTTTTCTGCTTATCACTTCAATTCTAGACAGTATGATCTAAAAATGAAAAGGTCTTGTGGTGATACCAAGTGCCCTCAAAGCTTGTTTAGTTTGTGCGATTTTTAAAAACGGATAGCTGGCTAGCATGATACTGTACAGTTTGCTGCCTGCTGCTATTTTTAGAGAGCTATTTACTCTCTGGCCTGGCCCTCTGCCTCATCATTTGAGTCCCAAACCCTGATAACAAAGCTTATCTGATGGTGCTGCCTGACTGGAGTAGTTGAAGCCTGCATCCAAAATGGTACACTAACTATATATAGTGCCCTTCTTTCAACCAGGGCCCCTGTGGCTCAGTTGGCTTGCAACATCAGGGTTGTGGGTTCGATTCCCATGGGGGACTAGTGTGAAAATGTATGCACTCACTACCGTAATTTGCTTTGGATAAGAACGTCAGCTAAATGACTAAAATGTCAATGTCAAGTATATAGGGAATAGGGTGTCTTACTGTGGGGTCTCCTTCAAGTGCGTTGAGTGTTTGGGTTGTTGGGCTGCCTTTTTTGTCACTTTGTTGAATTTGATCAATTATGAGTGTGGCCTTAACTCAACTGTTTATGATGGTAAGGATAGGGATTGGAGTTGTACATAGATTTTCTTGAGTAAAATGACTTACAATGGCATCTAGATTTTCCAGTGAGGTCTTTGCAAGACGGTCAAAAATAATTCAACAGGAAACATCCTATTTACTTTGTGGATTCCGGTCTTTGAAAAAATGTTGTACTTCATAACCTTTTTTTAATTTTTTTTATTCTCTTCCTCTCGGAGGAGCAAAATATCCGTCCGTCAAAGAAAGGAATTTTGCAGTGCAGCTCTAACATTCCTTTGTATATTATTAAGAGGTTAGTTCAGTGTAACTCCTGAGTGTTGCTTTGTAGGAAAGGAGAATTACTCCATTTCTGTGAGGGACCATTTCTCTCTGTCACACCTTTCAAACCAAGAGGTTTTTTTTTTTCAACTTGAGCATCCTAACGACATCCCGTGTGACTCAGTTGGTAGAGCATGGTGTTTGCAACGCCAGGGTTGTGGGTTCGATTCCCACGAGGGACCAGTACGAACAAAAATGTTTTTTTTATGCATTCACTACTGTAAGTCGCTCTGGATAAGAGCGTCTGCTAAATGACTAAAATGTAAATGTATATCTGAAAGGCATTGGCGGCGAGTCTCTACTTTTTATTTCCGACATGCGACCTAGTCATGATTGCGGTAAAGTTCTGCCTACGGCTTAGTATGAAATGTAGCTGTAATGCTGAGGCTCTTAAGTTCTTGATGGTTGCTAGGCGGCAGCGGTTAACCATCCTCCTGGCATTTCTAAACTTTGGCTAGCTAAGCTCATGCGCAGAAACACGTCTTCAGGTGTAACGGTCATCTCATGCCGAACTGCGGATGTGCAAACTAAAGGCTTTAGTTTTCATTTTCGTCAATAAAAATGTACTTTCACGAAGTTGGAGTAATAACGGGACTTAATAATAATAATGAATTTCCCAAAACATTCTTTCCTACTGACCCCCATTGTAAAACAGGCAGCTTCCTTGTTGAACATTTTTGCAGTGTTTCCTCTGGGAAAAATGTGTTCATTTTGGAGTAGAATGTACTTTTAAAAAGTCACTAGAACTGAGCTTCTCAGTCCTTCTATATAAAAAAATTATCCGGGGGAGGACCCCGGACCCCCAAAACAAGGAGGGGAAGGACGTCTCCTTTAACAACCCCCCCTTGTTTCCGGGGTCCCGGATTCTTCCCCGGATCACTTTTCTGTAGAAGGACTTTCTACTCCAAAATGAATGAAAATAAAATGTAAATAATTTCCACCTCCCAGAAATCAGCCTAATAACATATTGGTAAAGTTATGTAAAAAAAATAAAGGTTTCAACATATTGGCTATAAATAAATAGGCTGAAGCATGGGGTTGCCGATCTGCATTTACCCTACTGGGCTAATTATTAGCTAGATCCCAAATGTAATCATTTTAACTACTTTGTATTCTATTGATGAATTTTATGCCCCCCAAAAAACATGCATAAACAGTGAGTGATATGTGGGCCTACCTGTTAGGGTAATTTGGGGTAACATGCTACCTGCCTGTACTTCTCACTTCATGTCACTGTTTTTTCTCCCAACACTTTCCCTGGTTGCCACTACTCAAAAAATGTCATCGGTCTCATCGCAATTTAAGTCACTCCCTCAAAAATAATTGAGTTTTGGTGGCGTGTTACCCTACAATTGACCTGTGTTAGATTTTGCCCCTCTCTCCTCTATGCAGTCATGGTGAATTGCTGAGTGGTAATGTGCTTTAACCATGACACTACTAGAAACTCCGTTTAAAATGGTGCAGTTAGTGCATATTTAGGAATTGACAAATAAAGTAGGAATGGAATGCTGGGAACAACTCTTTTTAACAAAGGGCATTTTAAAACGGCTGAAAGAATTGTTGTGCATTGACTGCTTGTCAGAATGCAGGTTTCCCTCCCTATGGCACTCGTTACTTGAATGCTCCTCGAGAGTAATGTTTCTCTCTGAGGACACAACGAGCAGACTGGGTAAATAGGTTCAACTGTTGTACCATGGGGTTATCTGACTTTTCTCTGTACATTACTCATTTTGTTGTCAGAGGAGAAGTAAACGTGGACTGTTCTAGCGTCTTCAAACTGCGCCTTGATGGAAATGTTAAAATCTTTTTGGCATGGCGGCAGTGATTTTGCCTTAGCTCAGTGCCACAGTTGAATGAGTGCAGTGGAAACGCTGACTGTTTTTTTAAATATATTTATTTATTATTGAGGGTTATTTTGTTTTCATGACTGTCTTCATCCATAACCGTACTAAATCATCATACCTGCAGGATGATTAAAGTCTCAGCTAAAGCAACTGAAGTCCTAACGATTGAGATTCACGATGATGTGCTGTGACTGTTCTATTGAATAAAGATGCTGTGGTCCCCTCTAATCCCATGATGTCTCCCTCCAGACCCCTCTGCCCTGGGCTTCATCATCTCTCCCTGGTCCCTGTTGTTGATGCCCTCAGGCAGCATCTCCTTCACAGACGAGAATGTGACGCAGCAGGACCTGAGGGCCTTCACAGCTCCAGAGGTCCTGGAGGGAGTCACTCTCTCCTCTCTATCAGATATAGAGAAGGTATTTATGATACTGTATATTATTATGTTAGAAGGTGCAGTGGTCAAACAGGGAAATGGTTCCAATTGTTTTCCACCATTTTTTGTTTTTTCCCATAGGGGATTTTAGAAACGTTTAAAATAAGAGCTGTTTTGTGTAGGCTTATCCTGGTGTGACTTTTTGATAACCGTGTAAATCGTTCTGACAAAGGTGACTTTTATCGATTTTTTTTATTATTTATTTTTATATTTTACTCTTGGATTTGTAAATGCTAATGAGCGTCAAAGTAGACATCATGTAAACCTTTCCTGTCTCTCTGCCTCTGTCGTTTCTCTTCGCTCTCTCTCGTTCTCACAGAGAAGATACTGTATTGTTGCAGTAGCAACACATCTGGTTGTGGGGTTGTTGCTTTGTGTATATAAAAAAAACAATCTCAATCAAAAGCATAACAGAGCATGCTAGGGTTGGGCTCAATTCCATTTGTTTACTTCCTGAATTGACTCCAACATACCTCCGATCTCTGGCCAAGAATCACATACCTCAACACACAGCGCTGGACACAGTCAAAAGTGACTATCCACTGTAACTGTATAGGTTAGGCTACAATAAGGTTTCTATTCTCATTTCTAATAGAAATAAATATGATATTACAACGTCCTATGCTTTTCTCTTTTAGCTGCACTATAAATTCCATGCTCTGTATACTTACAGAGAGGACATGGCAATTGTGAGGGGTTTGTGAATCACATTCATAACTCAAGAAATTGTAGTTTTACTCTTTAAGCTGATGGTGAACTCTGACTGTTCCTAAGACATTCAAGGCTATGATGTTGCATTCCTCTAGTTATTCTTTCCTTCACCAAGCCTAACTCTGTTCCTAGGGAGCTTTCCTGCACAATTGTATGGAATGGAAAAGGTTTGGATCTAGTCGCTTAGTTTCAGACGGGAACAAAGGGTCAGAATATTGTCAGATGAGAGCTGTTTTTTTTTCAACTACAGCTGCTAACTTTTTTTTTGTGTCTAAATGATTGGAACCACTTATCCTGTTTTTTTTTTTTTTCATTCATTTTTCACAGATGCACATGTACTCCCTTGGAATGACCTTGTTTTGGGGAGCTGACTATGAGGTTCCACAGAGTCAGGTACAGCGGCAACATTCATAATCCATAGATAATCCATAGATGATATATTCACAAGTTACAAACGGATCAACAATCATGTTTTTTTTATTTTATTTGCAGAAATGATGTTTTATGTATACTTCTCCTCCCGTGTAAGTGTTCATTAACCCCTCTGTGATGTCTTTCTCAGCCGATGAAGCTGGGTGAGCACCTGAACAGTATTCTCCTCAACATGTGTGACGACACCACCCTGAGCCGTATGTCTGTTCTCACCGTAATGGACGCCTGCAGCACACACATCACAAATTCTAGCTGCGAACCCTCCTTCACACACATCAGAAAGCTGGTCCGACTGGTGCTGGGCAGCCTCTCCCAGGTAACATTTATAATGGACCTGTGGGTTTAATACCCCTTATTCTTAACAAAATACAGTAGGCTTGGGCGGTATCCAGATTTTCATACCGTTCTTACGGTATTACCTGGATAGCACTCAAGGGGGCGCAAAAAATACAAAATAATTCCTTCCTGTTGGCAGTCTTACCAGAATGCTAACAAAATTAGCAAAAGTAATAGCGACATCAGATGGACGCTGTTAGCTAAATGCTAACGAACATAAACTAATTGCAAGGACAGGCAAATTCGGCTCATAAAGTTATACAAGCATAGCTAGTAGCTACCGAGTGTCAGTTTTGGTCAGTGTGGACATTTTATAGGCGAAAGTGAATGAGAGAAATTGTCCGAATGAACAAAGTTGTGATGCATGTGTTAGTAGTTGATGTTATTCTTTAAATAACACAGACCCCAAAGCAAATCAGGGGGAGGAAAATGGGTTTATTCGAAGAAGACAAATCATTTGGGGAGGTAGATGGTCATTCTCCCCTGTCCTCAGTGATTCTCTCCTGTGTCTCCACAGAACAAAGGGACAGGATATAGTTTTATAACCCAGCCCAAGCCTGTGGTTGACCAATTAGAAGTCCTTGCAGTACAACTGGGCCAATGGCCAAATAACAAGTATCCTATTTCAGGCTCACTGTATAGACAATCTCCTCCCATGTCTCTGACCCATTTGATAAATAATTCTCTATTACAGAAAAAACACTATTTCCATTGATCGTTAATTTGATTTGACTTCTTGACCTCTCGTACTCGGTCTCTGCTTTGTGTATTTATCTTCAAAAAATTCTTATACATGTTTTTCTGAAGGAAGAGCAGCATGTGTATATGCGGAGGGGAGAAGCACGGAGGAGCAAGATGGCAAACATTTAGTAGTGAATTGTATATGTGTAACTTCATCACCTCGTGTGCTGCACCACAGAGATTCTCCAATAGATATAGAACTCTATAGATTCACCAGCTCCCTCTGGCTACCGTTGTGCTATTTACTAACTAACACGTGACTGACTCAACTATACTGGGGGAACTATGGTAAGCTTCATAATATGACAGGTGAAATAAGGAACGCAATCTGCTTTTTCTCCTAAGGTATTACACAAGTTGACTGCAGGTATTTTAACTTAAAGTAGCTACAAATATTTCAATGTATTGGGGAAAAACTTCAAAGAAATAATTTTGACGGTATTTATCCCAAATACCCAGGTATTTGGTATATTGCCCAAGCCTAAAACACATTCATTCTCTATGGTCATATTTTGATCTACAATAGATAACTCTTAACTGTTTAGTGAAGCCCATTGCCAAATGGCAAAGCTTGAAACATAACGTTTTGAAGGGACTCTACTTTACCTACTGTGCTCCCCGCTCAGCCCAGTCAAAACTCTTCTCTGTTCTGGCATCCCAATGACAGAACAAGCTTCCCCCTAACGTCAGTACAGCGGAGTCCCAGCCAGACTTCCGAAAACGTCTGAAACCCTACCTCCTTTTAAAGAGTATCTTAAAGAAATACCACTGCGCTTGTCTTTTTCTACTACCACAGACTTTGCTGAAAGCTACTTTGAGGAGAAATGCTACGATTGTGATATGCTGCCTCCCTAGCTCCAGTATCTTAAGATGAATCCACGAACGGAAGTTGCTCTGGATAAGAGCGTCTGCTAAATGACTAAAATGTATGACTCAATCCAATACCGTCTTTCCCTGTGTCACAATCCCTAGCTTCTTATTGAAGTGCAAGCAGAGGAAGGTCAACAGGCTTAAAGGCCGTTATCTGATTTGGTTACAATATACCATGTTTCTGTTGTAAGGAATGTGGTCCACGTCAACCCCAAGTGATTTTATGACACCTCAGACAGACTATTAGATGTCCTCCTCCAGCTCCTTGTGATAACCTCAACCATTGTCTTTTTTGTTTCTTGCTTTCCTTTATTCTCACACTCTCCTTCCTGCTCACTCTCTCATTTGCTCGCTCTTTCTCATTTTCTTGCGCTCTCTTGCCCATTTGTTCTCTCTCTCCCTCTCTCTCTCTTTTTCTCTCTTTCTTTCTCCATATCTCCATCAGTTGGATGGCCTGCTGTCCCAGAGTGATAGGGAGTCTATTCCGGAGAGGAGCAAGGAGATTCGGGAGAGGCTTCGGGGCAAAGGCCTTCCCTCAGGTAACATGATCTTCACAATCTCAACCTCCTGCATAGAGGATTTTAGTAACAATAGAGAACCTTATCCTCTACATCTGTGTACACACACACACACACACACACACACACACACACACACACACACACACACACACACACACACACACACACACACACACACACACACACATACTGTGGGGTCTGAAATGATTGTGACACCCTTGATAAATAATGACTGTATAAAATAAAGAATTCAAATACTGAGCGATATTGTATGTCACATATTTTTGGGGGTGCATTTTATACTAATACAATTGCTCAGATTTTGTTTTTAATACTTTTTCTCAACAAGGTAGGGGTTCAAATTATTGACACCCCTAAAGATTTTTATAAATCAAGTAGTCCAAGTTTTTAGTATTTTGTCCATATATTTCTAGCACACAATCAAGCTTCGGACTCCACAAACTTGTTGGAAGCATTTGCAGTTGTGCCCAGTAGGCATGAATGATTAAATGATTTATTGTCATTTTTATTGTAAATAAGAATATAATTTTTCTAAACCCTTTTCTACATTCATGTGGATGCTACCATTTATTACGGATAATCCTGACTGAATCGTGAATAATGATGAGTGAGAAAGTTACAGATGGTCAAAGATAATACCTCCGAAAACATGCAAACCTCCCCTGTTATTGGTAATGGTGAGAGTTTAGCATGACTTTGGCCATCTGACTTTCACTCATCATTATTCACGATTCTTTCAGGATTATTTCGTAATCACGGTATCATCCACATTAATGTAGAAGTGTTTAGAAACATATTCTACTGTTATTTTACAGTAAAAGTGACTCCAAAATGACACTGTTATTTACCTTTCATTTTTTTTTTATCTGAGACACAACCAAAACAAACTGCAAATACATCCAAGTTAGTCACAAGCTTGATGTAATCATTGTGTGCTAGGAAAATAGGACCAAATACTAAACTTTTGGCTAATAATTTCCCTCATTTAATTTTTTACATTTTTTTTTTATATTTAGAATTTTATGCAGCCATTATTTCTCATCTTCATCAAGGGTGTCAATCATTTAGGACGCCACTACGGGAAGGCAGGCACCGTGCCTTCAGAAAGTACTCACCTTGACTTTCTCCACTTTCCATTTTGTTCTAACATCCTGCATTTAAAATGGATTCAATTGAGATTTTGTGTCACTGGCCTACACACAATACCCCATAATGTCAAAGTGGAATTATGTTTTTAGAAATGTTTACAAATTAATTTAAAATAAAAAGCTGAAATGTCTAATTATTCAACCCCTTTTGTTTTGGTAAGCCTAAATAAGTTCAGGACAAGTCACATTGATTGGACTCACTCTGTGTGCAATAATAGTGTTTAACCTTATTTTTGAATGACTACCTCATCTCTGTACCCCACACATATAATTATCTGTAATGTCCATCCGTCGAGCAGTGTATTTCAAACACAGATTCAACCACAAAGACCAGGGAGGTTTTCTAATGCTTCACAAAGAAGGGCACCTGTTGGTAAATGGGTAAAAAAAAATATTGAATATCCTTTTGAGCATAATGAAGTTATTGATTAGGCTTTGGATGGTGTATCAATACACCCAGTCACTACAAAGATACAGGTGTCCTTTCTAACTCAGTTGCCAGAGAGGAAGGAAACCACTCAGGGATTTTCACCATGAGACCAATGGTGACTTTTAAACAATTCCAGAGTTTAATGGCGGTGATAGGAGAGAACCCATCCTCAGTTAACATTGTAGTTCCTCCACAATACTAACCTAAATGACTGAGTGAAAAGAAGGAAGCCTGTACAGAATAAAACTATTCCAAAACTTGCATCCTGTTGGTAATAACTCGATAAAGTAAAACTGCAAAAAATGTGGCAAAGAAATTAACTTTGTCCTAATACAAAGCATTGTGTTTGGGGCAAATCCAACAACACATCACTGAGTACCACTCTTCATATTTTCAAGCATGGTGGTGGCTGCATCATGTTATGGGTATGCTTGTCATTGGCAAGGACTAGGGAGTTAATAAAGATTTTTTTTTTAGGATGAAACGGAATGGAGCTAAGCACAGGCAGAATCATAGAGATTACACCTGGTTCAGTTTGCTTTTCAACAGACACTGGGAGACAAATTCACCTTTCAGCAGGACAATAACATAAAATACATGGTCAAAAATACACTGGAGTTGCTTACCAAGACGACGTTGAATGTTCCTGAGTGGCATAGTTAATCTTGACTTAATTCGTCTTGAAAATCGATGGCAAGACTTGCAAATGGCTGTCTAGCAATGATCAACAACCAACTTGACAGAGGTTGAAGAATTTAAATATTGTCCAATCCAAAGCTCTTAAACTTTAAACAGAAAGAATTGACATTGGTGTGAATACTTATGTAAATTAAATTTATGTAGTTAATTTTCAATACATTTACCAAAATTACTAAGAGCATGTTTTCACTTTGTCATTATTGTCTTGTGTGCAGTAGAAGGGTAAGAAAATTAAATAGATTTAATGTTGAGTTCAGAGTGTAACACAACAGTGTGGATAACGTCAAGGGGTGTGAAAGCTTTCTGAAGGCACTGTACGTACATACTTACGGTTGGCCTACAGTCGATTCACTTGGCTGAATATAGACTGAGTATAGACCTGATTGATGAATATCTGATCTAATGGCTTTCTGAGTCATGTCAGCGTTGCTGCTGTTACTGGGAGGAAGTGATTCACAATTTCAACAGAGAGACGGGCCTTGGTCTGGTTCTAACAGGCTTGGTCTCCTCTAGCTGATGGGAAGAAGAAAATAAAAAAAAGAAGAAAGCCCTGGGGGTGTTACAGTAGGCGGGCTGAACATAACACTGACTATAGAGACCCTGGTAGGCTGGCATAGACAAGTTGGGACAGTGAACTGAACACTAGTTTTAGTTCATGGATCCTTCTTTTAATGGGTGGCGGTGCATTACCACTGTCCTAATGTTGACTGACTCCCACGCTTCCTGAACCATGGCCAAGAGGGAGGTGCTCAGAAGACAAGTCATTGGTGAGAGAAAATGAACGGCCTTGAAATGTGCTAGAAGTTAGCTAATAGAATTGGTGTGTGTATACAATAGAAAGTATCAAAAGTGTATATGTGTGGTTTTTAAGTATAATCCAAGGGTTTAAAGTGTTTCTTAAGGTATGAAGATCCAGGGGCTTTCTGTGTTACCCTTTTTAGATTAAACTCCTTCAGTCCTCAAGGCATCTGACTTTCTATTAATACTTTAAAGATGCCTACTTCCTTCGATGAAAAAAATGGGAGGGGAGAGGAGGGTTATGTAACCATTGCATGGTATTGATTATAGTTCCTAAGCTGGTCTGGGTTCAATACTAATTTAAATACTTTAGCTGGACTTGATTGAGCATGCCTGGCACAATGGAACCAATATAAAAGTCTCAAAAGACCAACCTCCTCCCACCTGGCACTCCAGGCAGGCTAAAGCAAAACATAGAAGTATTTGAGCGGCATAGACTACGATACAGTAGGATAGAATACAGTGTATATACAAATGAGATGAGTAATGCAAAATATTTAAACATTATTAAAGTGACTAGTGTTCCATTGTTTAAGTGGCCAGTGATTTCAAGTCTATGTATATAGGCACCAGCCTCTGTGCTAGTGATGGCTATTTAACAGTCTGATGGCCTTGAGATAGAAGCTGTTTTTCAGTCTCTTGGGCCCAGCTTTGATGCAACTGTATTGACCTCGCCTTCTGGATGATAGCGGGGTGAACAGGCAGTGGCTCGGGTGGTTGGTGTCCTTGATGATCTTTTTGGCCTTCCTGTGACATTGGGTGATGTAGGTGTCCCCAGGTAGTTTGCCCCGGTGATGCAATTGGCAGACCCCAACAACCCCTGGGGAGCCCTGCGGTTTCGGGCGGTGCAGTTGACGTACCAGGCAGGGATACAGCCTGACAGGAAGCTCTCAATTGTGCATGTGTAAAAGTTTGAGGGTTTTAGGTGCCAAGCCAAATTTCTTCACCACACTGTGTGGGTGTACCATTTTCAGTTTCATTGATGTGTACGCCGAGGAACTTAACTTTCCACCTTCTCTACTGGAGAGAAGGGGGGGGGGGTGTTCCCTCTGCTGTTTCCTGAAGTCCACAATCAGTTGTTTTGTTGACGTTAAGTGTGAGGTTATTTTCCTGGCACCAAACTCCCAGGGCCCTCACCACCTCCCTGTAGGCCGTCTCGTCCTTGTTGGTAATCAAGCCTACCACTGTAGTGTCGTCTGCAAACTTGATGATTGAGTTGGAGGCGTGCATGGCCACGCAGTCATGGGTGAACAGGGAGTACAGGAGAGGGCTGAGAACGCACCCTTGTGGGGCCCCAGTGTTGAGGATCAGCGGGGTGGAGATGTTGTTTCTTACCCTCTCCACCTGGGGGTGGCCCGTCAGGAAGTTCAGGACCCAGTTGCATAGGGCAGGGTTCAGACCCAGGGCCTCAAGTTTAATGATGAGCTTGGAGGGTACTATGGTGTTAAATGCTGAGCTATAGTCAATAAACAGCATTCTTACATAGGTATTCCTCTTGTCCGGATGGGATTGTTCAGTGGATGGCGATTTGCATCGTCTGTGGATCTATTGGGGCGGTAAGCAAATTGAAGTGGGTCTAGGGTGTAAGGTAGAGGTGTTATGATCCTTGACTAGTCTCTCAAAGCACTTCATGACGACCGAAGTGAGTGCTACGGGGCGATAGTCAGTTCAGTTACCTTTGCTTTCTTGGGAACAGGAACAATGGTGGCCTTCTTGAAGCATGTGAGCACAGCAGACTGGGATAGGGAGAGATTGATTATGTCCGTAAACACTCCAGCCACCTGGTCTGCGCATGCTCTGAGGATGCGGCTAGGGATGCCGTCTGGGCCGGCAGCCTTGTGTTAACCCTCAAGCTTAAATGTCTTACTCACGTCGGCCACGCAGAAGGAGAGCCCACTGTACTTGGTAGCGGGCTGTGTCGGAGGCACTGTTATCCTCGACGCTGGCGAAGGTGTTTAGCTTGTCCAGAAACAAGACGTCTGTGTCCGTGACGTGGCTAGTTTTCCTTTTGTAGTCTGTGATTGTCTGTAGACCCTGCCAAATACGTCTCGTGTCTGAGCCGTTGAATTGTGGCTCCACTTTGTCTCTATACTGACGTTTTGCCTATTTGATTGCCTTACGGAGGGAATAACTACAGTGTTGGTATTTGGCCATATTCCCAGTCACTTTGCCAAAGTTAAATGTGATGTTTTGCCCGAATGCTGCCATCTATCCACGGTTTCTGGTTAGGGTAGGTTTTAATAGTCCCAGTTGTTACATCTCCTATACACTTCCTGATGATAAACTCAGGCACCGTATTAGTGTATATGTCTGTTATTCACGGAGACTACCCGGAACATATCCCAGTCTGTGTGATCAAAACAATCCTGAAGCGTGGATTCCGATTTGGTCAGACCAGCGTTGAATAGTCCTTAGCAACGGTACTTCCTGTTTTGAGTTTCTGCCTATAGGAAGGGAGGAGCAAAATGGAGTCGTGATCAGATTTGATGAAGGAAAGGCGGGAGAGGGCCTTGTATGTATCTCGTAAGTTGGAGTAGCAGTGGTCGAGTGTTCTTAGCAGCGCGAGTACTACAGTCAATGTCTTGACACAACTCTGGTAGCATTTTTCTCAAATTTGCTTTGTTAGATACTCTGTATCACGTAAACATGGTTACAGTATGTTACAATCACTGACGTCTCTCTGGATGGAAATCCTTGCCCTGACTTCGTCAACTTTATTAACCAGAGACTGAACGTTAGCGAGTAATATACTCAGAAGTGGTAGGTGGTGTGCGCACCTCCCTGAGTAGGACTAGAACTCCACTCCAAGTACCTCTTCTCCGCCGTCGATGTTTTGAATCAGCCTATGGAATCAGTCAATTGCCCTGGGGGGTACGAACAATGGATCTGATTTGGGAAAGTCGTATTCCTGGTCGTAATGAGTTTCTGCCGCTCTGATATCCAAAAATTCTTCCCGGCTGTATGTAATAACACAAACGTTCTAATAATAATAATGTAAGAAATTACATTTACATTTTTTTTTTTTTTTTTTTTTTTTTTAAATACTGCAAAGTTTCCTATGGGCTAGAAGCATGGCTGCCCTCTATCGGCGCCCATTTTGAATGTTATATTGTTTCTGTGTGTCTCCGAGGGATTTTCTATTGATTTCCTGGGTCATTTCATGTTTTAATGTGTATTTTTGTATTATTGGCGTTCAAGCAGACAGAAATCAGGCCGGCATGACTTAGCACTGTGATAGTCGCTCTAAATGCACTGCAAGGTAATAGGAATACAACTTCGAGATCGTTAAGACGTCTATCATACATGTCAGATTTCAATACCGGCCGATGTCATAACTCGGGTGGATGTCTTCTCTCGAATGAGCCATTGATCATATTTCTGTGATATTCCTACCTCCAGAAATGTGAAATTTATGGTTTAGCACATGTTTCTTATTTGTCTACCTCTTTAGGCCAGGGTGCGGTTGTTCATAGATATTATAGAAAGGAAATAGGAATCCAATGAATGAAGGAACTTATAACGTCCCACCCAGCAGAATGTTGTTCTATTATAATCTCCACCCGGCACAGCCAGAAGAGGACTGGCCACTAGCCTGGTTCCTCTCTAGGTTTCTTCTTAGGTTTTTGCCTTTCTAGGGAGTTTTTCCTAGCCACCGTACTTCTACACCTGCATTGCTTGCTGTTTGGGGTTTTAGGCTGGGTTTCTGTACAGCACTTTGAGATATCAGCTGATGTAAGAAGGGCTTTATAAATACATTTGATTTGATTTTGACCGTTCACGTTGTCATGCTGCGTCACGCGTTTGCTAAGCTAATCGTCAAGCAATTCCTTCTCAGTCAGTGTACATGTTGAGAAAAGTCCCTATTTTCCTCAAGTATGTAATGTCACGATTCCAAAGCTGTACGATACTACAGATAGCAAGTTAATTATCTCCCGTCTCGGAAAATATTTGTAATGTTCTTCTTGGCGAAATTCGTGCAAATGTTGGGTATTTGAGCTAGCTCCCAAAAGACTTCCCATTGACGTAGCATGGGCAACGTTTCCCATCTCAAAAGTATATCTGGTTGCGACGCGAATGTTACACTTCATTGTGTGAGGCACATCGATCTGCAGGTTAAACATGGTGAGACTGTAGACTAAATTGATAGCTGTAAAAATCACCTAAACAAACTGGACTAACTAGCTACGTTACATGCACATATTGTTTGGCATTATTGTGTGTAGCTACGTTTTCTAGCTAGCCAGCCAGCCCATTGTGGATTTTGTAGTCTACTTGAGATGCAATAGATTTCCACAACAATTTTCCATGTTTCTACCAACCTTTATTATAATGCCAAAATGAAACATTTGTTCACAAAAAACATTTTATTCTCACATATTAGTATTCTATTATTATAATTTTTTTTGGTCCAGTTGGTTTTCACAATGCTAAATGTGAAACGAACTAAAATGCCTAAACAAAACCACGTGTTCTTGCAAGTTATTTGTTTTTTGGAAAGAAATGCTCATGTTATGGTCTTCCCTGTGGCTCAGTTGGTAGAGCATGGTGTTTGCAACGCCAGGGTTGTGGGTTCGATTCCCACGGGGGGCCAGTACAAAACAAACAAAAAAAATTATGAAATGTATGCACTCACTACTGTAAGTCGCTCTGGATAAGAGCGTCTGCTAAATGACTAAAATGTTAAAAAAATTATACAAAAAAATTATATCCATCTGTGATTCTCTAGAACATAAAAATTGTAATATATAAAACCGTTTCCTTCAATTTTTTAGAAGTGACTAATGTTACTGTCCCCACTACAACAAAATACTTAAATATACTGAACAAAAATATGTTACAGTTTATATAAGAAAAACAATTATAATAAATTAGGCCCCAATATATGGATTTCACATGACTGGGCAGAGGGGGACAGCCATGGGTGGGCCCACAGCCAATCAAAATGAGTTTTTCCAAACAAGTGCTTTATTACAGACAGAAATACTCCTTAGCACCCAGCACTGGTCTCCCCTACCTCCCTCCGACGATGGCGCAGGTGAAGAAGCCAGATATGGAGGTCCTGGGCTGGTGTGGTTACACATGGTCTGCAGTTGGGAGGCCGGTTGGATGTACTGCCAAATTCTCTAAAATTACATTGGAGGTGTGGCTTATGGTAGAGAAATTAACATTCAATTCTCTGGCAACAGCTCTGGCAGACATTCCTGCAGTCAGCATGCCAATTGCACGCTCCTTCAACTTGAGACATCTGTGGCATTGTGTTGTGACAAAACTGCACATTTTAGTGGCCTCTTATTTTCCCCAGCACAAGGTGCACCTGTAACAATCATGCTGTTTAATCAGCTTCTTGATATGCAACATGTCAGGTGGATGGATCATCTTGGCAAAGGAGAAATGCTCACTAACAGGGATTTAAACAAATTTGTGCACAAAATTTGAGAAAAATATGTTTGTGCTCATGGTAAATTTCTGGGATCTTTTATTTCAGCTCATGAAACATGGGACCAACACTTTACAAATATAAACGCAACATGTAATTTTGTCCTTCAAACATTTAATGGATTCCATTAATTCTTATGGAAGACTGTTCCTACTAAGGGTTCCAATATGGCCGACTGGTGGCGTCAAAGCCTCTCAATGGCCAGTACATAGCATTAGCAATCCAGGGTTTATATACAAAGTTGACTGCACCACGGTATAAATTGAATCTTACCGAGACCACCCTTTTTTGAGTGGTGCGTTGTTTAGTGCACTCCCAAGCACAGATAGTGTTCAGACCATTCCAAACAAACCGAACTAAGGGGGAAAACATGCCAAATTGCAGAAGGAAAAAAAAACACCAAATTAATTTGGTGTAAAAATACATGCAGAGAGTCTGTCACTTGTGTCTTTCTTTCTGCAGATCAGACATGTCAGTGGTTAGAGTTAAAGTGACTGTGGAGAAAATGCTGTCATTGCTTTGTTTTTCATGCTGGGCGACGTGATTGTTTTCATTCTGCTTTAGTACCACAGCGCTGACTGTGCTGTGGCAGTTTACCCATGCCCACCACCACTAATAGTTCTAGATAAACCTCCTGGAAACAATTCTCTGAATGTTGCAACAATAATGAAAGGCCAATGGAGCCTCAAAACAAAGCTTCTATTTCCTGTTATTTTGTATTTTTTTCCCCAATCAATCTTGTCCTGGTCTGTCTGCCTCTATAGCAACAGTGTTCCTGGAAAAGTTTCTGTCTGCCCCATAGCTAGTGTTCCTGGAAATAATTCATTCTGTCTTTGATGTTTTACTGTAGAGATGGAGCCATATGCTTTGTAGATTAAAGCAAGGCACTACATGTTTTATAGGTCTGAGTCCCCTCCCCCTCTCACCAACATTAGCTACTCCGTCTCTCTCGTTCTTCAGTCGAGGAAGCAGATCTATTTGATCTATTTCCTCTCTCGTTCTTCAGTCGGAAGCAGATCTATTTGATCTATTTCTCTCTCGTTCTTCAGTCGGAAGCAGATCTATTTGATCTATTTCTCTCTCGTTCTTCAGTCGGAAGCGGATCTATTTGATCTATTTCTCTCTCGTTCTTCAGTCGGAAGCGGATCTATTTGATCTATTTCTCTCTCGTTCTTCAGTCGGAAGGCGGATCTATTTGATCTATTTCTCTCTCGTTCTTCAGTCGGAAGCGGATCTATTTGATCTATTTCTCTCTCGTTCTTCAGTCGGAAGCAGATCTATTTCTCTCTCGTTCTTCAGTCGGAAGCAGATCTATTTGATCTATTTCTCTCTCGTTCTTCAGTCGGAAGCGGATCTATTTGATCTATTTCGCTCTCGTTCTTCAGTCGGAAGCAGATCTATTTGATCTATTTCTCTCTCGTTCTTCAGTCGGAAGCAGATCTATTTGATCTATTTCTCTCTCGTTCTCAGTCGGAAGCAGATCTATTTGATCTATTCTCTCTCGTTCTTCAGTCGGAAGCAGATCTATTTGATCTATTCTCTCTCGTTCTTCAGTCGGAAGCAGATCTATTTGATCTATTTCTCTCTCTCGTTCTTCAGTCGGAAGCAGATCTATTTGATCTATTTCTCTCTCGTTCTTCAGTCGGAAGCAGATCTATTTGATCTATTTCTCTCTCGTTCTTCAGTCGGAAGCAGATCTATTTGATCTATTTCTCTCTCGTTCTTCAGTCGGAAGCAGATCTATTTGATCTATTTCGCTCTCGTTCTTCAGTCGGAAGCGGCCCCAGATCTATTTGTGCAGTTTGTCAACTCCTTATGGTTGTCACAGAACTTGCAAGATGATCTGACACCAAGATAGTTATACACTATATACAGTGCCTTCGGAAATTATTCAGACCCATTGACTTTTTCCACATTTTATGTTGCAGCCTTATTCTAAAATGTATTAAATACAATGACAAAGCAAAACATGTTTTTTTAAGTTTTTGCAAATGTATTACAAATAAAAAAAATATCATTTATATAAGTATTCAGACCCTTTACTCAGTACTTTGTTGAAGGACCTTTGGCAGCAATTACAGTATTGAGTCTTCTTGGGTATGACGCTACAAGCTTGGCACACCTGTATTTGGGGAGTTTCTCACATTCTTCTCTGCAGATCCTCTCAAGCTCTGTCAGGTTCTATGGGGAGCATTGCTGCACAGCTATTTTCAGGTCTCTCCAGAGATGTTTGATCGGTTTTAAGTCCGGGCTCTGGCAGGGCCACTCAAGGACATTCAGAGACTTGTCCCGAAGGCACTCCTGTGTTGTCTTGGCTGTGTGCTTAGGGTCGTTGTCCTGTTGGAAAGTGAACCTTCACCCCTATCTAAGGTCCTGAGAATTCTGGAGCAGGTTTTCATCAAGCAGCTCTCTGTACGTTGCTCTGTTCGTCTTTGCCCCGATCCTGACTAGTCTCCCAGTCCCTGCCGCTGAAAAACATCCCCACAGCATGATGCTGCCACCACCATGCTTCACTGTAAGGATGGTGGCGGATTTCCTCCGTACGTGATGCTTGGCATTCAGGCAAAATAGTTAAATCTTGGTTTAATCAGACCTGAGATTCTTGTTTCTCATGGTCTGAGAGTCCTTTAGGTGCCTTTTGGCAAACTCCAAGCGGGCTGTCGTGCCTTTTTCTGAAGAGTAGCTTCCGTCTGGCCACTCTACCATAAAGGCCTGATTTGGTGAAGGGCTGCAGAGATTGTTGTCCTTCTGAAAGGTTCTCCCACCTCCACAGAGGAACTCTGAAGCTCTGTCAGATTGACCATTGGGTTCTTGGTCACCTCCTTGACCAAGGCCCTTCTCCCCCGATTGCTCAATTTGGCCGGGCGGCCAGCTCTAGGAAGAGTCTTGGTGGTTCCAAATTTCTTCCGTTTAAGAATGATGGAGAACGCTGTGTTCTTGGGTACCTTTTATGCTGCAGACATTTTTTGTGGTGCCCTTTCCCAGATCTGTGCCTATACACGATCCTGTCTGAGCTCTACGGACAATTCCTTCGACCTCATGGCTCGGTTTTTGCTCTGACGTGCACGGTCAACTACGG
Organism: Salmo trutta; assembly: GCF_901001165.1. Taxonomy (NCBI): domain Eukaryota; kingdom Metazoa; phylum Chordata; class Actinopteri; order Salmoniformes; family Salmonidae; genus Salmo; species Salmo trutta. Next base: position 60,827,850 of record NC_042971.1, read on the forward strand.
GACCTTATATAGACAGGTGTGTGCCTTTCCAAATCATGTCCAATCAGTTGAATTTACCACAGGTGGACTGCAATGAAGTAGAAACATCTCAAGGATGATCAATGGAAACAGGATGCACCTGAGCTCAAATTTGAGTCTCATAGCAAAGGGTCTGAATACTTATGTAAATAAGGTATTTCTGTTTTGTATTTGTAATACATTTGTGGACACTTATAAAAATAAAGTTTTCGCTTTGTTATTATGGGGTATTGTGTGTAGATTGCTGATGGAAAATATTTATTGAGTCCATTGTAGAATAAGTCTAACGTAACAAAATGTGGAAAAGATCAAGGGGTCTGAATAGTTTCCGAAGACACTGTTTTACAAAAGTATGTGGACACCTTCAAATTAGTGGATTCTGCTGTTTCAGCCTCACGCGTTGCTGACAGGTGCATACAATTGAGCACACAGCCATGCAATCTCCATAGACAAACATTGGCAGTAGAATGGCCTTACTGAAGAGCTCAGTGACTTTCAACGTGGCACCGTCATAGGATGCCACCTTTCCAACAAGTCAAATTTCTGTCCTGCTAGAGCTGCCCCGGTCTAAGTGCTGTTATTGTGAAGTGAAATGTGTAGGAGCGTCAACAGCTCAGCCGTGAAGTGGTAGGCCACACAAGCGCTACGCTGAAGCACGTAGGGTGCAAAAATCGCCTCTCCGCAGTTGCAGCACTCACTACCGAATTCCAAACTGCCTCTGGAAGCAACATCAGCACAGTAACTGTTAGTCGGGAGCTTCATGGAATGGGTTTCCATGGATGGCCGAGTAGCCGCACACAAGCCTAAGATCCACCATGTGCAATGCTAAGCGTCATCTGGAGCGGTGTAAATCTGGAGCAGTGGAAACGTGTTCTCTGGAGTGACGAATCCTGCTTCACCATCTTCACCACGAATCAGACTTTGGTGGATTCCATCAGAACGCTACCTGCCCCAATGCATAGTGCCAAATGTAAAGTTTGGTGGAGGAGGAATAATGGTCTGGGTCTATTTTTTTTTCATGGTTTGAGCTAGGCCCCTTAATTCGAGTGAAGGGTAATCTTAACGCTACAACATACAATGACGTTCTAGATGATTCTGTGCTTCCAAATTTGTGGCAACAGTTTGGAGAACGCCCTTTCCTGTTTAAGTATGACAATGCCCACGTGCACAAAGCGAGGTCCATACAGAAATGGTTTGTTGCGATCGTTGTGAAGAACTTGACTGGCCTGCACAGAACCCTGACCTCAACCCCATCAAACACATTTGGGATGAATTGTAACAACGGCCGACTGTGAGCCAGGCCTAATCGCCCAACATTAAGTGTATGTAGTTCTGTCCTTGAGCTGTTCTTGTCTGTTGACGGTCTGTATTATGTCATGTTTTGTGTGGACCCCAGGAAGAGTAGCTGCCGCTTTTGCAACAGCTAATGGGGATCCTAATAACCCGACCGCACAAATTCTTGTGGCTGAATGTCACCGTAGCAATGCTAGTGGAAAGCCTTCCCAGAAGAGTTGAGTTGGTTATAGCAGCAAAGGGGAGACCAACTCCATATTAATACCAATGATCTGGAATGAGATGTTCGACAAAGAGGTGTCCACATACTTTTGGTCATGTAGTGTAACACAAACACCTGTGGTACACTTTCTCATTAGTCCCTATACGGTATGTTATTTCCCTGTTGTCTGATCTACCTTCTGTCTTTCCCCTCAGGGAGGAGTGCAGCCCCGAGGGTACTGGAGCGTTACAAGGCTCGTAGTCAGGAGCAGGCATCTCTGAACCGTGGTCTGAGTCGCTCCATGGGTTCCCTCCCCATCCAGGACCTCCTGAGAGGTGAGGGGGCCCTGCCTGGTCCCTACCCGCCATCGGACTACCATCCTGGGTCCGAGTCCTCCGCAGACCTGGCCCTCTACCTCGAGCCCCAGCAGAGAGGCAGGCCGGTAGAGCTGGACAGGAGGTCCCTGCCCTATAGAGGAGACTCAACAGCCCAACAGAAGAAGAACTGGGCGTCTTCTGTAGACCTGGCCCACATAGACCCGGATATGCTCCGCTTTGGAGCCCTTGAGGATGCCAGGCGGGGTAGCAGTGCCCTCAGTACCCGCTCAGGGGGAAGGCACAAGTCAGCCTCCCGGGTGTACCGAGACAGGGAGAACCGCTACTCAGACTTTGGGGGGTTGGAGACGCCCAGGACGAAGGCCCACCACCACTCACCCCTGTCAAGCAGCTCAGCTCTGACCTCAGCCTATGACCGGATCAAGGAGAAGCAGAGGAAGCTGCAGGTGCTGCGCCAGGCCATGGATGGTGAGACCTTTTTTTCCCCTGGTTTTAATTTTAGGATCAGGAAGTAGATGACGAGATTCAAATGTCAGGGGCACAGACAGGAGAGTGACTGAGACAGTGCTTGGACCACTATCTCACGGGGGTATGTGTGGTGTGGAGTCCGCAGCACTACCATGTAGACCAGACTCCTCTGTGGACCTGCTGCTATGAAATTGATAACTATTAGTCTATCAGCTATTGAGACGTTTAGAAAGGTGAATAATGTGTGAGATGACGTTACCAGAGCAGAGAGGCTGACTGGTTAGTGAGATGTTCTAGATGGCCTGGATGTGGGAAGCTGTGTTGGTCCAGGTGCATCCCAAATGGCATCCTATTCGCTGTAGTGAACTCATTTTTATCCCAGCTCTATGGACCCTGGTCAAAGTAGTACACTATAAAGGGAATAGGGTACCGTTTGGGATTAACACCCAGAGTGCATGAGACAGAGTGGCTGTGCTTTCCAAATGCCTGCTTTTTAATAAGAGACAGGATAATTCTAGCCCTTTAACCCTCTCTCACTTATAACCAAGTCTGCCTCTCTCTCCTGCTCTTCTCTCTGTCTGTGTGTGACACACTGGTGTATGTTTGACACTGCTTGCGTGCTGCCACCAGCCATGACAGCCGTAAGCTACTTGCCATGGCTCTTATTTAATTTCTGAGAAGTGTTACTGATATGAAGTCACATGGGACGTTAATGTTTATGTCCTTCTCTAATGCAGGGGTGTCTGGTGGCCATATGGAGGCTTTAGGGAGGGAGGGAGGGAGGGAGGGACGGACGGCTGGATGGATGGAGGGAGGGAGGGACGGCTGGATGAATGGAGGGAGGGAGGGAGGGAGGGAGGGAGGGCTGGAGGGAGGGCTGGAGGGAGGGAGGGAGGGAGGGCTGGAGGGAGGGAGGGAGGGACGGCTGGATGGATGGATGGAGGGAGGGAGGGAGGGCTAGAGGGAGGGACGGCTGGAGGGATGGAGGGAGGGACGGACGGACGGACGGACGGACGGCTGGATGGATGGAGGGAGGGAGGGACGGCTGGATGAATGGAGGGAAGGAGGGAGAGAGGGAGGGAGGGACGGAATGAACGAGCTCCTATTAATAAACCTCAGGCCTTCCTATCCGGCCTGCCTACCCCTCCTCGGTTGCATCCCAATTGGCATCATATTCCCTTTTATGTGCGCTACTTTTGACCAGGGCCCATACTACTCTGGTCAAAAGTAGCACATTTGTATGGAATAGGGTCCCAATTGGGATGGCAGCTTGCTCTGTTTCTTTTCTCCTTCCTCTGTGGTTGTTTTTAAATGATGGCACAGCAGCGGTTAATGCTCTCTGGTTACCTCCATGTACATGGAGTCTTAATCTGTGACTTGCTCCTCTGGCTGCAGTGTACCAGCCTCCTCCTCTTTCCATCCTCCCTCTCCTCTTTAACCTTTCTCACCCTACCAACATATGGAGCCTTAAACTGTGGCTTGTTCCTCCGGCTGCAGTTCAACACCACCCTCCTTTCTTCCTCCACCACCCTTCTCTTTCCTCCTCCTCCACCACCACCACCCTCTCCCCTCCACCACCCTTCTCTTTCCTCCTCCTCCACCACACCCTCCTCCACCACCCCCTCCTCCTCCACCACCACCCTCCCCCCTCCCCCACCCTTCTCTTTCCTCTACCCCCCTCCTCTCCACTTCAGGGCCAAGGTGCTTCAATCAGGACTATAGTTTCCTAGCTTCCCTGAGGTCAGTAATTGGAGTCATGTGTAGCGGATGAGGGGAAATCCAAATGTTATTGGACTTTCCGGTGCTTGGCAGCGTGTCATGTGGCTCTCGAATTGGCTGGGCTGGGTTCTGTAATGGGCGGAGCTGAGCCGTGATTGGTTGTACCGGGCTCTGGAATGGGCTGGGATAGGATTGGCTGGGCTTGAGATGTGATAGGATGGGCTGGGCTCCGGGATGGGATTGGCTAGACTGGGCTAGGATGGAATGGGCTGAGCTCCCGAATGGGTTGGAGAACGAGGGGGAGGGGCCTAACTAAACTAATTACCACAGTATTTCTAAATCTGTTTTTTTTCTGCTTGTTGACTTCAAAAGTTGTCGGCTGTCGCAAGACTTAGTTAGGTTAAGTCAAAATGGAAGGGGAGGGCTTTTAAGAGGTTGAAGGTTGCTAGGCAATACTTTGGCTCAGAATAATTGTTGTGAATGCAGAAGCAGTAGCTGTTGAATCTAGTAGCTCTTGTATGTACAAGACCATCAAATATTTTTCCTCTGGGTATAGCTAACCACCTTAATACAGTAATACTATGAAACGGTGGTCATTCCATGTATTCAAGAACATGTGTCTCAACCTATGGTGGGTACAACACAACTTCAGATGACGTAAAATAGGGTCTATGCTACAATATATGCGAATATGAAAAAATCTAGTTTTTAGAATTTACATTTTTATGGTAAAAAAAAATATACATAAAGTAATGGAAATAACTTTGATCACCTTCATGTCTAAAAAGTCACTTTCTGACCACTTCTACAATGGGCAAATATGAAAGGTTTCATTCAAATCAAAAGGGGTGCTGTCAAAGTGATTGAATTCAAATGGTTTTACCCAAAGTCCTCTTGTTTTGTCACTTACTCACCTTGCAGTGTGACCGAGCGTGTGTTTGATTCACAGACCTAGATGATATGGTCGTCTAACGTGATCAGATCCATAGGCCTCAAACCTGTGTCAGAGATACCTGGGGTCAGGAGCAGAAACTGGGGCAAAACCGTAGCTGCTGAGGATGGCATTGCTTTGCAGGGCAGAGAATATTTATCTAATAAGGGGTAAAACCCCCTGAAAAAAAAACACAATTCTGGAAAATGAACGCTTCTATCACACCAAAAAATGTCTTTCTTTGTATAATGTTTTTGCACTGTAAAACAAACTGCAGTTACCGGAAATTCTAATATCATTATCCAGTTAGCGTATGTTCTAGTGGGAGGGAGGCTCTTCTCCGAGTAAGCTATCATTATCCAGTTAGCATATGGTCTAGTGAGAGGGAGGTTCTTCTCCTAGTAAGCTATCATTATCCAGTTAGCATATGGTCTAGTGGGAGGGAGGCTCTTCTGCTTCCTCCTTGGAGCATCCAGACTGTAAATAATCCGAGTTGGTCCTCTCTTCTTCTCTGTTTGAACATAGCTGAAGGCCATAGCTTCTATGCTGTCACACATTCAACAGCAAGGACTTTCTTCAGAGCTTGTTTTCCAACTCACCTAAGGCCCTATTTCCACTAGGAGATATGAAGGAGAGTCTGAGGAGCAGGGTGGTGAAAGAGAATTTGACTTTGCAAGTCACAACAAAAAGGCAAGGATGTCATGTGAATTGAAATGTGAAATTCTTTGTCTGCAGCTCAAATTGACCATAAATATCCCAGTAGCCACTAGCCAGTAAGCACAAACTGTTCAAAAATGACAAACAACTCGCAGGGTTTTGGGTCCGGTGGCATGCGTTGAAACGTGTGGTCTATCGTGGTTTTCTTTTGCAAAATGACGATGAATAAACAGACTTGTTTTCTAAAATTGTCAATTGTAAAACACCATATTAAGGTGTGGCACATTCATTGTATAACAAGTATCCAAGAGATTGTTTGAGGATTACCTCTGCCACTTAACTTGTAAATGAATCACTCGCATTGCTCCCTTTTGAAAGGTATGCCTATTCAACTAAAGTGGAAAGTCTGTAGAAGGCAGCCAATGAGACAGAGGTACAACTCCATGACCTGGAAACAGCGTGAGCGAAGTTAGAGGGGGAAATCAATCTCTTAATAGAGAAAATAGAATCACCTTAAGTTATTCACTTAAATTCAATGTGGGCATCATAGGACTTGAAACTGTCGTGGAACGGGCAACACAACTTCTTTATGAGCAATCTTTTTCTCTGAACTGGTCAGGCAGGAGGAAGCTGGGGTCCCATGATGCTAATTAACACTGCACTGGTCCACTCCGGAATGGGTCTTGCTGTATGAATGTACGAATCCACAGAAGTCAAAGGACAAATTGTTCGCCTTGCAGCGGAATCGGGGAGGGCTCTGACCTAATGTAGAGAAGAACATGTAGTCCCGTGTAAATCTGTTGGTAGAGGATGGTGTTTGCAACGCCAGGGTTGTGGGTTCGATTCCCACGGGGGACCAGTAAGGAGAAAAAAAAATGTATGAAATGTATGCATTCACTACTGTAAGTCGCTCTGGATAAGAGCGTCTGCTAAATGACAAATGTAACTGTAAGATCAGCATCTACCCAGAGTACTGACTGCTAAAACAGGGAAACCTACAATGAAGTGAGATCCAAGCTATGTAGGCTAAATCTGAGACATGACTTCATCCACCCGGCAAACTCTTCTTCACCTTCCAGAATACAACACACACGTTATTTTCTGCCAAAGCAGCTCAAGACTTCTTTGAGAATATTATATTATTAATAACATATTTTTTAATAATGTCAACGCTAAGCTATTCTCTCTTGGAATTTGAAAGGCCTTAATAGTCCTATTAAACCTTCCAGCTGTCTTTGATATTCTAGCAAGAAACCATGTTTATATAGCCATGCTCCAAGAAACACAACCTGTTCCAAAAGGACACACATTGAATAGAGAACCATTTGTACAAACTGTCTGCTTTTTCATCAGCCCCAAACAAAACTAAGTGTATTCATAATGATACATAAGAAACTCATCACCATCTTGGGTTAAAGGCGAAGACCAAGAAGGGAGAATCACTTCCCTAATGTATCCAAAATAGAAAGAAAATGACCTTTTATTTGTGTGTGTGCTCCAAATTCATATTATCCTATGTGTTTTTCTCTGAACAGCATATCATTAGCATTAACTTAATTCCATTTGGTTATATGTGACTGACATGAATGTCATTTTGGACATGTGAGAATACAATCCACACCACAACCAAAGCTCTCCAGCATATACTCTCTGATTACAACCTCATTGATGCCCGGTGAGCACATAATCCTCTAACGCAGAAGTGTACACTTTCTACTCAACAGGCATAAGTCATTCTCACGAATTGAATTCAAAACTATCTACACAATCTATTGTCTTTTCATTAATAAAATAAAGTGCCTTCTGAAAGTATTCAGACCCCTTGACTTTTTCCGTATTTTGTTAGGTTACAGCCTTATTCTAAAATAGATTTAAAAAAATTTTCCTCATCAATCTACACAAAATATCCCAAAAAATTTTGCTAATTTATTTTAAACTGAAATGCAAGTTTATAACTATTCAGACCCTTTACTCAGTACTTTGTTGAAGCACTTTTGGGCAGCAATTACAGCCCCGAGCCTTCTTAGGTATGACGCTACAAGCTTGGCACACCTGTATTTGGGGAGTTTCTCACATTCTTCTCTGCAGATCCTCTTAAGCTCTGTCAGGTTGGATTGGGAGTGTTGCTGCAACAGCTATTTCAGGTCTCTTCAGAGATGTTTGATCGGGTTCAAGTCCGGGCTCTGGCTGAGGCAACTCAATGACATTGAGACTTGTCCCGAAACCACTGTTGGAAGGTGAACCTTTGCCCCAGTCTAAGGTCCTAAGTGCTCTGGAGTAGGTTTTCATCAAAGATCTCTCTGTACTTTACTCCGTTCATTTTTTGCCTCAAACCTGACTAGTCTCCCAGTGCCTGCCCGCTGAAGAACTTCCCCACAGCATGATGCTGCCACCACCATGCTTCACATAGGGATGGTGCCAGGTTTCCCTCTATCCGTGACGCTTAGCATTCAGGCCAAATAGTTGAATCTTGGTTTCATCAGACCTGACAGTCTTTAGGTTTCTTTTGGCAAACTCCAAGCGGGGCTGTCAAGAGACCACGAAGAGTGGCTTCGTCTGGCCACTCTACCTGAGTGCTGCGGAGATGGCCTGAGTGCTGCGGAGATGGTTGTCATTCTGGATGATTCTTCCATCTCAACAGAGGAACTCTAGATCATTGTCAGAGTGACGTCGGGTCTTGGTCCCCTCCCTGACCAAGGCCCTTCTCCGCCGATTGCTCAGTTTGGCCGGGTGGCCAGTTTAAGACGATTCTTGCTGGTTCCAAACTTCTTCCATTTAAGAATGATGGAGGCCACTTGTGTTCTTGGACTTTCAATTTTGCAGTAATTTTGGGTACCCTTCCCAGATCGGTTGCCTCGACACAATCCTGTCTCGGAGCACTACGGAGAATTCCTTCGACCCTCATGGCTTGGTTTTTGCTGATCTTATGTAGACTGGTGTATGCCTTTCCAAATCATGCCCAATCAATTGAATCTACCACAGGTGGACTCCAAGTTGTAGAAACATCTCAAGGATGATCAATGAGAAACAAGCTACACCTGAGCTCAATTTTTCGAGTCTATTAGCAAGGGTCTTAATACTTGTGTAAATGTGCTATTTCATTTAAAAAAAAATTGTAATACATTTGCAAAATGTCTAAACTTATTTTCACTTTGTCATTATGGGGTGTTGTGTGCAAATTGCTGAGGATTTTATTTGTATTTAATCCATTTTAGAATAAGGCTTGTAACGTAACAAATGTGGAAAAATTCAAGGGGGTCTGAATAGTTTCCGAAGGCACTGTATGAGCTTGTCTGACCATCATGCTTACTACTGCCAACTTCAAATCTTAGAATGTACTAAAAGATAGAGAAGATGGCGTTTCAACATTTCATTACTACAAAGTCCTACATTTCTGTGATTTTAAATTTTGAAATAAATAAATTCATAATGATAAATAAAGATTATCCCCCCCAAATGTTTTATTAAAAACTAATGCAACTGCATTTGCATCTGGTTGAATAAATCACCAATTAGATGTCAGAGTTGGAAATGTTGTTAACTGCATTAGTGTTCTCAACAAATGCTCTTTCCAGACCAGGTAGCTCTTTCCAAAGTCAAGACAGAACTTAGTTTATTGATAAGACAGAGAGCAGAATTTGCCATCCACGACCTAAAGCCATTTTTTCCCCCATGGTAATTGTTATGGTTGGGGCGGGATCCAGATGTTCATATCATCCTACAGTCCTTCTCTCATCCCAGGATTTACAGTATTGCCGGCTTAGTACACAAGGGGGCGCCAGAAAATGCAAAAATTCCCATTGGACGTCTACCAGAATGCTAACAAAATTAGCACTTTGTAGAGAATTCCATGGAGGCTGCTAGCTAAATGCTAATGAGCACAAAGGAAAATAAACAAATTGCAAAGACAGGCAATCCAGCTCATAAAGGTACATATACATACCGAATTTCATTTTTGGTGAGTTTGGACATTTACAAGCGAATGTGAACATTTTGTGGATGAGCGATATTGTGCAAGGTGAACAAAGTTTTGACATCATGCTTGTAGAAGGAAGAACAGTACAGGCTCTGGAGCAGCATGTGTACACACTGTCTGTGTGGAGTTGCTAGGGCAACGGGCCTGCCTGCCCGGAAGGAGATGGGGGAGGAGCAGACGGGCTGAGAACGGAGAGGAGAAAAAACACGCAAGGAAATTATCCAAAGAACTCCTCCAAGAGCTTTGACTTCTCAAACATGGCAGAAAGCCAACACAATATGATGCCTCGTCACCTTATTATGCTGAACAAAAATATATATGCAACATGTAAAGTGTTGGTCCAGTGTTTCATGAGCTGAATAAAATCCCATAAATGTTCCATATGCACATAAAGCTTTCCTCTCAAATGCACAAATTTGTTACATCCCTGTTAGTGAGCATTTCTCCTTTGCCAATATAATCCATATCATGCAGCTGATTTAAACAGCATGATTATTACACAGGTGCACCTTGTACTGGGGACAATTTAAAGGCCATTCTAAAATGTTCAGTTTTGTCAACACAATGCCACAGATGTCTCAAGTTTGAGGAGCGTGCAGTTGGCATGCTGACTGCAGGAATGTCCACCAGAACTGTTACCAGAGAATTTAATGTTAACTTTCTCTACCCATAAGCCACCTCCAACGTCATTTTAGAGAATTTGGCAGTACGTCCATTCCGGCCTTAAACTGCAAGACCCATTGCGCAATGCCAGCCCAGGACCTCCACATCCGGCTTCTTCACCTGCGGGATCATCTGAGACAGCCACCTGACAGCTGATGACACTGTGGGTTTGCACAACCAAAGAATTTCTGCACACTGTCAGAAATCATCTCAGAAGCTCATCTGCGTGCTCGTCATCCTCACCAGGGTCTTGACCTGACTGCAGTTTGGCGTCGTAACTGACTTGTGGGCAAATGCTCACGTTCGATGGCCACTGGGCAGATGGCAGACGTTCAACGTTGTGAACAGAGTGCCCCGTAGTGGTGTGGTTAAGGTATGGGCAGGCATAACATACGGACAACAACATTAATTGCATTTTATCGATGGCAATTTGAATGTACAGAGATACCACGATGAGCTCTGAGGGCCATTGCCTTGCCATTCAGCTGCCGCCATCACGTTTCCTAATGATAATGCACAGCCCCATGTCGCAAGGACCTGTACACAATTCCGGGAAGTAGAGAAATGTCCCAGTTCTTCGATGGCCTGCATACGACCAGACATGTCACCCATTGAGCATGATTTGGATGCTCTGGATTGACGTGTATGACAGTGTGTTCCAGTTACCGCTAATATCCAGCTACTTCGCACAGCCATTGAAGAGGAGTGGGACAACATTCCACATGCCACAATCAACAGCCTGATCCAACCTAATGTAAAGGAGATGTCGCGCCTGCATTACGCAAATGGTGGTCACACCAGATACTGCCTGGTTTTCTGATCCATGCCTTTACCTTTTCTAAAGGTGTCTGTGACCAACAGATGCATATCTGTATTCCCGGGTCATGTGAATCCATAGATTTCGGGCCAAATGAATTCATTTCAATTGACTTTTTTTTCTTCTTTTTAGCAAGTTTTATTGGTCGGATACACATTTGGCTGATATTGCGGGTTAAGCGAAATGCTTGTGAACTATCTCATTAAATCTTTGGAATTGTTACAAGCTTTTGATCATATCTCTGGTCTGTCTTGGAACATATGGGAATTGGCTCCAGTTTCATTAATAACATTAAAATGCTTATATACCCTCAGCCACAACAGGCAATATCTGCTCTGTTCAGAGTCACTAGAAGCAGCAGACAAGGCGATCTAATTTCAACTTCTATTTTAATATCCATGGAACCCCGCACCCAGGCAATTCGGCAATCGAAGGAAATAATACCAATTCCCTAAAAATCTACTGATCTTCTTCCTCTCATATGCAGACAATATTTTTACTATAATGCATCTCAATCGCTACCAAACGCTTTGAATATCATAGATGCATCAGCTTCATCTCAGTTATAAAATGCATCTAACCAAATCCGTCTTACTGCCTTTCAAGACCCTGATGGAGGACTCCATCTCTCCTCATGGAATCACAATCGTTTCCCATTTTAATGCTTGAGTAGATATATTTCCTTCCTTAGATAAAACCATTGCCAGAAACTTTAACAGAACGCTCAAATAAATTAAATCCGACCTCATTAGATGGAATTATATCCCAGTTGCTTGAACCGGCAGATACCTATTGTCAAAATGTATACAGTGGCATGGCAGAATTTCTGTAGTTCAATGCTTCCCATGGTTCCCCCTTTTGGCTATTGGGATAAGATTCCTAATGTGGATTCAACATGTATATGGCAAGGTTAACGATCCCGGATATAAATAACAAAAATGTACTAAGAGTGAAAGACGTAGAAGGGACTATCACGTACCAAACTTTAATTGTATTTCCAGGCACTAGCGTTTCGCCCCCATCCTAAATTGATTTAGACATGATTCTTCTGCCCCCTGAGTAAAGAGAAATATGGTGTCTCCTATTGCCCTGGAAGAGGTTGGTCTTCATTGATATGTCCCTAATATAATATAGGCACTTTAGTATTGCCAGTTGTAACAGTATAGCTTCCGTCCCTCTCCTCGCTCCTACCTGGCTCAAACCAGGAACACATCGACAACAGCCACCCTCGAAGTACCCATGCAGAGCAAGAGGAACAACTACTCCCAAGTCTGAGCGAGTGACGTTTTGAAACGCTATTAGCGCGCACCCGGCTAACTAGCTAGCCATTTCACATCGGTTACACCAGCCTAATCTTGGGAGTTGATAGGCTTGAAGTCATAAACAGAGCAATGCTTGAAGAATTGCAAATAGCTGCTGGCAAAACACACGAAAGTGCTGTTTGAATGAATGCTTACGAGCCTGCTGGTGCCTACCACCGCTCAGTCAGACTGCTCTATCAATATCAAATCAAAGACTTAATTATAATAACACAGAAATACGAGTCTTAGGTCATTAATATGGTTGAATCCGGAAACTATCATCTCGAAAACAAAACTTTTTTTTTTTTTTCAGTTGAAATACGGAACCGTTCAATATTTTATCCAACGGATGGCATCCCTAAAGTCTAAATATTCCTGTTACATTGCACAACCTTCAATTTATGTCATAATTACGTAAAATTCTGGCAAATTAGTTCGCAACGAGCCAGGTGGCCCAATCTGTTGCATATACCCTGACTCTGCGTGCAATGAACGCAAGAGAACTGACACAATTTCACCTGGTTAATATTGCCTGCTAACCTGGATTTCTTTTCGCTAAATATGCAGGTTTAAAAATATATACTTCTGTGTATTGATTTTAAGAAAGGCATTGATGTTTATGGTTAGGTACAGTCGTGCAACGATTGTGCTTTTGTCGCAAATGCGCTTTTGTTAAATCATCCCCCGTTTGGCGAAGTTGGCTGTCTTTGTTAGGAAGAAATAGTCTTCACACAGTTCGCAACGAGCCAGGTGGCCCAAACTGCTGCATATACCCTGACTCTGTTGCAGAAGTGACACATTTTCCCTAGTTAAAAGAAATTCTGTTAGCAGGCAAATATTAACTAAATATGCAGGTTTAAAATATATACTTGTGTATTGATTTTAAGAAAGACATTAAGGTTTATGGTTAGGTACACGTTGGAGCAACGACAGTCCTTTTCGCGAATGCGCACCGCATCGATTATATGCAACACAGGACAGGCTAGATAAACTAGTAATATCATCAACCATGTGTAGTTAAGTAGTGATTATGATTGATTGATTGTTTTTTATAAGATAAGTTTAATGCTAGCTAGCAACTTACCTTGGCTTCTTACTGCATTCGCGTAACAGGCAGGCTCCTCGTGGAGTACAATGTAAAGCAGGTGGTTAGAGCGTTGGTCTAGTTAACCGTAAGGTTGCAAGATTGAATCCCCAAGCTGACAAGGTAAAAATCTGTCGTTCTGCCCCTGAACAAGGCAGTTAAACCCACCGTTCCCTGGTAGGCCGTCATTGAAAATAAGAATGTGTTCTTAACTGACTTGCCTAGTTAAAAATATTATTATTATATTATTATTATTATTATTTTTTTTTTTTTTAATCGGCAAATCGGTGGCCAAAAATACTGATAACCAATTGTTATGAAAACTTGAAATCGGCCCTAATTAATTGGCCATTCCGATTAATCGGTCGACCTCCTAAACCCAACAACCAAACACCCATCCAATGATGGGATTTATGAGTAAATATCTGGGCTTCCGAAAGGACTGATCTCTATCCTTTTTATTTTTTATATAAGTCTATATACAAAGTGAGCAAATGAGGTGAGATAAGGGAGGTAAGGCAAAAAAGGCCATGGTGGCGAAGTAAATACAATATAGCAAGTAAAATATACAGTGCCTTTCGGAAAGTACTCAGACCACTTGACTTTTTCCACATTTTGTTACGTTACAGCCTTATTCTAAAATTGATTAAATAAAAATGTTTAAATCCTCAGCAATCTACACAGTATCAGGACCCTTGGCTATGAGACTCAAAATTGAGCTCAGGTGCATCCTGTTTCCATTGATCGTCCTTGATGTTTCTACAACTTGATTGGAGTCCACCTGTGGTAAATTCAATTGATTGGCCATGATTTGGAAAGGCGCGCATACACCTGTCTATATAAGGTCCCACAGTTGACAGTGCATGTCAGAGCAAAACCCAAGCCATGAGGTCGACGCAATTGTCCGTAAAGCGCCGAGACAGGATTGTGTCGAGGCACAGTTCTGGGGAATGGCACCAAAAAATTACTGCAAGCATTGAAGGTTCCCAAGAACACAGTGGCCTCCATTCTTAAATGGATGCAGTTTGGAACTACCAAGACTCTTCCTAGAGCTGACCACTCGGCCAAACTGAGCAATCGGGAGAGAAGGGCCTTGATCAGGGAGGGTGACCGAGAACCCAATGGTCACTCTGACAGAGCCTTCCAGAAAGACAACCATCTCTGCAGCACTCCACCAATCAGGCCTTTATGGTAAAGTGGCTGGACAGAAGCTGCCCTCCTCAGTAAAAGGCACATGACAGCCTGCTTTGAAGTTTGCCAAAGGCACCTAAAGACTCTGACCATGAGAAACAAAATTCTCTGGTCTGATGAAAACCATGATTGAACTCTTGGCCTGAATTGCCAAGCATCACATCTGAAGGAACCTGGCACCATCCCTACAGTGAAGAATGGTGTGGCAGTATTCATGCTGTGGGAAGGTTTTTCTGCAGCAGGGACTGGGAGACTAGTCAGGGCAAGGAAATATGAACGGAGCACAGTAAAGAGACTTGATGAAAACCTGCTCTAGAGCAATTGGGACCTCAGACTGGGGTGAAGGTTCACCTTCCAACAGGAGGACCCTAAGCATCGAGCTAAGACGATTGCAGGAGTGGCTTCGGGACTAGTCTCTGAATGTCCTTGAGTGTCCCAACCAAAGCCCGGACTTGAACCCGTTCGAACGTCTCTGAAGAGACCAGCAGGGTCAGATAATATAATCAGTGGTGGAAGGAGGGTACAACAGGTCAGCACCTCAGGAGTAAATGTCAGTTGGCTTTTTCATAGCCGATCATCAGAGTTACAGACAGCAGGTGCGGTAGAGAGAGTCCAAAACAGCAGGTCTGGGACAAGGTAGCACGTCCAGTGAACAGGTCAGGGTTCCATAGCCGCAGGCAGAACAGTTGAAAGTGGAGCAGCAGCATGACCAGGTGGACTGGGGACAGCAAGGAGTCATCGGGGGGTTTTTAGAACTTTGCTTTTGGCTTCAAGACAAAAGCCTTCAATTGTGGCAAAAGCAAGTTGCGATGAATTTGCGTATAAGTGAATTCACTGCGATTAGCTATTTTATATGGAAGCCCATACCACCACCATTGTTTTTATTTTTATGAAATGCCTCATGATTTGCCACAGCTGCAGGTAGCCCTTCTGATAACAACCAAGGTAGCCTAGAGCAGCCTACTGATGACAACCACAGGTAGCCTAGAGCAGCCTACTGATGACAACCACAGGTAGCCTAGAGTAGCCTACTGATGACAACCACAGGTAGCCTAGAGCAGCCTACTGGGAACAACCACAGCTGCAGGTAGCCTAGAGCAGCCTACTGATGACAACCACAGCTGCAGATAGCTAGAGCAGCCTACTGATGACAAGCACAGGTAGCCTAGAGCAGCCTACTGATGACAGCCACAGGTAGCCTAGAGCAGCCTACTGATAACAACACAGGTAGCTAGAGCAGCCTACTGATAACAACCACAGGTAGCCTAGAGCTGGCTACTGATGACAACCACAGGTAGCCTAGAGCTGGCTACTGATGACACCACCAGGTAGCTAGAGCAGCCTACGATGAACACCACAGGTAGCCTAGAGCAGCCTACCGATGACAACCGGCAGGTAGCCTAGAGCAGCCTACCGATGACAACCACAGTAGCCTAGAGCAGCCCTACCGTGACAACCACAGGTAGGCCCTAGAGCAGCCTACCGATGACAACCACAGGTAGCCTCAGAGCAGCCTCGGATCCCATCTGGTCCAGGGGAAAGCTATGTCTTTATACCTAAAATAGGCACCATTTTATTTGTGTTCTGAAGAAAATGTGACTGATAGAATTTGGTTTATATTCATACTTCAGGTGGTTAGGCTACCTACTTTTTAATCCAAGATGATCGACTGGAATGAATCAATCAACACAATGGTGATGAAATACTGTGAGTATTTTTTTAAATTACAGATGCGAAGGCCTTCACGATGCAACCCTACATACAGCCAGTTCAGCCCTCTTTTAGTTTTTGTCCGATCGCAGTTGTTGTCTCATTGTCTGTGTAAAGGGTTTGTTTTCATCGTCCCTAGGGCCAGGAGTTTATTTATAAACCGTATGATCAGATTTAGAAAAGTAATCTGGTTCCATCATAGCCCATATAATGTATTACTACATCATATACAGCTGCAGTTAGTTAGGTCAGCCTACTACCTCGGCTCTGGGACCTCAGGAAAACAATCCCCCCCCCCCTCCAATCACCACTTTTACTTCCATAGTTTTACGTGGCTCAGTGCAACCAGATGCTACTGCGACAATTTCAGAATGTAACAGGCTGTTACTGCAATTTCAGGTAAAAACTCCAAACAAGTGTATACATTCAGCTGTTTCAAAAACATGGCTCTACTATGACCATTTATTCTGTAGCGATGTTGGCTTAATGGAGACAATTCTGTTTACACCGCCGTGCTTCCGGGGGGGCAACTATCATGCCGGGTATCGAGCGCTGCCTCTGGAGGTACTGGTTGAGACGTAGCAAGTCCACTAGTTTACATTCCAGTAATATGTTTAGCAGACGGTATTTTTTAGGAAAGGTGTAGTTCCTGTGAAGAGGCTCTAAGAGTGTTCAGAATGTTGAATCAGTCTTGCTTGATTGACAGGCTGAAAGGAAAAACAACCAGTTATAATGAATAAACTCATAGCATATATTTAAATCACTACCACTCTGATGGAAACACTGTGGAATCTTTTTGTGTCGATAACATTTATGACACAAATTGCAGTGGAATTTCCCTAGTCTCTTCCCTAGTGTGACTCAGATAAAACAGCGGAGCCTTTCCTTCTCTTTCCCCTAGTGTGACTCAGATAAACACAGCGGGGCCTTTCTTTCCCCTAGTGTGACTCAGAAAACACAGCGGAGCCTTTCTCTTTCCCCTAGTGTGACTCAGATAAACATAGTGGGGCCTTTCCTTCTCTTTCCCTAGTGTGACTCAGATAAACATAGTGGGGCCTTTCCTTCTCTTTCCCCTAGTGTGACTCAGATAAACACAGCGGAGCCTTTCCTTCTCTTTCCCCTAGTGTGACTCAGATAAACACAGCGGAGCCTTTCCTTCTCTTTCCCCTAGTGTGACTCAGATAAACACAGCGGAGCCTTTCCTTCTCTTTCCCCTAGTGTGACTCAGATAAACACAGCGGAGCCTTCTCTTTCCCCTAGTGTGACTCAGATAAACACAGCGGAGCCTTTCCTTCTCTTCCCCTAGTGTGACTCAGATAAACACAGCGGAGCCTTTCCTTCTCTTTCCCCTAGTGTGACTCAGATAAACACAGCGGAGCCTTTTTCTCTTTCCCCTAGTGTGACTCAGATAAACATAGTGGGGCCTTTCCTTCTCTTTCCCCTAGTGATTATTGCCTTGGAAGCAGAAAATCCAAACAGTTCTAAAATAGAAAGACAAAAAATTAATGAATCAATTATCAAATGATTCACTGGGAGGATTAGATCTTCAAAGTAAACTATTCATCTTCCCAAATACACACACACACACACACACACACACACACACACACACACACACACACACACACTGTCTCTCTCTTTCCCACTCTGCCCTGTTCTCCTTCCTCCCTTCCCTCTGCGGAGTGTGTTGGCGTGGAGAATGTGCTGAGATGTTCATTCCAGATTAGCTGGGGGTGTGTCTGTGTGTTTGAGCCTGGCCCTCCTCGGCACTTTATCCTATTGGCCTTGACTGCCACCCCTCCACAAGCCTGTGTGACGATGGCTACGGCAGTACAGGGCTGGATGGCCTTACCACGTTACCGTTTCTCTCCCAGAGAAGAGTCAGTGGCTCTGTTTTGATTTGTTGACAGCAGACTGTGAGAGGAGGCAGAAGGAAGCACCTGTGTAGAATACAGATGTGTGTCTTGTCCTCTGGGAGTCTTTCTGGCTACTCTGACTGCATGAAGGATCATGTCACCTTTACTGCTGTCTGCTCCTCTCGCCTCTCTCTCAGCAGAGCTGTTAGTCTAATGGTGAAAACAGACCTTTTTTTTTGTCTGAATTAAATTAAAGGTTAATGGTTGGTTAAAGTAATAGAGCTCCCATTTGAAAATCATTATCAGGAGGCCATCCCTTTAAACCACTGTCCACACCCTCTCTTCTTTATAGCTATATTACCGCGGCCGGGCTATATTACCGCGGCCGGGCTATATTACCGCGGCCGGGCTATATTACCGCGGCCGGGCTATATTACCGCGGCAGGGCTATATTACCACACAGACGTGTCTAGCAGATAGCTGAGATCGGGCAAGTAAATGCACGTTTTGCACTAGTTTAGACTAGGAAACTCAGCTGAATGGGAGGTGAACAGGGTGAAGAGTGTATAGCGTCTGAACGAACGTGTATGACGGACAGCAAAGCATTTCAAATGGCCGCTCCCACCAGCTCTCAGAACAGAGGTATAGTGAAGGGATTAAAATAACAACCATGTACAGGGGTGTATCAGATGGACGGACGGCCACCTTCACAACCTGCGTTACACTGAGTCTGTATGATATAACAAGTTATCTCTTCATCGACGTGACGGAGACTACTAATGATCTCTTCCCTTTTCAATACCACAGCCGTGAAGAGAGTGGTCACGGCACTGAACCTTATCAGGGTTGGTGGAGCAACGGGGCCGGAAATAAAGACAAGGTCATGTTAAACAGGATGGGGTCAGACGTGTGTTAAACAGGATGGGGTCAGACGTGTGTTTAAACAGGATGGGGTCAGATGTGTGTTAAACAGGATGGGGTGGCCTTTCTAGGAGTTTTTCCTAGGGAGTTTTCCTAGCCACCGTGCTTCTTTCACATGCATTGCTTGCTGTTTGGGGTTTTAGGCTGGGTTTCTGTACAGCACTTTGAGATTTCAGCTGATATACGAAGGGCTTTATAAATACATTTGATTTGATTTGATGGGGTCAGACGTGTGTTAAACAGGATGGGGACAGACGTGTTGGTACTGCTGTAGACTAAACCTGCCTCTCTCACACACACACACACATACCGTCATCTCAAACACACACACACACACACACACACACACACACACACACACACACACACACATCTTTTGATTGTAGTTTCCACTGTCTCATGAGTCATTTGGCTCAGTCAGTGCGTCACTCACTAGGCTATGGCCTCAGAGCTGGTGAGCTGCTGCTGGTGGGCAGAATGACAATCTCCATTTGACGTACCTTTGCTGTCGGAAATGTATGTACGCGCGCACACCACGCTGAAAATATATTCAGCTTACAATTGTGTCCATGAAAGGGAGATGTCCCTTGAATCATTTGATTGGCTGTAGGCCTACAAAAAAACCATCACCACTTGACCCCGCCCTGTAGCATTTAGGAAGGTCTTCACAGCCAATGTCAGATTTATTTCCAACTTTTACTTACTTAATCATCTTTATTCCCAATGGGACAGACGTAAGTCAGGGTCAGTGTGAATCTGCTTTATTCTCTGAGATCTGGAGT
Organism: Salmo trutta; assembly: GCF_901001165.1. Classification (NCBI taxonomy): domain Eukaryota; kingdom Metazoa; phylum Chordata; class Actinopteri; order Salmoniformes; family Salmonidae; genus Salmo; species Salmo trutta. The sequence goes on from NC_042971.1 coordinate 60,847,774, forward strand.
CGCAGTTGAAGGAACTATTTTTGTTGTTGTCAATAGGTAAACCGGTAGATCGTGGCCTACTCACTCAGCATCAATATCCCTGTTGCTTTACGTGTCTTACTGTTCTGCTCTGCTCAGCTCATTGTTTACATAAGACACCAATAGGCCCAAGAAACCTACTCGACTGAGAAGTGTTTTATTTTTTTATTTTTTTTTACCCCGAGCCCACATGAGAAATCTCTGAAGAATGTTGCGTTATTAAAATATGTACAGTAGCATGGAGGTGAGCAAGACTTTCTGGTTTTGTAAACACTTGAAGGTATGTTGGACTGACGTCATGGGTTTTACCACAGTAGAGAGTTATACAACAAAGCAGGTTCAATGAGTTAGCTAGCTATATTCTGATATATATAATAATAATAATAATTATTATTTATTATTATTATTATTATTATTATTATTATTATTTAACTTACCTAAATATATATATATATATCTATCTTTCTATTTATATTTATATTTAAAGATGCGCTTCAAATAGATAGATATATATCTATCTATCTATCTATTTATATTTATATATATATTTATTTATTTAAAGATATATATATATATATCTTTAAATATCTTTAAATAAATAATATATATATATTTATTTATAAAGATATATATTTAAAGATGCGCTTCAAATGTGCGTGGCCTAATTGACTCAACCAAAAACACATCTAAGTTTGTTTTTCTGATTGATTGAGAAAGCTAATGGTGATTTCTGGTTCTTTATCAAAGTTAGATGACTAATTCATTAAACCTGCTTTGTAGCGTACCACTTGGAGGTTAAAATATTTTATTACTCAAATGTTTATTTGTGTTTATAAATAGTCGTGTTCAAATATATCACAGTCCGCATTTTGGAATGACAGAATGCATTTTAAAGTTGTGGTTGTGCATTGATAAGCGCACCAAAGACGGTATTACCGTTAAGTAATAAAATAAAGACAGCATTACTAAAAAGCCTCTTTTACACCCGTAGCCTGATGAATTTGCAAGATCACTTTTCTTTCATTTTGATTTTGTCACAAATGGAAAATATGGCACTGACTCACCAATAGATTGATATTTTAGCATTGTCTCATTGAAGAGTTCTGACTCACCCATGGAGTCTAGTCAGATCTCCACTCACACAGCCAGCCAACCCTGCCTCTAATCCATCTAGTCAGATCTCCTCTCACTCAGCCAGCCAACCCTGCCTCTAATCCATCTAGTCAGATCTCCTCTCACACAGCCAGCCAACCCTGCCTCTAATCCATCTAGTCAGATCTCCTCTCACTCAGCCAGCCAACCCTGCCTCTAATCCATCTAGTCAGATCTCCTCTCACTCAGCCAGCCAACCCTGCCTCTAATCCATCTAGTCAGATCTCCTCTCACACAGCCAGCCAACCCTGAACTCTAATCCATCTAGTCATATCTCTCACTCAGCCAGCCAACCCTGCCTCTAATCCATCTAGTCAGATCTCCTCTCACACAGCCAGCCAACCCTGACTCTAATCCATCTAGTCAGATATCTCACTCAGCCAGCCAACTCTGCCCTCTAACCATCTAGTCAGATCTCCTCTCACTCAGCCAGTCAACCCTGCCTCTAATCCATCTAGTCAGATCTCCTCTCACACAGCCAGCCACCCTGCCTCTAATCCATCTAGTCAGATCTCCTCTCACACAGCCAGCCAACCCTGCCTCTAATCCATCTAGTCAGATCTCCTCACACAGCCAGCCAACCCTGCCTCTAATCCATCTAGTCAGATCTCCTCTCACACAGCCAGCCAACCCTGTCTCAATCCATCTAGTCAGATCTCCTCTCACACAGCCAGCAACCCTGCCTCTAATCCATCTAGTCAGCGCTCCTCACACACAGCCAGCCAACCCTGACTCTAATCCATCTAGTCAGATCTCCTCACACACAGCCCTGCCTCTTTCCCTGCCTCTAATCCATCTAATCAGTGCTCCTCACACACAGCCAGCCAACCCTGTCTCTAATCCATCTAGTCAGATCTCCTCACACACAGCCCTGCCTCTTTCCCTGCCTCTAATCCATCTAATCAGTGCTCCTCACACACAGCCCTGCCTCTATTCCATCTAGTCAGCGCTCCTCACACACAGCCCTGCCTCTATTCCATCTAGTCAGTGCTCCTCACACACAGCCCTGCCTCTTTCCCTGCCTCTATTCCATCTAGTCAGATCTCCTCACACACAGCCCTGCCTCTATTCCATCTAGTCAGTGCTCCTCACACACAGCCCTGCCTCTTTCCCTGTCCGAGGCTGTTAAGACCAGAGAATATTCACAACACTTTGCAGCGTAAGCTAGCTGGCTTCACCTATATTTATGATATTTTCTATCTGATTATAGAGACTTTTCATGACATCTTTCCATGTTTGTTTACTTGCCTGGCATGAGTTATTTGTATTTCTTACTGTTGTCTCAACAGGTTTAATGTGTTTGTTCACAAACGATTTTGGAGAATCAAATTCCCCCAGCAGTTGAAAAGGAACCGCTGCTCTGAGTTCTCAGGCTGTGTCCCAGATGGAACCCTATTCCCTATATAGTGCACTACTTTAGACCAGAGTCCTATAGAACCCTATTCCCTATATAGTGCACTACTTTAGACCAGAGCCCTTTGGAACCCTATTCCCTACATAGTGCACTACTTTTAACCAGAGCCTCATTCTCACCACCACGTGTGGACTCCATTTCCCCTGAGTTAGAACGTCTTCACTGCTAATCAGTCAAATTCTCTTAAAATTTATTAATTTAAATGTATTTGGGTCATGGACATAAAATATGGCATCTTGGATCAAACTAGTTTTTCTGTGTCAAAATGAAAAACCTACTTTGCATGATTTATAGCCATAACTCACAGTGATGCTGTGTCTACGGATGTGTTGGAGCTGTGAAAGCAAAATGTGACTATGATGCAGTGACTGTTCTCTCATGAAAATTCACTGAGTCTACAAAACATTAGGAACACCCTCCCTAATATTGAGTTGCACCCTATTTTTGCCCTCAAACAGCCTTCATTTGTCAGGCCATGGACTACAAGTTCTCGAAAGCGTTCTATCGGGAAGCAAATTGACTCCAGTGCTTCCCACAGTTGTCAAATTGGCTGGATGTCCTTTGGGTAGTGGATCATTCTTGATACACTGGAAACTGTTGAGCATGAAAACCCAGCAGCTTTGCAGTTCTTGACACACTCAAACTGGTGCGCCTGGCACCTACTACCATACCCCGCTCAAAGGCACTTTCGGCTTGCCCCATTAAATCTTTTGTCTTGTCCATTCACCCTCTGAATGGCACACATACACAATCCATGTCTCAATTGTCTCAAGGCTTAAAAATCCTTCTTTAACCTGTCTCTTCATCTTTACTGATTTTGAAGTGGATTTAACATGTGCCATCAATAAGGGATCGTAGCTTTCACCTGGTCAGTCTGTCATGGAAAGAGCAGGTGTCTTAATGTTTTATACACTCTGTCTATTTGACACACTGCAGCTTCTCTACTGTCTGAGTAGATGTCTGTCTTTCACAGCATAGAGATCCATTATAATAACTCAGATTTTAATATGTCTATCTTTCAGATCCTCTCCACTCCCATCGGAGGTACCACAGTGACTACAGCTCGTCCAGTGAGAGCCCCTCTGTTGCATCCTCCGACACTGACTACAGACAAGGTAGCATATCATTCAAGCCAGTCCTTTTTAATCTTTAAAATACAGAAACTGCATGTTCGTTACACACAATGGTGTTTCAGAATTCCACAGCGAAAGAGGAAAATGTGCCGTTGAATGTAGATTCGTTATGAGTCATGTATCTTAAAGCCAGAGCTGACTATCCACCAGGGGTGGAAAAAGTACCCAATTGTCATACTTGAGTGAAAGTAAAGATACCTTTTTAATAGGAAATGACTCAAGTGAAAGTCACCCAGTGAAATACTACTTCAGTAAAAGTCTAAAAGTATTTGGTTTTAAATAGTATTAAGTATCAAATGGAAATGTAATTGAAAAAATGTCAAATTAAAAGTAAATTATTTCAAATTCCTTATATTAAGGAAACCAGATGGTAGAATTGTTTGTGTTTTTACATTTACAGATCGCCACGGGTACGCTCCAACACAATTTACAAACCTAGCATTTGTGTTTAGTGAGTCCGCCAGATCAGAGGCAGTAGAGATAACCAGGGATGTTCTCTTGATAAGTGCGTGAATTGGACCATTTTCTGTCCTGCTAAACATTTAAAATGTAATGAGTACTTTTGGATGTCAGAGAAAATGTATGGAGTAAAAAGTACATCATTTTCTTTAGGAATGTAGTGAAGTAAATGTTGTCAAAAATATAAATTAAAATACAGATACCCCCCCAAAATGACAAAAGTAGTACTTTAAAGTATTTTTACTTCTGTACTGCTATCCACTTCACGTCCCCCTCATCTTGGAAAGGAAATTATATACAGCTTAACTGCACTCCCAGCAACCTCACTGACACACGAAGCTGCTGTTAACCGTTGCCTAGTTCTATGAATGTGTGATTCTTCTGATTTGTCTGTTCCACTTTCACCGTCACTACTCGACCAACTCCCCTCGGAGCCTGCTGCCCCTCGGCGCCTGCTGCCCGTCGGCGCATGCTGTAGATCATGTGATGTAACTTGATATATTTTATTTCTTCTGTTTCAGTTAAGAAACCAGAGGAAGCGAGGCGTTACAGCTCCCAGTTGGCTCTCTCAGACCATCACGGCATGTCTCTCACCAGCCACAACGCACACAGACACAGGTACATCCCTGCTAAGAATTACACCTGAGATGCAGGTATGTCCGTTCCCAGAAGATTCACCTGGGCTTTGTTCAATAGGATACGCAATGGAAGAAAACAGTCCGAAACAGGGAGGTACCATCTGAACATGTCCAATAGCAAAGGCTCCTTTTTCGTTTTTCATTACACAATGTTTAAAACAAAAAAAAGGTTGTGCTATGGTGTGCCTTAATGAAAACAACCCTTCACCCGACTGCACTCTCTCCCGTCTCACATTCCTAGTGTCCAGTCAAATGTCTGAGTCCTGCTATAGAAACGTGTGTTTGTGTGTGCACACCCTGCTCTATAGCATTTAGATTATATATCCAGCAGTATGTGGACACCCCTTCAAATTAGTGGATATGTCTATTTCAGCCACACCTGTTGCTGACAGGTGTATGAAATCGAGCACACAGCCATGCACCCTCCATAGACAAAACATTGGCAGTAGAATGGCCTTACTGAAGAGCTCTGACTTTCAACGTGGCACCGTCATAGGATGCCACCTTTCCAACAAGTCAGTTTATCAAATTTCTGGTCAACTGTAAGTGCTGTTATTGTGAAGTAGAAACGTTTAGGAGCAACAACAGCTCAGCCGTGAAGTGGTAGGCCACACAAGCTCACAGAACGTGACTGCCGAGTGCTGAAACGCATTAAAATCGTCTGTCCTCTGTTGCAACACTCACTACTGTGTTCCAAACTGCCTCTGGAAGCAACGTCAGCACAAGAACTGTTTGTCGGGAGCTTAATGAAATGGGTTTCCATGGCTGAGCAACTGCACACAAGCCTAAGATCACCATGCGCAATTTCAAGCGTTGGCTGGAGTGATGAATCACGCTTCACCATCTGGCAGTCCGATGGAGGAATCAGGGTTCGGTTGATGCCAGGAGTACGCTACCTGCCCCAATGCATAGTGTCAACTGTAAAGTTTGGTGGAGGAATAATGGTGTGGGGCTGTTTTTTGTGATTCGGGCCAGGCCCCTTCGTTCCAGTGAAGGACATTGTAGACAATTCTGTGCTTCCAACTTTGTGGCAACTGTTTTGGGGAAGGCCCTTTCCTGTTTTCAGTATGACAATGCCCTGTGCACAAAGCTAGGTCCATACAGAAATGGTTTGTTGATTGGTGTGGAAGAACTTGACTGGCCTGCACTGAGCTCTGACCTCAACCTCATCGAACACCTTTGGGATGAATTGGAACGCCGACTGCGTGCCAGGCCTAATCACCCAACATCAGTGCCCGACCTCACTAATGCTCTTGTGGCTGGAAGGAAGCAAGTCCCAGCAGCAATGTTCCAACATCTTGTGGAATGCCTTCCCAGAAGAGTAGAGGCTGTTATAGCAGCAAAGGGGGGACCAACTCCATATTAATGCCCATGATTTTGGAATGAGATGTTTGACGAGCAGATGTCCGCATACTCCTGGTCGTGTAGTGTATATACCGTGGCCCAGGATACATACCTTTAGCTGAACATTAACAGGTGTCTATCTCAGGGTGCAGCTATTCTCAAACCGTTCACGTTGCACAAGACTGGGGAAACAGAGAGGTATGGAAACACGTCAGTCCGAGCTGAGTTATTTATCAGGATAAAGGTTAAATAAAAATCTGGAAATGTATATCATAGAAGGTAAATCATCCCGTTTTCAGTTATTCACAGCTGTTCCAGGGAAAGGTGTGCCTCCTAAAGGGTAATGTTTTTTTAACTTCCTGAAGCAGCCTTACCCATTAGCTGTATGATGTTTTATCTATGGCCCTCCTGCACCCCCTGCTGGTTAAGTTAATGTATAACCTGGCTCTATGGTCTAGTCTTTTCTTTTTGTTTTTTACCTTGATTTAACTTGGCAAGTCAGTTAAGAACAAATTCAGATTTACAATGACGGCGTAGGAACAGTGGGTTAACTTCCTTGTTCAGGGGCAGGAACGACAGATTTTTACCTTGTCAGCTCAGGGATTCGATCCAGCAACCTTTCGGTTACTGGCCCAACGCTTTAACCGCTCGGCTACCTAGTCTAGGTGTGTCTCAGGAATGGTACACTTTTCCCTATATAGAGCTCTGGTCCAAAGTAGTGCACAATATAGGGAATAGGGTTCCATAGGGCTCTGGTCTAAAGTAGTGCACTATATAGGGTTCCATAGGGCTGTCGTGTCTTTGGCTATGCCGGATTAAGTGATATGACATGCTAACTTATAAAATGATTTCTCTGTAATTAATATTACCTGATTAAGCTAATCATGTAAATGTAATTAACTAGAAAGTCGGGGCACCACGGAAGAACGTTTATAGAGCCGTTATCTTCCGAATAAACTCTTAAAATACTTAGTAATATTTTACATCGATAGCAGTCAATATTAACCCTTATCTTATTTTCAGTCTCATAATGAAAGTTGTAAATTCTTGGTTATCTTCACGAACCCTGGCTAACAAGTTGAATCAGCAATACAAAATTGGGTTTAATTATTCATTTACTAAATACCTAAACTAATCACACAGAATTACATATACACAGAATACCAATGATGTCATACAGAAAACGTCCCGGTGGACGGAACCTGGTTACACAAAGGAAAGGGGGTTGGGCTTGAATGAAAGAGCGGGAAGATTTAGGAACAAAGAAACAGCAGCTATGCTATCGTAAATACATTATCTTATGCATTCTAAATTACCGCCCATTTGGAAAAGGAAAATGCAATAAATATTTAATCTGAGCTGCGCTTCGGTAGATTGGTCGTAGATGCTGGCCGGGTTGGCCAACAGATCTTCCTGTAGTGGAAGAATGTCAATGGTGGTAAATTGGATACGTGGTGGTATCTTCGTCTGGTTGTTAGACTGGATCCGTCGTCCGTCCTTTCCTAGCCCACGTTAGCAGCGGCTAACTCAACGGCTAGGAAGTATCACTTCTGTAGTGAATAAGCTCAAAGTTCATACCAGTTCATACCATAGCTCACGCCGAGGTTGGCTTAGTTCTGTTCTTGACATGTGTCCTTCTAACGTAGAGGCTGCAGACCTCCCGTACTGGAACTACTGGTTATCTTTTCGTCAAAGGCTTATATAGTGGAGAGGGCGGAAGGAGGTGTTTCATCGTTTATAACCCCTGTCTCTTCACAGGGTTGGGCCACTGATCGAGCAGGGCACTTTCCTTATGAAAACCCAATTCTCTCATTTGGAAGCTAAAATTACATTTAATCTCCTAACAAACAATTTCAATATCAAACATTTCAATTGCATAACAATTCCATGTGACTCTGATAACTAGAGGGTGTATACTTTCTCAGGTACAGTTTATGTCGTCCTGTCATCAATCATAATGTCTCAGATAACAATGAACTGACATACATACTCATTACGTTATCAAGCATATTTCCAACTGGTTTTATTACCAAAATATGGTTCCTTTTCCCCATTTGTTTGATGTTCCCAGACTCTCTATATTTAACACAGGCTATTCAAGTCCTTCAGTAGTGTCAGAGAGAGAGGGGAAGGGAGAAAGGTATTTATGGGGGGGTCATAAACCTTACCCACAGGCCAACGTCATGACAGTCCCCCCATGTTGGGTTCAATCTTGCGATTAACCTGCATGTTGTAAACCAACATAAAAATGAACGTGGGTTGTCCTGGTTGTGGATCATCGTTGTGGTCCCCATCTGGCGGTCGACCCGGGTAGGGTGTCTGCAAATGAAGAAGTCTGCTCCAAGGCTGGGCAGCAGATGTCCAGTTGGTGGTTGCTATTGCAGTCCCCCCTCTGGTGGTCGACCCAGGTAGGGTCTCTGCAAATGAAGATGTCCGTTCCATGACTCGGCAGCGGATGTCCGGATTGGGATCGCCGTTCCGGACCCGTCGTCTGGTCATCCAGACTGGAATATCTGGGCAGTAACTTAGGCAGAGGTTAACAACGCACACACACTCATGAAATATATCATTACATTTCCTCCCAAATGAGCGGCGTTGTGGCACTAACTGATGGTTGTATGGGGGAGTTGTTTATGGCTCTATCACTTTCTATGTGCCAAAGAAAATGAAACAAAATTAATGAAAGCATAAACAAAACAAAATAGTTATGCCACCTTAATCATCTAATTTGACTGTATTCTATCTACGTCCATGGTCTTGGCAAAATGACCCTATCATGGCATTGTCTAATGTCATATCTAGGGCTTTCCTAATTTGCGGGGTGGCGCTTAGGGTACTATCCTAAGTTGACAACTAAGTCTACAGCTGTAAGGCACTAGTTTTGGGCAGTCTACAGGATGACCTATGGACTTCTGGTTAGAAAACTGGTGAGTGCTGTAGAGTCAAAGGCCTAGAAGTAAATGTTCAACTTTACTAAGGCTGATATTTTGCTTGGACCCTTAACTGATCCTAGCATAAATCATAATTGGATGTTCCGTTGTGCATGTGCGTTTATGCTTACACAATCGCGCATGTCAAGGGAAGATAACCAAGTATCCTGGCAGATTGCAACTTGTTCAGAATGAGTCTGACTTAGTCAGGTAATTTTCAGGTCAATGCCTGGAGGTCAGTCAGAATTGGTGTCAAGGGAGTCTGTAGTAGTTTTTCTACAAGTCACTGTCTTCCACTATTGTAGTGGCGGTAGGTATGAAGTCTATTTCATACCTACCTACCTTATTTAGACCAGAGCCCTATGGAACCCTATTCCCTATATAGTGCACTACTTTTAACCAGAGCCCTACGGAACCCTATTCCCTATATAGTGCACTACTTTAGACCAGAGCCCTATGGAACCCTATTCCCTATATAGTGCACTACTTTAGACCAGAGCCCTATGGAACCCTATTCCCTATATAGTGCACTACTTTAGACCAGAGCCCTATGGAACCCTATTCCCTATATAGTGCACTACTTTAGACCAGAGCCCTATGGAAGCCTATTCCCTATATAGTGCACTACTTTAGACCAGAGCCCTATGGAACCCTATTCCCTATATAGTGCACTACGTTAGACCAGAGCCCTATGGAACCCTATTCCCTATATAGTGCACTACTTTTAACCAGAGCCCAATGGTACCCTATTTCCTATATAGTGCACTACTTTAGACCAGAGCCCTATGGAACCCTATTCCCTATATAGTGCACTACTTTAGACCAGAGCCCTATCTCTGTGTGTGTGTGTGATATCAGTGTGACACACACGGTCGGCTGCAGGCTGGCTGTAGTGTGGTGGGGTGTGGTAGGTTAATCAGTGCCAGTATGATTTCATAATTGATCCTGTGTGTAGGCAGACAGTTTGGGCACAGGGCCATGGAGTGGAACGACACACACTCACCGAACAGCTGTTCTGGCGCTTTAGATTTTAGGGATGCAGTGCATTTGGAAAGTATTCAGACCCCTGGACTTTTTCCATGTTACAGCCTTATTCTAAAATGGATTAAATAGTTGTTTTTCCTCATCATTCTACAGACAATACCCCATAATGACAAAGCAACAACAAAAAAAAAGACATTTTTACAAACCTGAAATCACATTTTACATACAGTGCCAGTCAAAAGTTTAGACACACCTACTCATTCAAGGGTTTTTCTTTACTTTTACTATTTTACCACATTGTAGAATAATAAAATAACACGTATGGACTCAGAGTAACTAAAAAAGTATTGAACAAATCAAAATATATTTTATATTCTTCAAAGTAGCCACCCTTGGCCTTGATGACAGTTTTGTACACTCTTGGCGTTTTCTCCACCAGCTTTATGAGGAATGCTTTTCCAACAGCTTTGAAGGAGTTCCCACATATGCTGAGCATTTATTGTCTGCTTTTCTTTCACTCTGCGGTCCAACTCATTCCAAACCATCTCAATTGGGTTGAGGTCGGGTGATCCAGGTCATCTGATGCAGCACTCATCACTCTCCTTGGTCAAATAGCCCTTACACAGCCTGGATGTGTATTGGGTCATTGTCCTGTTGAAAAACAAATGATAGTCTCACTAAGCACAAATCAGATGGGATGGCGTTTTGCTGCAGAATGCTGTGGTAGCCATGCTGGTTAAGTGTGCCTGGAATTCAAAATAAATCACTGACAGTGTCACCAGCAAAGCACCATCACACCTCCTCCTCCATGCTTCACGGTGGGAACCACACGTGCGGAGATCATCCGTTCACCTACTCTCTCACAAAAATCAGAAATTTGGACCAAAGGACATATTTCCACTGGTTGAATGTCCATTGCTCGTGTTTCTTGGCCCAAGCAAGGGTCTTTATTTTATTTCAGTCGTGGTTTCTTTACAGCAATTCGACTATGAATGCCTGATTCACGTGGTCTCCTCTGAACAGTTGATGTTGAAATGTGTCTGTTACTTGAACTCTGAAGAATCTGAGATGCAGTTAACTCTAATGAACTTATCCTCTGCAGCAGAGATAACTGGGTCTTCCCTATCCTGTGGTGGTCCTCATGAGAGCCAGTTTCATCATAGCGCTTGATGGTTTTTGCGCCTGCACTTGAAGAAACTTTCAAAGTACTTGACATTTTCCGTATTCACTGACTTAAAGTAAGGATGGACTGTCGCTTCTCTTTGCTTATTTGAGCTGTTCTTGCCATAATATGGACTTGGTCTTTTACCAAATAGGGCTATCTTCTGTATATAATATATTTTTACATGTTTTACACTGTTTTTTTGCTTATTACATGATTCCATGTGTTATTTCATAGTTTGGATGTCTTCACTATTATTCTACAATGTAGAAAATAGTAAAAATAAAAACCCTTGAATGAGTAGGTGTGTCCAAACTTTTGACTGGTAGTGTAAGTATTCAGACCCTTCACTCAGTACTTTGTTGAAGCACCTTTGGCAGTGATTACAGCCTCAAGTATTCTTGGGTATGACGCTACAAGCTTGGCACACCTGAATTTGGGGAGTTTCTCACATTCTTCTCTGCAGATCCTCTCAAGCTCTGTCAGGTTGGATGTGGAGTGTTGCTGCACACCTATTTTCAGGTCTCTCCAGAGATGTTCAAGTCCAGGTTCTTGCTGGGCCATTCACGGACATTCAAAGACTTGTCCCAAAGCCACTCCTGCGTTCTCTTGGCTGTGTGCTTAGGGTTGTTGTCCAGTTGGAAGGTGAACCTTCGCCTCAGTCTGAGGTCCTGAGTGCTCTGGAGCAGGTTTTCATCAAGGATCTCTCTGTACTTTGTTCTATTCATCTTTCCCTCGATCCTGACTAGTCCCCTGCCGCTTAAAAACCTCCCCATAGCATGATGCTGCCACCACCATGCTTCACCGTAGGGATGGTGCCAGGTTTCCTCGAGACGTGGCGCTTTGCATTCAGGCCAAAGAGTTCAATCTTGGTTTCATCAGACCAAAGAATCTTGTTTCTCATGGTCAAACTCCAAGCGGGCTGTCATGTGCCTTTTTACTGAGGAGTGGCTTCCTTCTGGCCACTCTACCATAAAGGCCTGATTGGTGGAGTGCTGCAAAGGTAGTTGTCCTTCTGGAAGGTTCTCCCATCTCCACAGAGGAACTCTGAAGCTCTGTCAGAGTGACCATAGAGTTCTTTGTCACCTCCCTGACCAAGGCCTTTCTCTCCCGATTGCTCAGTTTGGCCGGGCGGCCAGCTCTAGGAAGAGTCTTGGTGGTTCCTAACTTCTTCCATTTAAGAATGATGGAGGCCACTGTTTTCTTGGGGACCTTCAATGCTGCAGACATTTTTTGGTAGCCTTCCCCAGATCTGTGCCTTGACACAATCCTGTCTCGGAGCACTACGGACAATTCCTTCGACCTCATTGCTTGGTTTTTGCTCTGACATGCACTGTCAACAGTGGGACCTTTATATAGACAGGAGTGTGCCTTTCCAAATCATGTCCAATCAATTGAATTTACCACAAGTGGACTCCAATCAAGTTGTAGAAACATCTCAAGGATGATCAATGGAAATAGGATCCACCTGAGCTCAATGTTGAGTCTCATAGCAAAGGGTCTGAATACTTATGTAAATAAGATGTTTCGTTTTTTTATTTTTAAAACATTTGCAAAAATTAAGGAACCGGTTTTCGCTTTGTCAATATGTGTAGATTGCTGAGGATTATTTTTTATTTAATCCATTTCAGAATAAGGCTGTAACGTAACAAAATGTGGAAAAAGTGAAGTGGTCGGAATACGTGTGTGTGTGTGTGTGTGTGTGTGTGTGTGTGTGTGTGTGTGTGTGTGTGTGTGTGTGTGTGTTTCATATGTTTCTCTATCTATCATCTCTAAAACCAGTAACCTAATGTCCATAAAGTTTTTAATGGCGTATGTTAAACTATCCAGTTTTATGTATGTGTGCAGGCAGATTTGCTATGGAACCAAGATGTATTTTCTCCATGTTTAAGTTGCTTGGGGGATTTTAGGACAACTTTTTAAGTAAACTTTTTGTGGTGGAAGAATGAAAGAAGTTGATACTCGTGACTAGCGACTGGCTAGCGTGAGAGCACAGCATGATGATGAGAGAAGGTGATACTCGTGACCAGTGTGATGATGAGAGAAGGTGATGCTCGTGACTGGTGTGATGATGAGAGAAGGTGATACTCGTGACCAGTGTGATGATGAGAGAAGGTGATGCTCGTGACTAGTGTGATGATGAGAGAAGGTGATGCTCGTGACCAGTGTGATGATGAGAGAAGGTGATACTCGTGACCAGTGTGATGATGAGAGAAGGTGATACTCGTGACCAGTGTGATGATGAGAGAAGGTGATACTCGTGACCAGTGTGATGATGAGAGAAGGTGATACTCGTGACCAGTGTGATGATGAGAGAAGGTGATACTCGTGACCAGTGTGATGATGAGAGAAGGTGATGCTCGTGACCAGTGTGATGATGAGAGAAGGTGATACTCGTGACTAGTGTGATGATGAGAGAAGGTGATACTCGTGACCAGTGTGATGATGAGAGAAGGTGATACTCGTGACCAGTGTGATGATGAGAGAAGGTGATACTCGTGACCAGTGTGATGATGAGAGAAGGTGATGCTCGTGACTGGTGTGATGATTTACATTTACATTTACATTTAAGTCATTTAGCAGACGCTCTTATCCAGAGCGACTTACAAATTGGTGCATTCACCTATAATATCCAGTAGAACAAACACTTTACAATAGTGCATCTAAATCCTTTAAAGGGGGGGGGGGTTAGAAGGATTACTTTATCCTATCCCAGGTATTCCTTAAAGAGGTGGGGTTTCAGGTGTCTCCGGAGGTGGTGATTGACTCCGCTGTCCTGGCATCGTGAGGGAGATTGTTCCACCATTGGGGTGCCAGAGCGGCGAACAGTTTTGACTGGGCTGAGCGGGAACTGTGCTTCCTCAGAGGTAGGGAGGCGAGCAGGCCAGAGGTGGATGAACGCAGTGCCCTTGTTTGGGTGTAGGGCCTGATCAGAGCCTGAAGGTACGGAGGTGCCGTTCCCCTCACAGCTCCGTAGGCAAGCACCATGGTCTTGTAGCGGATGCGAGCTTCAACTGGAAGCCAGTGGAGAGAGCGGAGGAGCGGGGTGACGTGAGAGAACTTGGGAAGGTTGAACACCAGACGGGCTGCGGCGTTCTGGATGAGTTGTAGGGGTTTGATGGCACAGGCAGGGAGCCCAGCCAACAGCGAGTTGCAGTAATCCAGACGGGAGATGACAAGTGCCTGGATTAGGACCTGCGCCGCTCCCTGTGTGAGGCAGGGCCGTACTCTGCTAATGTTGTAGAGCATGAACCTACAGGATCGGGTCACCGCCTTGATGTTAGTGGAGAACGACAGGGTGTTGTCCAGAATCACGCCAAGGTTCTTAGCACTCTGGGAGGAGGACACAAGGGAGTTGTCAACCGTGATGGCGAGATCATGGAACGGGCAGTCCTTCCCCGGGAGGAAGAGCAGCTCCGTCTTGCCGAGGTTCAGCTTGAGGTGGTGATCCGTCATCCACACTGATATGTCTGCCAGACATGCAGAGATGCGATTCGCCACCTGGTTGTCAGAAGGGGGAAAGGAGAAGATTAATTGTGTGTCGTCTGCATAGCAATGATAGGAGAGACCGTGTGAGGATATGACAGAGCCAAGTGACTTGGTGTATAGCGAGAATAGGAGAGGGCCTAGAACAGAGCCCTGGGGGACACCAGTGGTGAGAGCACGTGGTGCGGAGACAGCTTCTCGCCACGCCACCTGGTAGGAGCGACCTGTCAGGTAGGACGCAATCCAAGCGTGGGCCGCGCCGGAGATGCCCAGCTCGGAGAGGGTGGAGAGGAGGATCTGATGGTTCACAGTATCAAAGGCAGCAGATAGGTCTAGAAGGATGAGAGCAGAGGAGAGAGAGTTAGCTTTAGCAGTGCGGAGAGCCTCCGTGACACAGAGAAGAGCAGTCTCAGTTGAATGCCCAGTCTTGAAACCTGACTGATTAGGATCAAGAAGGTCGTTCTGAGAGAGATAGCAGGAGAGCTGGCCAAGGACGGCACGTTCAAGAGTTTTGGAGACAAAAGAAAGAAGGGATACTGGTCTGTAGTTGTTGACATCGGAGGGATCGAGTGTAGGTTTTTTCAGAAGGGGTGCAACTCTCGCTCTCTTGAAGACGGAAGGGACGTAGCCAGCGGTCAAGGATGAGTTGATGAGCGAGGTGAGGTAGGGGAGAAGGTCTCCGGAAATGGTCTGGAGAAGAGAGGAGGGGATAGGGCAAGTGGGCAGGTTGTTGGGCGGCCGGCCGTCACAAGACGCGAGATTTCATCTGGAGAGAGAGGGGAGAAAGAGGTCAAAGCACAGGGTAGGGCAGTGTGAGCAGGACCAGCGGTGTCGCTTGACTTAGCAAACGAGGATCGGATGTCGTCAACCTTCTTTTCAAAATGGTTGACGAAGTCATCCGCAGTGAGGGAGGAGGGAGGGGGAGGAGGATTCAGGAGGGAGGAGAAGGTAGCAAAAAGCTTCCTAGGGTTAGAGGCAGATGCTTGGAATTTAGAGTGGTAGAAAGTGGCTTTAGCAGCAGAGACAGAAGAGGAAAATGTAGAGAGGAGGGAGTGAAAGGATGCGAGGTCCGCAGGGAGGCGAGTTTTCCTCCATTTCCGCTCGGCTGCCCGGAGCCCTGTTCTGTGAGCTCGCAGTGAGTCATCGAGCCACGGAGCAGGAGGGGAGGACCGAGCCGGCCTGGAGGATAGGGGACAGAGAAAATCAAAGGATGCAGAGAGGGAGGAGAGGAGGGTTGAGGAGGCAAAATCAGGAGATAGGTTGGAGAAGGTTTGAGCAGAGGGAAGAGATGATAGGATGGAAGAGGAGAGAGTAGCAGGAGAGAGAGAGCGAAGGTTGGGACGGCGCAATACCATCCGAGTAGGGGCAGAGTGAGAAGTGTTGGATGAGAGCGAGAGGGAAAAGGATACAAGGTAGTGGTCGGAGACTTGGAGAGGAGTTGCAATGAGATTAGTGGAAGAACAGCATCTAGTAAAGATGAGGTCAAGCGTATTGCCTGCCTTGTGAGTAGGGGGGGAAGGTGAGAGGGTGAGGTCAAAAGAGGAGAGGAGTGGAAAGAAGGAGGCAGAGAGGAATGAGTCGAAGGTAGACGTGGGGAGGTTAAAGTCACCCAGAACTGTGAGAGGTGAGCCATCCTCAGGGAAGGAACTTATCAAGGCGTCAAGCTCATTGATGAACTCTCCAAGGGAACCTGGAGGGCGATAAATGATGAGGATGTTAAGCTTGAAAGGGCTGGTAACTGTGACAGCATGGAATTCAAATGAGGAGATAGACAGATGGGTCAGGGGAGAAAGAGAGAATGTCCACTTGGGAGAGATGAGGATTCCAGTGCCACCACCCCGCTGGCTCGATGCTCTAGGGGTATGCGAGAACACGTGGCCAGACGAGGAGAGAGCAGTAGGAGTAGCAGTGTTATCTGTGGTGATCCATGTTTCCGTCAGCGCCAGGAAGTCTAGGGACTGGAGGGTAGCATAGGCTGAGATGAACTCAGCCTTGTTGGCCGCAGACCGGCAGTTCCAGAGGCTGCCGGAGACCTGGAACTCCACGTGGGTCGTGCGCGCTGGGACCACCAGGTTAGAGTGGCAGCGGCCACGCGGTGTGAAGCGTTTGTATGGCCTGTGCAGAGTGGAGAGAACCGGGATCGACAGACACATAGTTGACAAGCTACAGAAGAGGCTACGCTAATGCAAAGGAGATTGGAATGACAAGTGGACTACACGTCTCGAATGTTCAGAAAGTTAAGCTTACGTTGCAGAAAATCTATTGACTGAAATGACGAAAATGATACAGTACTGCTGGCTGGTGGAGTAGGCTAGCTAGCAGTGGCTGCGTTGTTGACTTTGTTTGACCGTGTAGCTGGCTAGGTGTAGCTGGCTAGGTGACCTCGATAGTTTCAGTACTACACCTTGTCATGATACAAAAGCAACTTTGTAGCTAGCTAACATAACACTAATCAAGACGTTCCTTTGTAATGTATTTTAGTTTCTACAGTGTTACTAGTTGGCTGGGTTAGGAAAAATGGCGTCGCGGGGGACGGCAATAGCTGGCTAGCTAACCTCGGTAATTACTAAACTACACAATTATCAAGCTATGACAAAGACAACTATGTAGCTAGCTAGCCAACACTGCACTAGTCAAATCGTTCCGTTGTAAAAGTATTGGTATCTACAGCGCTGCTAGTCGGTAACGGTTGGCTAGCTGTTGGCTAGCTAGCTAGCAGTGGATTAATGATGACTAGGTGTGTTGACTACGTCTGGCGTCGCGGCTGGCTACTTACTAATAATTACTCTAAACTACACAATTATCTTAGATGCAAAGACAACTAAGTAGCTGGCTCACTAACACTACACTAGTCAAGTCGTGATGATGAGAGAAGGTGATGCTCGTGACTGGTGTGATGATGAGAGAAGGTGATGCTCGTGACCAGTGTGATGATGAGAGAACACTGATTAAACTTTAATCGACAAAATGCATGTTACTGTGTGAATTAAATTGTCATGTTTGGATTGTTTCAAGAGTTCATAAAGAGCCTTGCATTTTGATATGTGTCATTGTACTGTAAGTGGTATGGAGTTATTGTTAGAAACTGTGTTATTCTGTTCATCGGAAGGCTGATAGTTCAAAGAGGAGTGACACGGGTACACCCTGTATAATTTAGACGAGTTGTGATGATTAGATCCAAGAATGTTTTTTAGATTTTCTTTTTTCATGCCTTTGTTTTAATGTTTTGGGCCATGCAAAGTGATGTTGATTAGACGATAGGAGATACTGGGCCATGCAAAGTGATGTTGATTAGACGATAGGAGATACTGGGCCATGTAAAGTTATGTTAATTAGACGATAGGAGATACTGGGCCATGCAAAGTGATGTTGATTAGACGATAGGAGATACTGGGCCATGCAAAGTGATGTTGATTAGACGATAGGAGATACTGGGCCATGCAAAGTGATGTTGATTAGACGATAGGAGATACTGGGCCATGCAAAGTGATGTTGATTAGACGATAGGAGATACTGGGCCATGTAAAGTGATGTTGATTAGGAGATACTGGGCCATGCAAAGTGATGTTCATTAGACGATAGGAGATACTGGGCCATGTAAAGTGATGTTGATTAGACGATAGGAGATACTGGGCCATGCAAAGTGATGTTGATTAGACGATAGGAGATACTGGGCCATGCAAAGTGATGTTGATTAGACGATAGGAGATACTGGGCCATGCAAAGTGATGTTGATTAGACGATAGGAGATACTGGGCCATGCAAAGTGATGTTGATTAGACGATAGGAGATACTGGGCCATGCAAAGTGATGTTGATTAGACGATAGGAGATACTGGGCCATGCAAAGTGATGTTGATTAGACGATAGGAGATACTGGGCCATGCAGAGTGATGTTGATTAGACGATAGGAGATACTGGGCCATGCAGAGTGATGTTGATTAGACGATAGGAGATACTGGGCCATGCAAAGTGATGTTGATTAGACGATAGGAGATACTGGGCCATGCAAAGTGATGTTGATTAGACGATAGGAGATACTGGGCCATGTAAAGTGATGTTGATTAGGAGATACTGGGCCATGTAAAGTTATGTTAATTAGACGACAGGAGATACTGGGCCATGTAAAGTGATGTTGATTAGACGATAGGAGATACTGGGCCATGCAAAGTGATGTTGATTAGACGATAGGAGATACTGGGCCATGCAAAGTGATGTTGATTAGACGATAGGAGATACTGGGCCATGCAAAGTGATATTGATTAGACGATAGGAGATACTGGGCCATGTAAAGTGATGTTAATTAGACGATAGGAGATACTGGGCCATGTAAAGTGATGTTGATTAGACGATTGGAGATGCCGGGAGTTAGCGCTCAATTCCGAGTCTCTGCAAAGATTCTGAATACTTATGTAAATAAGGTATTTCTGTATATTTTTTTTTACATTTATTTTTAGCATACATTTCTAAAAACCTCTTTTCGCTTTGTCATTATGGGGTATTGTGTGTCGATTTGATTAGGGAAAAGAATTACATTTTCGAGTTAGGCTGTAATGTCACAAGATGTAAGGAAGGGGTCTGAATACTTTCCGAATGCTCTGTATGTTCTTGTGCTTCAGATTTATGTCTAAGCTTCAGTTTGACATTAAGCAGACAGGGCCGTATCACATCCATGAAAGACTTGAATTTTGGGTTTTTCACATCTATGAAATAAATCTCCTTGACATAGCATGTCAACAATCCATTGAATGCATAATTCGGACAATACACAACCTTTCTCAGACATTTAACTTTGTCACCATGTTGCTGACTGACAGTGTCTGGATAGAAATGTCTAATGTAGAACATACACTGAGTGTACAAAACATTAAGAACACCTACTCTTTCCATGACCGACTGACCAGATGAAAGGGAAAGGGGGATACCTAGTCAGTTGTTCAACTGAATACATTCAACTGAAATGTGTCTTTCGCATTTAACCCAACCCCTCTGAATCAGAGAGGTGCGGAGGGCTGCCTTAATCGCCATCAACGGCGCCCGGGGAACACCAGGTGAGAGCTCTGATCCCTTATTGATGTCACTTGTTAAATCCACTTTAATCAGTGTAGATGAAGGGGAGGAGACAGGTTAAAGAAGGATTTTTAAGCCCTGAGACAATTGAAACATGGCTTGTGTATGTGTGCCATTCAGAGGGGGAATGGGCAAGACAAAATATTTAGGTGCCTTTGAACGGGGTATGGTAGTAGGTGCCAGGCGCACCGGTTTGTGTCAAGAACTGCAAAGCTGCTGGGTCTTTCACGCTCAACAGTTTCCCGTGTGTATCAAGAATGGTCCACCACCCAGCATCCCTGTAGAGTCCAAGCCCCGACGAAACAAGGCTATTCGGAAGAGCAACTCAATATTAGGAAGGTGTTCTTAATGTTTTTGTACACTCCGCGTATATGCTTGTCTAGTTCATGTAGAGTGAGTAATCATGGCAGTTCTATGTATCTTATTTCTATGTCCTCCCCATGCAGGCTGTATGAAGGGGCTAAGCACATATGAATGTCTGCAATGTATAGTATGGAATCGATCGTGTCCGTTCTGTTGTGCATTTCAATCTGTTTTTCCCCAGGCGGTATGAGGGTGCAGCCGACGAGGGTCTGATGCTCCAGAGACGTGAGGAAGAGGTTCAGAGGCTCCAGGCTCACCTGGCTAACAGGCTGTCCAGGGCCTCCCTCTACCCAGGGGACGACCCCCGAGCCAGCCTCTACACCAGGGATGAGCCCCTGGCACGCACCTCCATGCTGGATCTCCGGGACCCTCTCAATGCAACGCTACCACACCACCGCAGACCTAAGGTAGCCTACCGCATATCAGACCTAATGTAGCCTACCGCATAGCAGACCTAAGGTAGCCTACCGCATAGCAAACCTAAGGTAGCCTACCGCATAGCGGACCTAAGGTACCCTACCGCATAGCAGACCTAAGGTAGCCTACCGCATAGCGGACATAAGGTAGCCTACCGCATAGCGGACCTAAGGTAGCCTACCGCATAGCAAACCTAAGGTAGCCTTAAGGTATCCTACCTACATCTCAGGCCTACAGTAGATCTAAACCAAAGCTGTCTCTTTGTGAAACGGCTGCTGGTGTGATTTTTTTAGATGGGGAGAACAAGTAGGTCTACATGGTGCAGTCTGTGTGTGTAACCTCTTCTTACTCTCGTCCCTGTTGCAGAATTTCTTTGGTCCTGAATTTGTGAAGATGACCAGCGAGCCATGTGTTGCCTTGACGGTTCCCTCTTCAATAATGGTGAGACTCCTCAAGGCGTTTCTGATGGGTCCAAACAGAGCAGACTGATTTCTAGCCCGGTGGTTGTGGGAGTGAGGGTTCTGTCAGTGTAGTGGAATACATCCTAACCTTTCCTCTAGCTCTGGGTTCAAACAGAAAGCTTTCATTTTGAATCATTTATCTCTGCTTGATAGAGCTGGCCTGGCTACAATGGAACCAATGAAACCCTGCCTACCTAGAACCTCCAGGCATGCTCAATCAAACTCTCTCAAACTATAAAAATACAAATAAATATCCCGCTCTGGAGAGGAGAGATCCCAGGTTTGGTGGTCAGTGCAATGTACTGGCTCTCTCCTGGTGCAGGGCAATGTACTGGCTCTCTCCTGGTGCAGGGCAATGTACTGGCTCTCTCCTGGTGCAGGGCAATGTACTGGCTCTCTCCTGGTGCAGGGCAATGTACTGGCTCTCTCCTGGTGCAGGGCAATGTACTGGCCCTCTCCTGGTGCAGGGCAATGTACTGGCCCTCTCCTGGTGCAGGGCAATGTACTGGCCCTCTCCTGTCCCATATCTCACCCTAAATGATCTCTCTCCTGTCCCGCGTCATCTCTCTCCCCCAGAACAAGCGTGGGAAGCTGGATGAGGTCCAGAGGAAGGTGGGGGTGGTTCTGCTGACCGGCCAGAAGCTGGAGCTGAGCTGTGACATCAAGGCTGTGTGTAAGGATGTGTTGGACATGGTGGTGGCTCACGTTGGACTGGTGGAGCACCACCTCTTCGGCCTGGCCTGCCTCACAGGTATGGTATGGGTGGAGGGTTCATCCTGTGTGTGTGTGTGTGTGTGTGTGTGTCAGGGGCCAACTGGGACAAGAATTCGGCCATGACATTTTAACCACACCAGCTCACATCCCTGCATGCGGCGGCAACCTTTCCTGCAGTTGCATTTTGAAATGTTATATGATCAGAATGCATTTTTCTCTCGAGCGCATGCGGGGAGAGTATAGAGGCTCGCTCATTACAGCAGCAGACGAAGGCATGGGCTGGGAAGACACTTTCATTACAGGAATCATGGAGGATAATGCACTTTACTGTTTGAACAAATCATACTTTTAAGCCCCCCCCCACCTCAAAAAAAACTAAGTTTTGAGTGAGATGACAACGTAGAATGGCTCTTTCTACGTTTCTAGGCAACCTTACCGTTTTTCATGATCTTGGCTGTCTAACTGATGAGTCGGAGCAGCTCTCTCTGCTGATTCTGCTTTTGTCTTGTGATTGTGAGTTTATGTGGCCTTAGGCTGCGCTATCAGAAAACCGGGCCGGCCCATCTTGGTAGAGGGGTCAGCCAAAGTATCATTATAGATTTAGTAGAACCTTTTAGAAATTGCGATTTTGTGCGTATCAATTTCGAACCAGCCCACTCAACATGCCCATTCAATATGACCAATCTGCTCCTGCTGGATGTGTGCTCTCCTGCTCTCCTGCCCTCCTGCTCTCCTGCCCTCCTGCTGTCTGTTATAAACCAACATCCAGACACTTGTTGATTTTCCTACTTTCTGACTGCAAGTTTTCTTAGTTATTTTCAGTGTGTCTGTGTAAGTGTCCAGCTCATGCTGACTTATTCCTATGTTATCGCTCTCTCGCTCTCCCCACTCCTCCTTGCCCCCCTTTCTCCTCTCACTTCCCTCCCCGCTGCATCGCTCCCTCCCTCTACTTCCTCCTCTCTCCTCCCTCCCTGCGCCCTCCCTCCTCCTACTCTCTCCCCTCACCCTCCATCTCCCTCCCTCCCTCCATCTCCCTCCCTCCCTCCCTCTGTGTTTCTTTTATCTAGACAATGAGTTCTTCTTCATTGATCCCGATGCCAAGCTGTCCAAAGTTGCTCCTGAGGGGTGGAAGGAAGAACCCAAGAAGAAGAAACCAGACATCCAGTTTAACCTATTCCTACGCATCAAGTTCTTTCTGGATGATGTCAACCTCATTCAGTAAGACCATGGGGCTATTTATCTTCTCAGAGTGATGAGTGCTGATCTAGGAGCAGTTTGATAGTAATGATTGCGAAGACATGGAGAGAAGGGGACCTGATTCCCCACTCTTACTCCGGGACAGGAAGACAATGGAAACATGTCTGCCCACTTCCTGTCAGTGGAGCTCGGGCCCTTATTCATAAAGCATCTCAGAATAGAAATGCTTATCTCGGATCGCTTTTGCCTTTATTGGTAGAGTTGGTAGAGTATGAGGCTTGCGACGTCAGGATAGTGGGTTCGATTCCCGTGAACAAACCATATCTAAAATGTTTGCACGCTTGACTAATTCGCTTTGGATAAAAGAGCCTGCTAAATGGCACATGTAGTACAGTACCAGTCAAAAGTTTGGACACATCTACTCAATTGTTTTTCTTTATTTTTTACTATTCTCTACATTGTAGAATAATAGTGAAGACATCAAAACTATGAAATAACACATATGGAATCATGTAGTAATCAAAAGTGTTAAACAAATAAAAATATATTTGAGATTCTTCAAAGTAGCCACCCTTTGCCTTGATGACAGCTTTGCACACTCTTGGCATTCTCTCAACCAGCTTCATGAGGTAGTCACCTGGAATGCATTTCAATTAACAGGTGTGCCTTGTTAAAAGTTAATTTGTGGAATTTCATTCCTTCATGCGTTTTAGCCAATCAGTTGTGTTGTGATGAGGTAGGGGTGGTACACAGAAGATAGCCCTATTTGGTAAAAGACCAAG
The DNA here is from genome assembly GCF_901001165.1 of Salmo trutta. Taxonomy (NCBI): domain Eukaryota; kingdom Metazoa; phylum Chordata; class Actinopteri; order Salmoniformes; family Salmonidae; genus Salmo; species Salmo trutta. Next base: position 60,871,497 of record NC_042971.1, read on the forward strand.
TCCATATTATGGCAAGAACAGCTCAAATAAGTAATGGACTGTCGTTTCTCTTTGCTTTAAGACATAAAGGTCAGTCAATCAGTAAAATTTCAAGAACTTTGAAAGTTTCTTCAAGTGCAGTCGGAAAAACAAATCAAGCGCTAAGATGAAACTGGCTCTCATGAGGACCCCCACAGGAAAGGAAGACCCAGAGTTACCTCTGCTGCAGAGGATGAGTTCATTAGAGTTAACTGCACCTCAGAAATTGCAGCCCAAATAAATGCTTCACAGAGTTCAAGTAACAGACACATCTCAACATCAACTGTTCAGAGGAGACTGTGTGAATCAGGCCTTCGTGGTCGAATTGCTGTAAAGAAACCACTACTAAAGGTCACCAATAAGAAGAAGAGACTTGCTTGGGCCAAGAAAAATGAGCAATGGACATTAGACCAGTAGAAATCTTTATTTTGGTCTGAGTCCAAATTTGTCATTTTTGGTTCCAACCGCAATGTCTTTGTGAGACGCATAGTAGGTGATTGGATGATCTCCACATGTGTGGTACCCACCGTGAAGCATGGAGGAGGAGGTGTGGGGGTGCTTTGCTGGTGACACTGTCAGTGATTTATTTAGAATTCAAGGCACACTTAACCAGCGTGGCTACCACATCATTCTGCAGCAACACGCCATCCCATCTGGTTTGCGCTTAGTGGGACTATCATTTGTTTTTAAACAGGACAATGACCCAACACACCTCCAGGCTGTGTAAGGGCTATTTGACCAAGGAGAGTGATGGAGAGCTGCATCAGATGACCTGGCCTCCACAATCACCCGGCCTCAACCCAATTGAGATGGTTTGGGATGAGTTGGACCGCAGAGTGAAGGAAAAGCAGCCAACAAGTGCTCAGCATATGTGGGAACTTCTTCAAGACTGTTGTAAAAGCATTCCAGGAGAAGCTGGTTAAGATAATGCCAAGAGGGTGCAAAGCTGTCAAGGCAAAGGGTGGCTACTTTGAAGAATCTCAAATATAAAATATATTTTGATTTGTTTAAAACTTTTTTGGGGTTACTACATGATGCCATATGTATAGAAAAAATAAAAACCTTTTGAGGAGCTGTGTCCAAACTTGACTGGTACTGTATATACACTTACTCATTCAAGGGTTTTTATTGTTACTATAATAAAGAATGCTGTGGTAGACATGCAGGTTAAGTGTGCCTTGAATTCTAAATAAATCATAATAATATGGACCCTGGTCTCAGATCTGTGCCAAGCATGGCAACAACCAATAGGACTATACAGCACAAACAGATCTGGGACCAGGCTAGTCAGAGCCTTTAGCTGAAGTGAAATAAGCCCTTGGTTAAACAACAATGGCCTGCTTCAGAATAAAGTATCCGTACTGTGCTCCACTCCAGACACACCATGACAAAACACCAGTACTACTTGCAGCTGAGGAAGGATATCTTGGAGGAGAGGGTGTGCTGTGACATGGAGAATGCCATGCTCCTGGCGTCCCTGGCTCTTCAGGCAGAGTTTGGTGACTACCAGGCAGAGGTAGTAATCCCTCCTCTACAGTAGTAGTATAGTTATTATACAGTGTTTACCACATTGACATAATGGGGTGGTTTCCTAGACCATATTAAGCCCATCCTGGACTAAAAAGCGATTTCAGTTGAGACTCTCCATTGAACATGCCTTCTTAGTCCAGGAGTCGGCTTAATCTGGAACCAGGAAGCCAACAGACCCTATATGTGAGGGCTACAATTATACCATCTGTTTCTTCTAGCTCCATGGAAAGACGTACTTCAGAATGGAACATTACATGTCTGCCTCTGTGCTGGATAATATTGACCAGAGCTCCATCAAGGAAGAATTGCTCAAACTACACAGCACATACTATGGAGCCACAGAGGCAGAGACAGAGTTTGAGTTTCTCAAGGTAAGTGCCCAGATGGCTAGCCTAGCCTGGTCGCAGATGGCTAGCCTAGCCTGGTCGCAGATGGCTAGCCTAGCCTGGTCGCAGATGGCTAGCCTAGCCTGGGCGCAGATGGCTAGCCTAGCCTGGGCGCAGATGGCTAGCCTAGCCTGGGCGCAGATGGCTAGCCTAGCCTGGGCGCAGATGCCTAGCCTGGGCGCAGATGGCTAGCCTAGCCTGCTCCCAGATGGCTAGCCTAGCCTGCTCCCAGATGGCTAGCCTAGCCTGCTCCCAGATGGCTAGCCTAGCCTGGTCCCAGATGGCTAGCCTAGCCTGGTCCCAGATCTGTTTGTTCTGTCTTTCCAACTTGATAACAGATCTGGGACCAGGCTTCAAGATGGCGTGACTGAACTACTATGTCAAATGACGTAAAGATGCTGTAACGTCACAGGGGTGGAAACGTTATGGTGATTGTAATTATGATTGATCCCTGTTTTTAAAGACTCCTTTTATCCTGTTTTCTTTCCTGAAGGCGAGCCAGAGACTGACAGAGTACGGGGTTCACTTCCACCGTGTCCTCCCTGAGAAGCGGTCCCAGACAGGTATCATGCTAGGGGTCTTCTCCAAGGGTGTCCTCATCTTTGAGGTCCTGAATGGAAACAGAACCCCAGTACTAAGGTTCCCCTGGAGAGAAACTAAGAAGATTTCTTTCACAGTAAGTGTATTGCACTCTGAACTCCAAGCAGAGTTCAATTCCATCATTAAATAGTTTTATTTAAATGTTATTTAACCAGGTAAGTCAGTTAAGAACAAATTCTTATTTACAATGACAGCCTATGAACAGTGGGTTAAATGCCTTGTTCAGGGGCAGAATGACAGATTTTTACCTTGTCAGCTCTGGGATTCGATCCAGAAACCTTTCGGTTACTGGCCTAACGCTCTAACCACTAGGCTAACTGGCCCAACGCTCTAACCGCTAGGCTACCTGGCCCAACAGTCTAACCACTAGGCTATCTGGCCCAACGGTCTAACCACTAGGCTATCTGGCCCAACGGTCTAACCACTAGGCTACCTGGCCCAACGGTCTAACCACTAGGCTACCTGGCCCAACGCTCTAACCACTAGGCTACCTGGCCCAACGCTCTAACCACTAGGCTACCTGGCCCAACGCTCTAACCACTAGGCTACCTGGCCCAACGCTCTAACCGCTAGGCTACCTGCCGACCCTTTTAATAAACATTTTGGGTGGGGCCGATGAGGTGATTTTTCATACTTATGTTAAAGGCTTTGAACTACTAGATAGGTGCTCTATAAATCCAATATGTTAATTCATCTCAACATTTCAAAAGACTTGGTCTATAAATGATAAAAGTGAAGCCTCTAGTCTGGTGTACTGTTTCTCTCACTCACTGGAAATGTACCTTGTTTCTTCTGCATTGCTTTGTAATGTACCCTGTTTTTTTTCTGCATTGATTTGTAATGTACCCTGTTTTTTTATGCATTGATTTGTAATGTACCCTGTTTTTTTATGCATTGATTTGTAATGTACCCTGTTTCTTATGCATTGATTTGTAATGTACCCTGTTTCTTATGCATTGATTTGTAATGTACCCTGTTTCTTATGCATTGATTTGTAATGTACCCTGTTTCTTATGCATTGATTTGTAATGTACCCTGTTTCTTATGCACTGCTTTGTAAAATTTCTCCACTCATTGGAATGCAATTTTTTTCCTGTTTGGTGTATTTCTCTCTCTCACTTTTCTTATCCTTCCGTTTCTCTGCAGAAGAAGAAGATCTGTCTTCAGAACACGTCAGACGGGATCAAACACCAGTTCCAGACAGACAGCAACAAGACCTGTCAGTACCTGCTGTGCCTCTGCTCTGCTCAGCACAAGTTCCACCTCCAGACGAAGGCCCGACAGAACAACCAGGAGCTGCAGGACTTAGGTGAGACAGAGGGAGGTGGTGAACTTAACTACAGCATGTCTACATGAGCTTTGTCACATGTCCTCATCCTAAACAATAGAACAATTTAACTGATTCTGTTAACCTACTTATGGGGTGGAGACTTAGTAAACATTTACTTTATTTTACACTTCAGTTATATGAATTATTGTATACGATTTAGCATTTAAGACCCCCTGATAATGTCTTCTCGTAATATCCTAGCTGGTACTTCTCCCTGTTCCACAGAGAACTCTCCACTGAACCTCCTGCAGTACTCTCTGGGTCAGGGGGGGGTGGAGGGGATGGGGAGGGCCGTGAGCTCTGCCAGCCTGACCCCTAGCTCCTCAGCCCGCTCTGCACACTCAGACTCAGACCTGAAGAGGATTTCCTACTCAGAGGTAATTGATGTTTTACATCTTTAGAAATCCCCAGTCCAATCCCCAGTCCTCTATGTTCTTTGGGGTGTGCAGTTTTAATTACATCCATAAAAACAATAACAAATGTTTTTATCTCAGGTGGCCCTGAACAAGGCCCCTGGCGGCCGGCTCCATGCCCAGGAAGAGGTGCTCTTCCCTGGGTTCAACTCCGGCCTCGGCCCCCATCACCACCACCCTTCCAATGCCCGGCTAATGATGAGCAGATCACACCACAACCTGGGCCAGGTATGATGCCATTTAATCATGCTGTCTTATGGATGTCTATGGCACTTCTTATGGCTCCTGACTTTGTGTTTATTATTTTTGTTGTGTGTGTTTTTATCTACTGCTGTATGACATTTTCCTATCTGACATGAATAAAGTTCCATCCAAGCAGCTATTAAAATATTTGAATCTATTCATGGTTCTATCCAGGTGCCTGAATCTCCAGAGCACCGTACAGTCTCCTTCAACAGCCAGTCTCAGTCTGCTGTGAACCATGCCCAGCTCCTGGACTCCCACCATCGAGCCAGCTCAGATACAGACTCCATCTCTGTAGCTTACCAGCAGGATAGGTGAGTCACCTGTCCCTTAAGCGCTCACCTAAACCTCTTCAGTTAAAGGGAGAGACCATCCCATGATATTGATTTAGAAGATGGATTACTGTATAATTTACGATAACAATAAAACATTTTGGAAAATGGTGTGTTTGTGTCTAATAAAATCATCACATTTTATTCGTCACGTGGTTCGTAAACAACAGGTGTAGACTAACAGTGAAATGCTTAGTCAATAACAATACTTTTATTTATTGTATTTAACCTTTATTTAAATAGGCAAGTCAGTTAAGAACAAGTTCTTATTTACAATGACGGCCTACCGGGGAACAATGGGTTAACTTCCTTGTTCAGGGGCAGAACGACAGATTTTTACCTTGTCAGCTCGGGGATTTGATCCAGCAACATTTTGGTTACTGGCCCAACGCTCTAACCACTAGGCTACCTGCCAGGCCAATCGCAGCTCTTTTCATGTGTTCTGCTTCATTCTCCAGCCTACTCTTCATTGAAAGCAGAATCTAACTTTGTCAGGCAATGTTTTGGTGCTCCATAGAAACAACCCGAGCTTTTGAATAAAGACGGTTATTATTGCAGCAGACAGCACTGTGTCATCCTGACTGAGCCGGTTGCGATTTTTAACATGTAAATCTTGGTGGGGCAAACAAACAAATGGGAGGGGGGTGGGTGAATGCCAGCAAAGTCACAACATTAAACAATACATTAATTGCACTATAACGGTGACAAACGGTGCCCACAAACTGTTAGGGCCTACATAAAGCTGTTCCAACAGCAGAGTCCCAACAGCAGTCCCAACACCTTACCACTGCTACACCTGGCTATCAGCAGAGCCTTGTCTGGCAGCGAAACAGTTCATTCAGCCTCTTTTACTGCTTTAAAAAAACAAAAAAACAGCTGATATGGCTGACTTAAACAAATGTGGTTTCCACTGACAATTGAGATGTACAAACTATGGCATAAGAGGAGGACAAGCGGGTAAGAGGCCATCCGTAATTTAGATTAAGGCACTAATGCGCGAGCTAGGATGGACGTAGTCAATATAACGATTTGTTCAGCACTTTTGAAATGTACAGCGCCAGAATTCAGAACATGGGCAATAGTGTTCTCCCTGTACACCAAGTCAGAAGCGTAGGATAAATAAAGGGGGCATATAAGCAGACAATGAAAGCTCTTGCAATATTCAATGATTACATTTCTCTAAAACAGGCTTTAGGCTACATGTGCACCACCAAGTCAGAACAGTAGGCGAAATTAAGAGAGGAAAATAGACCAAATTATTAGGGTGAGGCTACTAACAGCTTACTACACAACATACACTTAGTATTACTTTCTTAGCTACAGTATACATATCTCCCTGGCATATTACATCATTTATGCAGCAGCATATAATACATTTTTGGAAGGCGGTCCTTCGCAGGCAAATTTGCTTGCAGATAGCCACTGATTCCTTCCAAACCACTTATTGTGTAATGCTCATGGCCGATGTGCACTTCTAATGTAACTCTATGGCAGCACCCAAGGGGCTTGAATTTTCTAGCTCTATCCTTAGATTTGGCAGTGACATAGTGTCCCCATGAGTGACATAACACTGAGCCAATCACAGCGCAACGAGAGAACATTACCAACCCCTACGCTCAGTATTTTCCGCTGGCTGCCCCACCAACACAGAAAGCACTGAGCTAGGCTGAAACGCCTGCATTTTGGAACTGCCTTACTCAAGAAAACAAAAAAGAGATCATGTTTGTATGGAGGCTTTATCAACATTTTTTTGTATTTTTTTTTTTACATTGTTTGAAAACTGATATGTGACACGTATTAATGCCAAAATAACATGCAAAATAGGCAGCAACAAAAAACGTGGGCCTCTGCCCCACCTGCCCTGAATGATGTGTCGTCACTGGACTGAGCTGACCTTAGAGCAGGGCAGGGGTTGCCTACCTTCAGCGCCACAGCAGACTCTTTACTATGTAATGTCTCTTCATTCCTTTGTCTGTGGATCAGTGAGTGTTCTAGTCTTTGTCTAGTCATGCCTTTAATTAGCCCTCTAGGGGAGGAGAGGCGAGGGAGGGCCTTTTTGGTTCAGTGCTGAGTTGACAGTACTTTCTGTCTTCCCTCATATCTTCCTCCCGCCGGATTTTGTTTTGGGGCTTTTTGGAATGGAAGGACGTTCTGCTCTGTTCTTAAAAAGGCGTTTGGTTCTGACCCATGAACTATAACAGGGCTTCATATTAACATCATGTTAATCAGTGAAGGGGTTTGTTGTATTCAGCCACAGTCTCTGTTGTTTTTGCTTCCAGACAGATTAACTACCATCTGAATATGGAGTTAGTTCTATCCTAAGACTTTCTCTTTTAATACAGCAGTATAGTTTGGGCTGTCCCAGACCAATTTGCCACCCCCCCCCCCCCCCACCCTGGATTGAATAGTAACAAAAAGATCATGTTCTGTAGAGGCTCTGTAGAAGGGTGTTAATGCTCTTTCTCCTTCCTTCCTTCCTTCCTCTCTCTTCTCTCTCTTCTCTCTCTCTCCTCAACAGAAGGTTTGGTTCCTCAGCATCGCACGGCAGCACCGCCTGGAGTCTTAAGAGCTTCCAGAAAGAGTCTGACTCCTCCTCCTCCGTGGAAGAGGCGGGACATGCTGATGTCGTAGGTCAGGTTCTTTTTCTGGTTGCTATGAGACATGCTGTGCTTGTCTTTATGTTTTTTTGTTGTTTGCTTTGACATTGGCCTTGGCAGTGCCAACACTGTCTGTCTGTGTGAACGTTGTCCAACGCCATGTATTATGTCTAGTAACCATGTGAGGATGTTTCTTGCATTCAGGTAGGCATACATACCATACCTGTTTGTTCCCTTTCCAGGTGTGAGCATGCGCCTGTCTCTCTGACTGGCGTCAGCGCCTGTCTCTCTCTGACTGGCGTCGGCGCCTGTCTCTCTCTGACTGGCGTCGGCGCCTGTCTCTCTCTGACTGGCGTCGGCGCCTGTCTCTCTCTGACTGGCGTCGGCGCCTGTCTCTCTCTGACTGGCGTCGGCGCCTGTCTCTCTCTGACTGGCGTCGGCGCCTGTCTCTCTCTGACTGGCGTCGGCGCCTGTCTCTCTCTGACTGGCGTCGGCGCCTGTCTCTCTCTGACTGGCGTCGGCGCCTGTCTCTCTCTGACTAGCGTCAGTAGTAGGTTCTCCTTGGGCTCTGTCTCATTCTCAACAAGCTACTGTTTTCATCCTAAATGGCATCCTATTCCATTTATAGTGCACTGCTTTATAGTGCATTACTACCCTATTCCCTTTATAGTACACTACTACCCTATTCCCTTTAAAGTGCACTACTTTAAAGTGCACTACTTTAAAGTGCACTACTTTAAAGTGCACTACTTTATAGTGCACTATAAAGGGAATAGGTTGCCATTTGGGACACTGATCAGTCTAGTGAGTGTGGGTTTTTAGCTACATTTAGCCTCAGTTATATAGGGGTAAGTAACTGCAACAACACTAAGTCTCATTGGTAGAGTTCCATAACTCTGGCTTCTGTTCCCCACGTGTGGCCAAAATGGCACCCAATTCCCTCAAAATGGCACCCTGTTCCCTCAAAATGGCACCCTATTCCCTATATAGTGCACTAAATTGGACCAGGGCTCCCCAGTTGAATAGCCTCCTGCTTGGCACCAGAATGTATCGTGACCTTTTACCCTAGCTTACCTTGTGTTAGCTCCCATTAGCCACTGGCCAACACACACACACACACACACACACACACACACAGCTTCTGTTGTGCTGGATGACAGTGATATATAGATGTGCTAAAGCTATCAGCCTGTTTAAACCTCTTCACTACGTCATACATACAGGCTGCTCCCAGTTAGAGAGCAGAGCAGTGAATTACATCAGTCTCTGTGATAGACCAGAGAGAATGCGTACAGACACACACCCACAACAGATAATGCTGTCCATTCACACTTAGTTCATGTATTTAATCACGTAGGTCATTTATCTTGCGGAGTGATGTGCTCACCATAGTGTATTAGGTTACCCAGTTTCCTGTAACATGCTTCTTATTATTTAACGTGTTATGGTCAGTGGGACAGGAAATCCTCAGTCAACTTAATTCAACCTTGATGTTTTGATTTGATTGTGGTACTGTTTAAATGTATATCACGCTCTAGCGACTCCTTGTGGCGGGCCGGGAGCCTGCAGGTTGACTTCGGTCATCATTTGAACGGTGTTTCCTCAGACACATTGGTGCGGCTGGCTTCCTGGTTAACCGAGCAGGTGTTAAGAAGCGCGGCTTGGTGGGTCGTGTTTCAGAGGACGCATGACTTGACTTTCGCCTCTCCCGAACCCGTTGGGGAGTTGCAGCGATGAGACAAGATCGTTATCATGAAAATTGTGGAGAAAAAGAACGTAATAATAATAATAATAATAATAATAATAATAATAATAATAATAACAATAATAATAATATATAGAATAATAAAAACATCAGATTTGTGATGATGACATGCACGAGATCTGTCATTCATTCACAGCTATGATCATTGATCTTCTGAAGAAGCTATCCCTCTTCCTTACTTTCTGTGCTCCTGAATGTACTGGCAAAGTTACCAGGTTGTTAGCTAGCTAGCAATGAAGTAACACGACTGAACAAATGGTTAACTATGTCAACGCGAGAGCAGTTTTAGAACATGCGGTCTCGGCGATCTGCTACAGGAAGCAGATGTTGTACCCATAATATGGGTCAGATCTTTTGACCTCCATTATTATCTGGGCAATTTTTTTTCATAGTCACACAGTGCTCCCAAAATAAAACTCCTGGTCACACAGCAAAATATTTAGTCGCATATGTGACCAAATTGGTTGCACTTTAGAGCCCTGAGTACCTGTTCATACCAACCTGCTGTCTCTGTCTACTACAGGGTTACTACAGATAGTAGAGGAACAGAACTCTGGTCATGTTGATCTGTTCATACCAACCTGCTGTCTCTGTTTACTACAGGGTTACTACAGATAGTAGAGGAACAGAACTCTGGTCTGTTCATACCAACCTGCTGTCTCTGTCTACTACAGGGTTACTACAGATAGTAGAGGAACAGAACTCTGGTCTGTTCATACTAACCTGCTGTCTCTGTCTACTACAGGGTTACATATAGTAGAGGAACAGAACTCTGGTCTGTTCATACCAACCTGCTGTCTCTGTCTACTACAGGGTTACTACAGATAGTAGAGGAACAGAACTCTGGTCTGTTCATACTAACCTGCTGTCTCTGTCTACTACAGGGTTACTACAGATAGTAGAGGAACAGAACTCTGGTCTGTTCATACTAACCTGCTGTCTCTGTCTACTACAGGGTTACAGATAGTAGGGGGGCAAAACTCTGGTCATGTTGATCTTGGCACATTCATCAGCTCCATAACTCCTGGGGGTCCTGCTGATGTCAATGGTAGCCTCAAGCCAGGTCAGTGAGATAACATAATGTATAATAATACTGTAGTGTGTAATGTTTGTAATAATGTAGTAATAATAATAATAATGCTAATATAATGTATAATAATGATGTAGTGTGTAGTAATAATAATATAGTGTGTAATAATAATTTAGAGTGTAATGTTTGTAGTAATGTAGTGTAATAATAATGTAGTATAATAATGTAGTGTAGTATAATAATGTAGTGTAGTATAATAATAATGTAATGTAATAATAATGTAGTGTAGTATAATAATGTAGTATAATAATAATAATGCAGTGTAGTATAATAATGTAATGTAATAATAATGTAGTGTATAATAATGTAGTATAATAATAATGTAGTGTAGTATAATAATAATGTAGTATAATAATGTAGTATAATAATAATGCAGTGTAGTATAATAATAATGTAATGTAATAATAATGTAGTGTAGTATAATAATGTAGTGTAGTATAATAATAATGCAATGTTATAATGCAGTGTAGTATAATAATGTAATGTAGTATAATGTAATGTAGTATAATAATAATGTAGTGTAGTATAATAATAATGTAGTATAATAATAATAATGTAGTATAATAATAATGTAATAATAATGTAGTGTAGTATAATAATAATGTAATGTTATAATAATGCAGTGTAGTATAATAATGTAGTATAATAATAATGTAGTATAATAATAATGTAGTATAATAATGTAATGTAGTATAATAATAATGTAGTGTAGTATAATAATAATGTAGTGTAGTATAATAATAATGTAGTGTAGTATAATAATAATGCAGTGTAGTATAATGCAATGTTATAATAATGCAGTGTAGTATAATAATAATGCAATGTTATAATAATGTAGTGTGTAATAATAATTTAGGGTGTAATGTTTGTAATAATGTAATGTAGTGTAATAATATAGTACAATAATGTAGTGTAGTATAATAATGTAGTATAATAATAATGTAATGTTATAATAATGTTGTGTATTATAATAATAAGTGAGTATAATAATACTAATAATAATGTAGTGTGTACTACTACTGCTAATAATAATGTAGTGTATTATAATAATTTATGTATTGAATAATAATAATAATGCATTGTATAATATAATATATTGTATAATAATATATTGTATAATAATATATTGTATAATAATGTATTGTATAATAATGTATTGTGTAATAATGTATTGTATAATAATGTATTGTATAATGTATTGTATAATAATATATTGTATAATATAATGTATTGTATAATATAGCATCATTTACAAAATGCACTTGATGTCTAACATGTATTGCACCATGTCTTTGAAACCAGCCAAGGGTCTCCTCCTACCTGTGTAATATACACCACATGACCTAAAGAAAGTGGACACCTTGTCCTACCTGTGTAATATACACCACATGACCTAAAGAAAGTGGACACCTGCTCATCCAACATCTCATTCCAAAAATCATGGGCATTAATATGGAGTTGTTCCCTATTTTGCTGCTATAACAGACTCGACTCTTCCTGGAAGGCTTTCCACTAGATGTTGGAACATTGCTGCTATAACAGCCTCCACTCTTCTGGGAAGGCTTTCTACTAGATGTTGGAACATTGCTGCTATAACAGCCTCCACTCTTCTGGGAAGGCTTTCCACTAGATGTTGGAACATTGCTGCTATAACAGCCTCCACTCTTCTGGGAAGGCTTTCCACTAGATGTTGGAACATTGCTGTGGGGATTTGCTTCCATTCAGACATGAGCATTAGTGAGGTTGGGCACTGATGTTGGGCGATTAGGCCTGGCTCGCAGTAGGCGTTCCAATTCATCCCAAAGTTGTACGATGAGGTTGCGGTCAGGGCTCTGTGCAGGCCAGCCAACTTATAGTTGACCGGGGCAGCTCCAGCAGAGCAGAAATCTGACGAACTTACTGTTTGAAAGGTGGCATCCTATGATGGTGCCACGTTGAAAGTCACTGAGCTCTTCAGTAAGGCCATTCTACTGACAATGTTTGTCAAATAATTTGGACACACCTACTCAAGGTTTTCTTTATTTTTACTATTTTTTACATTGTAGAATAATAGTGAAGACATAACTATGAAATAACACATGGAACCATGTAGTAACTAAAACAAAAAGTGTTGACCAACTCAAAATATATTTGAGATTCAGATGGACTTGGTCCAAATAGGGCTATCTTCTGTATACCACCCCTACCTTGTCACAACACAACGTATTGGCTCAAACGCATTAAGAAGGAAAGAAATTCCACAAAGGAACTTTGAAGAAGGCACACCTGTTAATTGAAAAGCATTCCAGGTGACTACCTCATGAAGCTGGTTGAGAGAGTGTCAAGAGTGTGCAAAGCTGTCATCAAGGCAAAGGGTGGCTATTTGAAGAATCTCAAATGTAAAATATATTTTGATTTGTTTAACACTTTTTCTTTGATTACTAGATTATTCCATATGTGTTATTTTATAGTTTTGATGTCTTCACTATTATTCTACAATGTTGAAAATGGCCAAATAAAGAAAAAACGTTAAATGAGTAGGTGTTCTAAAACTTTTCACTGATACTGTTGTGTGTGTGTGTGTGTGTGTGTGTGTGTGTATGTATGTGTGTATATATATATATATATATATTAGTTGAAGTCAGAAGTTTACATACTCTTAGGTTGGAGTCATTAAAACTTGTTTTTCAACCACTTCACAAATTTCTTGTTAACAAACTTTAGTTTTGGCAAGTCGGTTAGGACATCTACTTTGTGCATGACACAAGTAATTTTTCCAACAGTTGTTAACAGGCAGATTATTTCACTTACAATTCACTGTATCACAATTCAAGTGGGTCAGAAGTGTACATACACTAAGTTGACTGTGCCTTTAAACAGCTTGGAAAATTCCAGAAAATGATGTCATAGCTTTAGAAGCTTCTGATAGGCTAATTGACATCATTTGAGTCGATTGGAGGTGTACCTGTGGATGTATTTCAAGGCCTAACTTCTAACTCAGTGCCTCTTTGCTTGACATCATGGGAAAATCAAAAGAAATCAGCCAAGACCTCAGAAAAAAAATTGTAGACCTCCACAAGTCTGGTTCATCCTTGGGAGCAATTTCCAAACGCCTGAAGGTACCACGTTCATCTGTACAAACAATAGTATGCAAGTATAAACACCATGGGACCACGCAGCCGTCATACCACTCAGGAAGGAGACACGTTCTGTCTCCTAGAGATGAATGTACTTTGGTGCGAAAAGTGCAAATCCCAGAACAACAGCAAAGGACTTTGTGAAGATGCTGGAGGAAACGGGTACAAAAGTATCTATATCCACAGTAAAATGATATCGACAAAACCTGAAAGGCCGCTCGGCAAGGAAGAAGCCACTGCTCCAAAACCGCCATAAAAAAGCCAGACTACGGTTTGCAACTGCACATGGGGACAAAGATCGTACTTTTTGGAGAAATGTCCTCTGGTCTGATGAAACAAAAATATAATTGTTTGGCCATAATGACCATCGTTATGTTTGGAGGAAAAAGGGGGAGGCTTGCAAGCCGAAGAACACCATCCCAACCGTGAAGCATGGGGGTGGCAGCATCATGTTGTGGGGGTGTGTTGCTGCAGGAGGGACTGGTGCACTTCACAAAATAGATGGCATCATGAGGAAGTTAAACGATGTGGATATATTGAAGCAACATCTCAAGACATCAGTCAGGAAGTTAAAACTTGGTCGCAAATGGGTCTTCCAAATGAACAATGACCCCAAGCATGCTTCCAAAGTTGTGGCAAAATGGCTTAAGGACAACAAAGTCAAAGTATTGGAGTGGCCATCACAAAGCGTTGACCTCAATTCCATAGAAAATTTGTGGGCTGAACTGAAAAAGCGTGTGCGAGCAAGGAGACCTACAAACCTGACTCGGTTACACCATCTCTGTTAGGAGGAATGGTCCAAAATTCACCCAACTTATTGTGGGAAGCTTGTGGAAGCCCACCCAAAACGTTTAACAATTTAAAGGCAATGCTACCAAATACTAATTCAGTGTATGTTAACTTCTGACCCACTGGGAATGTGATGAAATAAGTAAAAGTTGAAATAAATCATTCTCTCTTCTATTATTCTGTCGTTTCACATTCTTAAAATAAAGTGGTGATCCTAACTGACCTAAAACAGGGAATTTTTACTAGGATTAAATGTCAGGAATTGTGAAAGACTGAGTTTAAATGTATTTGGTTAAGGTGTATGTAAACTTCCGATTTCAACTGTATGTGTATATATAGTGTAAGTGGTTCAGAAAAGTGTCTTTTGCATCCATCAGGAAGCCTTACTTTGTAACTTTCAGAGAGCCATATGTGAATTGTGTGGAATAGATGACCTAACCCAGATTGCTCCAGTATGTGCAGTGTGAGTGACAGTACCAGTGTGTGTTGTGTTCTGCAGGGGACCGTCTGATCTCTGCCACCGAGGTCCTGCAGAGCGCCCCCGATGTCACGCTGGTGCTGTCTCAGCCAAGAGAGAGGCTTTATGAAGGTAGTTATAAACGTTTATGGGCAGTTATTAGCAGCTATGTCATGCATTATAATGCATTATGTATCGCTCACAGCCCAGAGAAATGCTCTTTGGATGTATTTATGTAGTTATTATAGATGTTTATGAGTAGTTATAAGCACCTCTTGTTGTGCATTATATTCCATTATTAGTGCTGAGCGATTAGTGCTTTAAGGTGATTTAGTTTCAAACCGTTTTAGATTATTTATTTTTAACATTAAATGCGTTATGAAATAATGACTCTCACTCTCTGAGCCGTCTCTGTCTGAGCCGGGAAAAACAGGCGCAATGGATTATGGTCATTATAGTTACTGTAATTTCCGGACTATTAAGCGCACCTGAATATAAGCCGCATCCACTGAATTTAAAAAAAAATATTATTTTGAACAGAAATAAGCCGCACATGTCTATAAGCCGCAGGTGCCTACCGGTACATTGAAACAAATTAACTTTACACAGGCTTTAACGAAACACGGCTTGTAACAAAAATAAATAGGCTTTAACGAAACACGGCTTAAAAGAAAAAATTTGCAGTAAGCTTTACCGGTAGTTGTCTTTTTGCACTGAGTCAATTCCTCACGCTGCTGTTTCCAACGTCTTATCATCGACTCATTAAGACCAAGCTCCCGTGCAGCAGCTCTATTTCCTTTTCCAACAGCCAGATCAATTGCCTTCAACTTGAAAGCTGCATCATATGCATTTCTCCGTGTCTTTGCCATGATGAGGGTAACAAAATGACTACCGTAATCAGAATGATGGGAAGTTTGAGAGCGCTCGATTTAATCTAAACAGTAAACAAAAAAGTTGTTTGACCTTAACCCGTTCGGCAATTTCATTGGTCTAATGAAAGCTTCATGCCACCAAAAAACTGAGCACGTCACAGAATGTGTTTTTTTGGAGAAAAAAATTTGAAAGCGGGAAAAATCCATATATTAGCCGCGTCATTGTTTAAGCCGCGAGGTTCAAAGCTGGGAAAAAAGTTGCGGCTTATAGTCCGGAATTTACGGTAATTATTACGTTTCTGCCTCTGAACTAGGTTGAATATTTGCTTAATTAATTCTCTCTAGAAAAAAACAGTGCGTTTTGCTCACAAAAAAAACATTCAGCGTAACTAAATGGAATTCAAGTAATTGAACCGACGTTAGGTCAACTAGTTTAATAACCGAGGTTAATCATTCCGCACGATCCATTATGTATGGCTCGCAGCCCAGAGAGAGACTCTATGGACGATCCATTATGTATGGCTCGCAGCCCAGAGAGAGACTCTATGGACGATCCATTATGTATGGCTCGCAGCCCAGAGAGAGACTCTATGGACGATCCATTATGTATGGCTCGCAGCCCAGAGAGAGACTCTATGGACAATCCATTATGTATGGCTCGCAGCCCAGAGAGAGACTCTATGGACAATCCATTATGTATGGCTCGCAGCCCAGAGAGAGAGACTATGGACGATCCATTATGTATGGCTCGCAGCCCAGAGAGAGAGAGAGACTATGGACGATCCATTATGTATGGCTCGCAGCCCAGAGAGAGAGACTATGGATGATCCATTATGTATGGCTCGCAGCCCAGAGAGAGACTCTCTGGACGATCCATTATGTATGAGAGAGACTCTATGGACGATCCATTATGTATGGCTCGCAGTCCAGAGAGAGACTCTATGGATGATCCATTATGTATGGCTCGCAGCCCAGAGAGAGAGACTATGGACGATCCATTATGTATGGCTCGCAGCCCAGAGAGAGAGACTATGGACGATCCATTATGTATGGCTCGCAGCCCATAGAGAGACTCTATGGATGATCCATTATGTATGGCTCGCAGCCCAGAGAGAGAGACTATGGACAATCCATTATGTATGGCTCGCAGCCCAGAGAGAGACTCTATGGACGATCCATTATGTATGGCTCGCAGCCCAGAGAGAGAGACTATGGATGATCCATTATGTATGGCTCGCAGCCCAGAGAGAGACTCTATGGATGATCCATTATGTATGGCTCGCAGCCCAGAGAGAGACTCTATGGACGATCCATTATGTATGGCTCGCAGCCCAGAGAGAGACTCTCTGGACGATCCATTATGTATGGCTCGCAGCTATGTACTTATTATAGATGTTTATGAGCAGTTAAAAGTGCCTTTGTCCTGAATTATTTTTACATTATGTAAAGCTCATAAGCTGTTATAAATGCAATTATAATGCATTACAAAGAGGGTATTCATAGGAAGTGAGGTAGGTCTGACTGGCTGGGGTTAGCGCTAGGTCTGACTGGCTGGGGTTAGCGCTAGGTCTGACTGGCTGGGGTTAGCGCTAGGTCTGACTGGCTGGGGTTAGCGCTAGGTCTGACTGGCTGGGGTTAGCGCTAGGTCTGACTGGCTGGGGTTAGCGCTAGGTCTGACTGGCTGGGGTTAGCGCTAGGTCTGACTGGCTGGGGTTAGCGCTAGGTGTGACTGGCTGGGGTTAGCGCTAGGTGTGACTGGCTGGGGTTAGCGCTAGGTGTGACTGGCTGGGGTTAGCGCTAGGTCTGACTGGCTGGGGTTAGCGCTAGGTCTGACTGGCTGGGGTTAGCGCTAGGTGTGACTGGCTGGGGTTAGCGCTAGGTGTGACTGGCTGGGGTTAGCGCTAGGTGTGACTGGCTGGGGTTAGCGCTAGGTGTGACTGGCTGGGGTTAGCGCTAGGTGTGACTGGCTGGGGTTAGCGCTAGGTCTGACTGGCTGGGGTTAGCGCTAGGTCTGACTGGCTGGGGTTAGCGCTAGTTCTGACTGGCTGGGGTTAGCGCTAGGTCTGACTGGCTGGGGTTAGCGCCAGGTCTGACTGGCTGGGGTTAGCGCCAGGTCTGACTGGCTGGGGTTAGCGCCAGGTCTGACTGGCTGGGGTTAGCGCCAGGTCTGACTGGCTGGGGTTAGCGCCAGGTCTGACTGGCTGGGGTTAGCGCCAGGTCTGACTGGCTGGGGTTAGCGCCAGGTCTGACTGGCTGGGGTTAGCGCCAGGTCTGACTGGCTGGGGTTAGCGCCAGGTCTGACTGGCTGGGGTTAGCGCCAGGTCTGACTGGCTGGGGTTAGCGCCAGGTCTGACTGGCTGGGGTTAGCGCCAGGTCTGACTGGCTGGGGTTAGCGCCAGGTCTGACTGGCTGGGGTTAGCGCCAGGTCTGACTGGCTGGGGTTAGCGCCAGGTCTGACTGGCTGGGGTTAGCGCCAGGTCTGACTGGCTGGGGTTAGCGCCAGGTCTGACTGGCTGGGGTTAGCGCCAGGTCTGACTGGCTGGGGTTAGCGCCAGGTCTGACTGGCTGGGGTTAGCGCCAGGTCTGACTGGCTGGGGTTAGCGCCAGGTCTGACTGGCTGGGGTTAGCGCCAGGTCTGACTGGCTGGGGTTAGCGCCAGGTCTGACTGGCTGGGGTTAGCGCCAGGTCTGACTGGCTGGGGTTAGCGCCAGGTCTGACTGGCTGGGGTTAGCGCTAGGTCTGACTGGCTGGGGTTAGCGGTAGAGCAATCTTGTAACTAGTATCCTTTATGAATGTAGTTATAGATGTTTGAGGCACTATAAGCGCCTATGTCACGCTTTATAATCAGTAGCAGTGCAATCATAACCAGTATTCCTGTCTGTCTCCTCTAGCGCCTCCGTCAGGGTTTGTTTATAAACCCCAGGCTCCTCTGACGGTCTCCGGACAGCGACAACAGGACCTGGACTTTGAGTCTTCAATTGAGGAACAGGAGGCAGGAACAGGATCCCCCAGCCCTCCTCTCCCCACCACCACCACCTCCTCGTCTGTCTCCACAGTCCCACGCCAGAGCAGCCTCCGCTCACAGGACTCCAGGACCGAGAGCACTAATGCACCCCTCCAGACCCCCGTCAACGGCACCCAGCCCCATCGCACCCTGCCCACTGAAGCTGCCTCAGTACCCGTATCCATACTCCATCACCAGGATCGAACCAACAACATCGCCTTGACCTTCGACCCACTCAAAGCGTCTCCACCGGCGTTGCCACCCAAAACCAGGAAAGCTAAGATCCCTGAGGTCCCTAAAGACCCAGACTATTCAGATAGAGGGGACTCTGAAATGGATGAGGAGACGTACTCTAGTAGTCAAGAGAAACCAAAGTTTAAAAAGGTAGGTAGGGGCCGGGGTTTTTTCTGACAACTTTAACAAGAGTTCAACAGGTGGCAGCTCTGTTTCAGTTATCTGTAATGGAGAGTTTTTCATTGGTGGTGTTTTGGTGCTTTTGATATGTCTGGAAGTCAGTAGGCTACAAGATCAAATTCAAGAGCAACATGTACAGCGAATAATGTTCACCATCTTGTGTATGACCTGAAAACTACCTGAGAAACAGTCCCTAGTATTTAGTCATATGTTTGTTGATGTCCTCAAGGTAGACTATACAATACCACTACAAAGATGCATGCCGTTAACAAACAACCTCTCGAAATGCTTGACGTTTTTTACAAACTAATTGCATGTTTTGTTTAATCATGTCTGGCTACATGTCATTGCGTTTTAGAATTTTAACAAATGCAATGCAGCGTTATAGTATGGCTGCATCTTTTGATCCTTTCCTATGTTATACTTCCTATACCAATTCCTCCCCCTCCTCTAAAACTACTTCCTGTTATTCTCTCTGCATGTCTGTTGCCTGGCAACAACCCCAACGTTCCATTTACTGCCATGTTCTCTGTTTACAGGAGTTAACTCCTCCTCTCCCCAACGGCAGCTTGGGAGGGTTAAGTGGCAATGTCCCAGGGGTCAGTAGTCTCTCTCCTGGAGATGTGTTTGACGTTGAGCTGTCTAAAAAGGACAGCAGCTTGGGCATAAGTGTCACGGTACTGTTACTGAGTGTCACGGTTCTGTTACTGAGTGTACTGTTTCTGGTACTGTTCTGAAAGGTTCTTTTTGTTTTGTTTTTGGGGTTTTTTCTTTCCTCATGACTGGTGTATGTGTTTTCCAGTAGCTCTGGTGCCTACTGTTGCTCTGCTGCTTGACTTTCATTGTGGGATTTGAAGATTGCTTTGCGTCTCTGCATGCACATTTTCTCAAACAGACATGTTGTATGGATGGATGAGGATTCACACATGGTGACACTGCCGCTGTAGGTACAGATTACAGTAGGATCATTTGACCCTGGGATGACCCGCCAGTTTAATCGTGGTTTTACTAATGCCTGCTTAGATGTTGTGCCACTGCCTGCATGACGACTTTAATTTGCTGAAGTGACCAGCAGTGTAATTTTCCCTGTGAATGAGTGGTATTATTATTGTTAAAGGTTCTTTCAACTTGAGTCATGTAGTCTATCATGGTGATGTGTCATGTTAACAACACGACTTAGATACATCTGATCTGTATAATACAACCCCACTAATAACCCCATAGACCAGCAGTCTGTATAATACAACCCCACTAATAACCCCATAGACCAGCAGTCTGTATAATACAACCCCACTAATATAGACCAGCAGTCTGTATAATACCATGCCACTAATAACCCCATAGACCAGCAGTCTGTATAATACAACCCCACTAATATAGACCAGCAGTCTGTATAATACCATGCCACTAATAACCCCATAGACCAGCAGTCTGTATAATACAACCCCACTAATATAGACCAGCAGTCTGTATAATACAATCCCACTAATAACCCCATAGACCAGCAGTCTGTATAATACAACCCCACTAATGACCCCATAGACCAGCAGTCTGTATAATACAACCCCACTAATAACCCCATAGACCGGCAGTCTGTATAATACAACCCCATAGACCAGCAGTCTGTATAATACAACCCCACTAATAACCCCATAGACCAGCAGTCTGTATAATATAACCCCATAGACCAGCAGTCTGTATAATACAACCCCACTAATAACCCCATAGACCGGCAGTCTGTATAATATAACCCCATAGACCGGCAGTCTGTATAATATAACCCCATAGACCGGCAGTCTGTATAATACAACCCCACTAATAACCCCATAGACCGGCAGTCTGTATAATACAACCCCACTAATAACCCCATAGACCGGCAGTCTGTAAAATACAACCCCACTAATAACCCCATAGACCAGCAGTCTGTATAATACAACCCCATAGACCAGCAGTCTGTATAATACAACCCCACTAATATAGACCAGCAGTCTGTATAATACAACCCCACTAATAACCCCATAGACCAGCAGTCTGTATAATATAACCCCATAGACCAGCAGTCTGTATAATACAACCCCACTAATATAGACCAGCAGTCTGTATAATACAACCCCACTAATAACCCCATAGACCGGCAGTCTGTATAATACAACCCCACTAATAACCCCATAGACCGGCAGTCTGTATAATACAACCCCACTAATAACCCCATAGACCGGCAGCCTGTATAATACAACCCCACTAATAACCCCATAGACCGGCAGTCTGTGGACGACATGAATACAGCATTATACTCCCTCTGTCTGGTTGACTGTAGTGAATACAGCATTATACTCCCTCTGTCTGGCTGACTGTAGTGAATACAGCATTATACTCCCTCTGGGAGTCTGGTTGACTGTAGTGAATACAGCATTATACTCCCTCTGTCTGGTTGACTGTAGTGAATACAGCATTATACTCCCTCTGTCTGGTTGACTGTAGTGAATACAGCATTATACTCCCTCTGGGAGTCTGGTTGACTGTAGTGAATACAGCATTATACTCCCTCTGTCTGGCTGACTGTAGTGAATACAGCATTATACTCCCTCTGGGAGTCTGGTTGACTGTAGTGAATACAGCATTATACTCCCTCTGTCTGGTTGACTGTAGTGAATACAGCATTATACTCCCTCTGTCTGGCTGACTGTAGTGAATACAGCATTATACTCCCTCTGGGAGTCTGGTTGACTGTAGTGAATACAGCATTATACTCCCTCTGTCTGGCTGACTGTAGTGAATACAGCATTATACTCCCTCTGTCTGGCTGACTGTAGTGAATACAGCATTATACTCCCTCTGTCTGGTTGACTGTAGTGAATACAGCATTATACTCCCTCTGTCTGGTTGACTGTAGTGAATACAGCATTATACTCCCTCTGTCTGGTTGACTGTAGTGAATACAGCATTACACTCCCTCTGTCTGGTTGACTGTAGTGAATACAGCATTATACTCCCTCTGTCTGGCTGACTGTAGTGAATACAGCATTATACTCCCTCTGTCTGGCTGACTGTAGTGAATTCAGCATTATACTCCCTCTGTCTGGTTGACTGTAGTGACACGACCTGTTCTCCTCAGGGTGGAGTGAATACCAGTGTGAAGCATGGAGGGGTTTATGTGAAGGCCATCATCCCTAAAGGAGCTGCAGAACTGGACGGAAGGATCCAGAAGGGTAAGCTATAGCACCTTGGTCCTGTTCAGTAAGGCACACCGTAGCAAAACGTTTTAAAACAAAGGTTTCTTATTGGGCATGTCTAGGTAGTTCCCTCTGTTTCTGTGTTGTTCCATTTGGTGCCTGATCAACACATCAGTAGGGAGAAAACATTTAGAAATGGGGAGTACTACCTGAACTTGTCCAATAAGAACACAGATTCACGTTTTCCGTAGCAAAACCCTGTGCCATGGTGTACCCTACTGAACATTACCCTGATGGACTGCAGCCAGCATGGAGGATTCCTACCAAACCTGCCGTGGTATCATGTTGTCAGCACCTTAATGCTTGACTGGAGTCAGGCTGTTTATTTACACTGAGTCTACAAAACATTAACAACTCTTTCCATGACATAGACTGACCAGGTGAGTCCAGGTGAAAGCGCTGATCTCTTATTTGATGCCGCTTGTTAAATCCACTTCAGTCAGTGTAGATGAAGGCGGGAGACAGATTAAAGAAGGATTTTTAAGCCTTGATACAATTGACACAGATTGTTTATGTGTGCCATTCAGAGGGTGAGTGGGCAAGACAAAATATTTAAGGGTCTTTGAACAGGGTATGGTAGTAGGTACCAGGCGCACCGGTTTGTGTCAAGAACAGCAACGCTGCTGGGTTTTTCCACACTCGTTTCCAGCGTGTATCAAGAATGCTCCACCACCCAAAGGACATGCCGCATTGGAGTCAACATGGGCCAGCATTCCTGTGGAACGCTTTCGACACCTTGTGGAGTCCATACCCCGACGAATTGAGGCTGTTCTGATGGCAAAAGGGGATGCAGCTCAGTATTAGGAAGGTGTTCCTAATGTTCTGTACACTCAGTGTAATACCTGTCTTTATGGTTACTAGGTGACAGGGTGGTGGCTGTCAATGGGAAGAGTCTGGAAGGAACCACTCACAAGCAGGCTGTGGAGACCCTCAGAGATACTGGAAAGGTCAGTACAGTCACTGTTAAAGTTCACTTTCATGGAGATATATCTTATTTCCACTTACCTATGGTGGTGGTGATTTCCTTGCCTACTACGGTATGATTCAACCAGACAGTTTAGCTTGTTTAGCAAGTTCCAGCGTCTACAGTGGAAGTCGGAAGTTTACATACACTTAAATTGAAGTCATTAAAACTTGTTTTTCAACCACTTCACAAATGTCTTGTTAGGACGTCTCACTTTGTGCATGACACAAGGAATTTTTCCAACAATTGTTTATAGACTTAAAAATGCACTGTATCACAATTCCAGTGGGTCAGAAGTGTACATACACTAAGTTGACTGTGCCTTTAAAACAGCTTGGAAAATTTCAGAAAATGTCATGGCTTTAGAAGCTTCTGATAGGCTAATTGACATAATTTGAGTCAATTGGAGGTGTACCTGTGGATGTATTTCAAGGCCTAACTTCAAACTCAGTGCCTCTTTGCTTGACATCATGGGAAAATCAAAAGAAATCAGCCAAGACCTCAGAAAAAAGAATTGTAGACCTCCACAATTCTGGTTCATCCTTGGGAGCAATTTCCAAACGCCTGAAGGTACCATGTTCATCTGTACAAATAATAGTATGCAAGTATAAACACCATGGGACCACGTAGCCGTCATACTGCTCAGGAAGGAGACGCGTTCTGTCTCCTAGAGATGAACGTATTTTGGTGTGAAAAGTGCAAATCAATCCCAGAACAACAGCAAAGGACCTTGTGAAGATGCTGGAGGAAACGAGTACAAAAGTATCTTTTTCCACAGTAAAACGAGTCCTATGTCGACAAAACCTGAAGGGCCGCTCAGCAAGCAAGAAGCCACTGCTCCAAAACCGCCATAAAAAAGCCAGACTATGGTTTGCAACTGCACATGGGGACAAATATCGTACTTTTTGGAGAAATGTCCTCTGGTCTGATGAAACAAAAATAGAACTGTTTGGCCATAGTGACCATCATTATGTTTGGAGGGAAAAGGGGGAGGCTTGCAAGCTGAAGAACACCATCCCAACCGTGAAGCATGGGGGTGGCAGCATCATGTTATGTGGGTGCTTTGCTGCAGGAGGGACTGGTGCACTTCGCAAAATAGATGGCATCATGAGGAAGGGAAATAATGTGGATATATTGAAGCAACATCTCAAGACATCAGTCAGGAAGTTAAAGCTTGGTCGCAAATGGTCAATGACCCCAACCATTCTTCCAAAGTTGTGACAAAATGGCTTAAGGACAACAAAGTCAAGGTATTGGAGTGGCCATCACAAAGCCCTGACCTCAATTCTATAGAAAATGTGTGGGTAGAACTGAAAAAGTGTGTGTGAGCAAGGAGGCCTACAAACCTGACTCAGTTACACCAGCTCTGTCAGGAGGAATGGGCCAAAATTCACCCAACTTATTGTGGGAAGCTTGTGGAAGGCTACCCAAAACATTTGACCCAAGTTAAACAATTTAAAGGCAATGCTACCAAATACTAATTGAGTGTATCTAAACTTCTGACCCACGGGGAATGTGATGAAAGAAATAAATGCTTAAATAAATAATTCTCTCTACAATTATTCTGACATTTCACATTCTTAAAATAAAGTAGTGATCCTAAAACAGGGAATTTTTACTTGGATTAAATGTCAGGAATTGTGAAAAACTGAGTTTAAAGATATTTGGCTAAGGTGTATGTAAACCTCCGACTTCAACTGTATCTACTATATAGGCTTATGGTGTCTTCTCCTATTTGAGACTCCTTGTGCTTTCTGACCAGTGGTGTTACTCTCCACTCCTCCCCTCCTTCTCCGCACCTCCCCTTCTGCTCCCCTTCTGCTCCTCTCCTCCCTTCTCCTCCACTCATCCCTTCTTCAGATGGTCCACTTGCTGTTAGAGAAGGGTCAGCTCCCTGCGGACCGTATCCACGCCCCTCTGACCCCTCAGTGCACCCCTCCCAGCGACCAACAACAACCGGCACCAGAGGCTGCTCCGCCCAAAGCCCAGCCAGAGTACAGCTTCATCACTGATAGTGAGTGTACAGTACACACTCATTCATTCAAACACTCATTACTTTCTTATGCGTCACCAGCAGTTGCTGGTCTTTGATGTATAATGTTTGATTATGACATTGTGCCCTACTGCCGTTGTGCCCTTGAGCAAGGCACTTAAACCCTAATTTGCTCCAAGGGGCGTTACTCTGCAGCTGACCCTGTGCTCCTACCAGTATCTCGGGTGTGTATGATGTCCGAGAGAGTTAGCAGTCAAATACACAAAGTTTTCTTGTTTTCCTGTCCTCAAGACAATGTATTTGAGGTGCCCTTGCTGAAGAATTCATCAGGCCTAGGGTTCAGCTTCAGTAGAGAGGAGATCCTCCCTGACCAGACCACTGGTAACGGCTCCAGCATGGTCCGGGTCAAGAAGCTTTTCCCTGGGCAACCTGCCGCTGAGAGTGGACGCATCAACGTGGGTGATGTCATCCTCCGTGTCAACCAGACGCCCCTCAAAGGACTCTCGCAGCATGTATGTCACCTTTCAATATTGATCAATAAGTCAAACAATATGTTACGTTAGGGGGTGGGGTTTCAAATGGCTTTTTCAGTTGAAGAACTGACTCCCTTGTATGCCAATATTACATGACTTAACCATTTTTTATATTAAATGTTCTTGTGTTTCTCTGCCCTACCACTAGGAGGTGATCTCAGCGCTGCGAGGAACCGGTCAGGAGGTCACTCTGCTGCTCTGTAGACCTGACCAGGGTGTCTTACCTGAGATGGACGCCTCTGCTCTGGTGAGGAACGCTACCAGCCAACAGCACCTCTCACGTGGTCCACAAACTGGGCAAAATGTCTGCGCTGCTTTTCTCTTATAATGATCGCATAGGACCATTTACCACTATAGCCATATTCACTCTAAGTGGAATGCAGTGTATTTTTGATATTTAGTGAGCTATACACTAATATACTTGCTGAGTGTATCTCATTCTCCACTCCACAGACTCCCATGGCCTCTCCTCGTAAGGAACCAGTAGTCCAGACCCAGCAGCCTGAATCCAGCCTGGCCAGGCCCAGGACAGCCTCTCCTGTAGGGGAAGAAGGGAAGAGGAGCCTGGGTCTAGGACCTGGGCAAATGGAGGAAGCTCTGGACAGACTGCTCATGAAGTCCCCCAGCCGTCGGGACAGCTACAGCGACAGCACGGATGATGAGGAGGTAACGATTTCATTGATAATTAGTAACAATTGATAACAAGAACTAAAATAGAAATGGGTCTGTAAAACTTTAGAGTTTTTAATCGTCAATGATTTTTAATGTGTGTATTGTTTCACTCGGCTGAGGCAACTGGACATTTGTCAAATTCATGAATGACTAAACAATGGATTATTTATTTATCCATTCATTCATTACTTAATTCATTCAGGTGGAGGAGGCCTTCAGCCCATCTCTGGAGCAGGGCCGACAAGCCTGGGATCATGGTATCTACCAGACCCCCAGCAGTAACCTCACTCTGGGGAGACTCCACCAGTATGAGACCCCCTGTGAGCTGGATGACACCATCCGCTCTGCCTACTACTCTTCCAACCTGTCACTGTCCAACCTCAGCAGAAGGTAAAGATTATATCCTACTGCTGATATTACTCATGTTAGCCTGATCCCGGAGAGGGGGTGGCCTGATCCCGGAGAGGGGGTGGCCTGATCCCGGAGAGGGGGTGGCCTGATCCCGGAGAGGGGGTGGCCTGATCCCGGATCTAACAAAGAAGGATTTGTGAGTTAGCCAGCTAACCTGCCTAAATATCTGAAAAATACTTTATACTTTTTAGAAAGATGAGCTTGAAATGGGGATATAAATAAACATTATTTCCTACCATGGCAGCAGCTGCTCTTCCTGGGGTCCAGCAAAATTAAGGCAGTTTATACAATTTTAAAACATTACAATACATTCACAGATTTCACAACACATTGTGCGCCCTCAGGCCCCTACTCCACTACTACCACATATCTACAACACATTATGCGCCCTCAGGCCCCTACTCCACCACTACCACATATCTACAGTGCTAAATCCATGTGTACGTGTGTGTATAGTGCGTATGTTATCGTGTGTGTGGATTCAACATGCCAATACCTCTCATAAATACAAGTAGTGATGAAGTCAATCTCTCCTCCACTTTGAGCCAGGAGACATTGACATGCATATTATTAATATTAGCTCAATTTTCCTAAGTCCCTTTGTGGCACCTGACCACCTGACTGAACAGTAGTCCAGGTGAGACAAAACACCTGAAAGCACCTTGTCTCCCAAGTGGCACAGCGTGTCTAAAAGGCACTGTCTCAGTGCAAGAGGTCATCACTACAGTCCCTGGTTCGAATCCAGGCTGTATCACATCCGGCTGTGATTGGGAGTCCCATAGGGCGGCGCACAATTGGCTTAGTGTCGTCCGGGTTTGGCCGGGGTAGGCCGTCATTTGTAAATAAGAATTTGTTCTTAACTGACTTGCCTCGTTAAATAAAAAAACTAGGGCCTGTGGGACCAGCCTTGTTGATAGTGCTGTTATGAAGGTAGAGCAGCGCTTTATTATGGACAGACTAGAGAAACTAATGAGAGGTTATATAGTGTCCAGGTCATTAGTACCGTAACCAATGAGCGGTGACTCATTGCAGTCAGGTGAAATGTAATAAAGTTTTTTGTTTATTCTACCTGACAGACAGTAGTATTGTATGATCTGTTCTACACAAGATATTTCTATGTTAAAGTTATAGACTAAGAATGTCACCTCAGTTTAACACTGTACTTCAGCTTCTGCTTGCTCTGTGGGGTCTAAACCAGGTTACAGTAAAGAACCTTGTGACAACTGTTGGTGTAAAATTTACTTATTTGATTGATTCCTTCTGTTCTATTTCCGCAGGTGTCCCCCCTCCTCCCCTCGGGTCCCCGACCTGACCACCACCCCTCAACCTATGGTATTATCTCCAGAAGCCCCCAGTCCCGACCCCCTGCCTCTCCCTCGACCACCACACTTCAACCACACCCTGACAGACAACAGACAAGACATGGACGAGTTTGTACCGGTAAGAGCAGTGGAACACTAGGACCTGTCTGAACGCATAAGTACTTTGACCGTCCTGGTTTCCTCCATTCCTTTCTCTCAAAGCACATTGGAGGAGGAGGAGGTCCAAGTGAACCTCTCATGGGCAGAGGAAGCAAGGATGTAATGTGTATTATCCATGTTATTATATAACTAAACTCAGCAAAAAAAGAAATGTCCCTTTTTCAGGACCCTGTCTTTCAAAGATTATTCGTAAAAATCCAAATAACTTCACAGATCTTCATTGTAAAGGGTTTAAACACTGTTTCCCATGCTTGTTCAATGAACCAGAAACAATTAATGAACATGGACTTGTGGAACTGTTGTTAAGACACTAACAGCTTACAGACGGTAGGCAATTAAGGTCGCAGTTATTAAAACTTAGGACACTAAAGAGTCCTTTCTATTGACTCTGAAAAACACCAAAAGAAAGATGCCCAGGGTCCCTGCTCATCTGCGTGAATGTGCCTTAGGCATCCTGCAAGGATGCATGAGGACTACAGATGTGACCAGGGCAATAAATTGCAATGTCCGTACTGCGAGACGCCTAAGACAGCGCTACAGGGAGGCAGGACGGACAGCTGATCATCCTCGCAGTGGCAGACCACGTGAAACAACCCCTGCGCAGGCTCAGTACATCTTAATTTATTTTGACCTTTATTTAACTAGGTAAGTCAGTTAAGAACAAATTCTTATTTTCAATGACGGCCTAGAAACAGTGGGTTAATTCTTCACAGACGAGTCGCGGTTTTGCCTCACCAGGGGTGATGGTCAGATTTGCGTTTATCGTCGAAGGAATGAGGCCTGTACTCTGGAGCGGGATCGATTTGGAGGTGGAGGGTCTGTCATGGTCTGGGGCGGTGTGTCACAGCATCATTGGACTGAGCTTGTTGTCATTGCAGACAATCTCAACGCTGTGCGTTACAGGAAAGACATCCTCCTCCCTCATGTGGTGCCCTTCCTGCAGGCTCATCCTGACATGACCCTCCAGCATGACAATGCCACCAGCCATACTGCTTGTTCTGTGCGTGATGTCCTGCAAGACAGGAATGTCAGTGTTCTGCCATGGCCAGCGAAGAGCCCGGATCGCAATCCCATTGAGTACTTCTGGGACTTGTTGGATCGGAGGGTGAGGGCTAGGGCCATTCCCCCCAGAAATGTCCGGTAACTTGCAGGTGCCTTGGTGGAAGAGTTGGGTAACATCTCACAGCAAGAACTGACAAATCTGGTGCAGTCCATGAGGAGGAGATGCACTGCAGTACTTATCCTCTATGGGACCGGCGGGACGAATTCGTCCCACCTACATAACAGCCAGTTGAATCCAGTGGCGCGATTTTTAAAACGTTTGAAATACTATTACTTCAATTTCTCAAACATATGACTATTTTACAGCTATTTAAAGACAAGACTCTCGTTAATCTAACCACACTGTCCGATTTCAAAAAGGCTTTACAACGAAAGCAAAACATTAGATTATGTCAGGAGAGTGCCCAGCCAGAAATAATCAGACACCCATTTTTCAAGCTAGCATATAATGTCACGAAAACCCAAACCACAGCTAAATGCAGCACTAACCTTTTATGATCTTCATCAGATGACACACCTAGGACATTATGTTATACAATACATGCATGTCTGTTCAATCAAGTTCATATTTATATCAAAAAACAGCTTTTTACATTAGCATGTGACGTTCAGAAAAAGCATACCCCCCCGCAAACTTCCGGGGAATTTACTAACAATTTGCTAAATTACTCACGATAAACGTTCACAAAAAGCATAACAATTATTTTAAGAATTATAGATACATTACTCCTCTATGCACTCGATATGTCCGATTTTAAAATAGCTTTTCGGATGAAGCACATTTTGCAATATTCTAAGTCCATAGCCCAGCCATCACGGGCTAGCTATTTAGACACCCGGCAAGTTTAGCCTTCACCAAAATCGCATTTCCTATAAGAAAAATGGTCTTACCTTTCCTGTTCTTCGTCAGAATGCACTCCCAGGACTTCTACTTCAATAACAAATGTAGGTTTGGTCCCAAATAATCCATCGTTATATCCAAACAGCGGCGTTTTGTTCGTGCGTTCTAGACACTATCAGAATGCTAAATCACGGTCGTGCGCATGGCGCAGAACGTGACAAAAAATTTCTAAATATTCCATTACCGTACTTCGAAGCATGTCAACCGCTGTTTAAAATCAATTTTTATGCAATTTATCTCGTAGAAAAGCGATAATATTCCGACCGGGAATCTGCAATTAGCTAAACAGCCGAAGGTAAATACTCCACGGGGGCGAATCGCGCAAGCGCCTAATTCTATTGTCCACTGATGCGACACTTGGAAAAGGGGATTCTGTGTTTCAGCCTGAGGCTGCCTCGTCATCGTTCAGGTTTTTCCCGGGTTCTGAGAGCCTATTGGAGCCCTAGGAATTGTCACGTTACAGCTAAGATCCTGACTCTTCAATAAACAGAAGCAAGAACAACAACACCTTGTCAGACAGGGTACTTCCTGCATGAAACCTTCTCAGGTTTTTGCCTGCCATAGGAGTTCTGTTATACTCACAGACACCATTCAAACAGTTTTAGAAACTTTAGGGTGTTTTCTATCCAAACCTGAACAATAATATGCATATTCTAGCTTCTGAGTTGGTGTAGGAGGCAGTTAAAAATGGGCACATATTTTTTCCAAAATTCTCAATGCTGCCCCCTAGCCCGTAGAGGTTAATGCAGCTGGTGGCCACACCAGATACTGACTGTTACTTTTGATTTTGACCCCCCCTTTGTTCAGGGACACATTATTCCGTTTCTGTTAGTCACATGTCTGTGGAACTTGTTCAGTTTATGTCTCAGTTGTTGAATCTTGTTATGTTCATACAAATATTTACACGTTAAGTTTGCTGAAAATAAACACAGTTGACAGTGAGATGACGTTTCTTTTTTTGCTGAGTTTATGTAGTATTTAGTCTTGTTCATTTTTAGCACAATTTGATTCCAACAGCGTTTGTTTACCACTGTCTGTCTGTTTGTCAGGACGTGGAGCTGAAAGTGTCCCTTGTGAAGTCTGAGAAAGGAAGCCTGGGGTTTACTCTGACCAAAGGGAACGACCTGGGCTGTTACATCCATGACATCATCCAGGACCCTGCCAAGGGAGATGGCAGGCTGCGGCCCGGGGATCGCATGATCATGGTACACATGTGCTGAATGTAGCTACTGAACACTCTCAATCTGGTTTTCCTTGATTCCTCACCTCCTCCTCCAATGCGTTTTAAGGAGGTGAGGAGAGAGACTTTGGGTCTCCTTCTCCAATGCAGCTTGAGTACACACAGAGAGAGGATACGAGGAATTGAAGACAGACAAATTGATAGTCATGTTTGAACACTCACTCTGTCATGCTTTATCACAAGCATTTCATCTGTAGCTCTTTACTAACGACCCCCCCCCCCCTTTCAGGTGAACAACAAAGATGTGTCCAACATGGGTCACACTGAGGTGGTGAACCTGGTGAGAGCGGCCCCCAGGGTGGTCGATCTAGTGGTAGGAAGGGTCCTAGAGGCTCCTAAACCCCCTATAGAGGCACACCTACTGCCGGACATCTCCTTCCAGTGCCCTGACCAAACATTAGGTAAGAGAAATATAGAGATCTATTTAGACTGCCTAAAATTATCTATTTAACTAATGTGTATCATCGCAACTGTTGAAAATATCTGTGTTGGTCATCAGCAATGATGATCATTATAATGAAAACGTGACATGGACAGGGCTCAAGAAAGCACAATATGTAAGCGTGTTAGATTGCAGTTTGAAAGGAATGTGTGGTGTTTTTTTTGGACTATAAATAAGCTTCCACTGCCACTTGCTGTGGTGTTTTAGGTGACAGCTTTTGGTTCAGAAGGTCAGGGTTGTGTTCATTAGGCACCAAACAGAAGAAAATGGACTGAAACAGGTAGGACCTAGCTGAACTTCAGTTTTTCGTTGCAAAACATTATTTTCTCTGCAGGGATGGTGTTGGACGGGGGAAGTGGCTGTGTTTATGGGGTGTTGTTCATAAAGCTTAACGTTGTTGTATCCCTCACTACAGGTTTAATATTAGACAGGGGAAGTGACTGTGTGTATGGGGTAGAGGTCTTCCTGTGTCCGAAAACTTTGATCTGAGGATAATCACACCGAATGGACCTGAGATTTAAAGGGGAACCTGGACCCGAATGGACTTGAGAACAATCAGACCCGACGACAACCAGATCTAATGGGTCCCGGTCTAGACGAGACCTAATTGGACCCGAGTGACAAATTATTTATCAGCCAAGTTGATTTTACATGTTCATATGTTGGCTAGGCCTTCTATAAGTCAATAAATTGACCTTATTAGCGTAGAATAAATACAGTGCCTTGCGAAAGTATTCGGCCCCCTTGAACTTTTCGACCTTTTGCCACATTTCAGGCTTCAAACATAAAGATATAAAACTGTAATTTTTTGTGAAGAATCAACAACAAGTGGGACACAATCATGAAGTGGAACGAAATTTATTGGATATTTCAAACTTTTTTAACAAATAAAAAACTGAAAAATTGGCCGTGTAAAATTATTCAGCCCCCTTAAGTTAATACTTTGTAGCGCCACCTTTTGCTGCGATTACAGCTGTAAGTCGCTTGTGGTATGTCTCTATCAGTTTTGCACATCGAGAGACTGAAATTTTTGCCCATTCCTCCTTGCAAAACAGCTCGAGCTCAGTGAGGTTGGATGGAGAGCGTTTGTGAACAGCAGTTTTCAGTTCTTTCCACAGATTCTCGATTGGATTCAGGTCTGGACTTTGACTTGGCCATTCTAACACCTGGATATGTTTATTTGTGAACCATTCCATTGTAGATTTTGCTTTATGTTCTGGATCATTGTCTTGTTGGAAGACAAATCTCCGTCCCAGTCTCAGGTCTTTTGCAGACTCCATCAGGTTTTCTTCCAGAATGGTCCTGTATTTGGCTCCATCCATCTTCCCATCAATTTTAACCATCTTCCCTGCCCCTGCTGACGAAAAGCAGGACCAAACCATGATGCTGCCACCACCATGTTTGACAGTGGGGATGTTGTGTTCAGGGTGATGAGCTGTGTTGCTTTTACGCCAAACATAACGTTTTGCATTGTTGCCAAAAAGTTCGATTTTGGTTTCATCTGACCAGAGCACCTTCTTCCACATGTTTGGTGTGTCTCCCAGGTGGCTAGTGGCAAACTTTAAACAACACTTTTTATGGATATCTTTAAGAAATGGCTTTCTTCTTGCCACTCTTCCATAAAGGCCAGACTTGTGCAGTATATGACTGATTGTTGTCCTATGGACAGAGTCTCCCACCTCAGCTGTAGATCTCTGCAGTTCATCCAGAGTGATCATGGGCCTCTTGGCTGCATCTCTGATCAGTCTTCTCCTTGTATGAGCTGAAAGTTTAGAGGGACGGCCGGGTCTTCGTAGATTTGCAGTGGTCTGATACTCCTTCCATTTCAATATTATCGCTTGCACAGTGCTCCTTGGGATGTTTAAAGCTTGGGAAATCTTTTTGTATCCAAATCCGGCTTTAAACTTCTCCACAACAGTATCTCGGACCTGCCTGGTGTGTTCCTTGTTCTTCATGATGCTCTCTGATCTTTAAACGGACCTCTGAGACTATCACAGAGCAGGTGCATTTATACGGAGACTTGATTACACACAGGTGGATTCCATTTATCATCATTAGTCATTTAGGTCAACATTGGATCATTCAGAGATCCTCACTGAACTTCTGGAGAGAGTTTGCTGCACTGAAAATAAAGGGGCTGAATAATTTTGCACGGCCAATTTTTCTGTTTTTTATTTGTTAAAAAAGTTTGAAATATCCAATAAATTTCGTTCCACTTCATAATTGTGTCCCACTTGTTGTTGATTCTTCACAAAAAAATTGTTTTATATCTTTATGTTTGAAGCCTGAAATGTGGCAAAAGTTCAAGGGGGCTGAATACTTTCGCAAGGCACTGTATGCTATAGACAAGACCCGAGACCCGACGAGAATCAAACAGGACCCGACGAGAATCAAACAGGATCCGACCCGAGGGAAATGTTAGAATTTTGGACCAAGACCCTCTCGGGTATTCAGGTTCGGGTGGACCCGTGAAGACCACCTAGTATTGGGCAGTGACAGTGGTTGTTCATAAAGCTTAACGTTGCATCTCTCTCTACAGGTCTAGTATTGGACGGGGGCAGTGACAGTGTGTACGGGGTGTTATTCATAAAGGAGGTACTGCCTGGCTCGGCGGCACTGCTAGAGGGGAGTCTGAGGCCCTTGGACCTGGTACACTTTATCAACGGAGCTCCAACTCTGGACCTGACCCTCAATGAGAGCTGCAGGCTGCTGGAGATTTCCCTCAGGGAGCTCACTATCAAAGCTACAAGGTAAACTTAACCCTCACCCTGAATTCCAAATAGACCCCTAGCCCCTACACTCTAGGCACTTTTGGGTTAGGCGTAGACCTGCGAGGGTCCCTCAGAGACCTCACCAGGTAAACACTAGCCTTATGTACCATAAACACATTTTTTTCAGGAAATGTCCTTTACTAGTTAACAGTATCAGTCTATTTCTGTGCAAGGTAGTGCTTGCCAGCTAGTGCCAAAGAGGTTTGGAACTGAGAGACTCAACAAATGATTATTTCCTCTAACGCCCTCTTCAGATCCCCATCCAAGAGGTACATGTGTTCATTATCCTTGGCCTAATTGATCTCTCTATCTCCTCCCTCCAGGGATGGGAAACCAGTGTCTCCAGGACAGAAGAGTAGTTCATTTCTCAACAACAACGTCAGCCCTGAAGTCTCCACCAGCCTCAACGGTAAGTACTTGTAAAAGCCAATCCATACAAATCATAGATTTTTATCCTTTGAAAGATTTGCTGAATGTGTATAGCATTATGGTACATATACAGTAAGTACATCAGTCAAGTTCTCTTACCTTCTTCACAATCAGGAAGTATACATACCCCTATACTTTTTCCACATGTTGTTACAGTCGGAATTTTAAATTGAGATTTCGTGCCACTGAGCTACACACAATACCCCAAATTATTTTTTTATGACTAGCCAATCTCTGTACCCCAGACATACAATTATCTGTAAGGTCCCTCAATTGTGTTGTGAATTTCAAGCACAGATTCAAGCAAAAAATACCAATATTTTTTAATGCCTCGCAAAGGATGCCACCGATTGGTAGATGTACAAAAATAAGCAGTTACTGAATATCTCTTTGAGCGTGGTGTGGTGAAGTTATCAATTGGGCTTTTGATTGTCACTACAAAGATACAGGCGTCCTTCCGAACTTAGTTGCCGGAGAGGACGGAAACTTCTCAGGGATTTCACCATGAGGCCACTGGCGTCTTTAAAACAGTTTCAGAGTTTAATGGCTGTGATAGGAGAAAACTGAGGATGGCTCAACATTGTAGTTACTCCACAATACTAACCTAATTGACAGAGTGAAAAGAAGGAAGCCTGTACAGAATAAAATATGCCAAAACATGAATCCTGTCCGCAGTAAGGCACTAAAGTAATACTGCAAAAAATATGGTAAAGCGATTCACTTTTTGTCCTGAATACAAAGTGTTATGTTTGGGGCAAATCCAAATACAACACATCAATGAGTACCTCTCTCCATATTTTCAAGCATAGTGGTGGCTGCATCATGTTATGGGTATGCTTGTAATTCTTAAGGACTTTTCAGGATAAATAAACATAATGGAGCTGAGCACAGGCAAAACCTGGTTCAGTCTGCTTTCCACCAGACACTGGTAGATGAATTCACCTTTCAGCAGGATAATAACCTATAACACAAGGCCAAATGTACGCTGGAGTTGCTTACCAATAAGACGTTTAATGTTCCTGAGTGGCCTAGTTACAGTTTTGAAATAAACCAGCTTGAAAATGTATGGCAAAACATGAAAATGGCTGTCTAGCAATGATCAACAACCAACTTGACAGAGCTTGAAGATTTTTTGTAATAATAATGTGCAAATATTGTACAATCCAGGTGTGCAAAGCTCTTAGAGACTTACAGACACACAGCTGAAATTGCTGCCGAAGGTGATTCGAACATGTATTGACTCAGGGGTGTGAATACCTATGTAAATGAGATATTTCTGTATTTCATTTTCAATAAATTTGCAAACACTTCTAAAAACATGTTTTCACTTTGTTATTATGGGGTATTGTGTGTAGATGGGTGAGATTTAAAAAAATATTTAATCCACTGTAGCTCCTACCTGAGGAGGTCTTGCAGATGTAGGCCTTAGCAGAATTACAATCGGTGTCGTTCCATGTTCCGTGGAAGATGGGGTCTGCATGCATGCTCACACTGCCCAGGTATTGTGTGTAGATGGGTGAGAAAATATATTTAATCGATTTCTTCATTCAGGCTGTAACACAACAACATGCGGAATAAGTCAAGGGGTATGAATACTTTCTGAAGGCGCTGTATGTTATGAATGCTGTCTTTAACATAACGCTGGTATGTTGTTGTGGAGTATGATGTGACTGTTCCTTCCCCCGTTACAGATTATGTCTATGGGGCTGATCGCAGAGAAGCAGAGGCCTTCTCTACACTATGTCCTCCAGAGGTAATTATACCTGCTTCATTCAGTCTACTACTTTCCTATTATTGGATAGATTGAGAACACTTTGCTTTACATGTGACTATAGTGATATGTAATTGCATTAACTCAGCTATAATAATATGTACAGTTGAAGTCAGAAGTTTACATGCACTTATGTTGGAGTCATTAAAACTCGTTTTTCAATCACTCCACAAATTCCTTGTTAACAAACTATAGTTTTGGCAAGTCGGTTAGGACATCTCACTTTGTGCATGACACAAGTAATTTTTCCAACAATTGTTTATAGACAGATTATTTCACTTATAATTCACTGTATCACAATTCCAGTGGGTCAGAAGTTTACATACACTAAGTTGACTGTGCCTTTAAACAGCTTGGAAAATTCCAGAAAATGATGCCATGGCTTAAGAAGCTTCTGATAGGCTAATTGACATAATTTGAGTCAATTGGAGGTGTACGTGTGGATGTATTTCAAGGCCAACCTTCAAACTCAGTGGCTCTTTGCTTGACATCATGGGAAAATCAAAAGAAATCACCCAAGACCTCAGAAAAAAAGAATTGTAGACCTCAATTCTGGTCCAACGCCTGAAGGTGCCATATTCATCTGTACAAACAATAGTACGCAACTATAAACACCATGGGACTACGCTGCCGTCATACCGCTCAGGAAGGAGACGCGTTCTGTCTCCTAGAGATGGACGTACTTTGGTGCGAAAAGTGCAAATCAATCCCAGAACAACAGCTAAGGACCTTGTAAAGATGCTTGAGGAAACAGGTACAAAAGTATCTATATCCACAGTAAAACGAGTCCTATATTGACATAACCTGAAAGGCCGCTCAGCAAGGAAGAAGCCACCGCCATAAAAAAGTCAGACTACGGTTTGCAACTGCACATGGGGACAAAGATTGTACATTTTGGAGAAATGTCCTCTGGTCTGATGAAACAAAAATAGAACTGTTTGGCCATAATGACCATTGTTATGTTTGGAGGAAAAAGGGGGATGCTTGCAAGCCGAAGAACACCATCCCAACCGTGAAGCACAGGGGTGGCAGCATCATGTTGTGGGGGTGCTTTGCTGCAGGAGGAACTGGTGCACTTCACAAAATAGATGGCATCATGAGGAAGGGAAATGATGTGGATATATTGAAGCAACATCTCAAGACATCAGTCAGGAAGTTAAAGCTTGGTCGCAAATGGGTCTTCCAAATGGACAATGACCCCAAGCATGCTTCCAAAGTTGTGGCAAAATGGCTTAAGGACAACAAAGTCAAGGTATTGGAGTGGCCATCACAAAGCCCTGACCTCAATCCTATAGAAAATTTGTGGGTAGAACTGAAAAAGCGTGTGCGAGCAAGGAGGCCTACAAACCTGACTCAGTTACACCAGCTCTGTCAGGAGGAATGGGCCAAAATTCACCCAACTTATTCTGGGAAGCTTGTGGAAGACCACCTGAAATGTTTGACCCAATTTAAACAATTTAAAGGCAATGCTACCAAATACTAATTGAGTGTATGTAAACTTCTGACCCTCTGGGAATGTGATGAAAGAAATAAAAGCTGAAATAAATAATTCTCTCTACTATTATTCTGACATTTCACATTCTTAAAATAAAGTGGTGATCCTAACTGACCTAAAACAGGGAATTTTTACTTGGATTAAATGTCAGGAATTGTGAAAAACTGAGTTTAAATGCATTTGGCTAAGGTGTATGTAAACTT
Source organism: Salmo trutta (assembly GCF_901001165.1). NCBI lineage: Eukaryota > Metazoa > Chordata > Actinopteri > Salmoniformes > Salmonidae > Salmo > Salmo trutta. The sequence goes on from NC_042971.1 coordinate 60,910,054, forward strand.
CCGACTTCAACTGTAATTGCGTTAACTCAACTATAACGATATGTAATTGTGTTAATGCAATTACATATCCTTATAGCCGAGTTAACTTAGCTAGAGAGAGTTTATTAGTCACATGCACAGAGTTGTAAATGTTGGGTACAGTGAAAAATCTTGAGCTCCAACAGTACCAAAGGGGGGGAGCAGTTAGCGGACTAGTGGTGACTATTCAGCATGATAAATGTCCATTCGTTGGGGGGGCAGTGTAAATGTCCTAATGGTCTGGGGTTAGAAGCTATTGGCCAGTCTAAGTTTTTGCCATGATGCTCCTATACTTCCCGCATCACCTGCGCCGAATACAACAGGTGTAGACCTTACCATGATATGCTTACTTACAAGCCCTTAACCAACCATGCAGAGTAAAGTAAAAAAAATATAATAATAATAATAACAATACAGGAGGTACTGGTACGGGGCTATGGGTTAGTCCAGGTAATTGAGGTAATTTGTACATGTAGGTAGGGGTAAAGTGACTATGCATAGATAATAAACAGCGAGTAGCAGCAGTGTAAAAAAAAAAAAAAAAGGGGGTCAATGCAAATAGTCCGGGTAGCCATTTGATTAACTGTCCAGCAATCTTATGGTATAAAGGTCCTGGATGGCAGGAAGCTTGGTCCCAGTGATGTACTGGGCCGTTCGCACTACCCTCTGTAGCGCCTTGCGGTCGGATGCCGAACAGTTGCCATACCAGGCAGTGATGCAACCAGTCAAGATGCTCTCGATGGCGCAGCTGTAGAACTTTTTGAGGATCTGATGACCCATGCCAAATCTTTTCAGTCTCCTGAGGGGGAATAGGTGGTGTTGTGCCCTCTAGACAACTGTATTGGTGTATTTAGACCATAATAGTTTGAAGTGGACACCAAGGAACTTGAAGCTCTCGACCCGTTCCACTACAGCCCTGTCGATGTGAATGGGGGCGTATCACTTGCTAGTTGGTCAGTGCATGCTTGGAGTACACATCCTGGTAATCCATCTGGCCTTGTGAATGTTGACCTGATTAAAGGTCTTACTCACTGGCTACGGAGAGCGTGATCACACAGTCGTCCAGAACAACTGATGCTCTCGTGCATGCTTCAGTGTTGCTTGCCTCGAAGCGAGCATAGAAGTCATTCAGCTACCGTCACTGGGCAGCTCGTGGCTGGGCTTCCCTTTGTATTTTGCAATAGTTTGCAAGCCCTGCCACATCCAACGAGCCGGTGTAGTAGGATTCAATCTTAGTCCTGTATTGACAGTTCGTCTGAGAGCGTAGCGGGATTTCTTATAAGCATCCGGATTAGTGTCCCGCTCCTTGAAAGCGGCAGTTCTAGCCTTTCGCTCCGTGCGGAGTGATGGAAGCGGGAACAACAGGGCATGGCTGAGGTCCTTAATGATCTCCTTGGCCTTCCTGAGCCACCTGGTGTTGTAAGTGTCCTGGAGTGCAGGCAGTGTGCACCCAATGGTGCGTTTGGCTGAGCGTACCACCCTCTGAAGAGCGTTGCGGTCCGTGGTGGTGGAGTTGCCATACCAGGCTGTGATGCAACCCGACAGTATGCTCTCGATGGTGCTCCTGTAGAACATTGTGAGGGCCCTAGGGGACAGGCCAAATTTCTTCAGTCTCCAGAGTTTGAAGAGTCGCTGTCATGCCTTCACCAGGGTGTCTGGGGTTTGACCATTTCAGTTCCTTGTAGATGTTTATGGCGAGGAACCTGATGTTTTTGACTGTTTCCCTGTTGATGGCTATAAGAATATGTCCTTTAGTAGTCAATAAAAGGTGTAGACTAAAGCGTTCTGATCTGTTGATGACTCCAACCTGTGTGTGTCTGAGATTTTCGATTGCCCCTGGACATTCTAATTCTGTTGTGCTTCCAGGAGGAGATCATTCAGTTGGACCTGGACAAGCCTGCAGCAGGAGGCCTAGGCTTCTCTGTTATCGGAGGAGAGAGGGGCATCTTTGTCAAGTCCATCACCCCTGGTGGCATAGCAGATCGTACAGGACGGCTGCAAGTGGGGGATAGACTGCTCAAAGTAAGTCTGATCTACTCTTGAGGTGTTTTCAATGTAATAACAGCTCTTGTCCACTAGGTGGTGATCTTTGACCGGAACTCATCTGAATGCAGGGTTGTACACTAGGGCACATCGGAATAAAACGTTTTACAACAGCAAAACAAAAATATTTGTTCTCATTGGAAAAATTCAGGCATTACCTCCCTGTTTCACTCCATTTGAAAACGTTTCACCCTACCGTACATGACCCAGCTTTTGAGGTTTCCAGCTGACGGTGTCTCTATCCACCAGGTGAACGAGGAGCTGATGACTGGTGTGTCTCACACTAAAGCTGTCACCACTATCCGAAAGGTCAAAGGACTGGTACACCTCATAATGTCCAGACCGCCTGACCAAAACCCCAACACCTACCTGGCCTACCTCCCCATCAACTCTGACAAGTGCAACGGAAACAGTGACGACATTGGGGTGAAGACTAAACCGTGTAGTCCACCTGATGAGAACAGTAGCCCTCCTGACTTACCGCCGATAGGTACAATACTACTCTTTATCCCTACAGATTTGTATGTTGAAAAGTGACATTTTCTGATGCCTGCTCCACACCATGTGCCCAGTCTGACGGTCTTCTTCTCTCCTGTGTCCGTCACCCAGACTATGATGTAGGTTCAATGGAGCGGAGGACGAGAGAGGGTGAGGTGGAGAACACTGAGCTGTCTGAAGACACAGACCGTGATGGTTCCTCTCTACCAGAGGACTCTCCTGAGGTGGGTACATACTGTGATGGTTCCTCTCTACCAGAGGACTCTCCTGAGGTGGGTACATACTGTGATGGTTCATCCAGAGGACTCTCCTGAGGTGGGTACATACTGTGATGGTTCATCTCTACCAGAGGACTCTCCTGAGGTGGGTACATACTGTGATGGTTCCTCTCTACCAGAGGACTCTCCTGAGGTGGGTACATACTGTGATGGTTCCTCTCTACCAGAGGACTCTCCTGAGGTGGGTACATACTGTGATGGTTCCTCTCTACCAGAGGACTATCCTGAGGTGGGTACATACCGTGATGGTTCCTCTCTACCAGAGGACTCTCCTGAGGTGGGTACATACTGCGATGGTTCATCCAGAGGACTCTCCTGAGGTGGGTACATACTGTGATCGTTCCTCTCTACCAGAGGACTCTCCTGAGGTGGGTACATACTCTGGGGAGGACCTGCCTCTAAGGCGGGGCATTTCAACTACAGTCCTGGAGGGTCAAAACACCCCCAAAAAATTCTACCTTGTAGTTAATTCCATTCTCATCTGTTTCTGTGTTGTGTGTGGAATTCCAGACCTCCCGGAAAGCCGACTGGAAAGAGGAAAGTGTAGACAACCCACTGAATGAAAGGTAAAGGGGGGCTCCAGAATAGTGTGACTGAATGTCACCAGAGGACTTTTTTTTAAATGTTTTATTTAATTTTTTAAATCTCATATCGGATGTTCCTTCCCAGCTACCTGCCGATGACGTCAGAGCTTCCAGAAGAGGATGAGATTACCTGGGGGAGTGACGAGCTGCCTATAGAGAACATCAACTCCAAATTCACTGACAGTAAGCCATCTGTAGAGAATATTAACTGGAAATTGACTTTGGGCGTGAACACTGCACCCAACGACTCAACATCACAAATTTCATTGCCTAACCTTGATTGACCTTTTGGATCCACCGATTTGAATATCCTCTTCCAAAACATACAATTGAATGGATTTTCTCGAGTGAGTGGTTAGCTGCGTCACTGGTTAGCTGCGTCACTGGTTAGCTGCGTCACTGGTTAGCTGCGTCTCTGGTTAGCTGCGTCTCTGGTTAGCTGCGTCTCTGGTTAGCTGCGTCTCAACATTCTCCTCCCCTCCTCCCCAGATAAGCCCATCATTACAGAGGATGAGCTGACCTCTCTGCCCCTGGTGAAGGTGATCCCTGATGGACAATACACTGGGGCCAAACTCAACACTGTGGTGCGTATGCTGAGGGGTCTGCTCGAACAGAAGATCCCTTTGCAGGAGTTTGAGGTACGACCTGTCTGTCTGATCTGGTGTAGAAACCTCACATCTGGTGTCAAACTCATTCCACGGAGGGCGGAGTGTCTGCGGGTTTTCACTCCTCCCTTGTACTTGATGAATTTAGGTCACTAATTAGTAAGGAACTCCCTTCACCTGGTTGTCTAGGGCTTAATTGAAGGGGGCACTAGGACCTCCATGGAATGAGTTTCACATCCCTGCTCTACATTAAACAGCCTCAACTATATCCCCTCTTGGTTTTCTTCCATAGTATGTAGCTCTTAAAGGAATAAGCTTTTTGTGTAGCGTTGATCTCTATTTTTATTACATTAAAAAAACACTTTGATGCATAATACACGACATCAATGTAATACAGGACATTTTATTTTCTTGAAAATCTGTAAAGTTACTTATTTGTGTCCATGGGACTGAGATTTTAAGGCCAATTTCTACTTCTCTCCAAAAGAATCTGCAGAATCTACAGCCGCTGGACGACTGTCTGATTGGTCAGACGAAGGAAAACAAGAAGAAGAATCGTTATAAGAACATTGTCCCTTGTGAGTGTAGATAGAATGTCACAACGAAAACACCACATTATCGCTGTAGATAGAATGTCACAACGAAAACACCACATTATCGCTGTAGATAGAATGTCACAACGAGAAAACGCCACATTATCGCTGTAGATAGAATGTCACAACGAAAACACCACATTATCGCTGTTGATAGAATGTCACAGAGAAAACACCACATTATCGCTGTAGATAGAATATCACAACGAGAAAACACCACATTATCGCTGTAGATAGAATATCACAACGAGAAAACACCACATTATCGCTGTAGATAGAATATCACAACGAGAAAACACCACATTATCGCTGTAGATAGAATGTCACAACGAAAACACCACATTATCGCTGTAGATAGAATGTCACAACGAGAAAACTCCACATTATCGCTGTAGATAGAATGTCACAGAGAAAACACCACATTATCGCTGTAGATAGAATGTCACAACGAGAAAACGCCACATTATCGCTGTAGATAGAATGTCACAACGAGAAAACGCCACATTATCGCTGTAGATAGAATGTCACAACGAGAAAACGCCACATTATCGCTGTAGATAGAATGTCACAACGAGAAAACGCCACATTATCGCTGTAGATAGAATGTCACAGAGAAAACACCACATTATCGCTGTAGATAGAATGTCACAACGAAAACACCACATTATCGCTGTAGATAGAATGTCACAACGAAAACACCACATTATCGCTGTAGATAGAATATCACAACGAGAAAACACCACATTATCGCTGTAGATAGAATGTCACAACGAGAAAACGCCACATTATCGCTGTAGATAGAATGTCACAACGAGAAAACGCCACATTATCGCTGTAGATAGAATGTCACAACGAGAAAACGCCACATTATCGCTGTAGATAGAATGTCACAACGAGAAAACGCCACATTATCGCTGTAGATAGAATGTCACAACGAAAACACCACATTATCGCTGTTGATAGAATGTCAGAGAAAACACCACATTATCGCTGTTGATAGAATGTCACAGAGAAAACACCACATTATCGCTGTTGATAGAATGTCACAGAGAAAACACCACATTATCGCTGTAGATAGAATATCACAGAGAAAACACCACATTATCGCTGTTGATAGAATATCACAATGAGAAAACACCACATTATCGCTGTAGATAGAATGTCACAACGAAAAAACACCACATTATCGCTGTAGATAGAATGTCACAACGAAAAAACACCACATTATCGCTGTAGATAGAATGTCACAATGAGAAAACGCCACATTATCGCTGAAGTGTTTTACCTGGGAATGGTGCAGATTATATGTGTCAATATCTACTTCAATAATAGCCCAGCACAGGAGGTTGGTGGCACCTTAATTGGGGAGGACGGGCTCGTGGTAATGGATGGAGCGGAATGAGTAGAATAGGATCAAATATATAATTTGATACCACTCCGTTCCAGCCATTATTATGAGCCGTCCTCCACTCAACAGCCTCCACTGAAGCCCAGTGCAGTATATAACAAGCCCAATCAAAGCTTCTCCTGTGTTCTCTTGTTTCTCCAGTCGATACCACCAGAGTGATCCTGGGTAAAAATGGTGGCTACATTAATGCCAACTTTATCAACATGCCAGTGAAAGATGAGAACTTCATGTTCATTGCTTGTCAAGGACCCCTACCCACCACTCTGGGTGACTTCTGGCAGATGATCTGGGAGCAGAAATCCAATGTCATTGCTATGATGACCCAGGAAGTGGAAGGGGGAAAGGTCAAATGTCAACGGTACTGGCCTGACACCCCGCGGACGGCTGAGATGGTGGACGAGAGGCTGCAGATCACCCTGGTCAAAGATCAGCACCTGGACAACTTTGTTATCCGTCTCATTGAGGTCAAAGATATCCAGGTGAGATTAAATGTACAGTAGGTTATAAGGACAGGAGTAATAGCCCCAGAACTGAGCCTTGCAGGACTCCATACTTAACTGTGAAGGGATTTTCTTTTTCTAGAATGTAATAATACGGTTAAACAAATAGAAACATAAGCCAGTGCATAATCATTTGGGTACTCTGTATTCAGAGCAACAGAGTGACGATGACAGCCTATCACTCCTGTTCTAGACTGAAGAAATTCAACGCGTCACCCACCTGAACTACACCGGTTGGCCAGACCACGGTACACCCTCGCAGCCTGAGCAGCTGTTGACGTTCATATCCTACATGAGGCACATCCACCAATCAGGACCCATCATCACGCACTGCAGTGCAGGGATTGGCCGATCCGGAACCCTCATCTGCGTAGACGTGGTTCTAGGCCTCATCAGTAAAGATGCTGATGTAAGTATGGTGACAAGACTATAGCTTTTATTATGCTAAACAAAGATCCAACCACATTTTTTTTCCTGTTTCTGAGAGATTGTATTTTAAAACACTACTGTTTTTAGTTTGATATTTCAGATGTGGTACGTAACATGAGGCTGCAGAGACAAGGAATGGTACAAACAGAGGTAACTTATACAAAAGTCATTTCAGTTAGACATTTTTATACAACTACAATATGTTGATCCCTTTAAAGTGTCTGTAATGTACATACTATGCTATTTCTGCATTAATGAGATACATAATCATTGTTTATTCCACACAGGAACAATACATCTTCTGCTATCAAGTCATCTTATACGTGCTCCGATGTCTTCAAGCTGAGGAGAAAATCTCAGGATAGCAAACTTTTTAAAGTCCCAATGTTGCACACAATGTTCACTCCTGTTGGTGAGAGCAGAACGACGGAGACTACACACAGCACCTTTAAGACAGAACCAAGCAGTGGATTTACAAACCACTGCTTAACCAACGCCTTAAAACATTCTGGGATTGTGTCCCGAACACAGATCAAGCCTAGACTTGGATTTACTGGTACTTTCAATAGAGAATCTCCATTTGACATGGTTTTTAGTCCACGACTACGCTTGATCTGTGTCTGGGAAAGTAGTCCCTCATTTAATGAAAGTAAATTCTTACAGGAGTCTGTATATTTTTGTTTGCTTGACCTCTACCTCTGTAGCTGCTACCCCTTCTCTTAATGTATACAAGAACAATACGGTTGATGTTCCGTCTTATCTACATGAAAGCAATGCTTTTTTTTTTTTTTATAGATTGGCTTATGAAATATCTGAAAGTTAATAAATTCATATTTTAAAGATTTTGATGCTGGAAGTTGCCTTGACAGAATACGACAGTATTTGCTGCCAGTGTTAAAGGAAATTAGTGTACATATTCATCTTTTGAAAAATTGCAATTTGTAAATAAAAGTGAAATTTACATTTTGGTACTTTTATTTAAATGCAATTAGCCTTTCCTATGCACTTTTCAGTAGTTAGGCGTGGTGCTCATGTCATTCACCTGGAGTTAAAGGTTAAGAACAAAATTACAATGGCCTTTTAATGTCGGCAGACTAGAATACATCAAGGAGTTCAAAGCCAACTAAATACATAGTCCCTAATCTCATGACTGGGTAGGGGGCACAGCCAATCAGAATACATTAACCCCACATTCTCAAACAGTGGCTTACAGAGAAATGGCCTCAATTCCCTAAGCTGGGGACGAAAGTCAGTGTGTCTGATGCCAAAATAGGCAGGGAAGTGCAATCCATTTGCTCCAGTCAGAATCTGGGCCTTCTTGATATACTGCAACCTTCCCCTTGGGGTAGGGATGTAAGAATTTTGCTAAAGGCATTACGTTCTGAAATGTGGGAACCTCTAAGCCCAGAGAGTTTAAATGTCATGTGTCAAAGATTAGCCTTGGTTTCAGCCAAATGTTTAGGAACCAATTTGATCAGGATTTGGGCCAAAATGTGAGACTGACAAGATACAGTGAGGGGGGAAAAAGTATTTGATCCCCTGCTGATTTTGTACGTTTGCCCACTGACAAAACTTACTTTCATTTAGCAGACGCTCTTATCCAGAGCGAATGCATACATTTTTTTCTCCGTACTAGTCCCCCATGGGAATCGAACCCACAACCCTGGCATTGCAAACACCATGCTCTACCAACTGAGCCACACGGAATGATCAGTCTAATGGTAGGTTTATTTGAACAGTGAGAGACAGAATAACACATGTCAAAAATATAAAATGAGGGAAATAAGTATTTGACCCCTCTGCATGACTTAGTACTTGGTGGCAATCACAGAGGTCAGACGTTTCTTGTAGTTGGCCACCAGGTTTGCACACATCTCAGGAGGGATTTTGTCCCACTCCTCTTTGCAGATCTTCTCCAAGTCATTAAGGTTTCGAGGCTGACGTTTGGCAACTCGAACCTTCAGCTGCCTCCACAGATTTTCTATGGGATTATGGTCTGGAGACTGGCTAGGCCACTCCAGGACCTTAATGTGCTTCTTCTTGAGCCACTCCTTTGTTTTGGGTCATTGTCATGCTGGAATACCCAGGCTGAGGGAAGGAGGTTCTCACCCAAGATTTGACGGTACATCGCCCCATCCCCTTAACAGAAAAACAATGTTTCCACCTCCATGTTTGACAGTGGGGATGGTGTTCTTGTGGTCATAGGCAGCATTCCTCCTCCAAACACGGCAAGTTGAGTTGATGCCAAAGAGCTCCATCTGACCACAACACTTTCACCCAGATGTTCATTGGCAAACTTCAGACGGGCATGTATGTGCTTTCTTGAGCTGCAGGATTTCAGTCCTTCACGGCGTAGTGCGTTACCAATTGTTTTCTTGGTGACCGTGGTCCCAGCTGCCTTGAGATCATTGACAAGATCCTCCCGTGTAGTTCTGGGCTGAGATCTTGCATGGAGCCCCAGGCCGAGGGAGTGTGACGTTTCTTCCATTTGCAAATAATCTCACCAAGCTGCTTGGCGATGGCCTTGTGTAGGTCTACAATCTTGTCCCTGACATCCTTGGAGAGCTCTTTGGTCTTGGTGGAGTTTGAAATCTGCTTCTGTGGACAGGTGTCTTTTACAGGTAACAAACTGAGATTACGAGCGTGCTCGTTACCTGTGAGCCAGAAATCTTTGAGGGGGTCAAATACTTATTTCCCTCATGCGTTTCTGGTTGTGTCTCACTGTTCAAATAAACCTACCATTAAAATTATAGACTGATCATTTGTCAGTGGGCAAACGTACAAAATCAGCAGAGGATCAAATACTCCCCCCCCCCTCACTGTAAACTGGTGATCTGAAGTCAACCAAATGCAGATTACTGTGGCTGACGAGCATGTTAAGTCTTAAGAGAAGTGTCTGATGCACTTTAGTTGCTTGCAGATGTACCAAAAGTCTGGCTTTCATGTTAATCACAATTAATAAGGAAATTGTTCTAGAGAACATCCTCCCCAAAGCTAGAGTCTGATACTGTAAACTAGAGTAATACATGAAACGAAGCAAGAAGTCAAATGCATTTGGTTTTAATTGAAATTTGCTTTGGACAAGTTTTTCTTTTAAGAGAACAGGATGAACAGATTTAGTATTCATCTTCCTCATCCTCACAGGCATCCCCAGAGTCTGCTCCCACCTCCTCATAGTCCTTCTCCAGAGCAGCCATATCCTCTCTGGCCTCAGCGAACTCCCCCTCTTCCATGCCCTCACCCACGTACCAGTGCACGAAGGCTCTCTTGGCATACATCAGGTCAAACTTGTGGTCCAGACGACTCCAAGCCTCAGCGATGGCTGTGGTATTACTCAGCATACACACAGCCCTCTGGACCTTGGCCTGGTCTCCTCCAGGAACCACCGTAGGGGGCTGGTAGTTGATCCCCACCTTGAACCCAGTGGGACACCAATCCACAAACTGGATGCTGCGCCGGGTCTTGATGCTGGCGATGGCTGCGTTGACGTCTTTGGGAACCACGTCGCCACGGTACAGCAAGCAGCAGGCCATGTACTTGCCGCGTCTGGGATCACACTTCACCATTTGGTTAGCCGGCTCAAAGCAGGCGTTGGTGATCTCAGGGACAGAGAGCTGCTCGTGGTAGGCCTTTTCTGCTGAGATGATGGGGGCATAGGTGACCAGGGGAAAGTGGATACGGGGGTAAGGCACAAGGTTGGTCTGGAACTCTGTCAGGTCTACGTTGAGCGCTCCATCGAAGCGCAGAGAGGCTGTGATGGAGGAGACAATCTGGGCGATGAGGCGATTCAGATTGGTGTAAGACGGCCGCTCCACTCCCAGGTTACGCTTGCAGATGTCAAAGATGGCCTCGTTGTCCACCATGAACGAGCAGTCAGAATGCTCCAGGGTGGTGTGGGTGGTCAGGATGGAGTTGTAGGGCTCCACCACTGCTGTGGACACCTGGGGAGCAGGGTAGACTGAGAACTCTAGTTTGGACTTCTTGCCGTAATCCACAGACAGGCGTTCCATCAACAAGGAAGTAAAGCCAGAGCCGGTCCCTCCTCCAAAACTATGGAAGATGAGGAACCCTTGTAGTCCAGTGCATTGGTCAGCCTGAAGACAGAAGACATGGGATCATTAGTAATTCACCCAATGTTGGAACGTCCGAAGATTTTAAACTAAACATTCAGCAGTAAAACATTCTTATTTTTTGGGGTTATGATATAGTTGAGCCAAGCTAACCAGTCAATGGTACCAATTTAAATGATCTAAAAATGGATGGTAAACAGCAGTGGCCCTTTAAACATTCAGCAGCTCACCATTTTGCGCATCCTGTCCATGACAGAGTCCACAATCTCCTTGCCGATGGTGTAATGGCCACGAGCGTAGTTATTGGCAGCGTCTTCCTTGCCACTGATGAGTTGTTCAGGGTGATACAGCTGACGATAGTGACCGTTCCTGATCTCATCTACAACAAAATCAATTTGTCACATACAACTGGTTTTAAACTGTGAAACGCTTGCTTCTCATTTTGAAAAACAGAAAGCTATTGACAGAGCAACGTTACATTCAGTACTACACAAGGGCCACATACTAGGCTCATGGCAAACAATTCATTCTACTTATTATGCAATGTCATGTGGTCACATAGCCAGGTCTCAGATGGGTTTGTGTGGTCTTTCCAACTCCTATGGTCATTCATTGACAACATAGGAGGAATTGGCATGTTCAACTTAGATGTTTTGCTGCTACCAATATAAGTTCAAAAGGGAAAAACCTGCACACTAACATTTAAGTTAGTGTATTTTGTAGCAGAGGTCAGAGCAAACAGTTGTGTTTCGGCAACAGCTGTTGTCAGCATTTTGATAGGAATTGGTATAAACAGATCTGGGACCAGGTTAGGACAGACCACCACTATACATGCAGCTTGCTCTTCCTCACCCACAACAGTAGGCTCCAGATCTAAGAAGATGGCCCTGGGAACATATTTCCCAGCCCCAGTCTCACTGAAGAAGGTGCCAAACGATGAGTCAGTCAATTGAGGAGCAGCGTTCTCATGGATAGTCCCATCTGGCTGGAAGCCATGCTCCAGACAATACAACTCCCAGCATGCATTGCCCATCTGGACTCCTGCTTGGCCGATGTGGATGGAAATGCACTCCCTCTGTCGAGATAAATTGTTGGACTAAGGAGTGTTTATAGAAGGGGGGGGGGGACTGAGCCCAGCAATCATAAATCCTAACAGTACACAAAGCTGGGAGGAGAAGAAACTTCGACCTCCAACAAATCTCAACTCCTTATCAGTTCTCATTTATCCAAATGTACTTTCTATATTAACAAAATACAGGGAAGCACAACTCCAGAGAAGAAAAAAAAAAAAAAAAAAGATTTACACAAATCAGTCATGTTGAATTAAAAATAACTTACCATTTTTCCTGCAGTTATGTGGAATAGATGGCCTTCTTGAGGAATTAATGAACCCTGAAACAATTTCACCACAAGTGTTTACATATCACATTGATGTAACTAAAGTATCATAGGCTAGGCTACATGTTGAACTCCAAACACACTCACTCACCTTTGAACACAATGTCAGTCTGCTTCATGGGCCCAGTTTATATGGTATCAGGTGGTGGAGTAGGTGTGGCTTATCAAATGACCTTTGACTAAGGGGTAGTGTATGTTTTATGATGATGATCCTGAGGAAAATATTCCATTTCAAAGTTTATTTTGAATTTTTTTAAAGACAATAAAAATCGAACTACATGTTTCTGAATCTGCACGTCTAACAGTGGTTCATATATTAGTATAAACTGGATGGTTTGAGCCTGAATGCTGATTGACTGAAAGCCGTGGCATGTCAGACCAACAAAATATTTGTTTGTACTGCTCTAATTACGTTGGTAACCAGTTTATAATAGCAATAAGGCACCTCGGGGGGTTTGTAATACATGGCCGATATACCACAGGCAAAGGGCTGTGTCTTAGCACTCCGCGTTGCGTCGTGATTAAGAACAGCCCTTAGCCGTTGTATATTGGCCATATACCACACGCCCTCGGGCCTTATTGCTTAAATATAGCATGTTGATTTGTTATTATGCATTCCTGCATCCAGGAGCGCCTACTTACGGGTTTTCCTGCATGCTCAAATGCACTACGAGAGGTAGGATCGCTTTTTCTGTCGTCTTCAGAAAAGTTCCATTCCTTTAAGCACAAAGTCATACACAGTGTTTTGTTCATGAATAATGTTGTCTATTTAGAGTTTACTCATAAGTGGATGGTATTGTCAATGTGCTATTGGAATTGTACTTTTTAGGATGATATTAACGTCCTGAATTCAACATGTGGTTACTAGCTAGCTAAGGTATTGTATGTGTGAACGATGGCTAGATCCTCCACTGATTCCAGTCCTTTGTATTGTGTGTATGTTGTAGAAAGAGTCGAAGATTGGCAGAACATATTTTTGCTCTACAAATGTTTTGTATTTTCTTTGGGATTCAGGAGAGAGAACTCTCATACATTAAAACAACCTGGTCTCCTAAATCCACGTTTTTAATCTCAATCACACACATCGCAGAGCTACAGCGGCGCAGAACAGCACCGGTTACATTGGTGCCTTCCAGACCCGGATCACCGTGGAGCTGCTGCTCTAGAGACTGTTGACATCATGAGGTACTCCTGTCGCCTTGTGGCAAAAAGCGGAACTGCAGTCTATTTTCATTCCTGTAAAAAAAAAAAATTTGAATCTGAAAACGATGTATTTAGAGTGCTGTTTATGGTTAACTAACATAGAAGTGTGTTCACAAACAGACATTTGAACATAGCGTTAGTGCTTTAGTGAACAAATTCTTATTTTACAATGACGGCCTACCCCGGCCAAACCCTCCCCGAACCCGGACGACGCTGGGTCAATTGTGCGCCGTCCTATGGGACTTCCGATCACTGCCGGTTGTGATACAGCCTGGGATCGAACCAGAGTCTGTAGTGACGCCTCTAGCACTGAGATGCAGTGCCTTTAGACCGCTGCGCCACTCGGGAGCCCTAAATAATTAGTGTTAGTGGGTTGTGGGGAGGAAGTGTTTCTATGACTTGGAGATGTAAATCTATGGGATTGATGTTAAAGAGCCCACCTTAGTTGTTCCTGGACAGCGTGATGATCTCATCCTGGGATCGAATGTCATTAAACATCTATTGCATGAGATGAAAGGCACTGACGAATACTGGAAGCTAGTCAACCACATGGAAGGCCAGACTCACTCACCAGAGGGTGAGCAGTTTCTACAAGGGACAGGAAGTTGACGGCAAGATTGGGACCTCGAAGCTGTGACTCTTCTCTTTAACTTGTAGTACTTCTCCACAATGTGGCACCCACTTGGGTGATACCTCTGCAGCCGCTACAGCGCTAAAAGCTCACCGCACATCAGTCCAGAGTAGTAGTCATACTCACTACACGCTCCATGCCATTTCCACAATGCAGTCAGGTCTCATTGATTATGAAGCCAGTGCGTGAGATACCCATGTGAACAACAGACACAATGGTTTCCACTAGTTGACACAAAGTCCACATTTCATAATAATGTATGAAACACAAATATGCTTTATTTGGTCATAATTTAAGGTTCGGCATAAGGTTAGCAGTGTGGTTAAGATTAGGTTTAAAATCACATTTTAAGAGTAGAAATAGGTGTGGTTTATGACTTTGTGGCTGTGGTATGTAGTAACGACCAGGTAAAACTGATACATTTTTTTCCCCAAAGTTGCCAGGATGTCAGGTACCCTAATTAAATCAGTACACGCATAACAACTTAAGCATTACATAAACCTCACATAGCAAATAAGTCGTTTATTTGTTGTTAACCAAATCCGACACTCATTGACCTCTATACAAAACTCCTAATTTGGTGGGTGGAAAATTGCAAAAATGCCACCTGCTGGAGGGAGAGAATTTTTGCAGAGTTGTGCCTCTCTCCTTCTCTTCCTCTCTGGTAGCTATAGCTCTTCATGAACAGGAATAATCATGGTTGTCACTAGTTAAGTCACAAAGGGTTTGTTTGTAAATTCACTCTGGCTACCTACTCCTATTTCAGAGCACTCTCGTCTGAGTGTGCCAGAGCGAAGAATAACTAATGAATTTACAAACCCGCACCACCCGTTGAATATGACCGGTGTCAGTAAACGTCAGCAAAAAAAACACACATTTAAATTGTTGCCAGCAGCACAGTCACCAACGCTCTAGACAACACGAAAACAGCCTAACCAGCTCTGCTTGGGTGAATAACTTTGTCACAGGGAACTGTTCTCTCATTTGTATCAGGAAGGAGTTAGCAGCACTCCACCAATCAGGCCTTTGTGATAGTGGCCAGATTGAAGCCACTCCTCAGTAAAAGGCACATGACAGCCGACTTGGAGTTTGCCAAAAGGCACCTAAAGGACTCTCAGACCATGAGAAGTAAAGATTCTCTGGTCTGATGAAACCAAGATTGAACTTGTTTGCCTGAATACCAAATATCACGTCTGGAGGAAACCTGGCACCGTCCCTACGGTGAAGCATGGTGGTGGCAGAATCAAGTCAAATTTTATTGGTCACATACACATGGTTAGCAGATGTTATTGCGAGTGTAGCGAAATGCTTGTGCTTCCAGTTCCGACAAGTAATATAACAATTCCACAACAACTACCTAATACACACAAATCTAAGTAAAGGGATGGAATAATATGTACAGTTGAAGTCGGAAGTTTACATACACCTTAGCCAAATACATTTAAACTCAGTTTTTCACAATTCCTGACATTTAATCCTAGTAAAAACGCCCTGTCTTAGGTCAGTTAGGATCGCCACTTTATTTTAAGAATGTGAAATGTCAGAATAATAGTAGAGAGAATGATTTATTTCAGCTTTTATTTCTTTCATCACATTCCCAGTGGGTCAGAAGTTTTCATACACTCAATTAGTATTTGGTAGCATTGCCTTTAAATTGTTTAACTTGCGTCAAACATTTTGGGTAGCCTTCCACAAGCTTCCCACAATAAGTTGTGTGAATTTTGGCCCATTCCTCCTGACAGAGCTGGTGTAACTGAGTCAGGTGTGTAGGCCTCCTTGCTCGCACACGCTTTTTCAGTTCTGCCCACACATTTTCTATGGGATTGAGGTCAGGGCTTTGTGATGGCCACTCCAATACCTTGACTTTGTTGTCCTTAAGCCATTTTGCCACAACTTTGGAAGTATGCTTGGGGTCACTGTCCATTTGGAAGACCCATTTGAGACCAAGCTTTAACTTCCTGACTGATGTCTTGAGATGTTGCTTCAATATATCCAAATAATTTCCCTTCCTCGTGAAGCCATCTATTTTGTGAAGTGCACCAGTCCCTCCTGCAGCAACGCACCCCCACAACATGATGCTGCCACCCCCATGCTTCAGGGTTGGGATGGTGTTCTTCGGCTTGCAAGCATCCCCCATTTTCCTCCAAACATAACGATGGTCATTATGGCCAAACAGTTCTATTTTTGTTTCATCAGACCAGAGGACATTTCTCAAAAAGTACGATCTTTGTCCCCATGTGCAGTTGCAAACCGTGTCTGTCTTTTTTTATGGTGGTTTTGGAGCAGTGGCTTCTTCCTTGCTGAGCTGCCTTTCAGGTTATGTCGATATAGGACTCGTTTTACTGTTGATATAGATACTTTTGTACCTGTTTTCCCCAGCATCTTCACAAGGTCCTTTGCTGCTGTTCTGGGATTGATTTGCAGTTTTCGCACCAAAGTACGTTCATCTCGCGTCTCCTTCTTGAGCATTATGACGGTTGAAGAGGCACTGTTACACCTTCACCACACTCAGTTTGTCCGTGATGTGTACACTGAGGAACTTAAAACTTTCCACCTTCCCCACTGCTGTTTCCTGAAGTCCACAATCATCTCCTTTGTTTTGTTGTTTGAGAGTGATAGAATGTTTTGTTAACGTTGAGTGAGAGGTTGTTTTCTTGACACCCCACCGAGTGCCCTCAACTCCTCCCTATATGCTGTCTCGTCGTTGTTGGTGATCAAGCCTACTACTGTTGTGTCATCTGTAAACTTGATGGTTGAGTTGGTGGCATGCATGGCCACACAGTCATGGGTGAACAGGGAGTACAGGAGGGGGCTGAACACTCATCCTTGTGGGGCCCCAGTGTTGAGGATCAGCAAAGTGGAGATGTTGTTTCCTACCTTCACCACCTGGGGGCGGCCCGTCAGGAAGTCCAGGACCCAATCGCACAGGTCGGGGTTGAGACCCAGGGCCTCAAGCTTAATGATGAGCTTGAAGGGTACTATGGTCAATGAACAGCATTCTTACATAGGTATTCCTCTTGTCCAGATGGGATAGGGCAGTGGGCAGTGTGATGGCGATTGCATTGTCTGTGGACCTATTGGGGCGGTATGCAAATTGCAGTGGGTCTAAGGTGACAGGTAAGGTGGAGGCGATATGATCCTTGATTAGTATCTCAAAGCACTTCACGATAACAGAAGTGAGTGCTACGGGGCGATAGTCCTTCAGTTCAGTTACCTTTTGCCTTCTTGGGTACAGGAATAATGGTGGCCATCTTGAAGCATGTGGGGACAGCAGACTAGGATAGGGAGAGATTGAATATGTCTGTAAACACACCAGCCAGCTGGTCTGCGCATGCTCTGAGGACGCGGCTAGGGATGCCGTCTGGGCTGGCAGCCTTGCGAGGGTTGACACGTTTAAATGTCTTACTCATGTCGGCCATGGAGAAGGAGGGGGGGGGGGGCGCAGTCCTTGGTAGCAGGCCATGTCGGTGGCACTGTATTATCCTCAAAGCGGGCAAAGAAGGTGTTTAGTTTGTCTGGAAGCATGACGTTGGTGTCAGTGACGTGGCTGGTTTTCTTTTTGTTGTCCGTGATTGCCAGTAGACCCTGCGACATACGTCTCGTGTCTGAGCCGTTGAATTGCGACTCCACTTTGTCCCTATACTGACGTTTTGCTTGTTTGATTGCCTTGCAGAGGGAATAACTACACGGTTTGTATTCGGCCATATTCCCGGTCGTCTTTCCATGGTTAAATGTGGTGGTTTGCGCTTTCAGTTTTGTGCGAATGACGGTTTCTGCTTAGGGTAGGCATTAATAGTCACAGTGGGAACAATGTCTCCAATGCGCTCCCTTATAAACTCACTCACTGAATCAGCGTATAAATCTATATTATTCTCTGAGACTACCCTGAACATGTCCAAGTCCGCGTGATCAAAACAATCTTGAAGCGTGGATTCCGATTGGTCAGACCAGCGTTGAATGGTCCTTGTCACGGGTACATCCTGTTTGAGTTTCTGCCTATAGGAGGGGAGAATCAAAATGGAGTCGTGGACGGATTTGCCCGAACGGAGGGCTGGGGAGGGCCTTGTATGCGGTGTCCAGTGTTTTGCCAGCCCGGGTACTACAATCGATATGCTGATAGATTTTAGGTAGGGTTGTTCTCAAATTTGCTTTGTTAAAATCCCCAGCTACAATAAACGCAACCTCCGGATGTATTTCCAGTTTGCATAGAGTCCAGTGGAGTTCCTTGAGGGCCGTCGTGGTGTTGGCTTGGGGGGGGGATATACACCGCAGTTACAATAACCGATGAGAATTCTCTTGGGAGATAATACAGACGGCATTTGATTGTGAGGAATTCTAGGTAGGACTTGAGTTCCTCTATGTTGTTACAATTACACCATGAGTCGTTAATCATGAAACATACACCCCCGCCCTTCTTCTTCCTTGAGAGATGTTTATTCCTGTCCGTGCGACGCACAAAGAATCCCGGTGGCTGTACCGACTCCGACAGCATGTCCCCAGAGAGCCATGTTTCCGTGAACAGAGTATGTTACAATCCCGGATGTCTCTCTGGAAAGCAACCCTAGCCCTAATTTTGTCTACCTTGTTATCTAGAGACTGGCCATTAGCATGTAATATACTCGGAAGCGGTGGGTGGTGTGCTCGCCTCCGAAGTCTGACCAGAAGACCGCTCAGTCTACCTTTCCTGCGGCGACGTTGTTTTGGGTCAGCCTCTGGAAACAGTCCGAATCCCTTGGGTGGTTTGAACAAAGGATCCACTTCGGGAAAGTCGTATTCCTGGTCGTAGTGCTGGTAAATTGACGTCGCTCTGATATCCAATAGTTCTTTCCGGGTGTATATAATAACACTTAAGATTTTCAGGGCTAACAATGTAAGAAATAATACATTAAAAAAAATACTGCATAGTTTCCTAAGGACTAGAAGCAAGGTGGCCCTCTCTGTTGGCGCCACCTTGCTGTGGGGATGTTTTTCAGCCGCAGGGACTGGGAGACTAGTCAGGATCGAGTGAAAGATGAACGGAGCAAAGTACAGAGAGATCCTTGATGAAAACCTGCACCAGAACGCTACAGACCTTAGAGAGGGGCAAAGGTTCACCTTCCAACAGGACAACGATCCTAAGGGCAGAGCCAAGACAACGTAGGATTGGCTTCAGGACAAGTCTCTGAATGTCCTTGAGTGGCCCAGCCAGATTCCGGACTTGAACCCGATTGAACATCTCTGGAGAGACCTGATAATAGCTGTGCAGCGACGCTCCCCATCCAACCTGACGGAGCTAGAGAGGATCTGCAGAGAAGAATGGGAGAAACTCCCAAAATACAGGTGTGCCAAACTTGTAGTGTCATACCCAAGAAGACTCAATGCTGTAATGTGCTTCAACAAAGTACTGAGTAAAGGGTCTGAATACTTATGTAAATATTTCAATTTTTTATTTTGAATACATTTCTGAACTTGTTTTTGCTTTGTCATTGTGGGGTATTGTGTGTAGATTGAGAACTTTTTTTAATCAATTTTAGAATAAGGCTGTAACGTAACAAGGTGTGACTTGTTTCAGGAAACTAGGCGTATGTCGCAAGTCACGACTTCACAGGAGAGGCATTTCAATGTTTATTTTTGGGGGCAGAAATGCCTTGTGTAACATTTGAACTTTCATGTGCTTTAATAACAAACTTGTATGCCATCTGTAAATACAAATAAAGTTGTTAAATTACAAGCCTAGTTGGTTTAGCCACAGAAAAAGACATGAACCTTCCCGCTCGCCATGATTGGCTGAGATGATGAATAGGCTGGACATGCCGAGAGATGAGTTTCAGATTGGTCTTCCATGTAGCATCTTCTATCTATACAATGAGCTGCGGGTTATGTGTAGACGCTCCTTTCTACTGCAGTTTTTTTCTGGCAACCATGGCATCTTTAACGGTCGGTGTGAACCAGAATGTCTTGACACAACGGGCCAAGCAAGCTGTACAAAACAAAACGGAAACAACACAGGAAGTCTTATTTAATGAAAGGAGTTGCGGTCTGCCATGAAGCGTTCATCCATGTGTATACGGGTAAGAGTCTAGCTACAGTTTCAGATATTATACGTTTCTAATTTTGTCAGAAAGTTGTTTTCATTGCTTCAAGTTGAAGCTTACCGTTGGCTAGCTAGCTGGCTTGCTAGCTAGCTAACATTACGTGTATGATCTGTGTAGTAATATTATCTCAGAAAACCATTTGCATTTCTAGTTATAGCCTAATGTTAGCTAGCTAACTAGCTAACATTGAACCCATTTGGTTAACTTTAGCTAGCTATGACAATCTGTTTGTATTCCTAGTACTCTATGGATTGGGGTTATGGTTCATTGTTTAGCTAGTAGCTAGCTACATGTCTAAACAAAAAAGACTCCACTTAGCCAGATGATGACATGACCCATCAAGTTAGCCAGGTGTGTCTGACGGGGATTACGGCCGTCTATTGTATAATAATGCTCTAGTATTTGTATCTGGATTTTGTCTTTCAGTATCAGCAGAACACGCCTGACTCTCCTCCACCAGTCATACAAGGAGAATGGTCTAATGGTCCCATCAAAAAGAGAGTTGGCCCAAGCAAGCACAAGTTACACCTGAAGCATGAGGATTTGCAGCGAGTTGTGAACTTCATCAACATCTATACAGAAGATAATGCAATAGTATTACCAGGACGCCACCCAGGACACAAACACTTTGGTGGAAAGCTGCTGCCATCCTATGTGACAAAAGCAGCAGTGTGGCGTCTCTACAAGGAATCGATGACAACACTTGGTACGTAAAGCATAAACAACACATTTTGATTATTTAATTGACCTCTAACATGATTGGCACTGCTTTAATTGATCTCACATTATTTCTGTATTTTCCAGAGGTACGTGTAGTTAGACTGTCTTCCTTCAAGAATCTGTGGAGAAAATTGCTGCCCCACATCTCAAGCACTAATCTCAGGACAGACATGTGCTGGCAGTGCCAGAGAACCAACTATCAGGTCTTCAGATCTGCCAATCTGACCGAAGCTGTTAAATCAGCCAAACTGAAGAAGCAAGAGCAGCATCTCCTGCTTGTTCAGAGTGAGTCTGTCTACCAGAAGATGGTTGCTGACTGCAAGACCACCTGTCAAGACCTGCAGTTGTCTCTGGGGGGCCCTACTGAACCAGCAAGCAAAGACATCAGGATACATTACAGCTTTGATTTTGCTCAACAAGTAAGCAGCATTTCCTCCTTTATACTGATTAAGGACATATAGATAGATACACACACACACACACAAATAAATATATACAGTACCAATCAAAAGTTTGGACAAACCTACTCATTTAAGTTTTTTTTTTATTTGTACTATTTTCTACATTGTAGAATAAGACATCAAAACTATGAAATAACACATGAAATCATGTAGTAACCCAAAAAGTGTTAAACAAATCAAAATATATTTTAGAAAGTAGCCACCCTTTGCCTTGATGACAACTGTGCACACTCTTGGCATTCTCTCAATCAGCTTGTTGAGTTTATAGAAATAAAACATTAAAACAAAATGAATGTGCAGTGGTTGACTGAACTTTGGATCTGTTTTCCCAGAGTCTGTTTTGAACCGTAGACATATTTTTTTTATCATCCCAGAGACAACGGGACACCCTTCATTTCGAGCCCTGGAGGGAATTATTTTATAAAGACATAAAAAAGACTTGGTTGTAATTGTAATCTTGCATTATTTTATAGGCTGCCAAGGGTGGCCAATCTCTCCAGGAGAGCCTTAAAGGGGCAGTGTTGTGTTTTGAGACAGGCTGGAATATACAAAGAAGCCAATAAGGCAGAGTGTAGCCTTATTTTTATTTTTTTACACGCTTCAGCAGTCCCGTTCTGTGAGCTTGTGTAACCTATCACTTCGCGGCTTATCCGTTGTTGCTCCTAGACGTTTCCACTTCACAATAACAGCACTTACAGTTGACCGGGCAGCTCTAGCAGGACAGACATTTGACAAACTTACTTGTTGGAAAGGTGGCATCCTATCACGATGCTACGAGCTCTTCAGTAAGGCCATTCTACTGTCAATGTTTGTCCATGGCGGTGGTGCGATTTTCCTTTTCTTTTTTTTTTTTTTATACACCTTTTTTATTTTACCAGGTAAGTTGACTGAGAACACATTCTCATTTACAGCAAAGACCTGGGGAATAGTTACAGGGGAGAGCAGTGGGAATGAATGAGCCAATTGTAAGCTGGGGATGATTAGTTGGCCATGATTTTATGACGGCAGCAAGTGTGGCTGAAACAGCCGAATCCACTAATTTGAAGGGGTGTCCACATACTTTTGTGAATATCGTGTATGTGTGTGTGGTCAACCATTAGTCCATCAGTAGTACTGAGTGTCTCTGTTCATATTAGTGTAGGTATGCTTAGTCAGTATTGTTGACTGTCTCTGTTTTTTTCCCCCTCTCTCCTCGGCACCTGAAGCAGCAGCAGTCTGAGTCAGCTGACCAGTGTGATCAAAGACCCTGTGGAAGACATCAATCTGATTGGACACGACTTCCTGGACTGGCTCAGCTGACCCGCCCCGCCCTTTTCACTGTCCGTCTGACCTGGATTCAAATAGTATTTGCTTTCTTTCAAATACTTTGAGCATTTGATTGATCCGGTCTGATGCACGATTGCACTATTTGGGACTATTGGACTGCAGGTAAAGTATTTTAAAAGAAAGGGGATGTTTATTTAAACCAAGTCTGATGCTGATAACCATTATTAAAGGGACATGCCTCTTTGTTGGCAACACATATCTCTCATTTCAAAGCTCCCATCCATCTGAACTAAGATGTGACTGTTTTGAGTTGTTCAAGATGTTGGTTGATATTCAACAAATAAATACGCTTTAATTGCTTTAGTCATTTGTATATGATAGCGTGAGAATACTGCACAAGCCCAATATGGCTCAGTAATAAGGTTTCATTGAAGAGCCTTTCTCCAGAACTGAGTTTGGATCTCTTTTCTGACCCAAGTGTCACCAGCATCACCATGCTAGCTTATCCAAGTGTCACCAGCATCACCGTGCTAGCTTATCCAAGTGTCACCAGCATCACCGTGCTAGCTTATCCAAGTGTCACCAGCATCACCGTGCTAGCTTATCCAAGTGTCACCAGCATCACCGTGCTAGCTTATCCAAGTGTCACCAGCATCACCGTGCTAGCTTATCCAAGTGTCACCAGCATCACCGTGCTAGCTTATCCAAGTGTCACCAGCATCACTGTGCTAGCTTATCCAAGTGTCACCAGCATCACCATGCTAGCTTATCCAAGTGTCACCAGCATCACCGTGCTAGCTTAGCCAAGTGTCACCAGCATCACTGTGCTAGCTTAGCCAAGTGTCACCAGCATCACTGTGCTAGCTTAGCCAAGTGTCACCAGCATCACTGTGCTAGCTTAGCCAAGTGTCACCAGCATCACCGTGCTAGCTTATCCAAGTGTCACCAGCATCACCGTGCTAGCTTATCCAAGTGTCACCAGCATCACCGTGCTAGCTTATCCAAGTGTCACCAGCATCACCGTGCTAGCTTAGCCAAGTGTCACCAGCATCACCGTGCTAGCTTAGCCAAGTGTCACCAGCATCACCGTGCTAGCTTATCCAAGTGTCACCAGCATCACTGCTAGCTTATCCAAGTGACACCAGCATCACTGTGCTAGCTTATCCAAGTGTCACCAGCATCACTGTGCTAGCTTATCCAAGTGTCACCAGCATCACTGTGCTAGCTTATCCAAGTGTCACCAGCATTCACTTCCTCCCTCAACCTGCCTCTGACTGGGCTTGAACCAGTCAAGTCCATGACTGCCTGTTTTGACAACATACAAATCAATTATGCCACTGAAAAAGATTAGATCCAATGGCACCATTGGAAACATTTTACGCTGTGGGTGAGTTTCTGGTTCAATCTCAGTCAGTTACACAAGCATAGATACTATGCATACACCTCACTTCTGCACCATTTCTAAAACAAATGCTTTGCAAATCCATGTCCCGTGTCGCTCTCTCGTTCTTGTTATACTGCTTACATAGTGACTAAGCAATGGCTGTGCAGTTTTCATCTATAGAAGCAATATTCCTTTGGTCATAACATTCCTTTGGTCTTAACGTTCCTTTGGTCTTAACATTCCTTTGGTCTTAACATTCCTTTGGTCTTAACATTCCTTTGGTCTTAACATTCCTTTGGTCTTAACATTCCTTTGGTCATAACATTCCTTTGGTCTTAACATTCCTTTGGTCATAACATTCCTTTGGTCTTAACATTCCTTTGGTCAGCTATAGTGGCTATTGTATGAATAGTCAGATATCCCCTAAAATGCCTTTCCAATGTGTTCCTCTGTCTACTGAGAAAGGATCTCAGGAGTAATTCTCTCCTTTTGGAGATGGCTGGGGCCATTGAGTCGAATGAGTAGATTCCAGTTTATAATAATATATTTCCTCTTGACGTGGAGTATCAGTGGGGGTCATCTCCTTCATGCTGCAGATGGCCTCCTCCCACCAGGCAGAAGGCCTTCATGAACTCATTGATGTCTACTCTGACTTCAATATTGAAGTCTATTCTGACGTCCTTGTTGAAGTCTACGCTGATGTCCTTGTTGAGGTGTTTGCTGCCATTACAGAGAGACCATGCAGCCATTACAGAGAGACCATGCAGCCATTACAGAGAGACCAAGCAGCCATTACGGAGAGACCAAGCAGCCATTACGGAGAGACCAAGCAGCCATTACGGAGAGAACATGCAGCCATTACGGAGAGACCATGCAGCCATTACAGAGAGACCATGCAGCCATTACAGAGAGACCAAGCAGCCATTACAGAGAGACCATGCAGCCAATACAGAGAGACCAAGCAGCCATTACAGAGAGACCATGCAGCCATTACAGAGAGACCAAGCAGCCATTACAGAGAGACCATGCAGCCATTACAGAGAGACCATGCAGCCATTACAGAGAGACCATGCAGCCATTACAGAGAGACCATGCAGCCATTACAGAGAGACCATGCAGCCATTACAGAGAGACCATGCAGCCATTACAGAGAGACCATGCAGCCATTACAGAGAGACCATGCAGCCATTACAGAGAGACCAAGCAGCCATTACAGAGAGACCAAGCAGCCATTACAGAGAGACCAAGCAGCCATTACAGAGAGACCAAGCAGCCATTACAGAGAGACCAAGCAGCCATTACAGAGAGACCATGCAGCCATTACAGAGAGACCATGCAGCCATTACAGAGAGACCATGCAGCCATTACAGAGAGACCATGCAGCCATTACAGAGAGACCATGCAGCCATTACAGAGAGACCATGCAGCCATTACAGAGAGACCAAGCAGCCATTACAGAGAGACCAAGCAGCCATTACAGAGAGACCAAGCAGCCATTACAGAGAGACCATGCAGCCATTACAGAGAGACCATGCAGCCATTACAGAGAGACCATGCAGCCATTACAGAGAGACCAAGCAGCCATTACAGAGAGACCAAGCAGCCATTACAGAGACCATGCAGCCATTACAGAGAGACCAAGCAGCCATTACAGAGAGACCAAGCAGCCATTACAGAGAGACCAAGCAGCCATTACAGAGAGACCAAGCAGCCATTACAGAGAGACCAAGCAGCCATTACAGAGAGACCAAGCAGCCATTACAGAGAGACCAAGCAGCCATTACAGAGAGACCATGCAGCCATTACAGAGAGACCAAGCCGCAATTACATAGTCAGCCTCATACTGCTACCTTAAAACCCTATAACCCTTACCCAGCATTTCCAGAAACTCAGTCCCGGGGACCCCAAAGGGTGCACATGTTCACCATAGCACTACATAGATGATTCAAATAATCCAAGCTTGATGATGATGAATTGATTGTTTGAATCAGCTGAGTAGCTCTAGGGCAAAGAAACAAAACGTGCACACCTTGGGGTCCCCAGGACGCTGCCCTAACCCTTCAGGTCAGGCCCAGTTTCAACACAGTCTCCATGGAACTGGCCCAGAGAGATCAGACGTGAGAGAGAGAGACCAGTCGGACCAGATAGACACCGCACAGCCTCACATTGATAACGCAGACAATCTTTACTGCATAGAGAGAGATCAAGTTTTATCTATATGCTTTACTGAGCCATAAAAACACAGAAGAGGCCAGTAAAACATGATTTGATGTTGACACACCATTCAGTGTCCATTGGGAACCTTTACGATTTTAAGAGACTGCTAGGTACTATTTACTGTTGCCATTATAGCCACTAGATGGTGATGAATAGTCAACATGCTATAATGTTTCTAAACTACTGAGGGGCAATAGAGGTTACTGGTAGTTGTGATATGAGTGAAACAGTGAGTGTGGGGCTCATTACCAGCCTTCTCTGGGTCGTCCTCCTGAATGAGGTGAGGTGTTCAAACAGCTGCTCCCTCAAAGCATTTAGAGCTGAAAGCTCAGTCCGCCCAACACTGAAAACACAAGGGCATTAACTGTCATTCTGTATTATGTTTCATGTTTTGTGTGGAACCCCAGGAAGAGTAGCTGCTGCTTTTGCAAAAGCTAATGGGGATCCTAATAAAAATACCAATACCAAACACATCATAGGGCATTAACCACATCCCACACAGTGGATAACGTGTCTGTAGGAGGTATTCATGGAATTCACTGCAGGGGTTTTAGTGGAAGTAGCATATGTGGGAGGTATCAGTTATCAAGGATATCACACAAACAGTAGGACTGCTGATCATTTCAGGAGGCCGCATACTAATGTGAGAGCTTTTCATAAATCCCCTCCAAACAGATGACACAATGTTACCAGTGTTGAGCAATTTTGTTTCCCGGAGTCATATAAGTATCTCTATGAATGGCTGGTGTGACATCTGTTTTATCTCTATGAATGGCTGGTGTGACATCTGTTTTATCTCTAGGGATGGCTGGTGTGACATCTGCTTTATGTCTAGGGATGGCTGGTGTGACGTCTGTTTTATCTCTAGGGATGGCTGGTGTGACGTCTGTTTTATCTCTAGGGATGGCTGGTGTGACATCTGCTTTATGTCTAGGGATGGCTGGTGTGACGTCTGTTTTATCTCTAGGGATGGCTGGTGTGACGTCTGTTTTATCTCTAGGGATGGCTGGTGTGACATCTGCTTTATCTCTAGGGATGGCTGGTGTGACATCTGCTTTATCTCTAGGGATGGCTGGTGTGACGTCTGTTTTATCTCTAGGGATGGCTGGTGTGACGTCTGTTTTATCTCTAGGGATGGCTGGTGTGACGTCTGTTTTATCTCTAGGGATGGCTGGTGTGACGTCTGTTTTATCTCTAGGGATGGCTGGTGTGACATCTGCTTTATCTCTAGGGATGGCTGGTGTGACATCTGTTTTATCTCTATGAATGGCTGGTGTGACATCTGTTTTATCTCTATGAATGGCTGGTGTGACATCTGTTTTATCTCTAGGGATGGCTGGTGTGACATCTGCTTTATGTCTAGGGATGGCTGGTGTGACGTCTGTTTTATCTCTAGGGATGGCTGGTGTGACGTCTGTTTTATCTCTAGGGATGGCTGGTGTGACGTCTGTTTTATCTCTAGGGATGGCTGGTGTGACGTCTGTTTTATCTCTAGGGATGGCTGGTGTGACATCTGCTTTATCTCTAGGGATGGCTGGTGTGACATCTGCTTTATCTCTAGGGATGGCTGGTGTGACGTCTGTTTTATCTCTAGGGATGGCTGGTGTGACGTCTGTTTTATCTCTAGGGATGGCTGGTGTGACATCTGCTTTATCTCTAGGGATGGCTGGTGTGACGTCTGTTTTATCTCTAGGGATGGCTGGTGTGACATCTGTTTTATCTCTAGGGATGGCTGGTGTGACATCTGCTTTATCTCTAGGGATGGCTGGTGTGACGTCTGTTTTATCTCTAGGGATGGCTGGTGTGACATCTGCTTTATCTCTAGGGATGGCTGGTGTGACGTCTGTTTCATCTATAGGGATGGCTGGTGTGACGTCTGTTTTATCTCTAGGGATGGCTGGTGTGACATCTGTTTCATCTCTAGGGATGGCTGGTGTGACGTCTGTTTTATCTCTAGGGATGGCTGGTGTGACGTCTGTTTCATCTCTAGGGATGGCTGGTGTGACGTCTGTTTCATCTCTAGGGATGGCTGGTGTGACTTCTGTTTTATCTCTAGGGATGGCTGGTGTGACTTCTGTTTTATCTCTAGGGATGGCAGGTGTGACGTCTGTTTTATCTCTAGGGATGGCTGGTGTGACGTCTGTTTCATCTCTATGTGGCTCAGTTGGTAGAGCATGTTGTTTGCAACGCCAGCATGGTGTGTGCAACGCCAGGGTTGTGGGTTCGATTCCCACGGGGGGCCAGTACAATTTTATTTATTTTTTTATGCATGAAATGAAATGTATATATTCACTACTGTAAGTCGCTCTGGATAAGAGCATCTGCTAAATGACTAAAATGTAAAAAAAATGTAAAAATGTTGGTGTGACCTCTGTTTCCTTTGCCTCATTGTGATCACCCTGGTAGTCCTGTTGACCTGGTACTGGATGAAGTGAGGCACCCTGGTAGTCCTGTTGGCCTGGTACTGGATGAAGTGAGGCACCCTGGTAGTCCTGTTGGCCCTGGTACTGGATGAAGTGAGGCACCCTGGTAGTCCTGTTGGCCTGGTACTGGATGAAGTGAGGCACCCTGGTAGTCCTGTTGGCCTGGTACTGGATGAAGTGAGGCACCCTGGTAGTCCTGTTGGCCTGGTACTGGATGAAGTGAGGCACCCTGGTAGTCCTGTTGGCCTGGTACTGGATGAAGTGAGGCACCCTGGTAGTCCTGTTGGCCTGGTACTGGATGAAGTGAGGCACCCTGGTAGTCCTGTTGGCCTGGTACTGGATGAAGTGAGGCACCCTGGTAGTCCTGTTGACCTGGTACTGGATGAAGTGAGGCACCCTGGTAGTCCTGTTGGCCTGACACTGGATGAAGTGAGGCACCAGGTCAGGACCCATTCTGATGTATGCTTGTCTCTTACCGCCCACCTCATAGTAGTTAGATGTAGAAAATATGGTCAGTACCTGGAGAAAGATAGAAAGAAGAATTATAAGACAAAATAAAACACAGTGATAAAAACACATTCATCAGTCATAAGGTCCTCAATCAGCTTTCTGAATTGACCTATAAGAGCTCCTCTTATAAATATATAAGTATAGGTGTAGTATCCATTATTGACAAGTTCTGTCTTGCTTTAGACCATCTACGAATTGAAATGTTCTGTCTTATATCTGTCACCCTGTGGTTATGGCAGATCTCGTAACCCTCCTGCTTGTGGCATCTAATGAGCAGTGTGAGGTTGTGTTGTGTCATTCCAGGACCTCTTCTGTCACGTCTGGGCCCCATCTAATGAGCAGCTTGAGGTTGTCATTCCAGGACCTCTTCTGTCACGTCTGGGTCCCAGTAGCAGCCTCCACCTCGCACCTCATTGGGGACACAGCCGTTCTGAGGCATGGGGGTCGCTCCACAGCATGTCCACAATCTGTAGCCCAGACAGACAACACCAGGGTACAATTACTAGTCAGTAGCACTACTAAGGAACGGAGTCATGGTCGCCTTCCACTCTTCACTGGTCCTTTAGGAAAAATGTCCATCCAAATCCATCCATCCCAGCAATAAATGTGGCATAAATCTAAGCATTCCGTCTGATGTCAGTCACCTGTTTTACTCTCTGGTGACAGCTGGTGCACGCAAGATTTACTTCTGAGGACAGATATTACCTGTTTCCAGTCATCCTCTACTTCTCCAGCAGCTCCTCAGAGTCTCAGTTAGTCTGGGTCAGAGTTAGTCAGGGAGTTACGGAGATCTCCATGGGACTGGCTGAGGTCCACTCTGGCTATGAAGGGAAGGTCTGTGGTGTCCAAGATTCCGCCATGCAGAACTAACACCTTGTGATCAATTACCATTGCCAAGGGCAAACAGCTGAAGATCTTCTGAAGAAGCTTTAGAATCTCTTTGCCATGAAGCTGAGGACAAACCAAGCAACAGAATATTGATTATTATGCATAAGTTAAAGCTGCAATATGTAACTTTTTGGGCGACCCGACCAAATTCACATAGAAATGTAGATCTGTTATTCTCATTGAAAGGAAGTCTAAGAAGCTGTAGATCTGTTCTATTTCTATGCTTCCCGTTCTTAAGTTTTGTGCGTCTGACACTTTCGGTTTTGTACACCAGCTTCAAACGACTGAAAAAATATATATTTTTGCTTATGGAAAATATTTCACAGCAGGTTAACATGGCACAATGATTCTCTACACTATACTTGATTGTTTTGTCACAAACTGAAAGTAGGCGAACTATTCAAACTTCAGCAACCAGGAAATCGTGGAGCGATTACAGCATAGTGCATCTTTTAACAGAGATTAAATATGTCAGCGTTTGTGATTACAGTGTCAAGGGGTTGGAAAGTATTCAGACTTTTTCCACATTTTGTTACGTTATAGCCTTATTCTAAAATTGATTAAATAGTTTGTTTTCCCACTCATCAATCTAAATCTTTGCTAGTTTTATAGGAAAGAAAATTACTGAAATATCACATTTAGATAAATATTCAGACCCTTTACTCAGTACTTTGTTGGAGCACCTTTGGCGGCGATTACAGCATTGAGTCTTCTTGGGTATGATGCTACAAGCTTGGCACACCGACATTTGGGGAGTTTCTCCCATTCTTCTCTGCAGATCCTCTCAAGATCTGTCAGGTTGGATGGGGAGCATCACTGCACAGCTATTTTCAGGTCTCTCCAGAGATGTTCGATCAGGTTCAAGTCCGGGCTCTGGCTGGGCCACTGAAGGACATTCACTCCTGCGTTGTCTTGGCTGTGTGCTTAGGGTTGTTGTCCTGTTGGAAGGTGAACCTTTGCCCCAGTCTGAGGTCCTGAGTGCTCTGGAGCAGGTTTTCATCAAGGATCTCTCTGTACGTTGCTCCGTTCATCTTTCCTGACTAGTCTCCCAGTCCCTGCTGCAGAAAAACCTCCCCACAGCATGATGCTGCCACCAACATGCTTCACTGTAGGGATGGTGCCAGGTTTCCTCCAGATGTGACGCTTGGCATTCAGGCCAAAGAGTTCAATCTTGGTTTCATCAGACCAGAGAATCTAAAGAGACCTGGCACCATCAGACCAGAGAATCTAAAGGTCTGAGAGTCCTTTAGGTGCCTTTTGGCAAACTCCAAGCGGGCTGTCATGTGCCTTTTATTGAGGAGTGGCTTTCATCTGGCCACTCTACCATAAAGGCCTGATTGGTGGAGTGCTGCAGAGATGGTTGTCCTTCTAGAAGGTTCTCTGGAGTTCAGTCAGAGTGATCAACAGGTTCTTGGTCACCTCCCTGACCAAGGCCCTTCTCCCCCGATTGCTCAGTTTGGCCGGGCAGCCAGCTCTAAGAAGAGTCTTGATGGCTCCAAACTTTTTCAATTTAAGAATAATGGAGGCCACTGTGTTCTTGGGGACCTTCAATGCTGCAGACATTTTTTGGTACCCTTCCCCAGATCTGTGCCTCGACACAATCCTGTCTCGGAGCTCTACGGACAATTCCTTCAATCTCATGGCTTGGTTTTTGCTCTGACATGCACTGTCAACTGTGGGACCTTATATAGGCAGGTGTGCCTTTCCAAATAATGTCCAATCAATTGAATTTACCACAGGTGAACTCCAATCAAGTT
Organism: Salmo trutta; assembly: GCF_901001165.1. Classification (NCBI taxonomy): domain Eukaryota; kingdom Metazoa; phylum Chordata; class Actinopteri; order Salmoniformes; family Salmonidae; genus Salmo; species Salmo trutta. The sequence goes on from NC_042971.1 coordinate 60,942,012, forward strand.
GTAGAAACATCTCAAGGATGATGAATGGAAACAGGATGCACCTGAGCTCAATTTCGAGTCTCATAGGAAAAGGTCTGAATACTAATGTAAATAAGGTATTTCTGTTTCTGTTTAATAAATTAGCAAATATTTCTAAAAACCTGTTTTCGCTTTGTCATTATGGGGTATTGTGTGTAGATTCATAAGGATTTTATTTGTATTTAATCCATTTTAGAATAAGGCTGTAGCGTAACAAAATGTGGAAAAATTCAAGGGGTCTGAATAGCTTCCAAAGGCACTGTATGAGCTTGTCTGACCACCATGCAATTTGTAAAAACCTGTTTTCGCTTTGTCATTATAGGGTATTGTGTGTAGATTGATGAAGAAAAAATGTATTTAATCAATTTTCGAATAAGGCTGTAACATAACAAAATGTGGAAAAAGTCAAGGGGTCTGAATACTTTCCGAATGCACTGTATATTGGAAACTCTGGGACCTATTCTGTAACCTGTGTAGTGCTCCCAACCCCTTGGTGTGCTGCATATTTGTTTACACTATTCATACATAAAACATTTGTATTTAATCAATAACTAAGTGGATGTGTTACCAGCCAACCTGTCACCAATGTAATAATGTAACCCAAAACGAACTGGTCACCCTAACCCTTAATGGGTCAGTGTCCTGGCTATTTACGGCTGGCTCACTGACGGACTGACACACACACACACAGAGAGAGAGAGAAGAGTGAGAGAGATTGTCACACATTTGGCAGAGAGAAAGGTCCTGTAATCTCACATATTGAAATAGAAATGGACAGACTTGGTAGAAGTGGACTCTGATCATGGGTACACATCGTGCTGGGGAAGATTAGATTATTTTGCTAAACATAATCAACTACCTGTGGTAAAATATATTGGTGTAGCCTGAACATTCTAGTTTATTATACCCTTGGTTTGGGGACTGAAAGACAAACATGTCCAGTCTTTTAGAATGACACAAGGTGAGCCCTGTATTTCTCAAGCACCTGAAAATAACATGTTAAAAAAAATTGCATGGGTTGAATGATGTTTCCCCTGGGGAGTACCAAAGAAGAAGATATTATACTGTACATACAGTACAGTATGTCTGACAGTACCTGAGGTTAAAATGTGGTCCTCGTTAGATTAGACCAGGAGGAAGGATCATTAGGATAGACCAGGAGGAAGGATCATTAGGATAGACCAGGAGGAAGGATCATTAGGATAGACCAGGAGGAAGGATCATTAGGATACACCAGGAGGAAGGATCATTAGGATAGACCAGGAGGAAGGATCATTAGGATAGACCAGGAGGAAGGATCATTAGGATAGACCAGGAGGAAGGATCATTAGGATAGACCAGGAGGAAGGATCATTAGGATAGACCAGGAGGAAGGATCATTAGGATAGACCAGGAGGAAGGATCATTAGGATAGACCAGGAGGACCAGGAGGAAGGATCATTAGGATAGACCAGGAGGAAGGATCATTAGGATAGACCAGGAGGAAGGATCATTAGGATAAACCAGGAGGAAGGATCATTAGGATAGACCAGGAGGAAGGATCATTAGGATAGACCAGGAGGACCAGGAGGAAGGATCATTAGGATAGACCAGGAGGAAGGATCATTAGGATAGACCAGGAGGAAGGATCATTAGGATACACCAGGAGGAAGGATCATTAGGATAGACCAGGAGGAAGGATCATTAGGATAGACCAGGAGGAAGGATCATTAGGATAGACCAGGAGGAAGGATCATTAGGATAGACCAGGAGGAAGGATCATTAGGATAGACCAGGAGGAAGGATCATTAGGATAGACCAGGAGGAAGGATCATTAGGATAGACCAGGAGGACCAGGAGGAAGGATCATTCGGATAGACCAGGAGGAAGGATCATTAGGATAGACCAGGAGGAAGGATCATTAGGATACACCAGGAGGAAGGATCATTAGGATAGACCAGGAGGAAGGATCATTAGGATAGACCAGGAGGAAGGATCATTAGGATAGACCAGGAGGAAGGATCATTAGGATACACCAGGAGGAAGGATCATTAGGATAGACCAGGAGGAAGGATCATTAGGATACACCAGGAGGAAGGATCATTAGGATAGACCAGGAGGAAGGATCATAGGACAGACCAGGAGGAAGGATCATTAGGATAGACCAGGAGGAAGGATCATTAGGATAGACCAGGAGGAAGGATCATTAGGATAGACCAGGAGGAAGGATCATTAGGATAGACCAGGAGGAAGGATCATTAGGATAGACCAGGAGGACCAGGAGGAAGGAACATTCGGATAGACCAGGAGGAAGGATCATTAGGATAGACCAGGAGGAAGGATCATTAGGATACACCAGGAGGAAGGATCATTAGGATAGACCAGGAGGAAGGATCATTAGGATAGACCAGGAGGAAGGATCATTAGGATAGACCAGGAGGAAGGATCATTAGGATAGACCAGGAGGAAGGATCATTAGGATAGACCAGGAGGAAGGATCATTAGGATAGACCAGGAGGACCAGGAGGAAGGATCATTAGGATAGACCAGGAGGAAGGATCATTAGGATAGACCAGGAGGAAGGATCATTAGGACAGACCAGGAGGAAGGATCATTAGGATAGACCATAGACCTCCTGGTCTAATGGATGCTGTAGCTAGGCAACAACACTACTGTAGGCATCGTGCTACATTTCTCCAATGCCTGTGGCGTAGTCGGCATGATGGCGTGAAATGGAGCTGCCAATGCCCGCATGTCATATTTGATGCATTTACTTAATATAAAAATTCACAACTCGTATGTTGTGGCCAGAAATGGGGATACCTACTTGTTTGTTCTTGAAGACCTCCACCAGCTCAGCTGCGTTGGAGAAGGCCATAGGGAAGGTGGGGACCGTACTCTGGTACCTCCATGCTCTTGTAGCAGTAGTCCCTCTCCCACCCTATGTCACGACAGATGTGGTTCTCACGGAAGAGGTATGCGACCAGGCTCCCTAAGAGGAAGATGCAACACAGGCGCTTTGTTCCAATGTCCATAGTACCGTACTGCTTAGCATGTATGCTAAATATATTGCTTCATTCTAATGAAATCCAAATCAAATCAAGTGGTATGTTAGTGTGGATATATACATGTTTTCCACAGGGGGTAGATTGGTTTTATTGGCTGATAGCAAAGTGAGCTAACGGAAAGATCTAGTAAAGCTAGTCTCCTGCGCCAGACCTTATCCCCTGTAGCTTGGGTTGGGACAAGGTTAGAGATCTAGTAAAGATCTAGTAAAGCTAGTCTCCTGCGCCAGACCTTATCCCCTGTAGCTTGGGTTGGGACAAGGTTAGAGATCTAGTAAAGATCTAGTAAAGCTAGTCTCCTGCGCCAGACCTTATCCCCTGTAGCTTGGGTTGGGACAAGGTTAGAGATCTAGTAAAGATCTAGTAAAGCTAGTCTCCTGCGCCAGACCTTATCCCCTGTAGCTTGGGTTGGGACAAGGTTAGAGATCTAGTAAAGATCTAGTAAAGCTAGTCTCCTGCGCCAGACCTTATCCCCTGTAGCTTGGGTTGGGACAAGGTTAGAGATCTAGTAAAGATCTAGTAAAGCTAGTCTCCTGCGCCAGACCTTATCCCCTGTAGCTTGGGTTGGGACAAGGTTAGAGATCTAGTAAAGATCTAGTAAAGCTAGTCTCCTGCGCCAGACCTTATCCCCTGTAGCTTGGGTTGGGACAAGGTTAGAGATCTAGTAAAGATCTAGTAAAGCTAGTCTCCTGCGCCAGACCTTATCCCCTGTAGCTTGGGTTGGGACAAGGTTAGAGATCTAGTAAAGATCTAGTAAAGCTAGTCTCCTGCGCCAGACCTTATCCCCTGTAGCTTGGGTTGGGACAAGGTTAGAGATCTAGTAAAGATCTAGTAAAGCTAGTCTCCTGCGCCAGACCTTATCCCCTGTAGCTTGGGTTGGGACAAGGTTAGAGGAATGCTCTTACTCTCAGATGCCCTTTTCATTTTCCCAGACATTCTCAGAAAGTTATAAATGTCTTGTAAACAGTTTCACAAAAGGCCAAACCCAGTCCAAGGTTACAAGAGGCAGGCTAGATGCACTATAATAAAAAAAAGACAAAGTATGTTTGTTAACAACACAAATGTGTTTCAACGAACCGCCGCCAATCCATTACACATATTTCTTTCACAAACTGAAGGACTTTGTCTGTTGAATCTTTACTCATCACTATGTTTTCAAACACTCCAGGAACGTAATCTATTTAGTTTGCTTTTAGACAACCTGCGACACACAGCCTGTGGAAATAAGTACTTTGTGAGGCATTGATTTCCTCTCCACCAGGGCCTGTACTCCACCAGGGCCTGTACTCCACCTCTCCACCAGGGCCTGTACTCCACCAGGGCCTGTACTCCACCAGGGCCTGTACTCCACCAGGGCCTGTACTCCACCAGGGCCTGTACTCCACCTCTCCACCAGGGCCTGTACTCCACCTCTCCACCACGGCCTGTACTCCACCTCTCCACCAGGGCCTGTACTCCACCTCTCCACCAGGGCCTGTACTCCACCAGGGCCTGTACTCCACCTCTCCACCAGGGCCTGTACTCCACCAGGGCCTGTACTCCACCTCTCCACCAGGGCCTGTACTCCACCAGGGCCTGTACTCCACCTCTCCACCAGGGCCTGTACTCCACCTCTCCACCAGGGCCTGTACTCCACCTCTCCCCCAGGGCCTGTACTCCACCTCTCCCCCAGGGCCTGTACTCCACCTCTCCACCACGGCCTGTACTCCACCTCTCCACCAGGGCCTGTACTCCACCTCTCAACCAGGGCCTGTACTCCACCTCTCCACCACGGCCTGTACTCCACCTCTCCACCAGGGCCTGTACTCCACCTCTCAACCAGGGCCTGTACTCCACCTCTCCACCAGGGCCTGTACTCCACCTCTCCACCAGGGCCTGTACTCCACCTCTCCACCAGGGCCTGTACTCCACCTCTCCTCTCCACCAGGGCCTGTACTCCACCTCTCCACCAGGGCCTGTACTCCACCTCTCCACCAGGGCCTGTACTCCACCTCTCCACCAGGGCCTGTACTCCACCTCTCCACCAGGGCCTGTACTCCACCTCTCCACCACGGCCTGTACTCCACCTCTCCACCAGGGCCTGTACTCCACCTCTCCACCAGGGCCTGTACTCCACCAGGGCCTGTACTCCACCAGGGCCTGTACTCCACCTCTCCCCCAGGGCCTGTGCTCTATCTCTCCATGACACTGAGTGAGGAGACCGTGGGAAATAGGCCACAGTCAAGGTCTTTATTCATCTTCATGTTCTAACCATAAACAATGCCTTGCTGTGCACCTGCATTGTAACCGCTGCCTACTCTGGACCACGTATCCCCTCTGGCGACAGGGCTTTGATCCCCGGATCAGCCACTTTCCTGCCATGCCTCTCAGACTTACTACTGTCATGTCCAGAAATTTATAAGAATACGAAAGGAGGTCAAAATTCCAAACTATACTGAACAAAAATATAAGCGTAACCATTTTAAAGATTTGAATGAGTTACAGTTCATATAAGAAAACCAGTCAATTGAAATAAATTCATTAGGACCTAATCTATGGATTTCACATGACTGGGAATACAGATATGCATCTGTTGGTTACAGATACAGTACCTTAATAAAAAGTAGTTGTGTGGATCAGAAAACCAGTCAGTATCTGGTGTGACCACCATTTGCCTCATGCAGCGCGACACATCTCCTTCACATAGAGTTGATCAGGCTGTTGATTGTGGCCTGTGGAATGTTGTCCCACTCTGTCACAGCTGTCTTCAGGAAAGGACCAAAATGCAGCAGAGTTAGTGTTCGTCATCTTGAATTTAATAGAAAGAACACTCTAACAAAAAAACAAACTGAGAAAACTGACAGCCAACAGTCCTGTCAGGTGCAACCACACTAAACAAGAAACAATTACCCACAACCCCAAAGAAAAACACACACTCCTATATAGGACTCCCAATCAAAGGCAACTCAACACACCTGCCTTCAATTGGGAGTCCTAATCACCAACACAACCATTCACATACACAAAAACCCTGCCACATCCTGACCAAAACTAATCCAATTGCTCCCTCTGCTGGTCAGGATGTGACAGTACCCCCCCCCCCCCTCAAGGTGCAGACCCCGTAATGCACCTTACAAAAAGAAAACACAACAAAAAATCCCCAACACCCCAACAAAACCAATAAACAATAACCCCTAAACAATAAGGGAGGGAAGGGAGGGCGGCTGCCGTCAACGACGGCACTGTGCTACACCCTCCCTCCCCAACCCACCTATCCTGGAGGTGGCTCAGGTGCGGGACGTGGACCTCTCTCCACCTTCGGCGTCGCCCACTTCGGTGGTGCCGATAGCTGCGCCTGGCAGACGGACCACTCGTGCTGGGCCGGAGGACAGGCAGCCACTCAGGCTGGGCCGGAGGACAGGCGGGCCACTCGGGCTGGGCCGGAGGACAGGCGGGCCACTCGGGCTGGGCCGGAGGACAGGCGGGCCACTCTGGTAGACCCGGGGGACAGGCGGGCCACTCTGGTAGACCCGGAGGACAGGCGGGCCACTCTGGTAGACCCGGAGGACAGGCGGGCCACTCTGGTAGACCCGGAGGACAGGCGGGCCACTCTGGTAGACCCGGAGGACAGGCGGGCCACTCTGGTAGACCCGGAGGACAGGCGGGCCACTCTGGTAGACCCGGAGGGCAGTCGGGCCACTCTGGCAGACCCGGGCAGTCGGGCCACTCTGGCAGACCCGGGCAGTCGGGCCACTCTGGCAGACCCGGGCAGTCGGGCCACTCTGGCATTTCCGGGCAGTCGGGCCACTCTGGCATTTCCGGGCAGTCGGGCCACTCTGGCATCTCCGGGCAGTCGGGCCACTCTGACGATTCCTGACTGGCCGGCAGCTCTGGCGACTCCTGACTGGCAGGCAGCTCTGGCGACTCCTGACTGGCAGGCAGCTCTGGCGACTCCTGACTGGCAGGCAGCTCTGGCGACTCCTGACTGGCAAGGCTGGGCTGACACACTAGACGCCTGATGCGTGGGGCTGGTACTGGACGTGCCAGCCTGGAGACACGCACCTCCATGCTAGTGCGGGGAGCTGGCCTGGGGCTCCATTCTTGCCCCGCAAAACTGCCCTTGTGCCCCCCAATTTTGTTTTATTGGGGCTGCCTCTCGGGTTTACTAAACTCTTCCATCGCCCTGGAAACACTCCTCCTTAGCTCTGCCCACGTCCATCCTTCCTCCTAGTTCCTCTGCTGCTTGGTCCTGGTTTGGTGGGTAATTCTGTCACAGCTGTCTTCAGGAAAGGACCAAAATGCAGCAGAGTTAGTGTTCGTCATCTTGAATTTAATAGAAAGAACACTCTAACAAAAAAACAAACTGAGAAAACTGACAGCCAACAGTCCTGTCAGGTGCATCCACACTAAACAAGAAACAATTACCCACAACCCCAAAGAAAAACACACACTCCTATATAGGACTCCCAATCAAAGGCAACTCAACACACCTGCCTTCAATTGGGAGTCCTAATCACCAACACAACCATTCACATACACAAAAACCCTGCCACATCCTTACCAAAACTAATCCAATTGCTCCCTCTGCTGGTCAGGATGTGACACACTCCTCTTCAATGGCTGTGCGAAGATGCCGGATGTTGGTGGGAAATGGAACACGCTGTCGTACACATCAATCCAGAGCATCCCAAACATGATCAATGGATGACATGTCTGGTGAGTATGCAGGCCATGGAAGAACTGGGACATTTTCAGCTTCCAGGAATTGTGTACAGATCCTTGTGACATGGGGCTGTGCATTATCATGCTGAAACATGAGGTGATGGCGGTGGATGGCACGACAATGGGCCTCAAGATCTCGTCACGGTATATTTGTGCATTCAAATCGCCATCAATAAAATGCAATTGTGCATTTTTCAAAACCGAAACAGTCCCTGTCACCGTCCCCTAAAATGAAAAGTGTGGGTTTAGTCAAGTCTTTGGCTCGTCCGTTGGACCGAGATATTGATTCAGCATTTAAGAAACCGGATCCTGTCTATGCTCCGTTTATATCTGCCGGTTGTGTTTCCTTAACTGGAGAACAAGCTGATCAAAAGCCCATACAAATCTAATGAGACACCGGGGCGGCGCAGTCAGTAATCGTTACTAATGCTTTACCCTGGTCTCCTGAAACGTATTTTGGCTCACATGTCATATCACAGGGGATAGAGACAAAAACAGTACCTGTACCATTACACTGGGTCCACTTAGTGTCTAGACTTGGTATCAGGACGTTTCCGTGTTGGTGTAGTGTCTACACTACCAGTAAAAGGAGTCACATTGCTACTAGGGAATGATATCGCCGGTGGTAACAGCACTCCTGTGTTAGAGGTAGTAGACAACCCAGAAATCAAAACTACAGATGATAAATTGGTTCAAGCATTTCCCCATGTGTTTCCTGCTTGTGTGTTAACGAGGACACAATCTCGCAAGCTAGGAGATGTGGTGGATTTGTCTAGTTCCATTTTTGAGGATGTTGAGGTAGAAGACGATGCACCGAGTATTCCTTCTGCAATGCTGACAGTTTTTACCCCCGTAAAAACTAAGGTAGGGGAAAGAAAAATCGCACCCCAATTACATGACATTCTTTTGTCTGTCACCCCCGAGAAGGTGATTGGTGTCTCCCTTTTGACATTCAGTCTTTGCAAGTGTTTTGCTTCGGTAATTTCCATTGAGGAAGCTAAAACTAGAGAGACCGCCTACTTTATGGAAACAGGAGTTTGTATGCATAAATTGGCAGCTCATGACACCGTTAGTGACTGGAGTGAAGTGTGTCAAATAGTTGTTCCGACACCGTTCCGACAGCAGGTGCTGTCACTCGCCCATGACCAGGCGTGGTCCAGACATTTGGGGATCACGAAGACTTATAACCGAGTCCTTCGTCATTTTTTTCTGGCCAGGTTTGAAGTTTGACGTTGTCCAATTTTGTAAAACATGTCATGTATGCCAACTCACTGGGAAAGCGAATCAAACAGTTCTTCGTGCGCCACTCTGCCCGATTCCTGTGGTGGGGGAACCGTTTGACAGAGTGATAATCGATTGTGTAGGTCCATTGCCGAAAAAACCAGGTCAGGTAACCAGTTCTTACTAACAATAATGTGCAGTGCTACTCGATACCCAGAGGCTATTCCTCTACGTACAATAACAGCTAAGACTGTGGTGAAGGCACCAGTGAAGTTCTTCTCTACGTTTGGACTCCCTAAAGTAATCCAAACTGATCAGGGATCCAACTTTTTGTCAACACTGTTCTCAAATGTGTTAAAGACGCTGTGTATTTCCCATCAGGTCTCCGGTCCGTATCATCCGGAGAGTCAAGGGGCTCTCGAACGCTGGCATCAGATGCTAAAGGTGATGCTATGCAAGTATGCATGGATACCAGTACCGATTGGGATGAGGGGGTGCCCTTTGTCCTATTTGCTATCAGGGAAACCATACAAGAGTCCTTAGGGTTCAGCCCTGCTGACCTTGTGTTTGGACACACTCCACGGGGTCCGCTGAAAGTTTTGAAGGAGCATATCCTATCTCCTACACCCAGTAGCGCCCCTAAAAATGTGTTGGATTATGTCAGTAAGATGCGGGAGAGACTCCACGCTACATGTGCGTTAGCCCAAAAGTCTCTCTCCTCGTCTCAAAAACGCCTGAAGGTGCATTATGACAAAAAGGATGTTGGCCGTTCTTTTGCACCAGGGGATCAAGTTTTAGTTTTGTTGCCAATCCCTGGCTCATCTCTGACAGCACGTTTTTCTGGGCCATATCTTGTGGAAAAGAAACTCAGTGACACCAATTATGTGATAAAGACCCCGGATCGAAGGCGTTCTTCCTGTGTGTGTCATGCTAACATGCTCAAAGCATATTATGTGCGGGATTCTCTCAACAGTTCCTCAGGTAAGCCGGTCCAGCCCACCGTCTCCAGTGTGGCTGCGGTGGTGCTGAAGCCTGGCTGAGACCTAGAGGAGGATAAGGAGTACGGGTTGGAGTTAAGCCATCCGTTACAGCAGTGTGAACGCTTATGTAATTCAGAGATGCTGAAAAAGTTACCCTCTCAAATGGAATAGTTTTCTCAATGTGTTTCAGGACGTTCCAAGTCGCACGTCCATCTTGGAACATGACGTGGATGTGGGGAATGCTGCTCCGGTACGTCAGCATCCATACCGGGTTAATGCAAAGAAAAGTGAGGTAATGAAAAGTGAGGTAGCTTATTTATTACAGAATGACATGGCAAAACCCAGTAACAGCTCCTGGAGTTCCCCGTGTATTCTTGTTCCTAAGCCTGACGGTATGTCTCGCCTCATGTACGGACTATCGTCGAGTAAATGTGGTTACAAAGTCTGATTCTTTTCCTCTACCTCGCTTAGATGACTGCATTGATAGAATTGGCTCTGCTGCTTACGGAAGTAAGTTAGATTTGCTAAAAGGTTATTGGCAGGTGCCTCTGACCTCTCGAGCTTCTGACATCTCGGCTTTCGTTATGTCTGATAACTTCGTACAATACACTGTGGAATGTGTAATGCACCTGCTGCTTTTCAGCATCTAGTTAACATTGTGTTCGCGAATGTGCCAAATTGTACTGCTTACCTAGACGATGTGGTGATTCATTCAGTCTACTTGGTCTGATCATCTCTCCACCTTGAAAAGTGTGTTTCAGCGGTTTGAGGATGCTCCTTTAACCCTCAATTTGGCAAAGTGTGAGTTTGGGAAGGCTACAGTGACTTACTTAGGGAAACAAGTGGGACGAGGTCAAGTGCGCCCAGTAACTGGCGAAGTGGAAGCAATTGTTGCTTTTCCTGCTCCCACGCCTCGCCGCCAGTTGCGCAGATTCCTGGGGATGGTAGGGTACTATTGTACTTTCTGTAAGAATTTCTCGACGGTAGTAGCTCCCCTTTCATCTCTGCTTAGTCCCAAGGTACCATTTAAGTGGTCCCAGGACTGTAACTATGCTTTTGAGTCCGCCATACCGCTACTTTGTAGTGCCCCAGTGCTTGCCGCCCCCAACTTTGACAAACCTTTTAAGTTGGAGGTAGACGCTAGTATACTGGGGGTGGGTGCGGTTCTCTTGCAGGAAGATGGAGTGCATCGGCCCGTCAGTTTCTTCTCCCATAAGTTCAACTCGTGTCAGTCAAGGTACTCCACCATTGAATAAGAGACGGTGGCTTTATTGCTAGCCTTACAGTTTTTTTAAGTATATGTGGGCTCCAGTGCCTTGCCTATACTGGTCTTCACGGACCATAATCCTTTGGTGTTTTTGAAGCAAATGTACAATCAGAACCGCCGCCTTATGCGGTGGGCTCTGATTGTACAAGGATACAATGTACAAATAGCCTATGTGAAGGGTTCGGCGAATGTGGTTGCCGACGCTCTATCGCGGGTTTAGTAACTGGGGATGCGTTGGTTTTTGTTATAGCAAACTGTATGTTTGCATGTTTTGTGGTGGGCGCATAACGTTCCCCAGTTCCTGTGTTGTGGTTTTGTTTGTATGTGTGTGTTTCAGGATGGCTTTCTGAAATTCCCCCAAGCAGCTGATTGGTCGGCCCCATTGCTAATTGGAGCTGACCCCGCCTTCTCGTCAGGATACAGCTGTATCCCATTACAGACTCCTTCTCCAGCTATATAAGCCAGTGTTCTGTTGCTCAGAAGGGAGATGATGAGTGTGTCCTGTGTTGGTTGGTTGGTTGGTTGGTTGGTTGGTTGGTTGGTTGGGGAGAGAGGGAGAGAGAGGGAGAGAGAGAGAGCGATTATTAGTATGTCTTGTGTGTGTAAAAAGGACGCAGTGTTATGATTATTGAAATTGTTTTTGTTATTCTGCGATACTGGGAGGAGCGGCTAGGCAAGCAACTGGAGGTTGAGAGGCAGCGCCCACATTTTTTGGGGGGGGGCATACGGGTAGATTGGCGAAGGCGAGGTTAAGACCTGAGCCAACTCCCCCTTGCTTACCGTGGGGAGCGAGTGACGGTAAAAGCACCGTGTTATGCGGTGGTGCGCACGGTGTCGCCCATGGGCACTCACAGCCCGGTGCGCTCGGTGCAAACTCCTCACCGTTGCCGTGCTAGAGTTTGCTGGCAGCCAGGGAGAAGTGCACCGGTTCAACATATCTGGTCTCCAGTGCATCTCTTCGGCCCAGGTTATCCTGCACCTGCTCTACGCACGGTACCCCCCATTCGCCAGGACGGCCCAGTTCAAGCCAGGACGGGTTGTGCCAGCCCTAAGCGCCAGACCTCCAGTGCGCCTCCAAAGCCCAGTGTACCCTGTCCCTGCTCCACGCACTCTCCCTCCAGTGCGCCACCATAGGCCAGTACGGCCGGTGCCTGCTTTGAGCACGCGGTCCTCAGTGTGTCTCCCCAGTCTGGTGAGACCGGTTCCAGCTCCCCGTAGGAAGCCTCTAGTGATGATCAATGGTCCAAAGCCTCCAGCGATAATCCATAGCACGAAGCCTCCAGTGATGACCCATGGCACGAAGCCTCCAGTGATGATCCATGGCCCGGAGCCTGTAGTGTTAATCCATGGCACGAAGCCTCCAGTGATGATCCATGGCCCGGAGCCTGTAGGGATGATCCAGGGCACGAAGCCTCCAGTGATGATCCATGGCCCGGAGCCTCCAGTGATGATCCATGGCACAAAGCCTCCAGGGATGAGCCATTGCGCGGAACCAGTAGTGATGATCCATGGCACAGAGCCTGCAGCGAAGGTCCCCGGTCCGGAACCTACAGAGACGCTCTCCAGTCCGGAGCCTCCAGCGACGCTCTCCAGTCCGGAGCTTCCAGCGACGCTCCTCAGCCCGGAGCCTCCAGCGACGCTCCTCAGCCCGGGGCCTCCAGCGACGCTCCTCAGCCCGGGGCCTCCAGCGACGCTCCTCAGCCCGGGGCCTCCAGCGACGCTCCTCAGCCCGGGGCCTCCAGCGACGCTCCTCAGCCCGGGGCCTCCAGCGACGCTCCTCAGCCCGGGGCCTCCAGCGACGCTCCTCAGTCCGGGGCCTCCAGCGACGCCCCTCAGCCCGGGGCCTCCAGCGACGCCCCTCAGCCCGGGGCCTCCAGCGACGCCCCTCAGCCCGGGGCCTCCAGCGACGCCCCTCAGCCCGGGTCTGCAGCCCAGAGCCTTCAGCGGCGGTCTGCAGCCCAGAGCCTTCAGCGGCGGCCTGCAGCCCAGATCCTCCAGCGGCGGCCTGCAGCACAGAGCTTCCGGTAATGATCTACAGTCCGATTCCTCCGATAATGATCCACAGGCCAGGGTTACAGAAGCGGAGGGATCTGCGGGCGGAACGGGGGTTACGCCCTGATCCGGAGCCACCTCTGTTGCTGGAGGATCGGAGGCAGAGGAAGGGTCTGGGTGTAGCGCATGAGCCGCCATAGACGTTTGTCACCCTCCCTTCCCTCCCTTTGTGTTTGGGGTTGTTTTTGTTGGGGTTTTGTTTGGGTGCAGTCGGGGTCTGCACCTTTGGGGGGGGGGGTACTGTCACGTCCTGACCCTTGTAAGAGGTCATTTGCCATAGTAGAGTGGTCAGGGCATGACAGGTGGTTGTGTTGGGTGGTTTTGGGTTTTCTGTTTATATGTGGGGTTTTTCTAGTATTCTATTTCTATGTTTTGTTTTCCATGTTTTGGCCGGGTATGGTTTCCAATCAGAGGCAGGTGTCTTTCGTTGTCTCTGATTGGAAGCCATACTTAGGCAGCCTGTTTTCCTTTGGGGTTTGTGGGTGGTTGTTTTCCGTTTTGTCAGTGTACCTTACGGAACTGTTGGCTGTCGTTTTGTTATTTTGTTTAAGTGTTCTCATAAAATAAAGGAAATATGAGCACTTTACACGCTGCGCCTTGGTCCCCTTTCAACGACCCCTGTGACACACGCTCCCTCAAAACTTGAGACATCTGTGGCATTGTGTTGTGTGACACAGCTGCACATTTTAGAATGGCCTTTTATTGGCCCCAGCACAAGGTGCACCTGTGTAATGATCATGCTGTTTAATCAGCTTCTTGATATGCCACACCTGTCAGGTGGATGGATTATCTTGGAAAAGGATATATTCTCTCTAACAGGGATGTAAACAAATTTGTGCACAAAATCTGAGCGAAATAAGCTTTCTGTGCACATGAAAATGTTCTGGGATCTTTTTATTTCAGCTCATGAAACATGGGACCAACACTTTACATGTTGAATTTATACTTTTGTTCAGTATACAAATAAAAATGCCTTCTTAGCCTACAGTGATCACAGGAAAGTCTCGAGTCTTTAAATATCACAGCTGTACCTGGATATTCTCTCTGGGTCGCCTATTGGAAAATGTATGGTAAGAGTCAGAAAAGGATATTACATGATGATGGACAACTTTGATACTATGATAACAACAGTGGTAAATCAATGGCCCAAGGGGGAACAAGCTATCCTGACTATATAAAGGACGTAACGCTGGGTATATTGGAGTGATCTGGCTGTGCCTACCAGATCTAAGATGTTTAAGAGGACATTTCCACCCCTGATTGCAACATAAATAATCTCACTCTCACTCTTCACTGATAGGACGGTCACAAAAGACTACAGTGATAGTGATGTCAGATGAATCCTTTCCCCTTAGTTGAACCTCTAACTGACATATTGGTTCATGTCAAGCTTGCTAAAGACCCCATTTGTAGGCCAGGGTCTTCCTGTGATGTCTATCAGACACAGCTTAGGCTGTTCTGGATGAAGAAAACCCTCCATGTTCTGTATCAGCTTGTCTAAATGTCTCTGTTGATGTTATGGTTCATGGGTTCTCTGGCTATTTGAAGTGTCAGAGAGAGAGAGAGAGAGTTAAAGGTCATCTCGGGTCATGTGTGTGAATGTTTACTTTGACTGACCCAGTTTGAGTCTCTGTAACGAGATCTGGACTGATCATGTGAGATCCACAGTAACAGACGCTACAGTAGCTGTAATCATAACTTCTATTTAACTCTCTCAGACAGTTTGGCTGGTTTCTGGAATCTATGTCCTTGAATGGCAGGTGCAAAGCAAAAATAACATTTTCTTGGTTATCAGAGGAAGATTGGCACCTTTTCATGTTGGGCCAGCACTATAGGGAGGTGATGGTTGCAGTCCCCTTTAACAAGGAGGACTGTTTGGTTATCAATCCAACTCCCAGTTTTCACGGCGAGTTATTATTATCAACAGGTTGAGTCACAAATGGCACCCTATTCCCTACATAGTGCACTACTTTTTACCAGAGCCCTATGGGCCCTTTATAAGCAATAGGGTGCCATTGGAGACGGAGCCTTCATAAAGAGCGGTCTTATGATTCTCCGCTTCCCTCGATGATGGGCTGAAAAAAAATCCAAAGCTCAATCAATGGTATCTTTGTGGGTTTTTTTTTTCATGTGTAGCTTGTTTACTGGTGTCCCAGCTTGCTGGATGTTTCATGTGAAGCTTGTTTGCCATGCCAGATGATTCAGGTAAAGTAATATCAAATATAAAGTTTTAAATACAAAGCATATAACAGCAGCTGTACTCTCAGGTGTTGTACTAGATATCGTAGACACGGTTGCTCTTCTCCATGAAAGAAGCATCTCCCCCTCCTTCAACATATTACATTACATCATTTAGGTTCATTCATGAGAAGTAGGCTATTTCATTTATTTTATTTAAGAAACACCTGCAAATTAATGTTTGTATCCTATTATCTATTCTTCCAGGCTGAATCACAACCGGCCGTGATTGGGAGTCCCATAGGGCGGCGCACAATTGGCCTAGCGTCGGCCGGGGTAGGCCGTCATTTGTAAATAAGAATTTGTTCTTAACTGACGTGCCTAGTTAAATAACTGTTACACACACATCTCTTCTGAAGTAACAGCCAGCCACACATTATGTATTACCCACTTGACAAGACCGTTATCTCCTGTTGGTTTCATAACCACGTCTTTATAACAATTCAATAACGATGAGACAGGAATCAGTTCAACCATTTAATGTGCTCAGTCTCAACGCACATTACCCATGATGCTCTTTGTCTATACAACTACGGTAAGTAGTCTGTCTCTCTCTCTCTCTCTCTCTCTCTCTCTCTCTCTCTCAGCTCTCTCTCAATCTTTCTGTCTCTCCTAATCTTTCTCTTTCAGCTCTCTCTTTTTCTCTCTGGTCCTTCTCTATCACCCCAACACTGTTTCATACTTGCAGGACATAAAAAAAAGTAAAATATTCCAAGGACAACCTGGTGTACGAGGAGATAAAGCTGAGGTTTCCAGGCCAATACAAACAATAGCTATTCTCTTCCTGCCCCGTTGTGAGCTTCCATTGGATACCCAGACCTCTGCCAGAGCATCATTATCAGTCAGACCAGTACAGCCTCCTCCTCTGCCAACTGAAGAACACCTAGTTCTTCCTCCATTACTGAACAGAGTCAAATTCATTTATTGCCACAAAACCAGAAGTTGGTGGTATTTGCTCTGATAGTTGCATAGTGGCCAGACTGACCACCATCTTTCCAAAATGTATTTTGCGCACTTCGTGATGATGCTGGTGCTCTTTGGTTGTTCTCTGGGAAAGTCGTTTGTCCTCCAGCCCTCGGAGAAGGAACCTGCTGCTTCCACTGGCTCTGCAGTCCTCCACCCTGACAGGTTAGTAGTATCACCCCTCGCTGGACGACACATCACTGGATAGTCAGAAGGTCATAGAGGACACATCAATTCTGAAAATGACATTTTCATTCAAAATGGCGTTTTGGTTATGCAATCTGTCCATCTAAACAACACAGAAACTCAGTATGTTCTCATTGTGCCAATCTCTGACATAAACTATGTTCTAAATTACATGCCCATTTCTACGGGTCATCAAGACTTGAAATAGCCAACCATAACCAGTGATAGGCTATTTTAAATCTTAATGACCCATACAGCTGCACCAGGTTATACCCTGACTTGCTAGCTCACAGTTGATGGATGCTTGCTGAGGCCTCGTGAAATGAGCCAGGGCTTGTTTGAGAGGTTTACTTGGCTGCATCTAGATTTGAGAGAGCTGACCTTACAGTTCTAAGTGTAACATTGTGTTCTCCTCAGGCATGAACAACACTATCAATCTTTCTTACATGACAACATTCAGGGCATAGAGACACAGCAACGCTGTCCGCAACACTATCTTTAGACATGGAGCCGATCCACCTCAAATAGAGTTTGTGAGAACAAACTCCCTGAAAAAGTATGGCCTCCGGTTATAGATTTAACAATGCGTGCTTTGGTAGCACAGCCAACTTTAGTCTGAGTGAACAAGCTGTTTTAATACTTTAGAATTTAAAGGTTGAACTGGTTGGATTTGTAAAATCATCTTCAGATTAAATCTATTCCATTAAATTACCTACATTACCCCCAATTTAACAGCATGCCATTAATACATTGATTGAAGTCCACCTAAATATTTCACTTACAAAATGCTGCTGTTGATTCTTTTAGAGATTGCCAGATCTCACAAAATGGATGCAAGAGATTCAAAAGTATCCATGGTTAGGCAATCTGAAGTGTAACCAGCCAGGACTCTAAATGCCTGAGAGAGAAGGCAGGTGGCTACGCTCCACTGTTAACATTATAATCTCCCTCTCTATGTTGCGGTCAAAGGCAATAGGAGGCCCATGGGCCAAATTCAGCCATTTTGCAATTTTATTTGACTTACCAAAGATGTCTTAGTAAAAAAATTACAAATAAAACGTTTTTTTATTTTTTTAAGTCACCAGGAATTGTGTTAAAAAATCACCAGGAATTGTGTAAAAAGGCTACACAAATTATGTAAAAACAACCAGAAATTGTTTTATAAAATATTTCCATGACCATATACCGAAAATAAATACTAAAATAAAAAAGACAACTGGAATGCTGAAAATATTTTATTTTTAGAAAATAAGCAAATTTAGTTCAAATGACTGATTTACAAATAAACTAATTTGATTTGCAATAAACTAATTTGTCTGTTTCTGTTCCGTGTGCAGGTGCCATGGAGAGTTGTTGAATGGCATCAGAAAGACCCTTCTTGGAGCCCTCAACCTGCAGCAGGAGCCCCAGGTGGCGACTGACAGACTGACTTCCATCAGAGAGCAATGGAAGACAGCATTCTCTGCCATCTCTCACAAGACCCAGGACAAAGCAGGTAGCCACATTTTTGGGGGCAATAGAACTTCAGGATCCAACTTAATTTAGATAGTATGATCCTCTGGTCTACTGTATAGGACTAACACGAGACACACACGCACATTATAATATTGTTGTACAGTGGTATCACACATTTTGTATTGTGGATATGTGGTGGTGTGACAGTGTTTATATGATGTACTGTTTTATATTTTATTTTATGTGTGATATACGTGTCTTAATGTGTCTGGAAGAGTAGCTGCTACCTTGGCGGGATCTAATGGGGATCCATAATAAACACAAATACACAATAGAAATACCATCAGATGGTCAAATTATCAACAAACTATCTTTTGATAAGCAACTGCTTGCCAAGGTTACGGTTAGGGATGGGCTAGGTTTAGAATTAGGGTAAGGGTTAGAGTATGGGTTAAGTTTAGAATTAGGGTTAGGGTTGGGGTATGGGTTAAGTTTAGATTTAGGGTAAGGGTTGGGGTATGGGTTAAGTTTAGAATTGGGGTAAGGGTTAGGGTATGGGTTAACTTTAGGGTTAGGGTAAGGGTTAGGGTATGGGTTAACTTTAGGGTTAGGGTAAGGGTTAGGGTATGGGTTAAGTTTAGGGTTAGTGGATGTTTAGTTGAAATGTTGTTGACAGTTATTGAACATCTACTGACTATCTACAAACCATTTACTAAGGACTATCCTAATAAAGTGGTGCCAACTTCAGTACCATCCTAATAAAGTGTTGCCAACTTCAGCACCATCCTAATAAAGTGGTGCCAACTTCAGTACCATCCTAATAAAGTGGTGCCAACTTCAGTACCATCCTAATAAAGTGGTGCCAACTTCAGTACCATCCTAATAAAGTGGTGCCAACTTCAGTACCATCCTAATAAAGTGGTGCCAACTTCAGCACCATCCTAATAAAGTGGTGCCAACTTCAGTACCATCCTAATAAAGTGGTGCCAACTTCAGTACCATCCTAATAAAGTGGTGCCAACTTCAGTACCATCCTAATAAAGTGGTGCCAACTTCAGTACCATCCTAATAAAGTGGTGCCAACTTCAGTACCATCCTAATAAAGTGGTGCCAACTTCAGTACCATCCTAATAAAGTGGTGCCAACTTCAGCACCATCCTAATAAAGTGGTGCCAACTTCAGTACCATCCTAATAAAGTGTTGCCAACTTCAGTACCATCCTAATAAAGTGGTGCCAACTTCAGTACCATCCTAATAAAGTGTTGCCAACTTCAGTACCATCCTAATAAAGTGTTGCCAACTTCACTACCATCCAAATTGTAGATAACAGCAGAGGTGAGTAGCTTCCAATGCGGAGAATAAAACCCGGTTCGCCTGACCAAACGTGCAAGTGTGCTAGCCAGTTCGTAATGGGCTTAAGAGGGCTATATGATCATTACAGTATTCTGCTTCTAAGTATTCTGATGCAGAGCATCATCTCAGTGTTTCATATTGATTGATATCTGTTCTTTCCCTTTCTCCATAGTGGCTGTACTCCAGGCTGAGGGTCCTGCAGCAGGCAACAGTAGTGGTCTGAAATGCTGTCCTCTGGCCTCACAGATCTTCCTGAAAGGTGACCAGCTCTGTTCACACAAAAATTTAATAAAACACTGTTCATCTATGAAACATCAATTGTGTGTGTGTGTGTGTGTGTGTGTGTGTGTGTGTGTGTGTGTGTGTGTGTGTGTGTGTGTGTGTGTGTGTGTGTGTGTGTGTGTGTGTGTGTGTGTGTGTGTGTGTGCACATATCTGTGTGCCATCACCATAGCATTTAAGCCTTCTGTGCTATCTGTCTTCATTTCTCTATTAGATCTTGGCTGGGACAACTGGGTAATCTACCCTGAGAGTTTCACCTACGTCCAGTGTTCACCCTGCAACTCCCAAGTGGACCTGAGCCCCTCGCGCTGCCCATCACGTCACACATCTCCCCCCGCGCAGGACACCCCCTCAAAGGTCAAACAACACTTCATGTTTCTTAAAAAAAAGAAAGGCACTTTACTGGTGTGTAGTAGGACATTGTGTGGATTATGATAAAGATCAATGTATTAGCATTATGTGAATAAGCTTACTATAATAGGTTTTTGGCTCGTTCGATTGGATAATTGGATTCGGAGTTGGCCCGCTACCCCGAGATCCACACCTGGTTTCCATTTTAGTCAGTCCGTAAGTCAAGCTCGATGTTCAGTTTAGTTCCTAGGAAAACAGCAGACCAAATACATGAATCAAAAACACTCAAATACTTGAAGTCATCAGCTTGCCTGGTACAGTAGGAAAGTGCAAAGACTTCCCACCCTGCATACCAGTAAAGCTAAAAAAAGAATCAGGCGCACATCAAGATAAAGAGAAATTGTCTCAGGTCTGGGAAAACAGCACGGAAACAGAATGTCCTGGAGAGACCACAGGCTGTGCTAGTGGAGATATCAATGTTTTGTCTAGGTATCTGTGGAAATAAGCAGCTCTGTGATTGAGAAGCACAGCCAGGTGCAAGGTCGATCATGAGGAACATCTAGCAGCCACCTGTGTTTTAGACTTGTCACATTTCTCGCAGTGTTTCAACTTACTGTTAACATCTTTTTTTTATATACAATTTATGGAAATGTTTTTGGCTAAAACTTGCCATCAATAAAACCACTAATACGTCAGCTTAATGACTTTAAATAATGTTTCCATCAAGATAACATTGTGCCACCAGTAGGACTGGGACCACCATTGAGACACCAATTTTAGGTTATTGAGGATTTTCTTCAAAGGAGGTCACAGATGCTCAAATCTAAGGTCATTAACCCTTTAAAAAAACGTTTACTAAAGGCACATGATTCATAATTTTGCTCATAATATTATTTCCCTTCATTTAAATTGACTAACACCAAGTGACACTGTATTTAGACACCAAATTATCAATGGGATCCTCAAATTTGTAACATACTTAAAGGGTGTGATTGCTAAAAAAAAAACTATTTATTATAAATTGGGTGGTTCGAGCCCTGAATGCTGATTGGCTGACGGCCGTGGTATATCAAACTGTATACCACTGGCATGACAAAACATGTATTTTTACTGCTCTAATTACGTTGGGACCAGTTTATAATAGCAATAAGGAACCTCGGGGGGTTGTGGTATATGGCCAATATAACACGGCTAATGGCTGTATCCAAGCACTCCCCGTTGCGTCGTGCTTAACATCCCTTAGCAATGGTATATTAGCCATATACCACAGCCGTTCTGGCCTTATGGCTTAAATATAGACTCCTCCCCAGGTAAATATATTGTATATGCTAGTGGTTGTCTAGGTAAAAAGAAGGCTACTAGAAGTCTTCCAGACAGCACTTCAACTCCGAAGGCTGTGTTCAGGTTACTATATGATACTCCATTGTTTACTCCTCCCCCCTGTCTTTAACCCTAACCCCAGATGTTGACTCCTCCCCCCTGTCTTTAACCCTAACCCCAGATGTTGACTCCTCCCTCCCCCTCTCTTTAACCCTAACCCCAGATGTTGACTCCTCCCCCCCTCTCTTTAACCCTAACCCCAGATGTTGACTCCTCCCCCCCTCTCTTTAACCCTAACCCCAGATGTTGACTCCTCCCCCCCTCTCTTTAACCCTAACCCCAGATGTTGACTCCTCCCTCCCCCTCTCTTTAACCCTAACCCCAGATGTTGACTCCTCCCCCCCTCTCTTTAACCCTAACCCCAGATGTTGACTCCTCCCCCCCTCTCTTTAACCCTAACCCCAGATGTTGACTCCTCCCCCCCTCTCTTTAACCCTAACCCCAGATGTTGACTCCTCCCCCCCTCTCTTTAACCCTAACCCCAGATGTTGACTCCTCCCTCCCCCTCTCTTTAACCCTAACCCCAGATGTTGACTCCTCCCTCCCCCTCTCTTTAACCCTAACCCCAGATGTTGACTCCTCCCTCCCCCTCTCTTTAACCCTAACCCCAGATGTTGACTCCTCCCCCCCTCTCTTTAACCCTAACCCCAGATGTTGACTCCTCCCTCCCCCTCTCTTTAACCCTAACCCCAGATGTTGACTCCTCCCTCCCCCTCTCTTTAACCCTAACCCCAGATGTTGACTCCTCCCTCCCCCTCTCTTTAACCCTAACCCCAGATGTTGACTCCTCCCCCCCTCTCTTTAACTCTAACCCCAGATGTTGACTCCTCCCCCCTCTCTTTAACCCTAACCCCAGATGTTGACTCCTCCCCCCTCTCTTTAACCCTAACCCCAGATGCCGTGCTGCCAGACCACTTCTACAGCGCATGTGCCCTTCCTCTACATGGATGAGTTCAGCACCCTCACCATCTCCTCTGTGCAGCTCACCCGTGCCTGCGGCCCAGGCAACCCCCAACTGCCGGCTGAGGACTGATTATTGACCCCCCCACCCCATTCCGGGGAGCCCACCCAACGCCATCCCAGGGAGTCCCCCTACCCCATCCCCCTCTTCTGCTCATGAAATACCTATAGAGTGGACATGGTTGCAACATTCCAGTAATTATCCCAAAATTCCCAGGTTTTCCAGAATTCCCATTTCGAAGATTCCCAGAATCAAGAAGGAATAGGCAGGAAATTCAGAATCCTCCAATCAGGAGTTTTGGAAAATCTGTGAATTTTGGGAAAATTACAGGAACTTTGCAACCTGAAATGTGAAGGTTTTGGCTTGCAGCTTTGTTTTGGCACATAGCCTACATTCCAAAATAGATTATGACTATTTCCTAGTTAATTTTCTGAAACATTTGAATATTGAAATATGTTAATCTTGAGGAGCATAAAGAAAATTGATCATTGTGGCTTCATAGAATCTCTAGACTAGTTCCCATATGAAACCCTGCTCTCCTCTCTTTTCCCAGAAGGGGAATTTACTGTAAGAAGTAGCTACATAAAAAAAATAGACCAAGAGAATCCTGCACATGTGCAGAAGCTTCGGGACATTTAGGCGGTCTCAAAATAAAAAAGGTCTGAGAAATATCAGATCTGCAGCCACTCTGTTCTGAAAACAGAACTGACGGCTATTAGTTCTGGTTGAAGAAACGTTGGCAGTCTTGCTTTAATGACATTTCATATGTGCTTTGATGCTATTTTTAACGACGATATTTCACAACCCTGAAGCTCTAGACTGGCAAGGGATAAAAGCAGTGCTACTCCATGGGTCCCCACAAGAAGTCCAAAACGTTTTCTGGTTTTGGCAGTTGGATAAATATATACTCTTTTTATATTTTCTTTGAGATACACTAAATACAATGTTTTCCTTTTACATTTACCTCACATTGTCACCTTTTTCACAATGTATTTTCATCATAATATTTATCACCACGATATGGAATGTGCCTGAGATTGTCACAGCTTCACTAACAAGTTTTGGTTAAAAAACAAATGTGGTGAAATGTGTTATTGGCATTGATCACACAGTTTGAGAATTTGTATCAATTATATCTGATTAAATTCTTTAATAAAGCTACTACAAGAATTCTGGATTCCAATTTCATTATTTCCAAGATTAAACAGTCAAATATCAGTATTTCTTTTTTTTTATGTATTGGAGAATTCATACTATTTATAAATGCTGTCAAAATGTATCTTTATTCACTGACATTTTAACACATGCATTTGAAGTGTAACCTAAAAGTTAATAACTATTTATACAGTGACCTCTTAATAGAAGTAGTGATTCATAGCCCCCGGCTGTCGGATCAGTTTGACAGGAAACCTAAATGTACAGGGGAACTCCAAGAGGGAAAACAAGGTTTCTGGGTCACTGCTCCAGCAATGCAGCACCATCTGTAAAACAGCATCCACATCCTGTTGCGCACTTCTTATTCTGGGTCGTTCCACGAAAATACTGCCTTTTGCATCCCTTTTCATATTTTAAGTAGAAATTGTGCACCGATATTGCATTTTAAATTCCCTTTATATTAAATAAAGTCCCCTTTTTAATATGGACCACATGAACAGATCAATAAATTAGATTTGTAATGTAAATAAAGACTTGCTAAAATGCCAAGATTATGCATTTTGACATTTTTCTTTGATGCACCATCTGTGACTTCTAGGAAGATTTTAACCCATTCAACCCCAACATTTCTCCCAAGTTATCACCGTCATTGGAAAGCCCTAGTTGGGCTCCTGAGTGACGCAACTGTCTAAGGCACTGCAATGTTTGAGGCGTCACTACAGATCCGGGTTCGATCCCGGGCTGTGTTGCAGCCAGCCGCGACCGGGAGACCCATGAGGCGACGCACAATTGGCCCAGCGTCGTCTTGGTTATGGGTGGGTTTGGCCGGCCAGGATGTCCTTGTCCAATTGCGCTCTAGCGACTCCTGTGGCGGGCCGGGCGCATGCACGCTGACACGGTCGCCAGTTTGACAGTGTTTCCACCGACACATTGTTGCGTCTGGCTTCCGGGTTAAGGGAGCAGTGTGTCAAGAAGCAGTGCGACTTGGCGGTGTCACGACTTCCGCCGAAGTTGGTCCCTCTCCTTGTTCGGGCGGCGTTCGGCGGTCGATGTCACCGGCTTTCTAGCAGCCGCCGATCTACGTTTCTTTTTCTATGTTGTTTTGTCTTGTTTGTACACACCTGGTTTCCATTACATTATGATTTACTCCCTATTTAACCCATCTGGTTCCCACATGGTTTTGTGTGTGTTTGTTCATTGTGAAGTGGTCACTATTTCTGTGAGCTGGTGTGTTTCCCAGTGTGGAATATATGTTTGGTTTACTTTAGAGTAAAGTTACGTTTTTACTCAGTTCTGTGTCCTGCGCCTGACTTCGTCCGACCCGCTACACACTGACGCTTGACAGGCGGGGTCGTGTTTCGGAGGACGCATTGGCTTTCAACCTTCGCCTCTCCCGAATCCGTATGGGAACATCTAATAGTCCAGTCAGTGTAAAAGCAGATGAGCTGGTTCTACACTTTTTGGCATTTTTCTGGTGTTTTATGTTGGAAAACTGAGCAGGTCAAGGATAACAAGTCAACCCTGTTACCCATAAATAGACAGGCTAGATTTTTTTGTGAAGGTTGCATTCAATTGCCACTCCCTGTTTCACACAACAAGCTTCCATTCCTCCTATCACGAGAGGATTTATGGCTGGTTAAACATTACATCGTCAACCTTGTTACTTTATTTGGCACTTAATAGGTACTTACTTTAATCTTATTTTATTTTTTGGAGATGGGAAAATGTGTTTTTTATTAAGTTGAACATGTGCTATTTATGACAGAATGTTCAAATTAGGTGAAATCATTTTTTTTTTTTGTCAAGTTACATATCTCAAAACCATCAGAATTGGTGAAATTTTGTTTATATTTAGTAGGTTCCGTGGGTCAAAGGTCATGTACACTACCGTGTGTTTATGCAATGTCTCTTTCTGTTTACGGGGGGGGTGTGACAGTTTTCCAAATGTTTAGAAGCTTATCATCTCTTAACATCTTTCACACTGCCACATTCAAGGAGCAGAAAGCTCATTTGGACGCTTCTAAGAAATCCTGATACGCCCTCCGACAAACCATCAAACAGGCAAAGCATCAATACAGGAGTAAAATCTAATTCTACTTCACTGACTCTGATGCTCGTCGGATGTGGCAGGGTGTGCAAACTATCACGGATTACAAATGTAAATCCAGGCGCGAGCTGCTCACTTTTAAGTATTTAAATAGTTCTTTGAAGCTTGCATTCAACTGCCACTCCCTGTTGCACACAAGCTTCCATTCTCCCTTTCACAAGGTGGATTTATGGCTGATTTAAGCAGACAATGAAACACATTATAAAAGCTTAACTAAACTGAAACTATTATATTTGACTCCAAAACGAACTAAAATGAAATAAAAACCATTATGAATGATCTTGTTTTTTTCTAACTGTTGGGTAGGCAGGTAAATGCTTCAAATAGGCCAAGCATCACTATTACTAGCTAGCTATATAACCTCGTTATTGTTATTTCATTGTGTTACTTTTTTTAAATTATATTTTTGTTTATTTAGTCAATATTTTCTCTAATTCTTGAACTGCATTGTTGGTTAAGGGCTTGTAACTAAGCCTTTCATGGTAAGGAACAGTCATTGGTCTATTATAATCAGATCATGTTGTGATGTCATGACGTGGGCCAAAAGTTCCATCCCACCTGAACAGGCAGAAATTCCCGGGATTTATTTCAAACAGCATTTACACAAAAAGGGCATTATCCTAATTTTCACAATTTCCGAGTGTTATTTTGACCTTCTAGTGTGGAAATATTCTTTTTTTAAATGAAGGAAATACACATTTTTAACTGCACTGACCCTTTTTTTTTACCAAGTTACACTTCTCAAAAGGCACCGAATTGGTGGAATGACCCAACTGCTATTTCAGCAGCAGTGCCAACATTTGCTTTCTAAACAAATATTTTTTGGGGGGGAGTGATGAGCAATGAAAATGCTTATTGGATTTTGGATACATGTCCACAGCTGCTACGACACAGCACAGCACAGCAGCCGCAAGAGGCAGCAGCTCAACCTTTTTTCCTGACTTGACTTTTGGCTGGTTTGGGTCAGAATGGCTAACTACTGGTCTGTTCAGGTTTTCTGTGGGCTTTTGTCTACCATGCTCTTGGCCATGGGGGCACTGGATGGTGGGATGGAATGTACAGACAAGGACAGATTACTGACAGAGATATCCAAAGATCTGGACCCACCGTCGGAGTGTGTGCTAGGCTGCACTGGACTGACTTACAGAGCTATGCTGGAGACCCAAAATATACAGACTGTACGCTTCAAAGACTCTACAGCAGGTGAGAACATGATAGATATATTCTGTGATGGGCACTGATATGGAAAATCTATGTCAATATCAGTTGTATTTTTCAATTCAATGTTGATATCAAATTGGTTTGTAGAAAATACATTGAAACTGTGTGACTGCTCACTTTTCTGTGAAGTCCAGACAACTGATTGCGGATTTTCCATTTGGGAATTTTCTGGTAACATAAACTTACCTAGCCAGTTTGAATTACAATGGGAAGCCCATCCACTGTTGATCGACCATCAGCAGGCAGTTCAGTATGTTAAGTCAAGAGTCTGTGAGAGGGTTTTGTTCATGCAGGAAGAGTCATGTATGCTTTTCTTACAGAACAGTGTAGGTTACCAGGAAGAAAAAAACGATTGATTACACAATATGTCTTGCTCATTTTGATATCAAATGATATCAATATCATATTGAATTATCGATATTGGTGCCCACCCCTAAAAATATTATATAAAGCACCATATAGCATGATATATCATACTCTAAGGGAATTGCTGATTGCTGAGAATAAAAAGCATTCATTTCTAGAAAACAATTTTTTTTTGGCACTGATTTAAAGGATATGCAGAATGTGGTGCTGTGTGTGGCTCAGTTGGTAGGAGTGTGGGGCTGGCAACTGCTAAGTGGCATATATCATATACCATGTACCATGCTAAGACCATCCCCTTTTTCTACAGGTGAGCATGGAGAATACTGCTGGTCCATGAGAACGAAGTGTAGCCCTGGAGAGAGCCTGATTCATGCCTACATCGTGTTACCTGTGGATGTGTCACTGGTTAACGAGGATACCCTTGGATTGAAAGCTACTCTCCCCCACCATAACAACATACTAACGCCTCACAACGGTCCCACGCCACTCTCCAAACTCTGTGGCCTCCGCTTTGACATCACAGATCAGTTCACCATGACAAAGAGATCGCCAATGTTCTGCGTGCAGGTTGTCCCACAGCAGAGCACCTTGGAAAACAAAATTCCTATTAGATGCCCACCTTTCCTGGTGACGATGTGGCAGAGGCTGAATAAGTAACCTACAAAGCAACGGAGGGGGATGAAATGGACTTGTTAAACCGACGACCATCCAAAATGTTTAATGGCATCAAGATTAGTTTGTCCGAATTGTTAGGTAACCCTTCTCCTATTGTAAATGCATCTGGATCTGATAGTCTTGCTTATTTCACAGCTATCTATCTCGTCAGCAACATATTGTATATAACACAGTGTTTCTTCATATTTTGATTTAGCAGCGGTGCCCCGCCACTCCCCCCCCCAAAAAAAAAATATAGAGTGACAAGTTATAACGTATATTTTGTCTTTAGATTCCTGCTACCATTGTCACTGCTGCTGAAAGAAATCCTTAGGGGGGGGGGGACACTTTAACAGTCACAGTAGCTTATATCATGTTTATGGAAAAGAAAAAAGATGTCCGATTCAAATAGAAAGTCAGTTAAAACAACGGATTGTCCGATGAAATACCCAGAACTTTTTGACACAAGACTGTTGACTAAATGGAGTACAATTACCGATGACTTGAAATGGACTCAGTTTGGCAGCGAATCTTTAACTCTGAGATGTTAAGGATGACGTTGAGAAGGAATGAGCAGAACCCGAGGTAAATCTATGGAAGGTGAAAATTAACCGTTGTATTTGATAGATTGATAGATAGATAGATAGATAGATAGATAGATAGATAGATAGATAGATAGATAGATAGATAGATAGATAGATAGATAGATAGATAGATCATTGTTAATATACTGTATGGATGTATGCTTTTGGGTCGATAGTTGATTCTAGATTGAGATGACATTTCAAATAATAATAAGGCCTTTGTGTTAATTTGTGCTCTATTGTGTGGAGCAAACATTTGATGGTACATATGTATATAGAATGTATAAGCTTCTTATATGAAATATACATAGTTACTAATTTAAGTGTGTGAACACCAGAAACTGTCCTAAAGCACATTTATTTTACTTAACTTTTATTATATTTACTTTAACTTTTATTTTATTTACTTTAATTTGCTATAACACCACACTAATTGGTTTGATGTAAACTGTGAGTTTTACTAGAATGTTTTTCCAACCATGTCAAGTATCCACAACATTAAAACAACTTCACGTGATTGTGTATGTCTGTGAGCTTGCACAAAAAGAAGGCCATAGTTTGATCTTACCATAACAAATCATTAAAAGTTGAGAGAATAGGAACTGTTTCTGACCTGGAATTTTTTTACACTTTATATAGAAGCAAGAAACAGGAAAATGGTGGACAGTTTGCAACAACAGTGGGCGTTACCTCACCACTGCGAGCTGTAGAGAGCATTATATTGACTATAGCTCCCTCTGCTGGCAGAAACACAGTATCATGCACATGCCTACATTGCCCTATTTTACTCAGGGTGGCACAAAGCACATTATGGTCCCCACCAGAGCTGAAATTAAAATTCAAACTTGAAAAAAGTATATGTTCAATGACTTCTCAATAGGAGAAGAAGCTATTTATTTGAAATGTTTTTTATTTTTTTTAATGTTAAATAAAATCCCTTCCTGAATTGACTGCTTTCAATTCCAATAGACCCCAGCCCTGGTCCCCACTCCCAGCTATGGGAAACCCTGCAGCCACCCACTTATTCCCTGTTATCACATAATTCCACACATTTCTAATTCTCTACACAGCTGAATAGGGAGTATACAATTTGATGTCAAGTATAAGGAAGACTACTGTTTGAGTGTGCAAAACACGTAGGAAGATCTAGCATCCACCAAGCTGGCCTCTTTTGATTGTGGTGCCAGGAAGAATCTTCAGAGAGACTCGTGCCTGGACTGTACACTGAACTGGAACAGTATGTCCCCTGAAGAGTTTTCACCAGAGAGGGACATGCAGTGAACCAGTGAGGGACATGCAGTGCAAGTGCAGTAGAGTCAAATAAAATAAAATACAATTGTATTCGTCACATGTTTCGTAAACAACAGGTGTAGACTAACAGTGAAATACTTACTGATGGGCCCTTCCCAACAATAGAGAGAAAGAAAATAGAGAAATAATAGAAAAGTAATAAGTAATAATAAATTCACAATGAGTAATGATAACTTGGCTATGTACACGAGGTACCAGTACAGAGTCGACGTGCTAGGGTACGAGGTAATTGAGGTAGATAAACTACTTGACCAAAAGTGTGTGGACACCTGCTCGTCGAACATCTCATTCTAAAATCAGGGGCATTAATATGGAGTTTGTCCCCCCTTTTCTGCTTTAACATCCTCCACTCTTCAGATGTTGGAACATTGCCTGCGGGGACTTGCTTCCATTCAGCCACAAGAGCATAAGTGAGGTCAGGCACTGATTTTGGTTGACTAGACCTGGCTCACAGTCGGCGTTTTCAATTAATCAAAAAAGGTGTTAGATGGGGTTGAGGTCAGGGCTCTGTGCAGACCAGTCAAGTTCTTCCACACCGATCTCGACAAACCATTTCTGTATGGACCTCGCTTTGTGCACGAGGGCAATGTCATGCTGAAACAGGAAAGGGAATTCCCAAAACTGTTGCCACAAAGTTGGAAGCACAAAATCATCTAGAATGTCACTGGAACTAAGAGGTCTAGCACGAAACCATGAAAAACAGCCCCAGACCAATATTCCTCCTCCACCAAACTTTACAGTTGGCACTATGCTTTGGGGCAGGTAGTGTTCTCCTGGAATCCGCCAAACCCAGATTAGTCCGTCGAACTGCCAGATGGTGAAGTGTGATTCATCACTCCAGAGAACGTGTTTCCTCTGCTCGTGTCCAATGGTGGCGAGCTTTACACCACTCCAGCCAACACTTGGCATTACGCATGGTGATCTTAGGCTCGTGTGCGGCTGTCCAGGGTGTCTGGGATGGTGGTGTTGATGTGATCCATGAACAGCCTTTCAAAGCATTTCATGTCGACAGATGTGAGTGCTACGAGGCGATAGTCATTTAGACAGGTTACCTTGGTGTTCTTGGGCACAGGGACTATGGTGGTCTGCTTGGAACATGTAGGTATTACAGACTGGGTCAGGGAGAGGTTGAACATGTCAGTGAAGACACTTGGCAGCTGGTCAGCGCATGCTCTGAGTACGCGTCCTGGTACTCCAAATGACCCCCCGGCCTTGTGACTGTTAACCTGTTTAAAGGTCTTACTCACATCGGCTACAGAGAGATTGATTACACAGTTGCTTGCCTCAAAGCGAGCATAGAAAACCTCTAGCTCGTCTGCTACGCTTACGTCCCTGGGCAGTTCGCGGCTGGGATTCCCTTTGTAATCCGTGATAGTTTGCACACCCTGCCACATCCGATGAGCTTCAGAATTAGATTTTACTCCTGTATTGATGCTTTGCCTGTTTGATGGTTTGTCGGAGGGCGTATCAGGATTTCTTAGAAGCGTCCAAATGAGTGTTCTGCTCCTTGAATGTGGCAGTGTGAAAGATGTTAGATGACAAGCTTCTAAACATTTGGAAAACTGTCACACCCCCAGTAAACAGATAGAAACCTTGTATAAACACACTGTAGTGTACATGACCTTTGACCCACGGGACCTAATGTAAACAACTATGTCGTTCCAACAAGTTGGATGCTTTTTGAGAAGTGTAACTTGGGAGAATTGTTTTGTTGATTTCACCTCACCTACAACAGTGTAATTTGGGAAGACGTGTTTTTTATTAAGTTGAACTTGTGCTATTTATGACAGAATGTTAAAATTAGGTGAAATCTATTTGATCTTTTTACCAGGATTGACCGTAACAGGGATGACCGTAACAGGGATGACCGTAACAGGATTGACCGTAACAGGGATGACAATTTCATCTTAAAATCAGCCATAAATCCCCTTGTGACAGGGGGAATGGAAGCTTGTTGTGTGAAACAGGGAGTGGCAGTTGAAGGCAAGCTTCACAAGAAAAAAAAAGATAATTGTAAAAATAATTCTAGCCTGTCTATCTACAGGTAACAGGGTTGACGTGTTATGCTTGACCTGCTCAGTTTTCCACCACAAACACCAGAAAATGGCCAAAAAGTGTAGAACCAGCTCATCTGCTTTTACACTATGATTTGACTATTAGATGTTCAATGTTTCTTTTGAATAAAAAAGAAAAAAAGTACGTTTCACCTTCTTAAAATGAGAGTTCAGTTCACGTACCAGGGTTGTACTGTTTAACCTTAAACGAGGGACAGACTTCAATGAATCACAAATCACATGAATAAATAATAATCTCCAGAAATGACCTTGTCAAAGCAACACAATAACTAGGTCTTATTATTTATTTACTTATTTTTCTGCCTAATTCCAGGATATACAATGGTAAACACAGTCTTGTCCCATCGCTGCAACTCCCGTACGAATTCAGGAGAGGCGAAGGTCGAGAGCCAAGGTGTCCTCCGAAACACGACCCAGCAAAGCCGCACTGCTTCTTGACACACTGCGAAGCCAGCCGCACCAATGTGTCGGAGGAAACATTGTCCAACTGGTGACCGAAGTCACACTGCAGGCGCCGTGTCAGCGTGCACTGCGCCCGGCCCGCCACAGGAGTCGCTAGAGCCCAATTGGACAAGGACATCCTGGCCGGCCAAACCAACCCATAACCAAGACGACACTGGGCCAATTGGGCATCGCATCATGGGTCTCCTGGTCACGGCTGGCTGCAACACAGCCCGGGATCGAACCCGGATCTGTAGTGACGCCTCAAACATTGCAGTGCCTTAGACAGTTGCGCCACTCGGGAGACCAACTAGGGCTTTACAATGACGGTGATAACTTGGGAGAAATGTTGGGGTTGAGTGGGTTAAAATCTTCCTAGAAGTCACAGATGGTGCATGAAGGAAAAATGTCAAAATGCACAATCTTGGCATTTTAGCAAGTCTTTATTTACATTACAAATCTGATTTATTGATCTGTTCATGTGGTCCATATTAAAAAGGGGACTTTATATTAAATAAAGGACATTTAAAATTCAATATTGGTGCACAATTTCTACTTAAAATATGAAAAGGGATGCAAAAGGCAGTATTTTCGTGGAACGACCCAGAATAAGAAGTGCGCAACAGGATGTGGATGCTGTTTTACAGATGGTGCTGCATTGCTGGAGCAGTGACCCAGAAACCTTGTTTTCCCTCTTGGCATCCCCTGTACTTTAACCTGTTTTAAGGTCTTACTCACCTCGGCTACGGAGAGATTGATTACTTAGTTGCTTGCCTCGAAGCGAACATAAAAAACCTTTAGCTCGTCTGGTAGGCTTACGTCACTGGGCAGCTCACGGCTGGGATTCCCTTTGTGATCCGTGATAGTTTGCAAGCCCTGCCACATCTGACGAGCATCAGAGCCAGAGTAGTAGGATTCGATTTTACTCCTGTATTGATGCTTTGCCTGTTTGATGGTTTGTCGGAGGGCGTAGCAGGATTTCTTACAAGCGTCCAAATGAGCTTTCTGCTCCTTGAATGTGGCAGTGTGAAAGATGTTAAGAGATAAGCTTCCAAACATTTGGAAAACTGTCACACCCCCAGTAAACAGAAAGAGACATTGC
The DNA here is from genome assembly GCF_901001165.1 of Salmo trutta. Classification (NCBI taxonomy): domain Eukaryota; kingdom Metazoa; phylum Chordata; class Actinopteri; order Salmoniformes; family Salmonidae; genus Salmo; species Salmo trutta. The sequence goes on from NC_042971.1 coordinate 60,975,479, forward strand.
ATAAACACACTATAGTGTACATGACCTTTGACCTATGGGACCTAATGTAAACAACTGTGTCATTCCAACAAGTCAGATGCTTTTTGAGATATGTAACTTGGGAGATTTTTTGTTGTTGACTTCACCTCATTTTAACAGTGTAGCTTGGGAAGACATGTTTTTTGTGAACTTGTGCTATTTATGACAGAATGTAAAAAATTTGGTGAAATCTATTTTATCTTTTTACCAGGGTTGACCGTAACAGTGATGACGATTTCATTCAAATCAGCCATAAATCCCCTTGTGACAGGGGGAATGGAAGCTTGTTGTGTGAAACAGGGAGTGGTCAATGAATGCAATCTTCCCCCCCAAAAAAAAGCAATTGCTAAAACATTGCTAAGGTATTTCTAGCCTATCGGGAACAGGGTTGACGTGTTTTGCTCGACCCGCTCAGTTTTCCAACAAAAAAACACCAGAAAATGGTCAAACAGAGTAGAACCAGCTCACCTGACTTTACTATTAGAATAGTTCTTTTAAAGTAAGTTTCAAGTTGTAATGTCACTCCCTGTTGTAATGTCACTCCCTGCACACGTACAGGGAAATGCCTTCCTTGAAAACTCAAGTTTCACCATATTAAATTGAGAGTTCCATTAACAGGGTTAATCAAATCAAATCAAATGTTATTGGTCACATACACATGGTCAGCGGATGTTAATGCGAATGTAGCGAAATGCTTGTGCTTCCAGTTCTGACAATGCAGTAATATCTAACAAGTAATCTAACAAATTCACAATGACTACCTTATACACACACAATGTAAGGGGCTGGAATCAGAATATGTACATATAAATATATGGATGCGCGATGGCCGTGCGGCATAGGCGAGATGCAATAGATGGTATAAAATACAGTATATACACATATGAGATGAGTAATGTAGGATATGTAAACATTATTAAAGTGGCATTATTTAAAATGACTAGTTATACCTTTGTTAAATTAATTTATTAAAGTGACCAGTGATTTGAGTCTGTATGTTGGAAGCAGCCTGTCTGATGGCCTTGAGATAGAAGCTGTTTTTCAGTCTCTCGGTCCCCGCTTTGAAGCACCAGTACTGACCTCGCCTTCTGGATGATATTGTGGCGAACAGGCAGTGGCTCGGGTGGTTGTTGTCCTTGATGATCTTTATGGCCTTCCTGTGACATCGTGTGCTGTAGGTGTCCTGGAGGGGAGGTAGTTTGCCCCCGGTGATGCGTTGCGCAGACCTCACTACCCTCTGGAGAGCCTTGCAGTTGAGGGTGGTGCAGTTGCCGTACCAGGCGGTGATACAACCTGATAGGATGCTCTCAATTGTGCATCTGTAAATGTTTGTGAGGGGTATTAGGTGACAAGCCAAATTTCTTCAGACTCCTGAGGTTGAAGAGGCGCTGTTGTGCCTTCACCACGCTGTCTGTGTGGGTGGACCATTTCAGTTTGTCTGTGATGTGTACGCAACTTAAAACTTTCCACCTTCTCCATTACTGTTCTGTCGATGTGGATAGGGGGGGTGCTCCCTCTGCTGTTTCCTGAAGTCCACGATCAGCTCCTTTGTTTTGTTGATGTTGAATGAGACGTTATTTTCCTGACACCACACTCCGAGGGCCCTCACCTCCTCCCTGTAGGCTGTCTCATCATTGTTGGTAATCAAGCCTACCGCTGTAGTGTTGTCTGCAAACTTGATGATTGAGTTGGAGGCGTGCATGGCCATGCAGTCATGGGTGAACAGGGAGTACAGGAGAGGGCTGAGAACGCACCCTTGTGGGGCCCCAGTGTTGAGGATCAGCGGGGTGGAGATGTTGTTTCTTACCCTCTCCACCTGGGGGCGGCCCGTCAGAAAGTCCAGGGCCCAGATGCACAGGACGGGGTCGAGACCCAGGGTCTCGAGCTTAATGATGGGTTTGGAGGGTACTATGGTGTTGAATGCTGAGCTGTAGTCAATGAACAGCATTCTTACATAGGTATTCCTCTTGTCCAGATGGGATAGGGCAGTGTGCAGTGTGATGGCGATTGCATCGTCTGTGGATCTATTGGGGCGGTAAGCAAATTGGAGGGGGTCTAGGGTATCAGGTAGGGTGGAGGTGATATGATCTTTAACTAGTCTCTCAAAGCACTTCATGATGACAGAAGTGAGTGCTACGGGGTGATAGTAATTTAGTTCAGTTACCTTAGCTTTCTTGGGAACAGGAACAATGGTGGCCATCTTGAAGCATGTGGGGACTGCAGACTGGGATAGGGAGAGATTGAATATGTTCGTAAACACACCAGCCAGCTGGTCTGCGCATGCTCTGAGGACGCGGCTAGGGTAGCGGGCCATGTCGGTGGCACTGTGTTGCATCAGACCAAAAACTACGATCTTTGTCCCCATGTGCAGTTGCAAACCGTAGTCTGGCTTTTTTTATGGCAGTTTTGGAGCAGTGACTTCTTCCTTGCTGAACGGCCTTTCAGGTTATGTCGATATAGGACTCGTTTTACTGTGGATATAGATACTTTTGTTCCTGTTTCCTCCAGCATCTTCACAAGGTCCTTTGCTGTTGTTCTGGGATTGATTTGCACTTTTCGCACCAAAGTACGTTCATCTCTTGGAGACAGAATGCGTCTCCTTCAAGAGCATTAGGACGGCTGTGTGGTCCCATGCTGTTTAAACTTGCGTACTATTGTTTGTACAGATGAACATGGTACCTTCAGGCATTTGGAAATCGCTCCCAAGTATGAACCAGACTTCAAGTCTACAATTCTTTTTCTGAGGTCTTGGCTGATTTCTTGTGATTTTCCCATGATGTCAAGCAAAGAGGCACTGAGTTTGAAGGTAGGCCTTGAAATACATCTACAGGTACACCTCCAATTAACTCAAATGATATAAATTAGCCTATCAGAAGCTTCTAAAGCCATGACATCATTTTCTGGAATTTTCCAAGCTGTTTAAAGACACAGTCAGCTTAGTGATGTAAACTTCTGACCCACTGGAATTGTGAGACAGTGAATTATAAGTGAAATAATCTGTCTGTTAACAATTGTTGGAAAAATTACTTGTGTCATGCACAAAGTAGATGTCCTAACCGACTTGCCAAAACTATAGTTTGTTAACAAGAAATTTGTGGAGTGGTTGAAAAACGAGTTTTAATGACTCCAACCTAAGTGTATGTAAACTTCCGACTTCAAATGTACGTCTCGTTTCAGCAGTTGAATTGCGACTCTACTTTGTCTCTATACTGACGCTTTGCTTATTTGATTGCCTTGTGGAGGGAGTAACTAAACTGTTTGTATTCGATCATGTTCCCAGTCGCCTTGCCATGATTAAATGAATCACTGATCACATTAAATAAATGTGAATCTTCAGAAATGACTTTGTCAAAAGAGGGCTTTATAATGATGTTGAAACTTTGTGGGATTAATATTTTACTGCAGTGGGCTAAATCAGGGCCACACATAGGAATTCTTGGTAGTCTTAAACAAATCTACTTGAAACAAAAGTATTCACCTCACACACATGGTTATAGGCTTTTAAAATATTATGTACCTGTACAATGTCAGATATAGAGTTGAAATGTATTCAATTTTGAGTTTACATGCCAATATTACACTTTAAATACAGCACCAGGGAAAAGTTTGGACACACCTACTCATTCAAGGATTTTTCTTTATTTTACTATTTTGTACATTGCAGAATAATAGTGAAGATGTCAGAACTATGAAATAACACATATGGAATCATGTAGTAACCAAAAAAGTATTGAAGAAATCAAAATAGATTTTGTATCTGAGATTCTTCAAAGTAGCCACCCTTTGCCTTGACGACAGCTTTGAACATTCTTGTAAGTCCCGTAAGTTGGTGTGGAGTCCTGCAGCCGATGAGTCCTACGCTACCCTTGGTGGTGGGCAGTGGATGCCTCAGTCCATCGGAACCTGGAGTACATGCAGACAGCAAGGCGACTGAACCCGCCCCAAGCAAGGTGGGCCCGTTTCTTCACAAGATTTTCTTCACCCTGTCATATTGCCCAGGCTCAAAGAACATCAAACCCACGATTCGGGAGAGGTTCCAGTTCTGAGTGTGCCCTTCATTCCGCCCTCCCGAATCGTTCCCCCCGTACTGGAGAGGTAGGAACCCTGCGCCTGCTACCTGCCCTCGAGAGCACACCTACATCCCCCACGTAGGTAAGGGATTGGCTGTTGACCTGGGCAGAGTATGCCCAATACTCACTTTGTCACTCCTCTACCGGGCTGACTCCAGTACGTCCTGGGATATCAGCTGGCCCTGGCCCCATGGACCCCGAGCCAGACCGAAACCCCTCCGGTAGACGAGTGGTTCTGGCACGCAGTGGAGGTTTGGATCACTGCTCATGTGAGGCGCCAACGCATTGTCCCCACCAGAAGGGGCAGGTGGACCGCCACTGCAGTGAAGCTTTTGTGTTCCATCCTGGTGATTGCGTCTGGCTCTCAACCATGAACCTCCCAATCCGCCTTCCCTGCTGGAAGCTGAGCCCCCAGTTTGTGGGACCCTTTAAGGTCCTCCGGAGGGTCAATGAGGTAACATATCAATTACAACTCCCCATCAACTACCGGATCTTTTCATGTTGCCCTCCTCAGGCCATTGGTTCCTGGTCCCCTGGCTGGTGCCGTCCCCCGCGACACCCCTCCGCCTCCCCTGGACATTGATTGAACCCCCACCTATGCTGCCGACGTTGTGGGGGTCGGCTCCAGTACCTGGTGGACTGGGAGGGGTACGGCCCAGAGGAGAGCTGTTGGGTCCCGGCAGCCAGCATCCTGGACCCCATCTCCGCTGTCTGGACCGGCCCTCTCCTCACCCTCGGGGCCACCCCCCTGGCCGGCGTCGTCCTGCTGCTGGAGCCATGCGTCTGGGGGGAGGGGGGGGCCTCCAGCGCTCAACGTCGCAGGTCTACTAACCACCGGTCCTGGCAATCATCATTTTGCACACCTGCTCCCCATTGTTGTTACGCACACCTGAACCTCATCATCGCCTTGATTACTCTCCCTTTATTTAGCCCTCAGTAGCGTCTGTGTTCAGGCAGTATTGTTTTTTTGTCACATTCAATACGCTTCTCCTGTTTTTGTTATCTACCTTTCTTATCATTAAACATACCTTCTGCACCTGCTTCCTGACGCCAAGCGTATACGTTCCAATCCTTTTCAAAACGCTAGCGGACGATAAATAAATCTGGCTCATTAATCTATACGGTCCAAATAATGATCCACACATGTTCTAAAATGTTTCTAACAATCTATCAGAATCAACAAACAAGCCTATTATTATTTTTGGAAGATTATAACACGGTTTTGAGTACTTCAATGGACCATAAAGGAAATCACACTACAAACTATCACCCTCATGCACTTAAGGAGATCACAACTATCATGGACACATTAGAACCTGTGGATATATGGAGGCTTAAATACCGATCCCCTTGTTGTATGGGATACTTTCAAATGCACCTTTAGAAGCCATTCAATTCAATACTCATCTTTAAAACAAATTCAGTTTCTATCAAAAGACTAAGGAAATAGAGGAACTAATGGAACATGTAGCAATAACAACTGTACTATAGAGGCACAGAATAAGTTAGAGGAAAAACAAAAAGAACTGGAGGAACCTATTCAAGAACAATCAAGTGCAATTTACTACAAAAATAAAGCGAACTGGATGAAAAATGTCAACATCTAAATGATTCCAAAAATGATTTACAGAAACCCGTTACAAATGACGAAGTCATACATGATTGAGCAAATTATATTTTGATAGAGGAAGCAAAATATTTTAAATATATGTTTTCTTTTCAGTCTCCTCAATCTCCACTGAATGATGTAAGGATTTATTTCCTAAAAATAATAATGTAAAATGTACACCTTAATTAAGACTTGTGTGAAGGCCAACTTACAGAGAAGGAACTTCTTCAGGCAATTAAATCCTTTCAGTCTGGAAAAACCCCAGGGCTTGATGTCCTAAAAAATGTGTATGTCCTCAAAGATCCATTATTAGCATGTTTAAACTACTCCTATAAATAACTTTTAATATCTGGTGCTCAGCAAGAAGGTCTGATTGCACTATTGCTGAAACAGGAGCCAGGGGGTAAGTATAAAGATCCAGTCCATAAAAAAATACTTCAATGTTGCTAAAATCCTGGCAAAACGCATAGCACATAGAATTTAAAATGTGTGGCGGCAGGTAGCCTAGCGGTTAGAGCGTTTGGCAAGTAACTGAAAGGTTGTTGGATTGAATCCCCGAGCTGACAAGGTAAAAAAAAAAAATGAATTGTCTGTCATTCTGCCCCTGAACAAGGCAGTTAACCCACTGTTCCCCAGTAGGCTGTCATTGTAAATAATAATTTGTTCTTAACTGACTTGCCTAGTTAAATAAAGGTTAAAAGAAAAATTGGTTTAGCCAGATATTGTTAATTCTGATCAGACAGGTTTTTTACATGGACGATACATTGGAAAAAATATACCTCAATTACTTGAAATAATATGAAACATAAAATAATCCAAGTCTTTATAGCAGATTTTGATACGGCTTTTGATAAAGTACAACTAAAATGTATATATAAATGCCTGGACTATTTTAATTTCAGTGAATCTCTTGTGGTTCAAGTTATGTATAGCAACCCCAGGTAGTAAATAATGGCTACTTCTCAGAAAGTATTAAACTGTCAAGAGGAGTAAAACAAGGTTGTCCATTATCAGCATTTCTTTACTGTGGCCATAGAAATGTTCACTATTAAAATCAGATCCAACAGTAATAACAAGGGGCTAAAAACATTGGTGTCATTGTATGCTGATGACTCATGTTTTCTTTTAAATCCGCAATATGGATCCATGCACAGCCTCATAGTATAAGAGTACAAGGCGAGACCCAGATGCAGACACGGGAGGCAGATGGGTCGAGTCTCTGATATTTATTATAATCCAAGGGGTAGGCAAGAGAATGGTCGTGGACAGGCAAAAGATCATAACAAGGTCAGAGTCCATTAGGTACTGAGTGGCAGGCAGGCTCAAGGTCAGGGCAGGCAGTATGGTCAGGCAGGCGGGTTCAGAGTCAAGGGTCAAAACTGGGAGGACTAGCAAAAACAGAGAAAAGGGGAAAAAAAAAAAAAAGCAGGCGCACAGAAAAACATGCTGGATGACTTGACAAACAAGACGAACTAGCACAGAGAGAGCGGAAACACAGGGATAAATACACTGGGCAAAATAAGCGACACCTGGAGGGGGTGGAGACAATCACAGGGACAGGTGAAACAGATCAGGGAGTGACACTTAGAGGATCTAGATAATTTCTCTAACTGTCATGTCCTGACCATGGTAAGCTGTTATTTTCTATGGTAGAGTAGGTCAGGGCGTGACAGGGGGGTTTATTCTATGTGTTCTATTTCTATGTTCTTAGGTTCTAGTTTTTGTATTTCTATGTTGGTTTGTTTGGGATGATCTCCAATTAGAGGCAGCCGGTCCTCGTTGTCTCTAATTGGAGATCATACTTAAGTAGGGGTTTTTCTTCCTGGGTTTTGTGGGTGATTATTTTTGAGTAGTGTTTGTTTCTCCTCTGCGTCACGGTTTGTTGTTTTGTCTATTAAGTTTTTTGATGTACTGCATAGTTTCACAGAGTAAATAAAATGTGGAACTACACACACGCTGCACCTTGGTCCTCTCCTTTTGACAGGCATGACACTAACCTCTGTATTACAACTAAACTTTTGACAACTGTACCATATTACGTATTGGATCGCAAAAAAATACAAGTTTTACATTACCGTGTAGTTGACCAATTAAAATGTCTGACGGTGAAGTGGACATACTCTGAATTCATATCAGAAATAAATGACAATATAATACAATACATTTTAATAGAAAGTTAGCAAAAATAGATCAAATCTTGCTACCAGGGTGGGAAATTCATCCTGATTAACTCTTTAGTCATATCCCAGATTACTTATGGATCCGACTACTCCAGACAATTCCCTTTTTAAATCATATGAGCAAAAAACATTTCACTTTATTTGGAACTCTAAACCAGACAAAATTAAACATGCCTACTTATATCATGAATACAAATTCTGAGGGCTGAAATTATTAAAGTATATTAAAGTATTAAACCTCTCACTAAAAGCTTCACTCATACAGAAGCATACTTAAACCCGAACTGGTTCTCCAGTAGATTACTAAGAATGATCATCATACCCCCAAGACATGCTGACCTCTCACCATTACAATAACATGGGAGATTAGCATTTTATATCATACCCCCAAGACATGCTAACCTCTCACCAATACAATAACAGGGGTGATTAGCATTTTTTGGGGGGGGTATGATATTTGTGCATCTGTAACTTTCTCACTCATCATCATTTCACAATTCATGACTACGTACAAGAAGTGCCGTAATTTCGAAACTCTTCAACCGATATGGATGAGAATACCCTCAAATTAAATCTGACAATCTGCACTTTAACCTCATATGGTCGTTGTTTAATTTTAAATCCAAACTTATCAAGTATAGAGCCAAAGACAAAAAAATTCTTCACTGTCCCAATAATTATGGAGGGCAATGTAAATGGGAATGTTTGTTCAATCCAAAATTACAATCAACTGATTGCAGCATTACCGGAAAAATGGAGGAGACAAGTTAAAGGGCGAGAAGGTAGGGAGCTTGGTTTGTCTGTCATATATTAAAGACGAACATTGGCTGAAGAAGATTGTCATAAATAGACAAATATACCAGTTTCATTTGAGGACAAAAATGTTCACAGCAGGGGCCTCCCGAGTGGGGCAGCTTTCTAAGGCACTGCATCGCAGTGCTAGCTGTGTTACTGCAGATCCTGGTTCGATTCCAGGCCGTGTCGCAGCCGGCTGCAACCGGGAAACCCATGAGGCGGCGCACAATTGGTCCAATTGGTCCGGGTTAGGGGAGGATTTGGCCGGCTGGGATGTCCTTGTCCCATTGCTCTCTAGTGACTCCTGTGGCGGGCCGGGTGCAGTGCACGCTGACAAGGTCACCAGGTGTATGGTGTTTCCTCCGACGCATTGGTGAGGCTGGCTTCTGGGTTAAGCGGTTATTGTGTCAAGATGCAGTGCGACTTGGCGGGGGTCATGTTTCGGAGGTTGCACGGCTCTCGACCTTCGCCTCTCCCGAGTGCGTACGGGAGTTGCAGCGATGGGACAAGACTGTAAACTACCAATTGTGGAGGGAAAAAAAATACAATAATTAAAAAATATATATATATAAAAAATTAAGAATAATAAATTCAGAGCTTGCAAAATAACTGGGAAGAGATTTTTGTTGTTAAGATTCCATGGCACATGGTATATGAACTGATAAACAAAACCACGCTTCATTCAACACTTAAAGTTCATCAATTTAAATGATTATGAACATTTCATGCCAGCAACAGCATGTTATATATATATAGATATATATATATAGATAGATATATATATATCTATATATATGAGGCATACAACAATCTCAGCTCTGTAGATTTTGTGTGAAGAAATAGAATCAACAGATTATTTATTCTGGTACTGTCCCCCATGTAGATTGGTTCTGGTCACAGGTTAAAGAGCTCATGATAGGTGGGATGGACTGAGAGTAGCAGAGGGGTGGGATTAAAGAGCTCATGATAGGTGGGGTGGACAGAGAGTAGCAGAGGGGTGGGATTAAAGAGCTCATGATAGGTGGGATGGACTGAGAGTAGCAGAGTAGCAGAGGGAGAGTAGCAGAGGGGTGGGATTAAAGAGCTCATGATAGGTGGGATGGACTGAGAGTAGCAGAGGGGTGGGATTAAAGAGCTCATGATAGGTGGAATGGACAGAGAGTAGCAAAGGGGTGGGATTAAAGAGCTCATGATAGGTGGGATGGACAGAGAGTAGCAGAGGGGTGGGATTAAAGAGCTCATGATAGGTGGGACGGACTGAGAGTAGCAGAGTGGTGAGATTAAAGAGCTCAGGATATAGAACACTAGATACAGCACCTTGTGCCACAGTATTCATACCACTTGATTTATTTCACATTTTGTTGTGTTACAGCTTGAATTCAAAATGGATTACATAAAAAAATGTCTCACCTATCTACACACAATACCCCATAATGACATCACAATACCCCATAATGACATCACAATACCCCATAATGACAAAGTGAAAACATGTTCTTAGAAATGTTAGAAATGTATAAAAAAAAATGTAATACAGAAACATCTAATGTACTTCAGCATTAACAACCCTGAGTCAATACTTTGTAGAAGCAACTTTGGCAGCGATTACAGCTGTGAGTTTTTCTGGGTCTCAAAGAGCTTTCCACACATGGATTGTGCAACATTTGCCAATTATTCTTTCAAAAAGTATTGGTTGCGGAACACTCAGGAACATTCATTGTCTTCTTGGTAAGGAACTCCAATGTAGATTTGGCCTTGTATTTATGTTATTGTCCTGCTGAAAGGTGAATTAATCTTCCAGTGTCTGGTGGAAAGCAGACTGAACCAAGCACAGGATTTTGCCTGTGCTTGTTCCATTCCGTTTCTTTTTATCCTGAAAAACTCCCCAGTCCTTAGCGATTACAAGCATACCCATAACATGATGCAGCCACCACTATGCTTGAAAATATGTTTACCATCAAGGGCGACATCTTGATGACTGATACACAGGAATGTTCTTGCAACGTTCCCATGAAAAGTTTCTAGAACATTAATGTTTTATATTCTGAGAACATGGCAACAGTGTTGTGTGTATGTTTGGTGGGACATTGATGGAATATTCTCCTAACCCTTAAAAAACTGTACACAAGAATGTTCTTGCAACATTCCCATGAAACTTGTCTAGAACAGAATATTGAATATTCTAGAACATGGTAACCACATTCTGGCTAAGTTCTGTTAAGCATTAAAGGAATGGTCTCTTGGAAACAGTTCTTGCACGTCACTGGAACATTCATATGAAAACATTAGGTAATGTCCTAACGAGACTCTTCAGGGAACGTTCTCTAAAGTTGTGGAAAACGTTTGATGTCAGCTGGGAAGGCAATAATAATGTTAGCGAGAGGATGAGAGAGAGCCTTCAGGGCCTGACTCTAAATGTCAAGATTGACGGAGCTCCACTGTCCCACAGCCAATAAGTTACAGCCTATTTGTGACACACTTCGAGCGAGGCACCCTCCCACCCCTGAGCGACCTGCGTATTCCAACACTTCTCCGGATAAATAGTTCCTGGCAGCAGTGCTGTATGTAATCCCTCAGCCAGAGCAGAGCAGCAGAACAGCCGAGCGGGAGGTAAGGCCCTAACACAGCCCAGGCTGCGAGGTGAGGGGAAGTTCCGTCCAAAATGGCACCCTATTTCCTATCTAGTGCACTACTTTTGACCAGGGTCTATATAGCAAACAGGGAAAAAGTAGTGAACTAGGGAATAGGGTGCCATTTAGGACGCCGACAGATTTTTATCTGCTCTGGCTCTCGGCAGCCTGCCAGACAGCCCTATGGAGAGAAAGAGAGAGAGAAAGGGAGAGAAAGGGAGAGAGAGAGAGAGAGAGAGAGAGAGAGAGAGAGAGAGAGAGAGAGAGAGAGAGAGAGAGAGAGAGAGAGAGAGAGAGAGAGAGAGAGAGAGAGAGAGAAAGAAAGCGTGTCCAGTGACTGACCTTTCTTAGGCAGGCAGACTTCGTTCTGGGCGTATTCAGGACTGGCTGCACAGCTCACAGACATTATTTGCTTGCCTGACATGCCTTGGCCCAATGCCATCCAGTAGCCATGCACAGAGGGAGAGGCACACATTTGATTGGTTTAATCCAGCCCAGTGTTTTTGTTCTGTCGTCTAAACACACTCAGGATCATATTTCTACCCAGGCATCTTTACATCCAGCCATATGATCCCTATGTGACATATAGCCACATGTATAGCACACAATAGGCATCAGATCTCATATACAGGCTGAACGAGATATAAATATAAATCTAGGGCTTGTTTGAGTTTATTATTATTTTTAAAGGGACAGTGCACATTAATCAACGTTTCAGTAAAGGTGACGGTTTTAGCCAGCCAGCTAATTTTCAACCGCAGTCCATGGGACTCGTCCCCAAAACTGAACATTCCACATTTTAAGACTTCAAAAAACACTTGGAAATCAGTTGCATTTAGCTACCATTTAACATTATCTCCCCTGTGAAACAAAAAAAAAGCTTTGCATTCCATTCCAGGGTTGTCATGCTGATTAGTGTTAAAGCTTCTCCATGAGACACTAAAGCAATGCTTCCGGCTGTGGTACAGGGCTTCCTTTGGAAAACAAAGTGCTTTATTGGCATGGGAAAGATATGTTTACATTGCCAAATCAAGTGAAATAGCTCTCTTTCTCTCTCTCTCTCTCTTTCTCTCTCTCTCTCTCTCTCTCTCTGGCCCCCTAACTATGCAGTGGGGTCTTTCTCTCTCTCTCTCTCTCTCGCTCTTTCAATTCAATTCAATTAAAACGGGCTTTATCAGCATGGTAAATATGTTTACATTGCCAAAACAAGTGAAATAACTCTCTCTCTCTCTCTCTCTCTCTCTCTCTCTCTCTGGCCCCCTGACTGTGCAGTGGGGTCTCTCTCTCTCCCTCTTTCAATTCAATTCAATTCCAACGGGCTTTATTGGCATGGGAAACGTGTTTACATTGCCAAAGCAAGTGAAATAAACAATGAACACAAGTGAGAAGAAACAAAGACAACTTCAACAACAAACTGTTAGAGATGAACAGTAAACAGGTTTGAAAAAGATAAAGACATATCAAGTGTTATAATAGCAGCTATCTACAGTGTTTTAGCAATGTGCTAATAGTTGTAGTACGAATAGTAGGGGAAGATAAATAAACAGATACATTTTGGTGGTATTTACGATATTGTGTGTACTTCACTGGTTGCCCTTTCCTCATGGCAACAGGCCACACATCTTGCTGCTGTGATTGCACATTGGGCTATTTCACCTAACAGATATGGGAGTTTATCAATATTTGATTTTTATTTTCAAATTCTTTATGGGTCTGTGTGATCTGTGGGAAATATGTGTATCTTATATAGTTGTACATTTGGCAGGAGGTTAGGGAGTGCAGCTCAGTTTCCACCTCATTTTGTGGGCAGTCTGCCTATGGCAGCCTCTCTCAATAGCAATGCTCACTGAGTCTGTACATAGTCAAGAATGTTCTTAATTTTGTCTCAGTCACAGTGGTCAGGTGTTCCTCTCTCTCTCTCTCCGCTGTGTGGGATAAACAATAAGACTAGAGTCACAGTTAAGCAGGGGGAGTTCACGTCACACATGAAGTTTACACGTGCAGCAGGACACATGACTGAGCAGTTTGCTACCCCACAACACAGGCTCAAATTCAGTGGAGGCTTGTGGGAGGAGCAATAGGAAGACGGGCTCATTGTAATGGCTGGAATGGAATTCATGGAACGGAGTCAAAAAATGTGGTTTTCATTTATTCCATTCCAATCAGCATGTCCTCCTATAATTCCTCCCACCAGCCTCCACTGCTCAAATTACACTGTGTGGGGTTAGAAAATGGTTTCAGGGATTTCAAGTGTTGTAAAGGTGTTTTTCTTCTTTATCCTAAACCTAAAGGATTAAAGCTTTTGAGTCATTTTGAAATTACACATTTGCCTAATACCTTCTGGTGAATTAAAGGGACATATGAAATCATTAAAATATACTGAGCAAAAATATGAACAGAACATGTGACAATTTCAAAGATTTTACTGAGTTACAGTTCATATAAGAAGTCAGTTCATTTAAATAAATTCATTAGGACCTAATCTATGGATTTCACATGACTGGGAATACAGATATGCATCTGTTGGTTACAGATACAGTACCTTAATAAAAAGTAGTTGTGTGGATCAGAAAACCAGTCAGTATCTGGTGTGACCACCATTTGCCTCATGCAGCGCGACACATCTCCTTCACATAGAGTTGATCAGGCTGTTGATTGTGGCCTGTGGAATGTTGTCCCACTCCTCTTTAATGACTGGTGCCAGAGGAGATGGCTGCCGGTTTACAGTCTCCTAACCAATTGTGCTATTGTGTGTTTTTTCACGTTATTTGTAACTTATTTTGTACATAATGTGTCTGCCACCGTCTCTGTTTATTATCTATGCATAGTCACTTTAACTCTACAGTTTTTTTACCTTTATTTAACTAACAAATTCTTGTTTACTATGATGGCCTACCAAAAGGCAAAATGCCACCTGCATGGACAGAGGCTGGGATTAAAAATAACAAATAAAATAAAAATACAGGACAAAACACACGTCACGACAAGAGAGACAACACAGCACTACATAAAGAGAGACCTAAGACGACAACATAGCAAGACAGCAACACATGACAACACAGCATGGTAGCAACACAACATGACAACAACATGGTAGCTACACAACATGGCAGCAGCACAACATGGTAGCAGCACAAAACAGGCTACAAACATTATTGGGCTCAGACAACAGCACAAATGGCAAGAAGGTAGAGACAACAATAAATCACGCAAAGCAGCTACAACCTACATACCTACATGTACATATTACCTCAATTACCTCGACTAACCTGTTCCCCTGCACATTGACTCTGTACCAGTACCCCCTGTATATAGCTGAGTTACTGTTAAATTACTGCTGCTCCTTAACTATTTTTTATTTGAATTTTTTACTTTTTACTTATCTATCTTATCTACTTTTTACTTTTTCTTAAAACTGCATTGTTGGTTAAGGGCTTGTAAGTAAGCATTTCACTGTAAGGTCTACACCTGTTATATTCGGGGCATGAGACAAATTGATTTGATAAGTGCAAAGTTACTGGATATTGGCGGGAACTGAAACACGCTGACGTACACATCAATCCAGAGCATCCCAAACATGCTCAATGGGTGAAATGTCTGATGAGTATGCAGGCCATGGAAGAACTGGGATATTTTCAGCTTTCAGGAATTGTGTACAGATCCTTGCGACATGGGGCTGTGCATTATCATGCTGAAACATGAGGTGATGGCGGTGGATGAATGGCATGACAATGGGCCTCAAGATCTTGTCACAGTATCTCTGTAGATTCAAATGACCATTGATAGAATGCAATTGTGTTCATTGTCCGTAGCTTATGCCTGACCATACCATAACCCCACTGCCACCATGGGGCACTCTGTTCACAACGTTGACATCAGCAAACTGCTCGCCCACATGATGCCTTAAATGTGGTCTGCTGAGCCGGTTGGACGTACTGCCAAATTCTCTAAAACGACGTTGGAGGCGGCTTATGGCAGAGAAATGAACATTCAATTCTCTGGCAACAGCTCTGGTGGACATTCTGCAGTCAGCATGTCAATTACACGCTCCCACAAAACTGGAGACATCTGTGGCATTGTGTTGTGTGACAAAACTTCACATTTTAGAGTGGACTTTTATTGTCCCCAGCACAAGGTCCACCTGTGTAGTGATCATGCTGTTTAATCAGCTTCTTAATATGCCACACCTGTCATGTGGATGGATTATCTTGGCAAAGGATAAATGCTCAATACCAGGGATGTAAAGATGTTTTTTGTGCATATGGAATATTTCTGGGATCTTTTATTTCAGCTCATGAATCATGGAACCAACACTTTACATATTGCGTTGATATTTTTGGTCAGTGTACTTTAACCAAAATAACTGCCATTAAAACAATCTTACACAACATTCTGTTGCATCTAACAATTCAACAACAAAAAGAGAAGCCGGCTGGCTAATGGCCCAGTGATTATTTTAATGGCTGCTGGTCCGCTCACTGACACAGTAACGGCACGGCTTCTCTCAACGGACAGGTTGGATGTGTGTTCTGGCTCTGGCTCCAACCGATTTGTTAGAGTGATAGATAAAATTGCCTACTACAGTCTGGTCTGTCTATCTACGTCTGTTTCTGTGTGGGTCAGGCTGCCACTATGCTACAGAGTCATGCTCTTATGTTGCCTACTGGCTCTAGCTCTAGAGACCTGGGGATTTCTGAGTCCACCATGGGGAGGTGAGGAGAAACAGGGCTTAAGAGCTTTTCAACATAGAAGCCTGACCTGATCACATGACCACAACAGCCCTAGCTATGAAAAAAAGCGGTGCACGTGTTGCCAGCTGGAGAGACATCCAGTAGGATCTAAACACTGTGCTTCATTCACATCAGGTTATGTAAGAGCGGGCTAATACAGCATACAGTACAGTTGCCTTTCAAATGATTTCTTACCTGAGCAATGAGGATTTACTGTCCCCAATCACAATATCTGTGTCCATGGCAGTTACAGATGCAATACAGTGAGTTCATGCATGACATTTGAACATACATTTAGTGAAGCTCCCTCTCCAAGCTGTGGTGAACTGGTAATTGTGGAATGACTGATACAAATCTAGTATGTGTTTTTTAAAAGACTTACTTTCAAGGTTTAGAACCAAGTGACAAATGAACTCTGTAACATCAAGTACAACAGTCTGATCAGTTATTTTATTTTCCAACTCAGCATGATTGTGTGAATAGAACAGATGAATAATAAAACTCCCTGCGCGCAGATATCTAATGGCACAATACCACAACAATTAAGATAACTTATTGACAACATAGATTTTAGATTGTATTAAAATCATAATAATGTTTTACACTGTTGATTTATTGTAACATTATATTAACATGATTAGAGTAATAAACATGGGATATGCCTTTTCCATTATTATCAACACTGACCTAGTCCAGTAAGAAAATAACATTTGGTGTTATTCTGAGCTTCAAGGTTCCAGACTGGGGAGGTGGAATGGGTACAGTGACCTTTAAAATCCCGGTGCAAAGTCTGCTGGCGACTGATATTCACTACCATTGCCTGCTGTGTTTCTGTGTGCGGTCTGTTCCAGGCTTCTCCTTGCCTGGCTACCCAAACGCCTTTCTCCGGCCAAATGTTACGCCATATCCATGGATGTTCGTTTCTTCTCCTCAATGAGTCTGGATCTGAGTACCTCCCCGACAATTTCTAGAATGGATTTCCATTCTAGACTGTCTGATTTGTCCCAGAAACTAATGTGTTGGGCCAGAGCCAGAACACACGTGGGTAAAGCGACATTTTGAAAATTCGTCGTTGGTTTTGATACTCTGCGTGGTTAGAGTATGATCCAATAGCTGATGACTTTGTTTTGTACAAAACCCCTAATGTTTATGTCACCACAAACGACTTCAATGATGGCAGTCTCAGACTGAAGTATGCACTGAACGACAGGGCAGCGAAAGGATTCAGTTTGAGTCGTCAGGCAAGGCTTTTCCTCCCAGCTCTTTACAGTATTAACCCCAAGGTGCCTAGGCCATGGATTGTCAGGAAACCTAAGCGACAGCTCCAGTAGCCTACACAGCAATGACTTGAAGTCGGAAGATTACATACACCTTAGCCAAATACATTTAAATAATCTGTCTAAACATTTGTTGGAAAAATTACTTGTGTCATGCACAAAGTAGATGTCCTAAGCAACTTGCCAAAACTATAGTTTGTTAACAAGAAATTTGTGGAGTGGTTGAAAAATGGGTTTTAATGACACAAACCTAAGTGTATGTAAACTTCCGACTTCAACTCTATATATGAATGGTCAAAGCCATCGATCACGTGACACAATTCATTCCTATCTGAAGACTCAATAGCACATTGAAGCCAAATTAAGTTGGTTAAGATGGCGTCTCATGGAGACATAACATGCGCAGTTTGAGCTACTCCAGGAAAGTACATTGCCATGTTGCCCCCTCTCATTGAGTAACTCAAGTGGAAGGCCGACCAGTATACAGCAACTAAATGATCCTTTTTTGTTGTTGTTGTAATTTTTCCCCCTTTATCTCCCCAATTTCATGATATCCAATTGTGATCCAATTATGATCTTGTCTCGTTGCTGCACCTCCCCAACATGCTCGGGAGAGGCGAAGGTCAAGTCATGCGTCTGCCGAAACATGACCCGCCAAGCCGTGCTTCTTAACACCCACTCGCTTATCCAGGAAGCCAGCCGCACCAATGTATAATAAAAACAGACGATGTAGATGTACAATTCTAAATCTCAGCTCTGGGAAGTCTGTATGAGTAATAAAGGACACAGGTCCTCGAAATGAAAAGAGGTACAAGAGAACAGTATAGGCTCAGAGTACAGCACCTGTAACATTTACAGCAAGAAATAGAACCCTTGTAATGAAACGGAAATTTAACCATTTTGAATGACACTGGTCAACTGACAACCAAAGTCAGCTTGCAGGCACCCAGCCCGCCACAAGAGTGCAAAGAGCCAAGTAAAGCCCCCCTGGTAAAACCCTCCCGTAACCTGGACAACACTGGGCCAATTGTGCACCGTTTTATGGGACTCCCGGTCACGGCCAGTTGTGACACAGCCTGGGATAGAACCCCAGGCTGTAGTGACGCCGCAACACTGCAATGCAGTGTCTTAGACCACTGCGCCACTCGTGAGGTCCTAAATTATCCTTTTAACTTCTTCTGTGTGTGATTGTATAATAATCGGTTCAAGGACGTACATCTGGTCTATTAGAAGCAATTATTGCCTTAGAATTTGTTTTTGTATTTATACGAAGGATTACCACGAAGATTGTCGTTTGTCCATTCACTATAAGAAGGGTTAGCTGGCGACTTCACGAAAACGCCGTGCGAGCTTACATGGGGCAGAAGCGTGTTGTTGTGATTCTGGATGGCCAGATTGTTAGTACGAGTTACAAGAAGCTGACAAGTGGTGAGTCGTAAGGGGCTCGTTTCATCTTGTTCTTGATACCATGTCTTGTTTTGAGGTGTTTTGACAGGATTTCATGTCCACGCTAATATAGCTCAAATTCTCTAGATGGCTAACCAACAACTGTAACAATGTATTTGAGAGACAAATCAAATCATCAAATCAAATCATCAAATCATCAAATCAAATTTTATTGGTCACATACACATGGTTAGCAGATGTTTTTGCAAGTGTAACGAAGTGCTTGTGCTTCTAGTACTGACAGTGCCACAATATCTAACAAGTGCTCATTGTGCAAATGTATTTATATGTTCTATTAATATTAGAGACAAGATATAGCTTACATGTTGGCAGGTAGCCTAGCGATTAAGAACATTGGGCCAGTAACTAACGGAAAGGTTGCTGGTTCGAATTCTTGAGTTGGACGAGGTGAAAAATCTGGCGATGTACCTTGGAGAAGGCACTTAACACTAATTAAAGTCTCTGTGGATAAGAGCGCACTGCTAAATGGCTAAAAGTGTAAATGTAAAAAACAATCCATAGTTGCGCACACTGGTCTATAATGGTGATCTTGTTTTCTGCAGTAATGCGGTGGGCCTTTATCTTCCTTGGCTTCATTGAGAGGGGGCAGTCGTTCTCTCCTGCGACACGGTATGAATTACAGGCCTTACACATTAAGGCTCCATTGAACTTTGTTTTTCATATCACTCTATTCAATTCAATGAGTGTCTCTACGAAAATATATATATATAAATATTTTTTAAAACTACTATTGGAATGTTGTTCAGGATCTATGGGATGCCATTATCAGATTGATTCTTCACATTTATCAATAACTTAGATTCATTTATAGCAAGGCATATTTTAAATATCCACATAATCATAAAATATATCAGTAATTTTAATTTAATTGGGGGAAATTAAGATGAACTCTTTCAATATAATTCTGTATCCAGCAGTAGCCTGTGCTGTCTAATGGTATGTGTAATTCTCAGTTCAGAGATAAAATACAACTGTTGAATGCTGTCCCTAGCAATAGTTTAGGTGATTCAGAGAGAAGAATAACATGTCCATAATAGGTATGGTGTGGCTGTACCATTTCCAACGTGCAGGGGGGAACTGTGCAAACTTTGTTTTTTAAGTTGACAATTGAAAAACGCGAGAAAGAAAACACATTCTATAATATACAAAAAAATAATAATAATACAATTTGGAAATAAGTGAATATGAACAGTCGTTTGGTGTTTATTGCAGGTTGCTTTTCTGTTTAAGTACAAAGGCCATCGTATCAGACTCCACTGTGTCCCCCCCGGATGACTGCATGAAATGGAACAACCCAGTATGCCCTGAGACCAGGATCCATATGCACAGTTACTAGCAGAGAACTATTAAAGAACAGTTATAGACAGTTAATTCATGTAAAGATTTCGATGGCATTTGACTGGTAAACAATGTAATCAAGAGGGGGAGATTATCCAATCAAGGATTGTCAGAAACACATGGCAAACAACTTGCAATTTGTTTTTTGAGGCGCACTATGGCAGCTCGCTCAAGGTAAGCAGACAACGATAACGTTAGCTAGCCTACGAACTATCTCAAATCAACGTACACACCATAGCTAGCTAAAAGACGCTAGTCCAAAAGTTGAGTTTGGCTTGTTACTTTTGATAATTACGTTTTGCATATCGCTAGAAGCGTGTTGTAACATTTTTTTTATTTATTTTTTTAAACAGAATTTGGCAAAGTTATTAGCCATTTTTTAAGCGTACTAAAACTGAATGGTAACGCAGCTAGCGTAGCAGAAGGTGGAATCAGCTGGAAGTAGCCTGCTCACTCCCACAGCTGTGGTGTGATTTTTAGCTAGCAAGCTGGTGCCACTGCTAACCAGCTGATCGACGATGTCAGTGTATTTTTAGATAGTAGCTAGCGCACAACCTCATCGGCTAACATTTTAGTTAGCTCATTTTTAAAAACAATTCCGTCGTGTTTTAAAAATAATAATAATTCTATATATAGTTTGCTAGCTAACAATATTTTTTTGGATAACAAAAATAACTGGCCATTATGTAATGTGGTCCTGCGAGTTTTATTAACTAGCTAGTTAGCGAACGTTACTCATGAATTTAGCTACTAGGTATTTAATTGGCAAGTCAGAAGTTTGATAATTCACTCACTCGTAGCCAGCCTGGCAGTGTTAGTGGGATGCCTAACTAACTAGCTCTTATCTAGCAGTTCGTAGGCTGTTTTATTATAACTAGCTTTTGCGTTTTAACTTGATACTGATCGGTAACGTTAACCGTAGTTTAACTTCGTACAGAAGAACTAGCTACTAGTGTACTTTCAATCATTCCTTGGTATACATTTTTATTTGCTAACCAGCAGAATTGAATATGGCGAATAGCTAACCACCGCGCATGAACAGCTGACTGCATTTTTAGAGGTCTCAAATCGAAACTTGTTTTTTTTGCAAATAAATCCCAATTTCCCTAAACGCAGGGAAAGGAAGGAATGCGAGTTGACCATGTCCCCATTCATTGTACCTTTTTAAAGCATTATTTTTAGCTACTCAACAACTTTAATATCAGGTTTGAAATGAATTGCAAGTGATTCACAGTGTTGTTGAACACTACACCACTGACTTTAGAAACGCAGCATCTCATTCACATGAATGAGCATTGTTTATTGTTGACCAAACCCATCAATGGTTGCTGATAGT
The DNA here is from genome assembly GCF_901001165.1 of Salmo trutta. Taxonomy (NCBI): domain Eukaryota; kingdom Metazoa; phylum Chordata; class Actinopteri; order Salmoniformes; family Salmonidae; genus Salmo; species Salmo trutta. Next base: position 60,996,929 of record NC_042971.1, read on the forward strand.
CCCTTGTCTAAAAACTCTCCATACTGTCTGTCTCTGCGTAAAGCCATAATAGTCCTAGATGTATTATTTGCCTTATTAGGCCAATCAAAGTTAATTATGCCCACAGTACCCTGCTATCACATCCTTACATTGAGTACAGGCCCACACATCCCATGCAGACACACACACCTGTGTTTAGGTTGATGAAAGTTAATTCCGTCTACTGCCTTTGTATAGCATTGAACCCTACCCTTGTCTACTACTGGGAGAAACAATTGCTCCAGCTGATGTCGAGGGATAAACTGTCCTCATGAAGCTAAACCTTAAAGGTGTAGCACAGGATAAATGGACCCATGTTTATATAAAGAATGTAGCTATTTGGGCTTAGATATCAACTCGGTAGTCTCTTCAAATCACTCTTTAAGCATTTCACTGTAAATTCTACACTTATCTTTCGCGCATGTGACAAATAGTTGATTTTTAAATCTAGACTAGAGAAAAATAAATGCTGTTGCACCTTGCTTACCAACCAAGGTGGAATAAAGATATTTGTCTAATAAAAAAAAAAGCCATATTTTTACTGAAACACACTTCCTTTGTTTACCATCAGTGGCTGAATATCTTTTCACCTCCAATGTATACTAGAGTCAGTGGATTGTGAGTAGTGATACAGGGTGAACCACATGTTGACCTTTGCCCATTGCAGGGGAAGAAGTCTCTGTCCTTCCCCTCCCCCACTCATCACACAGCCCTTCTCTTTAGTTGAGGCTAGTATGCTGCGTGTTGCTTCTACTTTGCTAACTACAGACAGCCCTGCGCCTCTTATAAAACTTAAAAGCCTGCCATCAGCCGACTTTTGTGGTTCGAAGGAATTTCAGTGCAGGCGCCTGCCAAGGTTTTGCCTGTAGGCCCCTCAGCTAGGCCTACGTTAGCTTATAGTATGCAGTTTGTATTTTAATGATGTCATGCAGACATGGTTGTGTTATAGGCCTACATTTTGGATAAAGGCTCATTCTTGCATCCCTTCTGAAAAGCCAGACACGACACATAGGCTACATCTATGGGATGGCTGGATTTAGAAGTAGGCCTAGCTTGATGAATGATCCTTCTAGTCCTTATCAGTCTGGTGTGTTCTTGTGCCTTCATGTAAGAGACAGGAGACGAGAAGCATAGATGTAAGATGAGAGTTTGGGTGGGGAGGGTGATAATCAACTTTAAGGGGACCTAGGGGTTAGTGTGCATCAGACCACCACTGGGGTACCAGTACTGAGTAATGATAACTAGGCTATATACATGGGGTACCAGTACTGAGTAATGATAACTAGGCTATATACATGGGGTACCAGTACTGAGTAATGATAACTAGGTTATATACAAGGGGTACCAGTACTGAGTAATGATAACTAGGTTATATACAAGGTGTACCAGTACTGAGTAATGATAACTAGGTTATATACAAGGGGTACCAGTACTGAGTAATGATAACTAGGTTATATACAAGGGGTACCAGTACTGAGTAATGATAACTAGGTTATATACAAGGGGTACCAGTACTGAGTAATGATAACTAGGTTATATACAAGGGGTACCAGTACTGAGTAATGATAACTAGGTTATATACAAGGGGTACCAGTACTGAGTAATGATAACTAGGTTATATACAAGGGGTACCAGTACTGAGTAACGATAACTTGGCTATATACATGGGGTACCAGTACTGAGTAATGACTTGGCTATATACAGTTGAAGTAGGAAGTTTACATGCAGGTTTTAATGACTCCAACCTAAGTGTTTTTCAACCACTCCACAAATTTCTTGTTAACAAACTATAGTTTTACCAAGTCGGTTAGGACATCCTACTTTGTGCATGACACAAGTAATTTTTCCAACAATTGTTTACAAACAGATTATTTAACTTGTAATTCACTGTATCACAATTCCAGTGGGTCAGAAGTTAACATACACAAAGTTGACTGTGTCTTTAAACAGCTTGGAAAATTCCAGAAAAGGATGTAATGGCTTTAGAATCTTCTGATAGGCTAATTGACATCATTTGAGTCAATTGGGGGTGTACCTCTGGATGTATTTCAAGGCCTACCTTCAAACTCAGTGCCTCTTTGCTTGACATCATGGGAAAATCAAAAGAAATCAGCCAAGACCTCAAACAATTGTAGACCAAGTCTGGTTCATCCTTGGGAGCAATTTCCAAACACCTGAAGGTACCACGTTCATCTGTACAAACAATAGTACCCAAGTATAAACACCATGGAACCATGCAGCCGTCATACCACTCAGGAAGGAGACGCGTTCTGTCTCCTAGAGATGAACGTACTTTGGTGCGGAGTGCAAATCAATCCCAGAACAACAGCAAAGGACCTTGTGAAAATGCTGGAGGAAACCGGTACGAAAGTATCTATATCCACAGTAAAACGAGTCCTATATCGACATAACCTGAAAGGCCGCTCAGCAAAGAAGAAGCCACTGCTCCAAAACGCCATATAAAAAAACACTACGGTTTGCAACTGCACATTTAAAAAAAAAAAAAAAAAAATAATATTTTTTTTCACCTTTATTTAACCAGGTAGGCAAGTTGAGAACAAGTTCTCATTTACAATTGCGACCTGGCCAAGATAAAGCAAAGCAGTTCGACAACATACAAAAACACAGAGTTACACATGGAGTAATACAACATACAATCAATGATGCAGTAGAAAAAAATAAGACTATATACAATGTGAGCAAATGATGTGAGATAAGGGAGGTAAAGGCAAAAAAGGCCATGGTGGCAAAGTAAATAAAGTATAGCAAGAAAAACACTGGAATGGTAGATTTGTAGTTTGAAGAAAGTTCAAAGTTAAAATATAAATAATATGGTGCAAAGGAGCAAAATAAATAAAATAAATAAATACAGTAGGGGAAGAGGTAGTAGTTTGGGCTAAATTATAGATGGGCTATGTACAGATGCAGTGATCTGTGAGCTGCTCTGACAGCTGGTGCTTAAAGCTAGTGAGGGAGATAAGTGTTTCCAGTTTCAGAGATTTTTGTAGTTCGTTCCAGTCATTGGCAGCAGAGAAATGGAAGGAGAGACGACCAAAGGAGGAGTTGGCTTTAGGGGTGACCAGAGAGATATACCTGCTGGAGCGCGTGCTACAGGTGGGTGCTGCTATGGTGACCAGTGAGCGGAGATAAGGGGGGACTTTACCTAGCAGGGTCTTGTAGATGACCTGGAGCCAATGTGTTTGGCGACGATTATGAAGCGAAGGCCAGCCAACGAGAGCGTACAGGTCGCAGTGGTGGGTAGTATATGGGGCTTTGGTGACAAAACGGATGGCACTGTGATAGATGGGGACAAAGATCGTACTTTTTGGAGAAATATCCTCAGGTCTGATGAAACAAAATAGAACTGTTTGGCCATAATGACCATAATTATGTTTGGAGGAAAAAGGGGGAGGCTTGCAAACCGAAGAACACAATCCCAACCGTGAAGCACGGGGGTGGCAGCATCATGTTGTGGGGGTGCATTGCTGCAGGAGGAACTGGTGCACTTCGCAAAATAGATGGCTTCATGAGGCAGGAAAATGATGTGGATATGTTGAAGCAACATCTCATGACATCAGTCAGGAAGTTAAAGCTTGGCCACAAATGGGTCTTCCAAATGGACAATGACCCCAAGCATACTTCCAAAGTTGTGGCACAATGGCTTAAGGACAATGAAGTCAAGGTATTGGAGTGGCCATCACAAAACCCTAACTGCAATCCTATAGAAAATGTGTGGGCAGAACTGAAAGTATGTGCGAGCAAGGAGGCCTTCAACCCTGACTCAGTTATAACCAGCTCAGTCAGGAGGAATAGGTCAAAATTCACCCAACTTATTGTGGGAAGCTTGTAGAAGGAAGGCTATCCGAAACGTTTTGACCCAAGTTTAACAATTTAACCTTTCTGGAACACCTGGCCTACAGCCAGTGAAATTGCAGGGCGCCAAATTCAAACAAATGTCATAATTAAAATTCCTCAAACACACAAGTATTATACACCATTTTAAAGAAACTTCTTGTTAATCCAACCACAGTGTCTGATTTCAAAAAGGCTTTACCGCAAAAGCACACCATTCGATTATGTTAGGACAGCGCCTAGCCACAAAAAACCATAGACATTTTCCAGCCAAGGAGAGGTGTCAGAAATAGCGTTAAAATGAATCACTAACCTTTGATCTTCATCTGGTGGCACTCCCAGGACTCTATGTTACACAAATGTTTGTTTTGTTCGATAAAGTTTGTCCAAATACCTCATTTGAAATTGGTACGTTATGGTCAGAAATGCATTGTCTCAAACAAACATCCGGTTTTGCGTGAAAAGGAGGTTTTGCCTGCCATATGAGTTGTGTTATACTCAGACATTATTTTAACAGTTTTGGGAAACCTTCGAGTTTTCTATCCAAATCTACTAATTATATGCATATTCTTGCTTCTGGGCCTGAGTAACAGGCAGTTTACTCTGGGCACGCTTTTCATCCAGACTTCCCAATGCTGCCCCCTATCCCTAAAGAGTTAAAGGCAATGCTACCAAATACTAATTGAGTGTATGTAAGCTTCTGACCCACTGGGAATGTGATGAAAGACATAAAAGCTGAATTAAATCATTCTCTTATTATTATTATTATTATTATTATTATTCTGACATTTCACATTCTTAAAATAAAGTGGTGATGCTAACTGACCTAAGACAGGGAATTTTTACTTGGATTAAATGTCAGGATTTGTGAAAACTGAGTTTAAATGTATTTGGCTACGATGTATGTAAACTTCCGACTTCAACTGTACATGGGGTAGCAGTACTAAGTAATGATAACTTGGCTATATACATGGGGTACCAGGTAATTGAGGTAGATAGATGTATACTGAACAAAAATATATATGCTACATGCACATCGATGCGCCTTTAACTTGGGTGATCTGTGGCATTGTGTTGCGACAAAACTGCACATTTTAGTGGCCTTTTATTGTCCCCAGCTGAAGGTACACCTGTGTAATGCTTTTTAATCAGCTTCTTGATATGCCACACCTGTCAGGTGGCTGGATTAACAGAGATGTAAACAAATTTGTGCTAAAGATTTTAGTGAAATTATCTTTTTGTGCCAATGGAAATATTCAGGGGCTTTTTAATTCAGCTCATAAAACATGGGACCAACACTTTACATGTTGTTATTTTTGTTCAGTATACATACAGGTATACCTAGGAATAAAGTGACAGATGGGTAACAGTAGCAGCAGTGTACGGTGTATTCAGAAAGTATTCAGACCCCTCTATTTTGTTACGCTACAGCCTTATTCTTATTCTAAAATGGATTAAATAAATGTTTTTCCTGAAATCTACACGCAATACCCCATAATGACAAAGCAAAAACGGTAACAAAAAAAAGATTTACGTTATTTACATATGTATTCAGATCCTTTGCTATGAGACTCGAAATTGAGCTCCGGTGCATCCTGTTTTTATTCATCTTTGATGTTTCTACAACTTGATTGGAGTCCACCTGTGGTAAATTCAATTGATTGGACATGATTTGAAAAGGAACACCCCTGTATTTATAAGGTCCCGCAGTTGACAGTGCATGTTGCCATGAGGTCGAAGGAATTGTCTGTAGAGCTCCTAGACAGGATTGTGTCAAGGCATAGATCTGGAGAAGGGTGCCAAAAAATGTCTGCAGCGTTGAAGGTCCCCAAGATCACAGTTGCCTGCCTCCATTCTTAAATGGAAGAAGTTTGGACCCACCAAGACTCTTCCTAGAGCTGGCCACCCGGCCAAACTGAGCAATTGGGGGAGAAGGGCCTTGGTCAGGGAGGTGACCAAGAACCTGATGGTCACTCTGACAGCGCTTCAGAGTTCCTCTGTGGAGATGGTTATCCTTCTGGAAGGTTCTCCCATCTCTGCAGCACTCCACCAATCAGGCTTTTATGGTAGAGTGGCCAGACGGTAGCCACTCCTCAGTAAAAGGCACATGACAGCCCGATTTGGAGTTTGCCTAAAGGACTCAGACCATGAGAAACAAGATTATCTGGTCTGATGAAACCAAGATTGGACTGAATGCCAAGCATCACGTCTGGACGAAACCTGGCACCGTCCCTACAGTGAAGCATGGTGGTGGCAGCATCATGCTGTGGGGAGGTTATTCATCGGCAGGGAGATTAGTCAGGATCAAGGGAAAGATCAAAGAAGTGAAGTACAGAGATCTTTGAAGTCTTGTGCATTCTGGAGCAGGTTCTCAGACTGGGGCGACGGTTCACCTTCCAACAGATCAACAACCGTAAGCACACAGCCAAGACAATGCAGGAGTTGCTTCGGGACAAGTCTCAATGTCCTCGAGTGGCCCAGCCAGAGCCCGGACTTGAACCCGATCGAACATTTCTGGCAAGACCTGATAGTAGCTGTGCATCGACGCTCTCATCAAACCTAACGGAGCTTGAGAGGATCTACAGAAAAGATTGGGAGAAACTCCCCAAAAAACTGGTGTGACCAGCTTGTAGCGTCATACCCAAGAAGACTCAAGGCTGTAATCGCTGCCAAAGGTGCTTCAACAAAGTACTAAGCAAAGGGTCTGAATACTTATGTAAATGTGATATGATAATTATAAAGAAATAAATAAAAAAATATTCTAAAAACGGTTTTATGCTTTGTCATTATGGGGTATTGTGTGTAGATTGGTGAGGGGGGGGAAAAACTATTTAATCAATTTTGGAATAAGGCTGTAATGTAACCAAAATGTGGAAAAAGTCAAAGCGTCTGAACTTTCCGAATGCACTGTATGTAATGAGTCAATGGGGACCTTATATGCTGCAGAAATGTTTTGGTACCTTCCCCGAGATCTGTGCCTTGACAAAATCTTGTCTCGGAGCTCTACGAACAATTCCTTCAACCTCATGGTTTGGTTTTTGCTCTGACATGCACTGTCAGCTGTGGGACTTTACCAAATCATGTCCAATCAATTGAATTTACCACAGGTGAAATCTAACCAAGTTGTGGAAACATCTCAAGGATGATGGGCTCCCGAGTGGCACAGCAGTCTAAGGCACTGCATCTCAGTGCAAGAGGCGTCACTACAGTCCCTGGTTTGAATCCAGACTGTATCACATCTGGCCGTGATTGGGTGTCCCATAGGGCGGCGCACAATTGGCCCAGCGTCGTCCGGGTTTGGCCGGGGTAGGCAGTCCTTTGTAAATAAGAATTTGTTCTTAACTGACTTGCCAAGTTAAATAAAGGTTTAAATAAATAAATGATCAATGGGAATAGGATGCACATGAGCTCAAAATATTAATTACTATACTAATACTATACTATATTAATATTGTCTTTTTAAAAATATATATTTTTAATTTTTTTAACATGCATATCCAGGGGCACACTCCAACACTCAGACAGAATTTACCAATAAAACATTTGTGTTTAGTGAGTCCGCCAGATCAAAGACAGTAGGGTCGACCAGGGATGTTCTCTTGGTAAGGGTGTGAATTTAGCAGGACAGAGAAATGGTTAAGTATATAAAAATAAAAAAATGTACCGAGTACTTTTAGGTGCCAGGGAAAATGTATGGAGTAAAAAGTACATTTATTTTCTTTAGGAATGTAGTTAAATAAAAGTTGTCAAATATAAATAGTAAAGTACACATACTCAAACTGCTTAAGTAGTACTTTAAAGTATTTTTACTTAAGTACTTTATACCACTGGATTGTGAGCGTGTTCTAGGAACCTCCTATAAAATTACATGATGCAGGGCAGAGCAGGACGATAGCCTAGCTGTTTGAGGGCAGTCTATTTTGTTGCCAGATTTCCAAATGACAATTGAAGCTACATCCAAGTTCTCCACCCAGATCAAGTGATCCACACCCTTCTTACTTCAACAGAGCTGATTTTTTTTTTTTTTTAAATCCAGTAAAGTAAGTCGTTGTCCTTTTTACATGTATTCTGGCAGCGTGCCATTCTAGAGGGAGTGTTTGAAACCGATGATGTCAACCCCATAGGACTGTGTGCCTTCAGAAAGTATTCATACCTCTTGACTTATCTCACATTTGTTACAGCCTGAATTCAAAATTGATAAAATATATTTTCTCTCTCACCCATCTACACACAATACACCATAATGACAGTGAAAACATGTTTTTAGACATTTTTGCCAATTTATTGAAAATGAAATACAGAAATATCTCATACATATGTTTTTACACCCCTGAGTCAATACTTTAAATGCACTTTTGGCATTGATTACAACCGTGAGTCTTTCTGGGTAAGTCCCTAAGAGTTCCATACCTGGATGGTGCAACATTTGCCCAATTCTTCAAGCTCTGCCAAATTGGTTGTTGATCATTTTTAACCATTTCAGGTCTTGGCATATATTTTAAAGTAGATTAACTGAAAGACCTTCACTGTCTTCTTGGTAAGCAACTCCAGTGTTAATTTGGCCTTGTGTTTTACTTAATTCACCTTTCAGCAGAATAATTTGTCTCCCAGTGTCTGTTGGAAAGCAGACTGAACCAAGTTTTACTCTAGGATTTTGCCTGTACTTGGCTCTATTCCGTTTCTTTTTATCCTAAAATAATTCCCATATCCATAACATGATGCGGCCACCAGCATGCTTAAATATGAACTTAACGCTTTGTATTCAGAACCAAAAGTCAATTTCTTTGCCAAATATTTTGCAGTATTACTTTTGTGCCTTGTTGCAAACAGGATGCATGTTTTGGAATATTTTTATTTTGTACAGGCTTCCTTTTCACTAGGTTAGTATTTTTGGAGTAAAAACTGATGGATCAACATTGTATTCTCCTATCACAGCCATTAAATTCTAACTGTTTTAAAGTCACCATTGGTCTCATTGTGAAATTCCTGAGCAGTTTCCTTCCTTTCCGGCAACTAAGTTAGGAAGGATGCCTGTATCTTTGTCGTGACTGGGTGTATCAATACACCACCCAAAGCATAATTAATAACTTCACCATAATGTCAGCTTTTTTCCCTTTTTTTCCCCCATCTACCAATAGGTGCCCTTTGTGAGGCATTGGAAACCCTCCCTGGTCTTTGTGGTTGAATCTGTTTGAAATTCACCGCTCGACTGAGGGACCTTACAATTATCTGTATGTGTGAGGTACAGAGATGATTTTTGAATGACTACCTCGTGTTAAACAGTTATTGCTCACAGTGAGTCGATGCAACTTACGTGTTTAGCACATTTTTTGGGGGTCCTGAACTTATTTAGGCTTGCCATAAAACAAAGGGGTCTAAATACTTATTAACTCAGAACATTTTCATGACACAATGGGGTATTGTGAGTGTATACCAGTGAAATGTGTTTTTCTCAATTGAATCACTTTTTAAATTCAGGCTGTAACCCAACACTGTGGAAAACGTTAAGGGGTGTGAATACTTACTGAAGGCACTCACTGTATGATGGCCCCCCCCCCCCCAATTACACCTGTCCCCAGAAATTATGGCAACCCCCCCCCCCCCCCATTTCACCGAAGTGATTTTGGACCCTCAAAATCCTTCGTCAGTCATTGGATATTTTTTTTATGGTAATGGTGTACTTTGTGTAATATCAATTATAAATCCAACTTGCTCTCCTATAAAGCCCAAATCTTAACCTGAGATCTACCCAAGTCTTCCACTTTTGATATCCGTGCATAATTTAATTGACTCTGAAATCTTAAGTGTATACTGACTTCAGAAATGTGTACTGTTCTAAGTGACCACTCTAAACCCATCTGTCTGATTTCCCCCACAGCTACAATGAAGAGAGGAACCTCCTTCGCATCCGAGAGCGGGAGCGGCGGAATCAGGGAACCTTCCAGGAGAAGGAGTTCTACCAGGAGACCGTTCCCCTGTTTGGGGAACCCTATAAGGTCAGACTACTTCCTGTTCTTTTTTCCTTTTTTTTTCCTCTAGGCCCTTATTAGGACTGCAGGAGGACATACTAACAACTACAAACATGCGACGTATTCCCAAAATGCAGGTTATTTCATGATGCTATTAATTATTCCATTCTATTTGAAATAAGAGAATTAGAGGCCAGAGGAAGTGTTTTGCTTGATGACTTCATGACCAATGCATTTGCATGTTGATAATGTAACAGTTTGTTTTGTAACACAGTCCACGTGTCATTGTGTTGCTCTTAAGAGATGAGCTGTTGTGAACCCGACTCCAACCTTTTATTAGAAACATCTCGTTGATGTATTTAGGCGTTGCTCTGGTCATGATGACCTGCGTTCATACTAGAGGTCGACGGATTTATCTGACTTTAAAAAAAAAAAAATGTATAATGACAATTACAACAATACTGAATGAACACTTATTTTAACTTATATAATACATCAATAAAATCAATTTAGCCTCAAATAAATAATGAAACGTGTTCAATTTGGTTTAAATAATGCAAAAACAAAGTGTTGGAGAAGAAAGTGAAAGTGCAATATGTGCCATTTAAAAAAAGCTAACGTTTAAGTTCCTTGCTCAGAACATGAGAACATATGAAAGCTGGTGGTTCCTTTTAACATGAGTCTTCAATATTCCCAGGTAAGAAGTTTTAGGTTGTAGTTATTGTAGGACTATTTCTCTCTATACGATTTGTATTTCATATACCTTTGACTATTGGATGTTCTTATAGGCACTTTAGTATTGCCAGTGTAACAGTATAGCTTCCGTCCCTTTCCTCTCCCCTACCTGGTCTCGAACCAGGAACACATCGACAACAGCCACCCTCGAAGCATCGTTACCCATCGCTCCACAAAAGCCGCGGCCCTTGCAGAGCAAGGGGAACAACTACTCCAAGTCTCAGAGCGAGTGACGTTTGAAGCGCTATTAGCGCGCACCCCGCTAACTAGCTAGCCATTTCACATCGGTTACACCAGCCTAATCTCGGGAGTTGATAGGCTTGAAGTCATAAACGGCTCAATGCTTGAAGCATAGCGAAGAGCTGCTGGCAAACGCACAAAAGTGCTGTTTGAATGAATGCTTACGAGCCTGCTGTTGCCTACCATCGCTCAGACTACTATATCAAATCGTAGACTTCATTATAACATAACACACAGAAATACGAGCCATTAATATGGTCGAATCCGGAAACGATCATCTCGAAAACAAAACGTTTTCTTTCAGTGAAATATGGAACCGGTCTGTATTTTATCTAACGGGTGGCATCCCTAAGTCTAAATATTGCTGTTACATTGTACAACCTTCAATGTTATGTCATAATTATGTACAATTCTGGCAAATGAATTACGGTCTTTGTTAGGAATAAATGGACTTCACACAGTTCGCAACGAGCCAGGCGGCCCAAACTGCTGCATATACCCTGACTGCTTGCACGGAATGCAAGAGAAGTGACCCAATTACCCTAGTTTTAAGAAATTCATGTTAGCAGGCAATATTAACTAAATATGCAGGTTTAAAAATATATACTTGTCTATTGATTTTAAAGAAAGGCATTGATGTTTATGGTTAGGTACACATTGGTGCAACGACAGTGCTTTTTTTTCGCGAATGAACTTGTTAAATCATCACACGTTTGGCGAAGTAGGCTGTGATTCGATGAGAAATTTAACAGGCACCACATCGATTATATGAAACGCAGGACACGATAGATAAACTAGTGATATCATCAAGCATGTGTAGTTAACTAGTGATTTATGTTTGATTGTTTTTTATAAGATAAGTTTAATGCTAGCTAGCAACTTACCTTGGCTTCTTGCTGCCCTCGCGTAACAGGTAGTCAGCCTGCCACGCAGGCTCCTCGTGGAGTGCAATGTAAGGCAGGTGGTTAGAGCGTTGGACTAGTAACCGGAAGGTTGCAAAAACGAATCCCCGAGCTGACAAGGTAAAAAGCTGTCGTTCTGCCCCTGAACAAGGCAGTTAACCCACCGTTCCTAGGCCGTCATTGAAAATAAGAATGTGTTCTTAAAACCTGTTGAGGATCTTATCCCGATCTTATCCCGGTATTGGGATTCATTGTCATGTGACCATGGCGGGGAATTCAAAACTGCAAGAGTAATCATTTCAAATAATCAAATAATCAACTATTTTCCTCCATTTGAAAGATATATCTCCTAAATCTAACCACGCTGTCCGATTTTCAGAGGCTTTACGGAGAATTCATAAAGTTAGGTTATGTTAGGAGAGTACATTGACAATAGCTGTGTGTAATGTTTAGCCATTTCAAAGAAGGGCATCAACAGACAGAAAACTAGCTAGAATTATGCACTTACCTTTGACAATCTGCATCAGATGACACTCATAGGACATTATGTTATACAATACATGCATTTTTTGTTCCATCAAGTTCATATTTATATCCAAAAACAGCATTTACAGTCGCGGTGAAATTCAGAATTTTTTTCGGCTCGAATGCTCCCAGTGAATCCAGCATTACAAATCACGGAATTACTATTCGAAAACATTGGTAAATTATAATATTGTCATTCAAAGAATAATATATTATCATCTCGTAATTGCTACCGAATGGCCAGATCTCAAAATAACTTTACTGGGAAATCACATTTTGCAATAAACTGGGTACTATGCTAACAACAGCAAGCTAAGCTATAAGCTAAGCTAAGCTATACAGTTAGCATTAGCATCATCTAATATCGATAATAACATTCTAAATATCCCCTTACCTTTGATTATCTCCATCAGAAGGCGCTGCCAGCGATCCCAGGTCCAGAACAAATGTGGTTTCTTTTGACAAAGTTCATAATTTATGTCCAAATAGTTAGCGTTCAGTAGGCTCCCACAAAATGAGGTGGGCAGTGTAAAGTCACGCCGAAAAGCTAAAGAAAACCTAGTAAATAATCTATTTACGTTTGTTTAAACATGTCAAACGTTGTTTAGCATTAATCTTTTGGTCCATTTTTAACATGAAACATCAGTAAACATCAGTAATATTTTCACACAACCTATCAAGTGTCTAGAATAAACGATTATGACAAAGACACTCTTCTCAGATTTATGCGCAGCCGCAAAAAATGAAGTGATGACGTGTCAACTTGTAAGCATTCTAATTCGGTCTGTATTCATCACAGATGCGTCAAACAACTTTATAAAGATCGTTGACATCTAGTGGAAGCCTTAGGAGTTGCGAACTGAATCCTTTCTCACTATGGTATCTATAAAACAATGACACTAAATAGTACAGTCACAAAATTCAATTTTTTTAAAATCTATTTTTCACAGGTTTTTGCCTGCAATATGAGTATTGTTATACTTACAGACACCATTCAAACTGTTTTAGAAAATTCAGAGTGTTTTCTATCCAAACCTGAACAATAATATGCATATTCTAGCTTCTGAGTTGGTGTAGGAGGCAGTTAAAAATGGGCACATATTTTTTTCCAAAATTCTCAATACTGCCCCCTAGATTAAACAGGTTAACTGACTTGCCTAGTTTAAATAAAGGTGTTTAAAAAATGTTTTCAATTCGGCCACAATCGGTGTCCAAAAATACAGATTACCGATTTTGTTATGAGAACTTGAAATCGGCCCTAATTAATCGGCCGTTCCGATTTAATCGGTCAACCTCTAGTTCATACCGTGACCCCACCTCTGTGGCCTAGGTCTAGTTACCACTGAAGTCAAATAAAATTGAAAAAAAAAATGGATTTGTCATATGCTTCCTAAACAACAGGTGTAGACTAATCGTTAAATGCATAATTACGGGCCCTTCCCAACAATGCAGAGAGAACACACAAGGAATAAATACACAATGAGTAACGTGGTACCAGTACAGAGTCGATGTGCAGGGGTATGGGGTAATTGACGTAGAGATGTATGTATAGGTAGGGCTAAAGTGACTAGGCAACAGCATAGATAATAAAGAGTTAGTGACAAAAGGGTCAATGCTGATTGTCCAGGTAGCTATTTGGTTAGCTATTTAGAAATCTTATGACTTGGGGGTAGACGCTGTTCAGGGTCCTGTTGGGTCCAGACTTAATGCATCGGTACTGCTTGCCGTGCGGTAGCAGAAAGAACAGTCTATGATGTGGGTGGCTGGAGTGTTTGACAATTTGTAGGGCCTTCCTCTGACACCACTTGGTCCTCATTGGCTGGGAGCTTAGCCCCTGTGATGTGCTTGGCCGTGCACACTACCCTCTGTAGCGCCTTGCGGTTTGATGCCAAGCAGTTGCCATACCAAGCGGTGATGCAGCCAGTCAAGATGCTCTCATTGATGCAGCTGTAGTAAAGGCTAGCTCCAGGCTTAAGGGTGTTTTTTGACGTTCTCTTATGTAACTGTCTCAGCCTAGTGCAGGGATGGGCAACTCCAGTCCTCTGGGGCCTGATTGGTATCACACTTTTGCCACAGCTAACACACCTGACTCCAATCGTGACCTTCAGTTTAGAATGCAATTAGTTTAATCAGCTGTGTTGACTAGGGATGTGGACAGTGTGTGACACCCCTCCAGCCCCGGAGGACAGGAGCTGCCCGTCCCTGATGTAGGGAATAGGCCTAGTGCCCTGGCTTTGAGTCATTCTTAGGGAGGTCTGAAATTAGTAGGGGGCAGGGCCTATATACATGCATTCAGACCCCTTGACTTTTTCCAGATTTGGTTACATTACAGCTTTTATTCTAAAATTGATTAAATGTTTTTCTTCAATCTACACACAATACCCCATAATGATGATGCGAAAACAGGATTACCGGATACCTTATTTACGTACGTATTCAGACTTTTTGCTTTGAGACTCGAAATTGATTCAGGTGCATCCTGTTTCCATTGATTATGCTTGATGTTTCTACTATGTGATTGGAGTCCACCTTTTTGGTAAAATTTCAAATTGACTGGACATGATTTTGGAAAGGCACACCTGTCTATATAAGGTCCCACAGTTGAAAGGTACCAAATCATTTCTGCAGCATTGAAGGTCCCCAAGAACAGAGTGGCCTCCAACATTCTTAAACGGAAGATGTTTTAGAACCACCAAGACTCTTCCCAGAGCTGGCCACCAGACCAAACTGAGCAATCGGAGGAGAAGGGCCTTGGTCAGGGAGGGGGCCATGAACCTGATGGAGCTCTGTCAGAGTGACCGTAGTTCCTCTACGGAGATGGTCATCTTTCTGGAAGGTTCTCCCATCTCTGCAGTACTCCGCCAATCAGGCCTTTTATGGTAGAGTGGACAGATGGAATCCACTCCTCAGTAAAATACATATGACAGCCCACTTGGAGTTTGCCAAAAGCCACCAAAAGGACATTCACACCATGAGAAACAATATTCTCTGGTCTGATAAAACCAAGATTGAACTCTTTGGTCTGAATGCCAAGCATCATGTTTGGAGGAAACCTGGCACCATCCCTACGGTGAAGTGTAGCAGTATCATGCTGTGGGGATGTTGGAGACTAGTCAGGATCGAGGGAAAGATGAACAGAGAAAAGTACAGATCCTTAATGATAACCTGCTCCAGACCTTAGACTGGGGCGAAGGTCCACTTCCAATGAAACAACGACCCTAAGCACACAGCCAAGACAACGCAGGAGTGGCTTCGGGACAAGTCTCTGAATTTCTTTGAGTGGCCCAGCCAGAGCCTGGACTTGAACCCGATCGAACATCTGAGGCGAGCTGATAATAGCTGTGCAGTGACGCTCCCCATCCAACCTGACAGAGCTTGAGAGGATCTACAGAGAAGAATGGTAGAAACTCCGCAAATACAGGTGTGCCAAGCTGGTAGCGTCATACCCAAGAATACTCTAGGCTGTAATTACTGCTAAGGGTGCTTCAACATACTGAATACCTATGTAAATGTAATATTTCACTTTATTTTTAATACATTTACACATTTCTAAACCTGTTTTTGCTTTGTCAATATTGGGTATTGTGTGTAGATTGAGGGGGGGGGACTAATTTAATACATTTTAGAATAAGGTGGTAACGTAACAAAATGTTAAGTCAAGGGGTCTGAACTTTACGAATGCACTGCGTGTATATACAAAAGTATATGGATATCCCTTCAAATTAGTGGATTCGGCTGACATCACTCGCTACCGAGTTCCAAACTGCCTCTGGAAGCAACATCGGCACAAGAACTGTTCATCGGGAGCTTCATGAAATGGGTTTCCATGGCCGAGCAACAGCACACAAGACTAAGATCACCATGCGCGATGCCAAGCGCAGGCTGGAAGGGTGTAAAGTTTGCCGCCATTGGACTCTGGAGTAGAGGAAATGTGTTCTCTGGAGTGATGACTCAAGCTTCACCATTTGGGAATCTGGGTTTGGAGGATCCCAGGAGAACACTACCTGCCACAATTCATTGTGCCAACTATAGTTTTGTGGAGGAGGAATAATGGTCTGGGGCTGTATTTCATGGTTTGGACCCTTAGTTCCAGTGAAGTTACATCTTAATGCTACAGCATACAATGACATTCTAGATGATTCTGTGCTTCCAAATTTGTGGCAACTGTTTTGGGGAAGGCCCTTTCCTGTTTCAGCATGCCAATGCCCCTGTGCATAAAGCGAGGTCCATACAGAAATGGTTTGTCGAGATCAATGTGGAAGAACTTGACTGGCCTGCACAGAGCCCTGACCTCAACCCCATCAAACACCTTCGTTATGAATTGGAACGCCGGCTGCGAGCCAGACCTAATCGCACAACATCAGTGCCCGACCTTACTAATGCTCTTGTGGTAAGTTCCTGCAGCAATGTTCCAACATCTAGTGGAAAGCCTTCCCAGAAGAGTGGATGCTTTTATAGCAGCAAAAGGGGGAACAACTCCATATTAATGCCCATGATTTTTGGAATGAGATGTTGGATGAGCAGGTGTCCACTTTACCAAAAGTAAGTTGTTTATATACCAGAGGATTAAATCTGGGCCTTTCCAGGTTAGAGGAAATACTTTATTGCTTTTCAGTTGTGTACTGCAGAAAATCCATATCAGATTGTAACAGGGGAGTCCGTTACGAGGCACATCTAGCTAATATGTTATTGTGCATGTTTCATAGTACTCACACCTTGAGGAGCTCTAGCAAGCTGTAGCAAGGAAACGGTGCCTAAATGATTTTATAATAGCATTTCATGAGGAATTGTTTATAGTACTACATCCTCATACACTGTACAGCAGTGGTTCTCAAAACTCATCGGGGACCCCTAGACGGTTTACAATGTTGTTGTTGTTGTTGTTAGCCCTGAACTAGCTCACATGATTTACCTAGTCAAGGGCTTAATGATTTAGTTGAATCAGGTGTGCCAACTCTGGAGTAGATCAAACACATGGTTTTGAGAACCTCTGCCTAACAGACTACAGAGAGTAGGCTATGCAAGTAGCTATGAGATTTTGATAGGTTTGCCTCACACAGTTTGGTTTATCGATGACATCACTGAGGATGGGGCCATGTGGATGGAAATCCCAGCCTGTGATTGGGTGAGGACTGCAAGTCCCCCTAGTGAGCATGTAAATCCCAGCATGTGATTGGAGACAGATGGGAACCCCCCAGTCAGCCATGTCCTCTGGAAATAGATGGAATCCCCAGCCAGCCACGTCTTCTGTAGACCATGGAGCTGTTCGGGTAATGAGGCCTCTTGGAGCCTCCTGCCTTGCCACTACTCAGGAGGGAGTGGGAACCCCTGATGAGTACTCTAAACCGGAGGACCAACCAGTTGGTTCTGTCCCCCATCAGAACCTGTCAGCTCCAGCAGCCGCTTGTTATTTAAAGCAGGGATGGTTTTGTCTAGAATGGATACAGCTTTAGTCTAAATTGACTTATTTTCATAGCAGGTTAATATAACTTGTGCAGCAGGTTGGGAGAATTGACATGGCAGGTCAGGATAATTAGGTTAAGGTTAGGAAAATGGTTTGGGTTAGCTAAAATACAAAAAAAAAATACATTTTTTGTTGTCAATTTGACAAAAGCTATTTAGACTAAAGGTTCAGATATCTGAATTTGGAATAATCATGGTCAAATTACTGACCATGAAATTAGTTATAAAATTGCTAAATCTTCTCTCTGCCCAATGGCAAAATGTGTAGAATTGCAGAAAAAGAACTCTACATTTATCTCTGCAGTCAAGTGGGGCTGATAAAATGTTTTGCTTGCAAGGTGGGGGGGTGCCCCGGAAAACACAACTTCTAGCCCCCAAAATGCTAGGGCTTTTGTCGGTATGGATGTGGGTACGCAGACCCTCGAGCCACTGCTCTTCCTCATGAGTTACAATCAAAGTTGCCCACCCCTGATTTTAAAGGAACACAGTTAGCTATTTAGGCTCCCTAGAAAATAAGAGGGTGTAGCTTACAATAATGCAATTTGGTGAGGCTCTTTTTTAATTCCGTGTCTGTGTGCTGGTTGGCCTTGGTGCCCAGTGGGTCCGTGAGAGAGAGAGGCTGTATAATATATATTTTTAAACCTTTTATTTAAGTCGGTTAACATTCTTATTTACAATTACGGCCTACCAAAAGGCCTCCTGTTGGGACAGGGGCTGGGATTAAAAATATAGGACAAAACACATCACAAGACACCACAACACTACATAGAGACCTAAGACAACAAAGCGTGATAGCAACACATTACGATGACAACAACATGGCAGCAGCACAAAACATGGTACAAAACATTATTGGGCACATGGGAAGTGATGCATTTTGTGTGTGTGTGTGGTCAGGGAAGTAGGCTAAGGCTTTAGACATTTCTAAGCAATCCTTAATTTTTTTTGTTGAAAATTACAAATGATTGTGAAAATATGAACCTAATAATGTGTTATTAGATCATTTTATAGTCCTCAAGTAGCATACCACCCTTTCTACTTAACACCGTCTCAATCACTTTCTTTCAGTCTTTTCTCCTGTTAACTCAGTTATTTCTTATAAAGAAGCACTACTTTCCCTTGGTGGCTGGCAGCTGTAAAGTATATCCCTTTACCATGGCTAAGCTGATTGCTTTGTTTGTTCAGTGGATGAATGGGAGGCTCTGTTTCCTTGGTCGGCTGCCTGTTGTGATGCATTTGGTTCATTCTGGCAAATCCTTATGCTGCGTTGTCGTCAGCTGGGTCTGTGAACAAGGCCATCCTCTCAAGGTGAACAATGTTGTAGGATGTGAATTAGCTGTCACTAACATCCCAGGGCTTAGGGTTAGGTACTGCTGGTTGATTCACAATGCATAGCGTCTCATATTGACCATAGAGAGGCGAGGTAGGAGTCTGTTAGGGACAGGCATTGTACTTGCCCAGGCCATGTGAATTAATGGTGAAGCAAAGCATATTCTTGGTCTTCACGAGGTGATGCTGTACCAAAGGTGCTGGATAAATGAAGATGTCTTAGGCCGTTTTTTTTACCATTTTGACCCAAAAAATTGGCACAGTTCCCATCTGCTTAAGGGGTGGCTCTCCCATAGGCACCAATGCGATTGCAGCTTGGCCTGGTCTACTTAGTTCATTGACTGTATATGAACCAGAAATAAGGAGCCAGCGAGTTGTCTCGCTTCCTCTTCGGTTTCTGTGTCTTCTACTGTAGGTACTTTGGCAACCTTATTCTCCACCCTTCTCCTGACATGTACTCTTGCACACTCCCCGCCATGCATTCCACAATAGTGGAAACTCCCTTCAAGCCAATGCTTACACCAATCCTATACTTTTTTTTAAATCCATGACAGGGAGTGTTGGTGAAGGTTATTTTCTTTTTCCTGAACCACAGCCCAACGTTACCCTTCTTCTGAGGAGGATGTTTTGGTGTGATGCAGTGAGCCCATACATGCAACCCACAGCCTGTGGGGTTAGCTAGCTAATGTAACAAGAGAACTTCATCTTGTCTACTCTCCTGCTTTTTTAAAGGTTATATTGATTGGTTGCCAAAAAAGTCAGCTACATACAGAGACGAAGGGCAACAGTAATATTTAGATAGTTAAACCATGGTTTTATCTAGAAAGAACACAGTTTAGCTGATTTTCTATCTGTGAAACAGTTTCATCCTCACTGCATGTTACTGTGTTTTGGTTTTTAAAGGTAGACTCAGCGACACAAAGTAAACATTTTAGCAGTATCAGGTCAACTTTCGCAACAACAAAGAGCGTGTAGCAAGATGTTATTCTCCTCCTCAGTCTCAGACTGTATCGTTCTTATTCATTTTCAAGGCTAACTACTGCAGAGCTGATAAGAACCCTGCTATGATCCATCTTAACAACACTGATGTACCTGAGTAACCTTTTCTTTTCTATTACAGACGAACAAAGGAGATGAGCTGTCCAGCCGTATCCAGAGGATGCTGGGTAGTTATGAAGACGTGAACAATCCCAACACTCACCAGTGTTTGGACAGCTTCTCTAAGGACCCTCAATCTCACGTCACCACAAAGTATGGGCGGCCATCTCGCAGCCGAGACCGAGCGAAGCCTCCATTCCAGAACCCTCCTCAGTACGGGGCAAGCCAGAGCCAGAGTGGTGGTCCTCCCCGTGGCAGCCACTCTGGCCAGCCTCTGAAGAAGATCCAGGGTCCTTCCTCCTCCTACACCCAGTCCTCCCTGGGTCTCAGCCAGGGCCAGGCCTGCCCAGACCCACACCAGAGAAAGACTGAGCTCTGGCCAGACCTGAGGGAGTGTGCCAGTCTTCCTCCAGTCCTCTCTGCCCTGTCCCCCCCAGCCGAGCCCCTATCCCCCCTACATTCCAGTGACCCCAGCGACTCTGAACACCAGGACTCCCCCCTGCACCCTGAGAGGCACCCGGCCTCTCCCCTACACCCCGACTCGCACTTCCCCATGGTGTCCCCCCTGGATGACCCCCAGAGAGACATCCCGCCTCCGGCCATCGAGGGGACAACCCTGCCCTCTCAGACCTTCCCTCCACCGCTGGCCTCCAAACCCAACCTGGTTATGCCCCAGAAGCCCACAGCCTACGTCCGGCCCATGGACGGCCAAGACCAGGTGACCAGCGAGTCTCCGGACCTCAAGCCCTCCCCAGAAGACTTCCATGGGCAGTCTTATCATGAACCTTTACCAGACTTGAAAAGCACCAAGCCCAGCCTTTCCAAACTGAAGATACCATCACAGTCTATAGAGGTAAGCAGAACCATGTTCTGTTTTTAACCGTGCGTGTGTGCGTGTGTGTGTGTGTGTGTGTGTGTGTTCCTTTTTTTGACTAGCCAATATAGCCTGCTGTGTGAGAAATATCAGTTAATACCAGACGCATAATGAACACACAAGCCTGGGAGATTGGGTTTGAACTGGACTTTAGATAAGAACTGGACGGTGGACTTTAGATGGAAGAAATAGTTGGTCAGGAAAGAGAAAGATAAACATCAAACTAACAAACCTTGAACATATCCTAAAATGGAACATGTATCAGATGGGTCTGTTTCTTAGTTGGTTAATATTGAACTTTTGTGTGCCTCGACTTGCTCTGGAAAGTAGCACTTCGATGTTTGATCAGCTTAAAACTACAGATGGATGACCATTTTTGGAGAGACTGCATTCATGTCCAGCGTCGATGTAGCTTATTGACACTCCCTGTGAGGCTTGGTCAGCTCAGTGGAAATCATGCAGAACCAAATGTCAGATTTGCATGCTCTAGTCTAGTCCTATTCTCTCTATGGGGGAATATTTCCATAATTGGCTTTGATGAGACTTTGTCTGTTTCCCAAATGGCACCTTGTTCCCTACCTAGTGTACTACTTTTGAGCAGGACCCCATAGGGCTCTGTTTAAAAGCAGTGCACTATAAAGGGAATAGGGTGCCATTTGGGAAGCAGACTTTGCGGTGGGACCTCATCCTGCCTGTTTACCTGTGGGAAGAACAGAAGACGGACACCAACAGCGACATAATCTGTCCCCTAACTTTAGTGTATTCACACGTGTGTCCTGTAATGATGGTCATTACAGTAGTCTCCAATGATAATGAATGCTCACTGAGACGGACAGGTGACAATTTGTCTCAGTAAGTGAATGCTGGCATAATTAGCCTAGTCGTTAGGGTTGTGCATCTCTGTCTTTTTCATGATGATTTCACGCGTGTCTTGATACAGGGTCGGTAGGTAGCCTAGCGGTTAAGAGCATTGGGCCAGTAACCAAAAGGTCACTAGTTCGAATCCCTGAGCCGACTAGGTTAAAAAAAGAAAAATGTCTGTCTGTGCCCTTGAGCAATTGCTCCTGTAAGTCTCTCTGGATCAGCGCTAAATGGATAAGATGCATTACCTTAAGATAGTGTTCATATTCCACTTATTGCAGCATGAATGCATTATTTATTTATTTTTTTTCCTTCAAAATAAATCTCACACACTACAATGGAAACAGGATACCCCCATAATGACAAAGTGAAAACATGTTTGCACATTTTATTGAAAGTTAAATATCTAATTGACGTAAGTATTCATACACCCTGAGGTCAATGCATGTTAGTGACCTTCGGCAGTGATTTACAGCTGTGAGTCCATTTTCAAGTCTTGCCATAGATTTTTCAAGTAGATTTAAGTCACAACTGTAACTCGGCCATTCGGGAACATTCATTACTTCCTGGTCGGAAACTCCAGTGTAGATTTGGCCTTGTTTTAGGTAGTTGTCGACCAATTTATGATTTTTCAACACCGATACTGACTATTGAAGGACCAAAAAAAGTCGATACCGATTTAATCGGCCATTTTTTATTTATTTATATATATATGAAATAATGACAATTACAATACTCAATGAGCACTTATTTTTACTTAATATAATACATTATTTAGTTTCAAGTAAATAATGAAACATGTTCAATTTGGTTTAAATAATGCAAAAACACAGTGTTGGAGAAGAAAGTAAAAAAAGCTAACGTTTAGGTTCCTTGCTCAGATCATATGAAAGCTGGTGGTTCAATATTCCCAGTGAAGAAATATTTGGTTGCAGTTATTATACAATTCCTTCGATATCATGGCTTGTTTTTTGCTCTGACATGCACTGTCAACTGTGGGACCTTATATAGACAGGTGTGGCTTTCCAAATCATGTCCAATCAATTGAATTTACTACAGGTTGACTCCAAGTTGTAGAAACATCTCAAGGATGGTCAATGTAAACAGGATGCACCTGAGCTCAACGTTCGAGTCTCATAGCAAAGGGTCTGAATACTTATGTAAATAAGGTATTTCTGTTTTTATTTTTAATACATTTGCTTAAATTTCTAAACAGTTTTCTCTGTCATTATGGTGTATTGTGTGTAGGTTGACAAGGATTTTTATTTTAATACATTTTAGAACAAGGCTGTAATTTAACAAAATATAGAAAAAGTCAAGGAGTCTGAATACTTTCCGAATGCACTGTATATGGCACAATCAAATGGTTTTTGACCGTTTGGAAGTTTTTATGGAGTGATCTTCTCGCTTCGTCCATGCAGTGCGCCTTGCAAGAGAGATTCCTCGTTATACAGGGTTTTAGTTGATAATTTCATATCTTTAAAAATGACCATATACACTGATTTTTGTTTAAAGAAACACTTTCAAAGCTATTGCTGATGGTGAAATTAAACAATCCAAATAAAGTCTGTCAGCCCCGTTCAGCAGTTAGACAGACTTCGGTAGCTTACTTTTATTCCAGTAAAACAGAATTAGGTAACCAAGGAAATGACATGGGTTGTCACTCAATGGAGAAGACTCCTCAATTGTCACGAAAGATTATGTATTTTTGGAGGGTAGAAAGAATGTAATATAATCAATAGATTTTGTAACGTTTGAATCCATTTTCAGAGCTATGCAGGCTAGATTTGGACCAATTTCACTTGTATTTTATACATTTGCATCGGGGGCCGATGCACATCCATGAATTGTTACAACCCTACTTGATTCAAGTTGACTCATCGGGTACTGTATGTTTTTGTAGGCCTAACAAATTTCGGTTTTCATTTATTAAACTTTTTAGAATTTTTATTTTTTTTTAATGTATTTTTACACTTTGCAATGAATTCTTTCCCCCCACTAATCACCTCATGACCCTCATCAAATCCAACTAGAGAATTCTCCGTCTGGTTGTTGTCACAGGGATTTTTCTGGATCAAAATGGGGCTTAGGTGGTGGGCATGGCGAAGGTGTGACACATTTTGCGATGGTTTATGCCGTATTCTTATTCTGAGTGACTCAAACATTTATAGCAAAACCAATCATGCCATGACATTTTTTGGAATTTTAGAGTCTCCCTTTCAATTTGTATTTTTTATGTTGCTTGTCCAAGACTTTTCTATGCATAAAATAACCCTGGAAGAGCTGAGCTTGTTGACGATACTGTTTAGAGCCAAGATTATTCTCTAACTTTCTCTCCACCCGGAGAGGACATCTTCTGAGAGCAGAGCAGCACACACAGTTTTATTAATCCAGCCTTTCCAAGGCTGTCCACAATCCAGATATATTAAACGTCTCTCTTGTGTGGAATGTGGCCAATCTCCTGTCCTCCCCCTCTACCCCCTCTCACCCTCCCTTCCACAGCCCAGGCTGCACCTGCAGCAGCTCTGCTCATTGTTGGGGCCCCTTTCTCGCCCTGCCCTGGCCCCTGCCTCGCCTGGCCCTGGTACACGTGGACACTAACCCAGCAGTGCTCATTTGGCAGGCTGCCGTTTCCACCCATTTGCGGGCGCTAATCCAGCAGAGGATAGCTGTGTAGTGACTCATAACCCCGACCCTTCAACTCACCCCCTCACTCTACAAACTGAGCACGAATAAAGCTGACGGGTCAGAAAACTCCCCTAGTCATTGTCAGAGGGGCACAGCTGTTCTAGATTATATATTTCTATCTGAACATTCCACAATGTTACGTCCTACTGAACACGTGCAGCCCTGATGTTCCATTGATTTTGAATCCATAGTGAATGTCTTGGAGAGTGGGGGATGTACAGGTGTTTTGTGTCTGGGGTTCCATTGGTTATCGAGCTTGAAGCTGCCTGCTCTCTCCCTCCCCGGATAATTTGAAGCATTGTGCTCTACTCTGCTGTCTAAGCCCTGCCTCAGTCATTCAGTAGTGTAATGCTTCTGCGATTTTTAACAATGGAATTTAGCACAATAATGTCTCTCTCTGGTTGTTTGCCTGGGCAACTTAGACTCTGAGACACCTGGGAACTTTAGTGTGGCTGAAGGTACTGAGAGAAACTGTTTGGTTCAGTAAATTTCCACATAGACCTACGAACTAAAACTAAAGAAATGCCTGCTTGTGAACGATCTTTAATACGCTCAGCAAATGTTTGCTGTTTTTAAATAAAGTACTGATTTTCAAAAGTGAAGCCGAGACTAAACATAGTAATAAACATAGTAAAGCGTTGGATCTGTAGCACACATGTTGGCCATAATGACGTATGCTTAGTAGTGGGGACAGTCAGGAAAGTCTTCTGGGGTCAGTGACGAGGTTGAAGTAAAGGCGCTCCGAGAAATGGGTGTGTTTGTGTGGCTTTGCACTTCAGCAAAACGCCCACACGCACGCACTGTCATCAGGCCCAGCAGTCTGGTGATTGTTAACACGCAGTGAGACGATCACAGTCAGTAGTAATACATGGTTGTTGAGGAGGCTTCTCTGTAGCCACTGGCCAAACTCAAGGTAGGCCAAACGGATTCCTAGATTTTTATCACACAGCTGTACATTTCTGAGGCTGTATTTATACATCAGCCGAATTATGTTTTTTTTCTACTATTTGGTCTCTTAACCAATCAGATCAGATCGTTTGGCCATAATTGGGCTGCCTAAGTCTCTCACCTAGAACTGCAATGCTCAAAGTAGCTAGACTATACTACTACCTGTCTGGTACACATAAGGAATGCAGTGAGGTGGTGTTGCTATGGTGATTGTTTAGGTTGTGATCCAGACCTGGTTCCTGTTTGGAAACAGTCCATGCCATTGTACCCCATCCTAAATCCCCAGCGTTGGTTAGTCGTGTGTGTGTGTGTGTGTGTGTGTGTTGGAATGTGGCTGAGCAGTAGTCTGGTGGCCGACTACAGTAGTATGGGGTTTGGAAAGAAGGGTGTGTCGTGTTAACAGTAAATATGATTCATCTTGGCTACTGAGTTAAAAAAAAAAAAAAATGGAATCTTGACATTTCGAGGCATACTCTGTAGGACTGCCAGGGACCTCGTGATAACATATCATCACGATAATTAGGTGCTGATACAATGTGTGTTACGATTCTATATGTATTGTAATTCCATGTTCCAAACATTGCTCACCATATGTCTGCTGCAGAGGGACAAGACCGAGACATGAGAGAACTAGTTTTGATCAGTCATGGAAATAATAGTGCAGACATTTTTTTTTTGCTCCTTATTTAAAAACAAGATGGAGAACAAGCTATGGAAAAATACTGGGATTTCGGTTCAGATGCAGCCAACTAGCGCAAAAATTATATTGCGATATTGTCAAAACGACACCCCCCCCCCCCTTCAAGAGGCTGAAGAAATTCGGTTTGACCCCCTAAGACCCTCACAAACTTCTACAGATGCACCAATGAGACCATTCTGCACTGCCTGCAACCGCACGCTGCCTGCCCTCCAGGAGATCCACAGCACCCGGTGTCACAAGAAGATCAAGGACCTCTGCCACCCGAGCCACGGCCTGTTCACCCTGCTACCATCTAGAAGGCAGAGACGGTACAGGTGCATCAAAGCTGGGAACGAGAGACTGATAAACAGCTTCTATCTCCAGGCCATCATTAGCCAATCATCATTAGCCGGCCTCTACCCGGTACCCTGCCCAGAACCTTACACTGTCCCTTTAAAGACTGCTGCCCTATATACGTATTCATTGAACACTGGTCACTTGAATAATGTTTACATACTGTTTTTCCATACATTATCTATACTGAAGAACAAACTTCAATGATTTTACTCAGTTACAATTCATAAAAGTAAATTAGTCAATTTAAATACCTTTTTTATTAGGCCCCAATTTATAGATTAGCAAACCTAATATACTAGCTAGTAAAAAAATAAATAATAAATAAATAAATAAATAAATATACTAGCTAGTTAGCTAGAAAGCTAAGTGGTTAGCTTATTCCAGATTAGACGGAGTCTGAGGACAATGTGAGGGAAATGATCTCGGAGAAACTGAAGATGGACCACAGGAAGATCTGAGTTGGAGTGCGCCCACAGGACTGGAATACCCACCACCGACCCAGGTGACAGGCCCAGGTGACAGGCCCAGGTGACAGGCCCAGGTGACAGGCCCAGGTGACAGGCCCAGGCCGATAGGTTCGTAGCTTCAACCCCGCAGCGCGCGCGCGCGCGCACACACACACACACACACACCAAATGATTAATGGACACAATGTATATTTAGCTTTGTTTGCTCTTCTCCATATTATGTCTATCTTGGAGAAGCTACCCAGGAAAGGGCTGAAAATAGCCCATATTAATATGTAGCCTTAGAAATAAGGTTCATGAAATCAATAAATTGCTAACATCAGATAGCATTCATATATTAGCTATTTTTGAGACTCGCTTAGATAATTCCTTTTATACAGCAGTAGTAACAGGAATGCTTATGGGGGAGGTGTTGCTATAGGAGATATCTATCTATCTATCTCTCTTCATTCATTCATCCCAGTAATGATTAGAGAATCTCATGTCAAGTGTTATTGAAGTGTTGTGGTTGCAGCTTCACCTGCCTCATCTAAAGCCTATTATTTTGGGGTGTTGCTATAGGCCACCAAGTGCTAACAGTCAGTGTCTAAATAATGTGTGTGAAATGCTAGATGGTGTATGTGATGTAAACACAGAGATGTACTTTCTTGGGGACCTGAATATTGACTCTTTCATCAAGCTGTCTGCTCAAAAGGACGCTTCACTAACCAGTGCCTGTAATCTGGTTCAGGTTATTAATCAACCTACCAGGGTGTTTACAAACACTACAGGAACAAGATCATCCACATGTATTGATCACATGTTTACTAATACTGTAGAACTCTGTTCTAAAGCTGTGTACACACACACACACACACACACACACACTGGATGTAGTGATGACAATATAGTGACTATCTAGGGGAACCAAGGTTCCTAAAGCGGGGCCTAAAATAGTGTTAGAGATCATACCAAAGTTATTGCTGACTCTTATGTGAATGATGTAAAAAATGTGTTGGTTTGACGTGATTTAATAAGGAACATCCAGACGCTACTCCTTAATGAATTTATGAAATTGCTTCTTCCAATTATTGATAAACATGCAACTGTTAAACTAACTTTTTTTTTAAACTGTCTCCGTGGATTAATGAGGAGTTGAAATATGGGGGGGGGGGTCAAAAGGAGTGGCTAAATCTGGCCGACTTACTGGAAATTGTGACCAAACTTAACAAAAAGAAGAAACTGTTATAAAGCCAATATCAATGATATGGAAAACAGCTTTGGCATACTTTAAATTACGTTATGGGTGGAAAGACACATTGAACTCCATTGAATCAGATGGCTTCCTTTCGCTTTCACTGAATCAGATGGCTTCCTTTCACTGAATCAGATGGCTTCCTTTCACTGAATCAGATGGCTTATTCATGACAAAACTATGTAATATTGGCAATTATTTTAATGATTACCTCATTGGCAAAGTGGGCGAACTT
Source organism: Salmo trutta (assembly GCF_901001165.1). Lineage (NCBI taxonomy): Eukaryota > Metazoa > Chordata > Actinopteri > Salmoniformes > Salmonidae > Salmo > Salmo trutta. Next base: position 61,025,403 of record NC_042971.1, read on the forward strand.
AAGCAGGAAATGCCAACAACGAACAGTGAGCCATTTTGTATTCATGCATTAAAAAAAAAAAGAATAATGAAAGAAGCATTGTAAGTTATAATTTTGTAAAGTTAGTGTGGGACAGGTGGAAAAATGATTGCTCAATACTGACAACTGCTGGCATTGACAACTAACACGGAACCCAAACCGGCTGCGCCATCGTGCATCAATTTATTTTGTCCCCCCACACCAAACGCGATCAGGACACGCAGGTTAAAATATCAAAACAAACTCTGAACCAATTACATTCATTTGGGGACAGGTCGAAAAGCATTAAATATTTATGGCAATTTAGCTAGCTTGCACTTGCTAGCTAATTTGTCCGCTGTTGCTAGCTAATTTGTCCTGGGATATAAACATTGAGTTATTTTACCTGAAATGCACAAGGTCCTCTACTCCGACAATTAATCCGCACATAAAACGGTCAACCGAATCGTTTCTAGTCATCTCTCCTCCTTCCAGGCTTTTTGTTCTCTGGACTTTATATTGCGATTGGCAACTTTCATAAATTAGGTGCATTACCGCCACTGACCTTTCGTCTTTCAGTCACTCACGTGGGTATAACCAATGGCATGTGGGTACCTGCTTCTATAAACCAATGAGGAGATAGATCGCGCTGCAAGTCCTGCTTCTCCTGTGTCACAAATAGAACTGACTTCTATTTTAGCCCTTGGCAACGCAGATGCTCGTTGGCGCGCATGAGCAGTGTGGGTGCAATAATTGGATAATATAGATTTCTAAATGTATTTTGTAACGCTCGCGTACGCAACGCGGTATAGTCAGGGTATTAGATGGAAAGCTACTGAGGATGGTAGCTGACTCTATAGCCACTCCTATCTTTAATCTAAGCCTAGAGGAAAGTCTTTGTCCTCAGGCCTGGAGGGAAGTCAGTCATTCCGCTACCCAAGAGTGGTAAAGCGGCCTTTATGTGCTCTAACAGCAGACCTATAAGCTTGCTGCCAGCTCTTAGCAAACAGTTTGATTTTTGTTGTTGTTGACCAAATACAATGCTATTGCTCAGTAAACAAATTAACAGGCTTGTAGAAAAAGGCAATCAACATGCTCTGACTGCACTGATACACATGACTGATTGGTTGCAAAATATTGACGATAAGATGATTGTGGGAGCTGTACTGTTAGATTTCAATGCAGCCTTTGAAATTATTGACCATTAACATGTTGAGAACTTGTTTTATGGCTTTTCAACCTTTGCTATATCGTGGATTCAGAGCTATGTATCTAATAGAACTCAGGTTTTCTTTAACCTGTTAGGGCTAGGGGGCAGTATTTACATGGCCAGATAAAAAACGTACCCGATTTAATCTGGTTACTACTCCTACCCAGTAACTAGAATATGCATATAATTGTTGGCTTTGGATAGAAAACACCCTAAAGTTTCTAAAACTGTTTGAATGGTGTCTGTGAGTATAACAGAACTCATATGGCAGGCAAAAACCTGAGAAGATTCCTTACAGGAAGTGCCCTCTCCGACAAGATCTTGTTCTTCTTGTCTCTGTTTATTGAAGACTGAGGATCTTTGCTGTAACGTGACACTTCCTACGGCTCCCATAGGCTCTCAGAGCCCGGGAAAAAGCTGAATGATATCGAGGCAGCCCCAGGCTGAAACACATTTGCGCTTTTGGCAAGTGGCCGATAAGAGGATAATGGGCTTAGGCGCGTGCACGAGTCGAGCCCGTGCTTTATTTTCTTTCGTCTATTTACCTAAACGCAGATTCCCGGTCGGAATATTATCGCTTTTGTACGAGAAAAATGGCATAAAAATTGATTTTAAACAGCGGTTGACATGCTTCGAAGTACGGTAATGGAATATTTCGATTTTTTTTTTTGTCACGAAATACGCCGTGCTCGTAACCCTTATTTACCCTTTCGGATAGTGTCTTGAACGCACGAACAAAACGTCGCTGTTTGGATATAACAATGGATTATTTGGGACCAAACCAACATTTGTTATTGAAGTAGAAGTGCACTCCTGGGAGTGCATTCTGACGAAGAACACCAAAGGTAATCAAACTTTTCTAATAGTAAATCAGAGTTTGGTGAAGGCTAAACTTGCTGGGTGTCTAAATAGCTAGCCCTGTGATGCCGGGCTATCTACTTAGAATATTGCAAAATGTGCTTTCACCAAAAAGCTATTTTAAAATCGGACATATCGAGTGCATAGAGGAGTTCTGTATCTATAATTCTTAAAATAATTGTTATGCTTTTTGTGAACGTTTATCGTGAGTAATTTAGTAAATTGTTAGTAAATTCGCCGGAAGTTTGCGGGGGGTATGCTAGTTCTGAACATCACATGCTAATGTAAAAAGCTGGTTTTTGATATAAATATGAACTTGATTGAACAAAACATGCATGTATTGTATAACATAATGTCCTAGGTGTGCCATCTGATGAAGATCATCAAAGGTTAGTGCTGCATTTAGCTGTCTTCTGGGTTTTTGTGACATTATATGCTAGCTTGAAAAATGGGTGTCTGATTATTTCTGGCTGGGTACTCTGCTGACATAATCTAATGTTTTGCTTTCGTTGTAAAGCCTTTTTGAAATCAGACAGTGTGGTTAGGTTAACGAGAGTCTTGTCTTTAAAATGCTGTAAAATATGCATATGTTTGAGAAATTGAAGTAATAGCATTTCTAAGGTATTTGAATAACGCGCCACAGGATTCCACTGGCTGTTACGTAGGCGGGACGATTTGGTGCCACCTACCCTAGAGAGGTTAATGGAATGTCAAACATGTAGGCCCTCTAGTTTAAATATTTTACCGATGACACGCCACTGGCATTAAAGCCTGTTGTCTATATATTTGAGATTCTTCAAAGTAGCCACCCTTTGCCTTGATGACAGCTTTGCACACTCTTGGCATTTTCTCAACCAGTTTTATGAGGTAGTCACCTGGAATGCATTTCAGTTAACAGGTGTGCCTTGTTAAAAGTGAATTTGTGGAATTAATGCCAGTCAGTTGTGTTGTGATGAGGTAGGGGTGATATACAGAAGATAGCCCGATTTGGTAAAATACCATGTCCATATTATGGCAAGAACAGCTCAAATAAGCAAAGAGAAACGACAGTCCATTACTTTAAGACATGAAGATCAGTCAATCTGGAAAATTTCAAAGACTTTGAAAGTTTGTTCAAGTGCAGTTGTAAAAACCAAGCGCCATGATGAAACTGGCTCTCATGAGGACTGCCACAGGAAACCAAAGTTACCTCTGCTGCAGAGAATAAGTTCATTAGCGTTAATTGCACCTCAGATTGCAGTTCAAGTAACAGCCACATCTCAACATCAACTGTTCAGAGGAGACTGTGTGAATCAGGCCTTCATGGTCAAATTGCTGCAAAGAAACCACAACTAAAGGACGCCAATAAGAAGAGACTTGCTTGGGCCAAGAAACACGAGCAATGGACATTAACCGGTGGAAATCTGAGCTTGTCTTTCTGAGACGCAGAGTAGGTGAACTGATGATCTCCACGTGTGGTTCCCACCGTGAAGCATGGAGGAGGAGGAGGAGGTATGGTGGTGCTTTGCTGGTGAAACTCTGATTTATTTAGAATTCAAGGCACACGCTACCACAGCGTTCCCGCCACGACATGCCATCCCATTTGTTTTTCAAAAGGACAATGTCCCAGCACACCTCCAGGCTGTGTAAGGGCTATTTGACCAAGAAGGAGAGTGATGGAGTGCTGCATCAGATGACCTGGCCTCCACAATCACCCAACCTTAACCCAATTGAGATGGTTTGGGATGAGTTGGACCGCAGAGTGAAGGAAAAGCAGCCAACAAGTGCTCAGCATATGTGGGAACTCCTTCAAACTGTTGAAAAAGCATTCCTCATGAAGCTGGTTGAGAGAATGCCAACAGTGCAAAGCTGTCAAGGCAAAGGGTGGCTACTTAAGAAATCAAAATATATTTTTCGGTTACTACATGATTCCATATGTGTTATTTCTTAGTTTTGATTTCTTCAATATTATTCTACAATAGTAAAAATAAAAACCCTTGAATGAGTAGGTGTCCAAACTTTTGACTGGTACTGTACACGTTAGCAACCACAGCTAATGAAGTCACCGAAGCCCATAACGAGGAGTTGCAGTCAGTTTTGGAATGGGTGGGCAGTATTAAGCTGGTCCTAAACATCTCTAAAACTTAAAGCATTGTATTTGGTACAAATCATTCCCTAAGCGCTAGACCTCAGCTGAATCTGGTAATGAATGGTGTGGCTGTTGAACAAGTTGAAGAAACTAAATTGCTTGGTGTAACCTTGGCTTGTAAACTGTCATGGTTAGAACATATAGATTCAGTGGTTGTAAAGATAGAAGATGTTCTGCTTTTTTGACACCACACTACACAAAGCCTGTCCTGTATTCTCTAGTTTTATCTTGATTATTGTCCAGTCATGTGGTCAAGTGCTGCTGCTGACCCAGAACAGAGCGGCACGTCTTGCTCTTTATTATAGTCAGAGAGCTGATTTATAAATACTATACTACTATAAATACTATGCATGCCAGTCTCTCTTGGCTAAGAGTTGAGTAGCGACTGACTGCATCACTTCTTCTTTTTATAAGAAAGTGTTGATAACGCACAGCTCTGACATGCACACTTACCTCACCAGACATGCCACCAAGGGTCTCTTCACAGTCCCCAAATCCAGAACAAATTCAAGAAGGCCTTCAGTATTATATAGAGCCCTTATTACATGCAACTCTGTTCCATCTCATATTGCTCAAATAAACAGCAAACCTGGTTTTAAAAAAAAACGGATAAATCGACGCCTCTCCCTTATTTGACCTAGATAGTTTGTGTATGTATTGATATTAGAGGTCGACCGATTTTAGGATTTTCCAATACCGATTATTGGAGGACAAAAAAAAGTCCATGCCGATTTTTTTAAATTTTTTTATTTAAAAAAAAAAAAAAAAAATATATATATATATATATATATATATATATATATATTAGTTGTAATAATGACAATTGCAACCATACTGAATGAACACTTTTTTATTTTAACTTAATATAATGCATCAATAAAATCAATTTAGTCTCAAATAAATAATGAAACGTGTTCAATTTGGTTTAAATAATGCAATAACAAAGTGTTGGAGAAGAAAGTAAAAGTGCAATATGTGCCATGTACAAAAGCTAACGTTTAAGTTCCTTGCTCAGAACATGAGAACATATGAAAGCTGGTGGTTCCTTTTAACATGTCTTCAATATTCCCAGGTAAGAAGTTTTAGGTTGTATTTATTATAGGACTATTTCTCTCTCTACCATTTTGTATTTCATATACCTTTTGACTATTGGATGTTCTAATAGGTACTTTAGTATTGCCAGCCTAATCTCAGGAGTTGATAGGCTTGAAGTCATAAACAGCGCAATGCTTGAAGCATTGCGAAGAGCTGCTGGCAAACGCAGGAAAGTGCTGTTGGAATGAGTGCTCTACGAACCTGCTGCTGCCTACCACCGCTCAGTCAGACTGCTCTATCAAATCATAGACTTAATTATAATATAATAACGCACAGAAATACGAGCCGTAGGTCATTAATATGGTCAAATCCGGAAACTATCATTTCGAAAACAAAACGTTTATTCTTTCAGTGAAATACGGAACAGTTCCGTATTTTATCTAACGGGTGGCATCCCAAAGTGTAAATATTGCTGTTACATTGCACAACCTTGAATGTTACGTAAAATTCTGGCAAATGAGTTCGCAACGAGCCAGGCGGCCCAAACTGTTGCATAAACCTTGACTCTGCGTGCAATGAACGCAAGAGAACTGACACAATTTCACCTGGTTAATATTGCCTGCTAACCTGGATTTCTTTTAGCTAAATATGCAGGTTTAAATATATATACTTCTGTGTATTGATTTTAAGAAAGGCATTGACGTTTATGGTTAGGTACATTCGTGCAACGATTCTGCTTTTTTCGCAAATGCACTTTTGTTATCATCCCCCGTTTGGCGAAGTTGACTGTCTTTGTTAGGAAGAAATAGTCTTCACACAGTTCGCAACGAGCCAGGCGGCCCAAACTGCTGCATATACCCTGACTCTGTTGCACAGAACGCAAGAGAAATTCATGTTTGCAGGCAATATTAACTAAATATGCAGATTTAAAAATATATATTTGTGTATTGATTTTAAGAAAGGCATTGATGTTTATGGTTAGGTACACATTGGTGCAACGACAGTGCTTTTTTTCGCAAATGCGCTTGTTAAATCACCCGTTTGTGATTCAATGATAAATTTAACAGGCACCGCATCGATTTATATGCAACACAGGACAAGCTAGATAAACTAGTAATATCATCAACCATGTGTATTTAGCTTGTGATTATGTTTTGATTGATTGTTTTTTATAAGATATGTTTAATGCTAGCTAGCACCTTAGCTTGTCTCCTTGCTGCACTCGCATAACAGGTAGTCAGCCTGCCACAGTCTCCTCGTTGAGTGCAATGTAATCAGCCATGATCGGTGTCCAAAAATGCCGATTTACCAATTGTTATAAAAACTTGAAATCGGTCCTAATTAATCGGCCATTCCGATTTAATCGGTCTACCTCTAATTGATATATATATATATATATATATATATATATATATATATATATATATATATATATATATATATATATATATATATATATATATATATATATATATTTAGACCTAGATAGTTTGTATGTATATATTACATGCATGCATACATACATACATATGCTGTTTTTTTAAAATGTGTGTACTTCTGTTCTTGTCTATTAATGCTCTGTTATGTAATGTACTGTGTGGACCTGTGGAAGAGTAGTGGTGGCTTTCGCAAACGCTAATGGGGATCCTAATAAAATACAAATATTTGAAAAGCAACCTTGCTAACAGCTGAGAATCCCCTCCTGGATCAAGAGCGTTGCTGTCTCCTAATATTTGGTTTGTGCATACAGCAAACAGTTTTTCAATTTATTTTTTATTTTTTATATATTTTTTATATATATATTTTAGTTAGTTAGTTAGTTGTATAACTTTTTATGAGCTGGGATGTCTGTCCTACAAATAGTTTTCGGACTGTATAAAATGTTTGCAATGCGCTCGTTAGCGTTTCTCTATAGGATGTTTTTACATATACTTGTTAGCATTGCTAACCTTCGGATTACAGAAGCCCAGTGGGGTTTTAAAAATAGAGTCCCTTGTGTTCAGTGCCGGTATTACCAAATATCCCGGTATGACCATCTGGATACCGCCCAAGCCTACAGTATTCTAGCCATGGATCATCCTATATAACTACTACTGAACACTGTTTCTATTCATATATGGTCCATACTGTCAATACACACCATTGACATACATACAGTTGAGGTCGGAAGTTTACAAACACCTTAGCCAAATACATTTAAACTCCGTTTTTCACAGTTGCTGACATTTAATCCTTGTAAAAAATGTCCTGTCTTTGGTCCGTTAGATCACCACTTTATTTTAAGAATGTGAAATGTCAGAATAGTAGTAGAGTGATTTATTTCAGCTTTTATTTATTTCATCACATTCCCAGTGGGTCAGAAGTTTACATACACTCAATTAGTATTTGGTAGCATTGCCTTTAAATTGTTTAACTTGGGTCAAACGTTTCGGGTAGCCTTCCACAAGCTTCCCACAATAAGTTGGGTGAATTTTGGCCCATTCCTACTGACAGAGCTGGTGTAACTGAGTCAGGTTTGTAGGCCTCCTTACTCGCACACGCTTTTTCAGTTCTACCCACAAATCTTCTATAGGATTGAGGTCAGGGCTTTGTGATGGCCACTCCAATACCTTGACTTTGTTGTCCTTAAGCAATTTTAAGCCAACTTTGGAAATATGCTTGGGGTCATTGTCCATTTGAAAGACCCATTTGCGACCAAGCTTTAACTTCCTGACTAATGTCTTGATGTTGCTTCAACATATCCACATCATTTTCCTGCCTCATGATGACATCTATTTTGAAGTGCTGCAGTCCCTCCTGCAGCAACGCACCCCCACAACATGCTGCCACCCCTGTGCTTCACGGTTGGGATGGTGTTCTGCGGCTCGCAAGTTTCCCCATTTTTTTTTTCCCCCCCTCCAAACGTAACGATGGTCATTATGGCCAAACAGTTCTATTTTTGTTTCATCAGACCAGAGGACATTTCTCCAAAAAGTACAAAAAGTACGATCTTTGTCCCCATGTGCAGTTGCAAACCGTAGTCTGGCTTTTTTTATGGCTGTTTTGGAGCAGTGTCTTCTTCCTTACTGAGCGGCCTTTCCGGTTATGTCGATATAGGACTTGTTTTACTGTGGATATAGATACTTTTGTACCGGTTTCCTCAAGCATCTTCACAAGGTCCTTTGCTGTTGTTCTGGGATTGATTTGCGCTTTTCGCACCAAAGTAAGTTCATCTCTAGGAGACAATGTGTCTCCTTCCTGAGCGGTATGGCTGCGTGGTCCCATGGTGTTTATACTTGCGTACTATTGTTTGTACAGATGAACGTGGTACCTTCAGGCGTTAAGAAATTGCTCCCAAAGATGAACCAGACTTGTGGAGGTCTACAATTTTTTTTCTGAGGTCTTGGCTGATTTCTTCTGATTTTCCCATGATGTCAAGCAAAGAGGCACTGAGTTTGAAGGTAGGCCTTGAAATACATCCACAGGTACACCTCCAATTATGTCAATTAGCCTATCAGAAGCTTCTAAAGCCATGACATCATTTTCTGGAATTTTCCAAGCTGTTTAAAGGCACAGTCAACTTAGTGTATGTAAACTTCTGACCCACTGGAATTGTGACACAGTGAATTATAAGTGAAATAATCTGTCTAAACAGTTGTTGGAAAAATTACTTGTGTCATGCACAAAGTAGATGTCCTAACCGACTTGCCAAAACTATAGTTTGTTAACTTCTTTGGGGCGGTATTTTGATGTCCGGTTGAAAAGCGTGCCCAAAGTAAACTTTCTGCTACTCAGGCCCAGAAGCTAGGATATGCATATTGAAAACACTCTAAAGTTTCTAAAACTGTTAAAATAATGTCTGTGAGTATAACAGAGCTGAAATGGCAGGCGAAACCCCAAGGACAAACCATCCCCCCCCCAAAAAAAGATTTCATCATACAACTGATTTCAATGGCTGACACTTTTATAATAGGGCGAAATCGTGCCCGATTGCAGTTCCTAGGGCTTCCACTAGATGTCAACCGTCTTTAGAAAGATTTTCAGCCTGGTTTTTGGAAAAATGAGCCAGAAATTGTAGTTTTCCTAGGTGGCTCCCATTTCAGCTGTAGTGTTTCCAAGCGTGTGAATGAGAGCGAGTTCTTTTATTTTTCTCCGGTAAAGACAATAACGGTTCTCCGTCTTTAAATTGTATCATTTATTTGCGTATTGGGGTACTTAATGTTTGATTATAAACGTTGATTGACTTGTTTGGATAAGTTTATTGGTAACGTTTGGGATTAATTTTGTATGCATTTTGAAGGAGGGAAACCGAGTGGATTTTTGACTGAAGCGCGCCAGCTAAACTAAGTTTTTATGGATATAAAGGACATTATTGAACAAAAGGACCCTTTGTAATGTAACTGGACCTTTTGGAGTGCCAACAGAAGATCTTCAAAGGTAAGGCATATATTATATCGCCATTTCTGACTTTCGTGTCGCAACTCCCTGGTTGTAAATGATTTATGCATTTGTGTGCTGGGCGCTGTCCTCAGATAATCGCATGGTTTGCTTTCGCCGTAAAGCCTTTTTGAAATCTGACACGGCGGCTGGATTAACAACAAGTGAAGCTTTATTTTGATGTATTGCACTTGTGATTTCATGAAAGTTTAATGTTTATAGTAATTTCATTTGAATTTGGCGCTCTGCAATTCCACCGGAAATTGCTAGCGTCCCACTAATCCGCAAGAATTTAACAAGAAATTTGTGGAGTGGTTGAAAAACGAGTTTTAATGACTCCAACCTAAGTGTATGTAAACTTACGACTTCAACTGTATATATATTTATATTCCGGACTCGCATTGCTCTTTTTGATACTGCTCATTCTGTCTTAATTATTTTATAAACTTGTGGATGTGTGTGTTGTGAGATATTTCTGCTCTGTTGTAGCTAGAAACATAAGCATTTCGCTGCACCTGCGATAACAACATCCACAAATGTGTATGCCACATATTAACTTTGATTTACATGTTAGGTTGGGATGCCCCTCTCTCTTCGCCCAGCCCCAGGTGGTGTAGTTCTGTCTGAGCAGTAGTAGCCAGCGAACGCCCACACACACGCACACACACACACACACACTCTCCCCTCCTTTTCTAAAGACTAAATCCTGGAACCCTTGATGTGTGTCTATCTACATTTAATGACCTAGTCAGCACTGGTTGGCTAAGTATTAAGTGGCTCTCCGGTCCAGGCTGTGTTTGTGCTGTGGTGTGGCATTGTTCACTCCAACAGAGAGAAAAGCCCTCCCCCACCCCTCCACGCTTAGTGCTGTTTGTGTGGTAGCCAGCCAGGCAGCTATTGACCTCAGCTGCCACTGAGAGCTTGCCAGCAGCAGTTCTCCACTCAGCCCTCCCTTCAGCAGCACAATACATTTGCTTTGTCATCACCACCTTACGTAACTATTGCCGTGAGCTGAGTGAGGACCACTTTAGTCCCCTTATCTGAAACATGGAAACCTGAGGGAGGAGGGAGAGGGGACACAGCGAAAGACTTGTCACACAACACCATGTTTTCTGCTGAAGCTTTTTGTTGTTGAGTAGAATTACCGTATTGGGGACATAATCCCTTCCACAGTTTTTGTAAACAAATATTTCACTTCAAGATGGTATGTTGGAGTACAGTAGTTGGTCACTAACCCCTAACCACTGTTATTGTGCAGCAGTAGTCTGAGGAGAAGTCTGATTTGTATTGCCTGTGGTTTGACATCTCTACTGTTTTGTGGTGTTTGTCCCAAAATGGCATCCTATCCCCTACATAGTGCACTACTTTTGATTTAGAAACCATAGGGTCCTGGTCAAAAATAGTGCACTATTTGGGGGCGTAGCCTAGGAGTCAGTGGGTAAGCGTCTGAGTGCTGTTATGTTGATGAGTCAGTCTGTCTGACAGACAAAACACCTACACAGTTGAATTAAATCTAATTAACTCACTGTTGTGTGTAGAGGGGTGCTTGAACTATGCAAGCGACTTCATCTTAGCCACATTACACTCTTGAGTAATGCAACAATTAACAAGCATGTGCAGACAAAGGGTTTATTTTTCTCATCTGTACGCTACACTCCTTTCATTTTAGCTTCAAGACAAAAGTGCAGAGTTGTTAACAGCATGTCTTTAAGTAACATTAGCCTATTAAAAAATACATATTCATATGAGAGGGTTAATCGTTAAAGTACGGTACACTTACTGTACACAATTACAACTAACCAGACTGCATTTTTATCAATATCATGCAAATCATTACATATGGTAAAAGCAAATTGTGACAGAAAACGGGGGTACAAGTGAATTCACTGCGGATTTGTGTCAGGTTGACAGATGCAGGTAGCCTAGAGCAGCCTACCGACGACAACCACAGGTAGCCTTGAGCAGCCTACTGATGACAACCACAGGTAGCCTAGAGCAGCCTACTGATGACAACCACAGGAAGCCTAGAGCAGCCTACTGATGACAACCACAGGTAGCCTAGAGCAGCCTACTGATGACAACCACAGGAAGCCTAGAGCAGCCTACTGATGACAACCACAGGTAGCCTAGAGCAGCCTACTGATGACAACCACAGGTAGCCTGGAGCAGCCTGCTGATAACAACCACAGATAGCCTAGAGCAGCCTACTGACGACAACCACAGGTAGCTTAGAGCAGCCTACTGGGAACAACCACAGGTAGCCTAGAGCAGCCTACCGACGACAACCTCTGAAATCACCACAGAATGTTACAAATGAAAGACAATACAAATAGGATATGTTTAGATGGTTTCGTCATAAAAAATATATATTTTAAAAAGTTGGTGGTGAGGATGGGTTCCATAGTTTTAGGCAGCTTCTGCTGAATTTAACATACTGCACTTTTCAGTTTAAACTCTCTAAAATATTCAGAACATTTCTACATTTACAGATTATACAGAAACATTGCTTTGCTATTACCATTTATACTGTAGGAGTGTTGGGCTGAACGAGATTCTGTTTTACACAGTCCTGCTTTGAACTGTCGGGCATGACCTCCGGAGGTAACGTTGGCGCACGAGACTTGAGAATTTCGCAAGTTTACATCACAGTAATGTCTTGAGAATCGATCCCTCTCAACATTTTGTAGTGAAAAAAAGATGGAGGAAGATAGTAATTTCCAATGACATCAACCAGTTAGTAGGCAATGCTTACTCATAATTGGTTAAAACCACACGATGTACACCGCTGTCATTGAAAACATTGTCCTCCATCTTTACTACAAAACATAATGTGTAATTTTCACATGTTGGTTGTGCTGGAGATAAATATGAAGTAGATGATTTTATTTTTAAAGCTAATTTTGCTGCAATTCTGTGCATTTTGTCATGGTTAGTGTTCTTTTGCTCAAACAAAATAATATAATCAATACTCTCTAAATTCTTGGGTTTTGGATTTTTTTTTAAATTCATCCTGACTGTCTAGCTCTGTGTTTCCAAGCTATGGGTCACGAGACACTGTGAATTAAAATACATTTGCGCTAGGTTCATGGAACCGAGGTTACCTCAGTAGCTGCTAGATGCGTCAGGAACACTGTCCTATCTCCCCTGGCAACCATGGAACTCCAAACGCGCAGTGCCTTCGGAAAATATTCATTTATTTATTTATTTTTGCTCAGCAATCGACACAAAATACCAAATAATGACAAAGCGCAAACATTTTTGGGGGATTTACACAAGTATTCAAATCCTTGGCTATGAGACTCAATTGAGTTCAGGTGCATCCTGTTTCCATTGATCATCCTTGATGTTTGAAAAAATAGATTATAGTACACTTGTGGTAAATTCTATTGATTGGACATGATTTGGAAAGGCACACACCTGTCTATATAAGGTCCCACAGTTGACAGTGCATGTCAGAGCTAAAACCAAGCCATGATGTCGAAGGAATTGTCCGTAGAGCTCAGATAGGATTGTGTCGAGGCACCGATCTGGGGAAGGGTACCAAAACATTTCTGCAACATTGAAGGTCCCCAAGAACACAGTGGCCTCCATCATTCTTAAATGGAAGATGTTTTAGAACCACCAAGACTCTTCCCTGAGCTGGCCATCAGATCAAACTGAGCAATCGGGGGAGAAGGGCCTTGGTCAGGGTGGTGACCAAGAACCTGATGGTCACTCTGGCAGAGCTCCAGAGTTCCTCTGTGGAGATGGTTGTCCTTCTGGAAGGTTCTCCCATCTCTGCAGCACTACACCAAGCAGGCCTTTATGGTAGAGTGGCCAGACGGAAGCCACTGCTCGGTAAAAGGCACTTGGCAGCAGTGATGTAAAAAGTACCATAGTGTCATATTTGAGTAAAAGTAAAGATGCCATAATAGAAAATGAGTCAAGTGGAAGTCACCCTTTTAAAAAAGTTTTGGGGCTTAAATATACTTAGGTATCAAAAGTAAGAGTATAAATAATTTCAAATTCCTTATATTAAGCAAACTAGATAGCACTATTTTATTTACAACACTCAGACATAATTTACAAACAATGCATTTGTGTTTAGTGAGTCCACCAGATCAGAGGCAGTAGGGATGACCAGGGATGTTTTCTTGATGAATGCATATATATTTGACCATTGTCCTGTCCTGCTAAGCATTCAACATTCAAAAAAAGTACTTTTGGGTGTTAGCGAAAATGTATGGATTAAAAAGTACATTTATTTTCTTCAGGAATGTAGTTAAGTAAATGTTGTCAAATATAAACTCAGCAATAAAAGAAATGTCCCTTTTTCAGAATCCTGTCTTTCAAAGATAATTAGTAAAAATCCAAATACCTTCACAGATCTTCATTGTAAAGGGTTTTAACACTGTTTCCCATGCTTGTTCAATGAACCATAAGCAATTAATGAACATGCACCTGTGGGACGGTCGTTAAGACACTAACAGATGGTAGGCAATTAAGGTCACAGTTATTAAAACTTAAGACACTAAAGAGGCCTTTCTACTGACTCTGAAAAACACCAAAAAGAAAGATGCCCAGGGTCCCTGCTCATCTGCGTGAACGTGCCTGTGTGGGGATGTTTTTCAGCGGCAGGGACTGGGAGACTAGTTAGGATAAAGGGAAAGATCAATGGAGCAAAGTACAGAGCGATCCTTGATGAATACCTGCTCTTTGAGTGGCCCAACCAGAGCCCGGTCGTGAACCCAATCGAACATCTCTGGAAAGACCTGAAAATAGCTGAGATCCTTGATGGAAACCTGCTCAGGACCTCAGACTGGGCTGAAGGTTCACCTTCTAACAGGACAATGACCCTAAGCACACAGCCAAGACAACGCAGGAGTGGCTTCAGGACAAGTCTCAATGTCCTTGAGTGGCCAAGCATGAGCTCAGACTTGAACCCGATCGACCATCTCTGGAGAGACCTGAATATAGCTGTGCAGCAATGCTCCCCATCCAACCAGACAGAGCTTGAGAGTATCTGCAGAGAAGAATGGGAGAAACTCCCCAAATACAGGTGTGCCAAGCTGGCAGCGTCATACCCAAGAAGACTCGGCTGTAATTGCTGCCAGAAGTGTTTCAACAAAGTACTGAGTAAAAGATCTGAATACTTTTGTAAATATAGTTCCAGTTTTTAAATTTTTAAAAAAAATACATTTGCAAAAAAAAAAGAGTTTTTGGCTTGTCATTGTGGGATATTGTGTGTAAATTGAGGTGGGGGGACCCATTTAATCCATTTTAGAATAAGGCTGTAACAACGTAAAATGTGGAAAAGGTCAAGGGGTCTCAATACTTTCCGAATGCACTGTTATATACCTTCTGTTTCCCTCTACAATGTCCACAAGCCTCATTAGAACAGAGTGGACGAGACCAGACACTAAGACTGGAGGGGGAAAGAACCTCAATGATGAGCTGCTTTTCTACACAGAAATTCATTAAAATAAATTATTGCCTGATGATCTTTTGAACTTCCCAATACCTTTCTGAATTATTTGTCACTTCAAACCATACTTCTTTCACAATAAATTACCGTCAAAATTACTGTTAGACTGATTTGTAATTGACTGTCATAACCCCAATTTAAAAAATAAAATAAAAAAAATTGGCCTTAGATTAAATCATTCTACATGGTGTGGTTGCATATCTATATATTTGACCCCATTTTTGTATCAAAATGGGGTCAAATAAGTTTGGGAACCCCCTGGTTTAGCTTTTATTTTGGTGATTTTTGTTAGTTCCCAAAGATGGTTATTTAATAATATAGTGATCCATTATCTTTTCTACATGTTAGATATAAAACGCATAGATATCTGGTTGTAGTAGAAGTTTACACTGAAAACATATTTTCATCTCCAATGTATAGTTTAAATTATTTATTTTTTAACACTGTTTGGACTTAGACGACCCTGAAAAAACGCTTAGGTGGCCCGCCCAAGGATTTCAATGGCAGAAAAATCTCTGACATGATGTAATTTAGGCCTACATCTTTTAAAAGTCTGTCTTTGGTACTCTATAGGCTACTGAAACCAGTCAGTTGAAATGTTTCACTGAAAACTGCCTGGCTCAGCTGACTAAGCTGAAGTGACAACTGAATACTGTTGTTTTGTGTTGTCAGAATGTGTCCCACAATGTTAATCTGATAAAATAATTTGATGCGCCGCTACATCGTTCCTGCCTTGTTTTTACATTCCTATCAAAGAATAGCCTAAATCATGTAAGCCTTTTAGTTGACACGTCTGTGCACTCAAGACATTGCTGTTCTTATAAGAAACAACTTAAAACGTTGCTGTAAACAATTATCCCAAATCTTGAACATTTATTTGTTTGTGTGACATACAATGATGAGAGAGAGAACTAAAAAGGCAAGTTGTTAAATATGAAAGTCCACCCAAAAAGGCAAATTCTTTGATTGTCCGAACTTGAACTGAAATCCTGTGACCATCTTTGAGCTCTGAGATTCCAATCATGGAGGACACACGCGCACACACACACACACACACACACACACCCCCTGTCCTGGCCTCAGACTGACCTCTGAGAAGGGGCCTCTTCTCAAGCTCACTGGGCTGTATTGTGTGTGTGTGTGTGTGTGTGTGTGTGTGTGTGTGTGTGTGTGTGTGTGTGTGTGTGTGTGTGTCAGGGGAAAGTCACATGATCATAGTTGTTTCAGAGCATTTACCACCATGCCTGTGTTATGTATGTGTTTTGTTCAAGCTTCCCCTATTGGCTGGTTTCTGTGTCACTCAAACAGTGTTGTGCTGCCTTCCAGACGCCGTCAAATGAAGCTGACTGTGTGGAAGACATTCTGAGGGTAAGCACTTCTCAAATCTTTACTAATGAATCGTGGAGAGGTGGAGGTGGCTCAGTTTGCTAGTGTTCATTATCATCATGGCTAAAGAGGGATTTAGCCGCTGAGCACTTTTCACATTCCTGTGTTAAATCCAACCCATGTTTAAAGAGCTAGCTAGCTAGCTATCTAGCTAGCATTTATTCAGGACAGAACCCCACTTCATGTGCTGTATGAATGAGTCATAGGTGTCCTGCTGGGTAGGGTAGTTAGTCCTCCTCTCTGGGTCCTGCTGGGTAGGGTAGTTAGTCCTCCTCTCTGGGTCCTGCTGGGTAGGGTAGTTAGTCCTCCTCTCTGGGTCCTGCTGGGTAGGGTAGTTAGTCCTCCTCTCTGGGTCCTGCTGGGTAGGGTAGTTAGTCCTCCTCTCTGGGTCCTGCTGGGTAGGGTAGTTAGTTCTCCTCTCTGGGTCCTGCTGGGTAGGGTAGTTAGTCCTCCTCTCTGGGTCCTGCTGGGTAGGGTAGTTAGTCCTCCTCCTCTCTGGGTCCTGCTGGGTAGGGTAGTTAGTCCTCCTCCTCTCTGGGTCCTGCTGGGTAGGGTAGTTAGTCCTCCTCCTCTCTGGGTCCTGCTGGGCAGGGTAGTTAGTCCTCCTCCTCTCTGGGTCCTGCTGGGTAGGGTAGTTAGTCCTCCTCCTCTCTGGGTCCTGCTGGGCAGGGTAGTTAGTCCTCCTCCTCTCTGGGTCCTGCTGGGCAGGGTAGTTAGTCCTCCTCCTCTCTGGGTCCTGCTGGGCAGGGTAGTTAGTCCTCCTCCTCTCTGGGTCCTGCTGGGCAGGGTAGTTAGTCCTCCTATCTGGGTTGACTCCCCTCTCTCTCTGCCTCTCTCCCTCCTTCAGGAAATGACCCACTCTTGGCCTCCTCTCCTGACTGCCATCCAGACACCCAGCACAGTTGAGCCCTCCAAGTTCTCCTTCCCAGTCAAGGTGAGCCTGAAGGCCCTCTGCATTGCCTGAGCTGCACAACCTACTGCAACTACACACTATTGTATTCACTTTAGGTGTTCAACCTCAAACACTTCAGGCCATGGGTTCTACTCTAAATAGCAACTCAGAATCCCTCCCCAAAAAATGTCCTTTTACGCATGTTCCACTTAGTCATTCACAGCACCTACACTACATACATTAATCATCAGTGTTGTAGTCTGTTGTCGTAGATTCTGAGGGAAGGCATAACGCCTCCCTTGTCGTGTGTGGGAGTCTATGTTAAGGCTGGTTGCCTCTACTTTGTCCCCTCACAGGAAGCACAGCATGTCCCACCTGCATCTCCAGGACAAAGTAAGTCAATGTGAGGGATTGGGAGTCTATACTCACTGGATATACCATATTACAACACGTTAATATGGGGGATTGGGAGTCTATACTCACTGGATATACCATATTAGAACACGTTAATGTGGGCGATTGGGAGTCTATACTCACTGG
This sequence comes from Salmo trutta, assembly GCF_901001165.1. NCBI lineage: Eukaryota > Metazoa > Chordata > Actinopteri > Salmoniformes > Salmonidae > Salmo > Salmo trutta. Next base: position 61,043,329 of record NC_042971.1, read on the forward strand.
ATATACCATATTACAGCATGAAGTTAAACACTAGCTCAGCAATGTACTTCTCAAAGTAGAACAAGGCTTTTATTAGCTCATTGGCAGTTGATGGGGGGGGTCGCTCTTGTGCAGCTCTGTTTCCGTGGTTGTGCTCCAAATACCACCTGGGTGCCCTCTCTTGCTTTCTCTCTATCTACATTTGTTCCTCTTGTGTGTGTCTTGCTCCCTCTCCTTCCTTCCCTTTCACTCCTCTCTCTCTCTCAATCCACCACGACGACACCTTCCCTTTTGGTGTCAGATTGTATTATCCTCATGACAGAGGAGACTTTAAAACCCTCCCATGGCCTCTTAACATCAAAACTACTGGAGAATGGTCACTTCCTCCACTCCTGTCGCTCACTCTCTCTTTCGCCCGCCCGCCCTCCCGCCCTCTCTCTTTCGCCCGCCCTCCCTCCCTCCCTCTCTCTTTCGCCCGCCCTCCCTCCCTCTCTCTTTCGCCCGCCCGCCCTCCCTCTCTCTTTCGCCCGCCCTCCCTCCCTCTCTCTTTCGCCCGCCCTCCCTCCCTCTCTCTTTCGCCCGCCCTCCCTCTCTCTTTCGCCCGCCCCTCTCTCTCTCTCTCTTTCGCCCGCCCTCTCTCTCTCTCTCTCTTCGCCCGCCCCTCTCTCTCTCTCTCTCTTTCGCCCGCCCCTCTCTCTCTCTCTCTTCGCCCGCCCTCCCTCTCTCTCTTTCGCCCGCCCTCCCCTCCCTCTCTCTTTCGCCCGCCCTCTCTCTTTCGCCCGCCCGCCCTCTCTCTTTCGCCCGCCCGCCCTCTCTCTCTTTCGCCCGCCCCGCCCTCTCTCTCTTTCGCCCGCCCGCCCTCTCTCTCTTTCGCCCGCCCGCCCTCTCTCTCTATTTCGCCCTCCCGCCCTCTCTCTCTCTCTTTCGCCCGCCCCCCGCCCTCTCTCTCTCTCTTTCGCCCGCCCTCTCTCTCTCTTTCGCCCGCCCGCCCTCTCTCTCTTTCGCCCCGCCCGCCCGCCCTCTCTCTCTCTTTCGCCCGCCCGCCCTCTCTCTCTCTTTCGCCCGCCCGCCCTCTCTCTCTCTTTCGCCCGCCCGCCCTCTCTCTCTCTTTCGCCCGCCCCGCCCTCTCTCTCTCTTTCGCCCGCCTCTCTCTCTCTCTTTCGCCCGCCTCTCTCTCTCTCTTTCGCCCGCCCTCTCTCTCTCTCTTTCGCCCGCACTCTCTCTCTCTTTCGCCCGCCCTCTCTCTCTCTCTTTCGCCCGCCCTCTCTCTCTTTCGCCCGCCCTCTCTCTCTTTCGCCCGCCCTCTCTCTCTTTCGCCCGCCCGCCCTCTCTCTCTTTCGCCCGCCCGCCCCTCTCTCTCTTTCGCCCCGCCCGCCCTCTCTCTCTTTCGCCCGCCCGCCCTCTCTCTCTTTCGCCCCGCCCTCCCTCCCTCTCTTTCGCCCGCCCTCCCTCCCTCTCTTTCGCCCGCCCTCCCTCCCTCTCTTTCGCCCGCCCGCCCGCCCTCTCTTTCGCCCGCCCGCCCGCCCTCCCTCTCTTTCGCCCGCCCGCCCTCCCTCTCTTTCGCCCGCCCCGCCCTCCCCTCTCTTTCGCCCGCCCTCCCTCCCTCTCTTTCGCCCGCCCGCCCTCCCTCTCTTTCGCCCGCCCTCTCTCTCTTTCGCCCGCCCCGCCCTCTCTCTTTCGCCCGCCCGCCCTCTCTTTCGCCCGCCCTCTCTCTCTTTCGCCCGCCCTCTCTCTCTCTCTTTCGCCCGCCCTCTCTCTCTCTCTCTCTTTCGCCCGCCCTCTCTCTCTCTCTTTCCCCCCCCCTCCCTCTCTCTCTCTCTCGCCCGCCCTCTCTCTCTCTCTTTCGCCCGCCCTCTCTCTCTCTTTCGCCCGCCCTCTCTCTCTCTTTCGCCCGCCCTCTCTCTCTCTCTTTCGCCCGCCCTCTCTCTCTCTTTCGCCCGCCCTCTCTCTCTCTTTCGCCCGCCCTCTCTCTCTCTTTCGCCCGCCTTCTCTCTCTCTCTTTCGCCCGCCCTCTCTCTCTCTCTCTTTGGCCCGCCCTCTCTCTCTCTCTTTCGCCCGCCCTCTCTCTCTTTCGCCCGCCCTCTCTCTCTCTTTCGCCCGCCCTCTCTCTCTTTCGCCCGCCCTCTCTCTCTTTCGCCCGCCCTCTCTCTCTCTTTCGCCCGCCCTCTTTCTCTTTCGACCGCCCGCCCCTCTCTCTTTCGCCCGCCCCCTCTCTTTCGCCCGCCCTCTTTCTCTCTCTCTTTCGCCCGCCCGCCCTCTCTCTTTCGCCCTCTCTCTTTCGCCCGCCCGCCCTCTCTCTCTTTCGCCCGCCCTCTCTCTCTCTCTTTCGCCCGCCCTCTTCGCCCGCCCGCCCTCTCTCTCTTTCGCCCGCCCGCCCTCTCTGTCTTTCGCCCGCCCTCTCTGTCTTTCGCCCGCCCTCTCTGTCTTTCGCCCCGCCCTCTCTGTCTTTCGCCGCCCTCCTCTCTCTCTCTTTCGCCCGCCCTCCTCTTCTCTCTTTCGCCCGCCCTCTCTCTCTCTTTCGCTCCGCCCTCTCTCTCTCTCGCCCGCCCTCTCTCTCTCTTCGCCCCGCCCTCTCTCTCTCTTTCGCCCGCCCTCCCTCTCTCTTTCGCCCGCCCTCTCTCTCTCTCTCTCTTTCGCCCGCCCTCCCTCTCTCTCTCTCTTTCGCGCCCTCTCTTTATCTCTTTCGCCCGGCCCTCTCTCTCTCTCTTTCGCCCGCCCCTCTCTCTCTCTTTCGCCCGCCCCTCTCTCTCTCTTTTCGGGGGCCCGCACCTCTCTCTCTCTCTCTTTCGCCCAGCCCTCTCTCTCTATCTCTTTCGCCAGCCTCTCTCTCTCTCTTTCGCCCGCCCTCTCTCTCTCTCTTTCGCCGCCCTCTCTCTCTCTCTCTTTCGCCCGCCCCTCTCTCTCTTTCGCCCGCCCTCTCTCTCTCTCTTTCGCCCGCCCTCTCTCTCTCTCTTTCGCCCGCCCCTCTCTCTCTCTCTTTCGCCCGCCCTCTCTCTCTCGCCCGCCCTCCCTCTCTCTCTCTCGCCCGCCCTCCCTCTCTCTCTCGCCCGCCCTCCCTCTCTCTCTCTCGCCCGCCCTCCCTCTCTTTCGCCCGCCCCGCCCTCTCTCTCTCTTTCGCCCCGCCCCGCCCTCCCTCTCTTTCGCCCGCCCTCTCTCTCTCTCTTTCGCCCGCCCTCTCTCTCTCTCTTTTCGCCCGCCCCTCTCTCTCCTCTCTCTTCCTCGCCGCCCTCTCTCTCTCTCTTTTCGCCCGCCGCCCTCTCTCTCTCTTTCGCCGCCCGCCCTCCCTCTTCTTTCGCCGCCTCCCTCTCTTTCGCCCGCCCTCTCTCCCTCTCTCTCTCTCTCGCCCCCGCCCTCTCTCTCTCTCTTTCGCCCGCCCTCTCCTCTCTCTCTTTCGCCCGCCCTCTCTCTCTCTCTTTCGCCCGCCCTCTCTCTCTCTCTTTCGCCCGCCCTCTCTCTCTCTTTCGCCCGCCCCTCTCTCTCTCTCTTTCGCCCGCCCCGCCCTCTCTCTCTCTTTCGCCCGCCCTCCCTCTCTCTCTTTCGCCCCGCCCTCCCTCTCTCTCTTTCGCCCCCCCCCTCCTCTCTCTCTCTTTCGCCCGCCCTCCCTCTCTCTCTTTCGCCCGCCCCTCCCTCTCTCTCTTTCGCCCGCCCTCCCTCTCTCTCTTTCGCTGCCCTCCCTCTCTCTCTTTCGCCCGCCCGCCCCTCTCTTTCGCCCGCCCTCTCTCTCTTTCGCCCGCCCCTCTCTCTCTTTCGCCCGCCCGCCCTCTCTCTTTCGCCCGCCCTCTCTCTCTCTCTCTTTCGCCCGCCCTCTCTCTCTCTCTTTCGCCCGCCCTCTCTCTCTCTCTTTCGCCCTCTTTCGACCGCCCGCCCCCTCTCTTTCGCCCGCCCTCTTTCTCTTTCGCCCGCCCGCCCTCTCTCTCTTTCGCCCGCCCTCTCTGTCTTTCGCCCGCCCTCTCTGTCTTTCGCCCGCCCTCTCTGTCTTTCGCCCGCCCTCTCTCTCTCTCTCTTTCGCCCGCCCTCTCTCTCTCTTTCGCCCGCCCTCTCTCTCTCTTTCGCCCGCCCTCTCTCTCTCTTTCGCCCGCCCTCTCTCTCTCTTTCGCCCGCCCTCTCTCTCTCTCTTTCGCCCGCCCTCTCTCTCTCTCTCTTTCGCCCGCCCTCTCTCTCTCTCTTTCGCCCGCCCTCTCTCTCTCTCTCTTTCGCCCGCCCTCTCTCTCTCTCTCTTTTCGCCCGCCCTCTCTCTCTCTCTCTTTCGCCCGCCCCTCTCTCTCTCTCTCTTTCGCCCCCCCTCTCTCTCTCTCTCTTTCGCCCGCCCTCTCTCTCTCTCTCTTTCGCCCGCCCTCTCTCTCTCTCTCTTTCGCCCGCCCTCTCTCTCCTCTCTTTCGCCCGCCCTCTCTCTCTCTCTCTTTCGCCCGCCCCTCTCTCTCTCTCTCTCTCTTTCGCCCGCCCTCTCTCTCTTTCGCCCGCCCTCTCTCTCTTTCGCCCGCCCTCTCTCTCTCTCTTTCGCCCGCCCTCTCTCTCTCTCTCTTTCGCCCGCCCTCTCTCTCTCTCTCTTTCGCCCGCCCTCTCTCTCTCTCTTTCGCCCGCCCTCTCTCTCTCTCTTTCGCCCGCCCTCTCTCTCTCTTTCGCCCGCCCTCCCTCTCTCTCTTTCGCCCGCCCTCCCTCTCTCTCTTTCGCCCGCCCTCCCCTCTCTCTCTTTCGCCCGCCCTCCCTCTCTCTCTTTCGCCCGCCCTCCCTCTCTCTCTTTCGCCCGCCCCCCCCCTCTCTCTCTTTCGCCCGCCCGCCCTCTCTCTCTTTCGCCCGCCCGCCCTCTCTCTCTTTCGCCCGCCCGCCCTCCCTCTCTTTCGCCCGCCCTCTCTCTCTCTCTTTCGCCCGCCCCTCTCTCTCTTTCGCCCGCCCTCTCTCTCTCTCTTTCGCCCGCCCTCTCTCTCTCTCTTTCGCCCGCCCTCTCTCTCTCTCTTTCGCCCGCCCTCTCTCTCTTTCGCCCGCCCCGCCCTCTCTTTCGCCCGCCCTCTCTCTCTTTCGCCCGCCCGCCCTCTCTCTTTCGCCCCGCCCTCTCTCTCTTTCGCCCGCCCCTCTCTCTCTCTCTTTCGCCCGCCCTCCTCTCTCTCTCTTTCGCCGCCCTCTCTCTCTCTCTTTCGCCCGCCCTCTCTCTCTTTCGCCCGCCCCTCTCTCTCTCTTTCGCCCGCCCTCCCTCTCTCTCTTTCGCCCGCCCTCCCTCTCTCTCTTTCGCCCGCCCTCCCTCTCTCTCTTTCGCTGCCCTCCCTCTCTCTCTTTCGCCCGCCCGCCCTCTCTTTCGCCCGCCCTCTCTCTCTTTCGCCCGCCCGCCCTCTCTCTTTCGCCCGCCCTCTCTCTCTCTCTCTTTCGCCCGCCCTCTCTCTCTCTCTTTCGCCCGCCCTCTCTCTCTTTCGCCCGCCCTCTCTCTCTTTCGCCCGCCCTCTCTCTCTTTCGCCCTCTCTCTCTCTCTCTTTCGCCCGCCCTCTCTCTCTCTCTTTCGCCCGCCCCGCCCTCTCTCTCTCTCTTTCGCCCGCCCTCTCTCTCTCTCTCTCTTTCGCCCGCCCTCTCTCTCTCTCTTTCGCCCGCCCTCTCTCTCTCTCTTTCGCCCCGCCCTCTCTCTCTCTCTTTTCGCCCGCCCTCTCTCTCTCTCTTTCGCCCGCCTCCTCTCTCTCTCTCTCTCTTTCGCCCGCCCGCCCTCTCTCTCTCTCTTTCGCCCCGCCCTCCTCTCTCTCTCTCTTTCGCCCGCCCTCCTCTCTCTCTCTCTTTCGCCCGCCCTCCTCTCTCTCTCTCTTTCGCCCGCCTCCTCTCTCTCTCTTTCGCCCGCCCTCCTCTCTCTCTCTTTCGCCCGCCCTCCTCTACCTCTCCTCTCTCTCTTTCGCCCGCCCTCCTCTCTCTCTCTCTTTCGCCCGCCCTCCTCTCTCTCTCTCTTTCGCCCGCCCTCCTCTCTCTCTCTCTTTCGCCCGCCCTCCTCTCTCTCTCTCTTTCGCCCGCCCTCCTCTCTCTCTCTCTTTCGCCCGCCCTCCTCTCTCTCTCTTTCGCCCGCCCTCCTCTCTCTCTCTCTTTCGCCCGCCCTCCTCTCTCTCTCTCTTTCGCCCGCCCTCCTTCTCTCTCTTTCGCCCGCCCTCCTCTCTCTCTCTCTTTCGCCCGCCCTCCTCTCTCTCTCTCTTTCGCCCGCCCTCCTCTCTCTCTCTCTTTCGCCCGCCCGCCCGCCCTCTCTTTCGCCCGCCCGCCCTCTCTTTCGCCCCGCCCTCTCTTCGCCGCCTCTTTCGCCCGCCCTCCCTCTCTCTCTTTCGCCCGCCCGCACTCTCTCTCTTTCGCCCGCCCTCTTTTCCGCTCACTATGCCTGAATCTCCTCCACTGAGCTCACTGATTTGTGCTGCATCCTTTATTCTGTCTGCGTTTTTAGTAATGATGTTTGGTGTTCCCTCTTCTCTTCCCAGAACACTATGGATCACCTCCACTAGACCCGCCCTCCATCTGTCAACAGAGCTCAGGGTGAGTATACGCTCTTCACCCTGTGTCAAGTCCCCAACAAGGAGCTACACTGTGCCCCAGGCCCTGGCCTTCCGTTCGGGTTGAAAAAGTTGTATAGATCGCTCTCAGATTAGAGGTTTCACCGGCAGATATATCACCCTGCTCTCAGATTAGAGGTTTCACCGGCAGGGACACACAGAGCCTCTAGTCACATGTGGGAGTGCCATTTGCATGAGTGCCACATACTCCATTTCTCTCTTTACAGACTGAGCCTGCAGAGGGCCAGCGTCCTCACACAGCCGTGTGTGTCACGGTTTCTTACCTAAACATCTTTCTATGTGTTGTAGTAGAACACAGCTGGGAAATTCCCACCCCGTCTCTTTAACATCAGTGAGGACATGGTCAAAAAACAGCCGCGAAATTACGTACCAAAACTTTTTGAGGTAAGATGAAGTCCCCCTTACAATATGACATACAAAAACGCCATGTCATGCATGCTCCTCACCTGTGTGTGATGGGGACCTCTGAAACAAAGCGTCCCCCAGGTGACCCCCCACAACACCTGAGCCACCTGAGCACAGGAAGGAGTTGAGGGCTCAGGCTAGTGGTCCCCAAGCGTAAACGGCTTCCGTTGGGGTATGCACCCTGGGGACAGTCCTATTACAATAGACAGGTGGGCTGACAATCCTATTTAAAGCTACAGTACACGTTGGGTGGATGGTGAAAGAGCTCTACAGTATCCCCTTTCACTCACCTACACCTTGTTTTTAAGGAATTGTATTTTCTTTATTCAACCCTTCATCCACACAATATTTAATGACCGTAAACCCGTCCGCCCGGCGGATATAACCGCGGTCGACCACTGGTTATGAGTCAACACGCGCATCATTAACCTAAGTTCCCTTAGGCCTATTAGAAGTATCCGTCTTGTGACTGTCGAAATATGTTTGGCGCCTCACAATCATCACGCATAACATCACTGCTATCATCCTTTTTTTTACCACGTCACCAAAATGTTTTAAAACATTATTTATTTTCAACTCTCTTTTTCTCTTACTGATTCAAACTCCGACATTGTCCTTTTTTGCCTCAGTGGATCGATGTTAACTTTTTTTTTTTTTTTTTGCCCATCCCCAAAAGAATTTGGCAGTTGGCTTGTTGGCTATTTGGCGCACATGCTGTTAGGCCCTAAGCCTTAGGCTTTAGTCAATGATGCCAGATAGCCGAAAAGAAATACCTAAATGTAGCCTGTAAATATACATTTCACAAGAATTATACATTTATGGTTAAGGAATTGTATTTTCTTTATTCAACCCTTCATCCACACAATATTTAATGACCGTAAACCCGTCCGCCCGGCGGATATAACCGCGGTCGACCTCTGGTTATGAGTCAACACGCGCATCATTAACCTCCACTCACTCTCAGGGGGCCAAACATTTTTTGCTAGCTCATGGAATGTGTTCATCTCTTGTCAAATTGCAGCTATGCCACCTAGCCTAGGCTATATGAATTTGTGTAGGTATCCCTCAATTCAGGGTTTATAGTGACGTTGCAGGGGAAAATCACCGTCTTAACTAGGGCTGTTCTGGTGACCGTATTACCGACACACCGGGAGTCATGACCGCAGTAAAATCCCACGTGACCGTTGGGTCTCCGTAATCTCCTGTTATGCACTATGGACATGCGTTTTGTAGTACCCAACTCGCTAATGATCCTCAGGCCGCTACTGGCCTGTTAGTCAGGGCTCTATTGTCCCTCTAACCACTGACATCCAATGCAAATTAAATCTAAAATCACATCAAACACTGTATCGTGCTTTTAAAACTCACCTCACTGTGATTTGATCCATTTTAAAGATGGAAGTTCAACAACAGGTTGAAACTGAGTGTTAAACATGGTCCTTGTGGATGTTGTTTTAAAGCCTAACATAATGAAATGGACAGCACTTTCTAAGGAGGTGATTAAATTCAAAACACCCATATGAATAGGCCTATATATGAGCCCAATCATAGCCTACCGCATATCACGCATAGCAGAAAAACATTTACAAATATATATTTTTTTACCCGTTTTTATTTGACCAGGTAAGTTGACTGAGGACAAATTCTCATTTACAGCAACGACCTGGGGAATATTTACAGGGGAGAGGAGGGGGGATAAATGAGCCAATTTGGAAGCTGGGGATGATTAGGTGGCCATGCTGGTATGAAGGTCAGATTGGGAATTTAGCCAGGACACCGGGGTTAACACCGCTACTCTTACGATAAGTGGCATGAGATCTTTAGTGACCACAGAGAGTCAGGACACCAGTTTTAACGCCCCATCTGAACGACGGCACCCTACACTGTGTGTGTGAATTGTAAGATGTCATAATTGATCTAGCTAGCCTATACTCCTAGTAATCACCTTTTTGAGTGTGGACTGTAAATGTACAGTACATCTCAAACAGCGTGTTTATATACACAATCTATTAATAAATGCGCTACAAAATGTTATCGTCAGGTAAATAAGCCCAAATCTATGTATAGTGGATGGACTTGGTTACTTTGTGCTACACATCACTTTTATGCTCAACATAGCCACTTCACATGAGCACTCGCTCCACAATGGACTGGCCTACAGCCTGTGGTATGGTGCACAGCCACTTATACAAGGGTGGGTCTAATCCTGAATGCTAGTTAGTGATAACCGCATTCCAGCCAGTGTCTATTCCACAAATTACCACCGGCTAAATCTATGACGTTAAAATGCCTATTTACTCTGTTCCATCTGACTGCAATCCACTTTTTTTTTGTTGTGATGCTGAATATTAAATGGATTTTATTAGACATTTTTAAATGTAGATGTTCCAACGGCGCATATAAGTGGCTTTTAAATGTGTGGAAGCCTAGAGATGCTAAACGTGTTTTATTAAATAACGGTCAATTACCGTGAGACCGGGAGTCATCTGCATGACCATAACCGGCTGACAAAATGTCATCACCGATTCACCCCTAATCTCTTAACTCATTACATTTGCTTTTTAAACAGTATTGTTTTTTGTTTTTTTGTCATGCTGTGTCAGGATATGAGACTTTCATTCTCTGTCCTATCTTAACCTGCTGATCTGATTTTAATCTGTGTCTGTCTCTGTGTTCTCTGGTTGCAGGTAACCCTACTCTGTCTCAGTTTGGTTGTAACCCTGTTCTTTCTCTTTCTGGTCCCTCAGTACGGTTACAGCAGCACATTCCAGTGGGGTGGAGTCAGCCAGCTCCAGTGACTCTGAGAGCAGCTCAGGGTCGGAGTCAGGCAGTGAGAGCAGTGAGAGTGGGACAGAGGCCCCGCCACAGCCCCTCAGGAGTAGCAGCCCACCTGTGACAAAGGTACAATCACACAGCACACTGATTAGTCATGCACTCAGAACACTTAAATAACGTGCTTTGATCATATATACACTAATTTTGTGTCCAGGAAACTGACCCCACAAAGTCCTGGACTAAAAAAACTTGCTCAATGGACAATCTCAGAACTAGATTTAGTCCTATAATCTGTGCCTGGTCCTATATGTTTCTTTACATTGATGCTATATTGTCTGTCTTGTCTGTAACCCTCAGGCAACTTGCTTTGTCCTTTAATTGATACAGTACCAGTCAAACGTTTGGACACATCTACTCATTCAAGGGTTTTTCTTCATTTGTACTATTTTCTACATTGTAGAATAATAGTAAAGACAAACTATGAAATAACACATATGGAATCGTGTAGTAACCAAAAAAGTGTTAAACAAATCAAAATATATTTGAGATTCTTCCCAAGTAGCCACCATTTTGCCTTGATAACCGCTTTGCACACTCTTGGCATTCTCTCAACCAGTTTCATGAAGTAGTCACCTGGAATGCATTTCAATCAACAGGTGTGCCTTGTTAAAAATGTATTATTGGAATTTCTTTCCTTATTGCGTTTGAGCCAATTAGTTGTGTTGTGATAAGGTAGGGGTGGTATACAGAAGATAGCCCTATTTTGTAAAAGACCAAGTCTGTATTATGGCAAGAACAGATCAAATAAGCAAAGGGAAACGACAGTCAATATGGAACATTTGAAGAACTTTGAAAGTTTCTTTCAGTAGAAATCTGTCGTTTGGTCTGATGAGTCCAAATTTGAGATTTTTGGACTCATCAGACCAAAGGACAAATTTCCACCGTTCCATTGTTCATGTTTCTTAGCCCCAGCAAGTCTCTTCTTATTATTGGCGTCCTTTAGAAGTGGTTTCTTTGCAGCAATTTGACCATGAAGGCCTGATTCACACAGTCTCCTCTGAACAGTTGATGTTGAGATGTGTCTGTTACTTGAACCTCTGCAGCAGAGGTAACTCTGGGTCTTCCTTTCCTGTGGCGGTCCTCATGAGAGCCAGTTTCATCATGGCGCTTGATGGTTTTTGTGACTGCACTTGAAGAAACTTTCAAAGTTCTTCAAATGTTCCATGTTGACTGACCTTCATGTCTTAAAGTAATGATGGACTGTCTTCTGTATACCAACCCCTACCTTGTCACAACACAACTGATTGGCTCAAACGCATTAAAGAAGGAAGGAAATTCCACAAATTACTTTTAACAAGGCGCACACCTGTAAATTGAAATTATTTAACACTTTTTTTGGTTACTGCATGATTCCATGTGTTATTTCATAGTTTTTATGTCTTCACTATTCTACAATATTAAAAATAAAGAAATCTTTGAATGAGTAGGTGTCCAAACTTTTGACTGGTACTAAAATATATATTTATTTATTTATTTTTGTGGTAATGACTGGAATAGCATGGTTTCCAGGTGTTTGATGCCATTCCATTCGTTCCGTTCCAGCCATTCTTATGAGCCGTCCACCCCTGAGCAGCCTCCACTAATATACATTTGTATTTCTTTTCATTGATCCTATATTGTCTGTCCAGACGGAGGGCCCCGTGGTGACTAACTGGCAGTTGAACAACTGGATCCGAGTGAGCCAGCAGAACCCCAGCACAGAGAACCAGAGTGACACTCTACTGAGCCCTCTACACAAACAGCAGCAGAGCCATGAGGAGGAGGCCATTCCTCCCAGGGACTACAAATCCCACACACCCCCACATCGCCCAGAGTTCAGTGACGGTGAAGCCAAACCTCAACGCAGTGAAGCCGCTGCCCACAACCAGCATGTCCAACACAAGTCCCCGGCCGCCTCGCACGTTGGGAACAGCAGCAGCAGCAGCCAGAGAAAGACAGTGGGGAACAAACACCCCTCCAGACCAGCCAAGGCTACCCGCCCTGAAGACCCTCAGGCTGGGTTACAGGTGGAGAGTGTGGAGGTGGTCCCCCGTGACAAAGACTCCTCGTTCACAGACAGGCCAAAGGTCAAAACGAAAACCGGCCACAGCAGTAGCAAGAGCAGCGGAGCCAAAACAAACAACAGGAAGCCTGCCAAGCGTGGCGCCTCTGAGAAGAAGACCGAACAACCAGAGTCACAGGGTGGCCCCAAGGTGACTCTGGTGCTGGACTGTAAGAGGGAGAAGTCTCCTAGTCCCAGCCCTGCCCAGGAGGTAGACCAGCCAGCCCCAGCTGTGGTGAAGACCACCAGTGTCAGGACAGAGACCCTCCCGGCCCCTCAGAAGGGCCAAAAGAAGCCCCGGCGCCACTCTCTAGACCCAGCACACAAAGCCAAGCGGGAGTCCTCAGCCAAAGCTTCCAGGGTCCGCCAGGGGCCAACACGGGCCCTGCTGGTAAAGATAGAACTGAGCCTGCTGTCCAGGGTGCCCTCCCAGGGCTCCAGGCCTCCTTCAGGGGGCCAGGAGCCAGCCATCAGGAAGGGACCCAACACGGCCCCAGAGAGGGGGGACACCAACCCTGCTGCCCCCATCCCTACCAAAGTCTGCAAGAAGAGACCGGTAGGTTGGCTTTTTATTGTTATGATGAAATGGTATTCGTGGTGTTGCAGATTAGTAGTAGTGGTTGTTTTTGCTTGATGAGCTGGTTTGGGTTCAGCAGCCCTTTGTATTAGTAGTAACCTTCTCCCACTCCTAGCCAGGTGTAGGTGTATCAACAGTGCTGTCGTACTCTAAAACACAACGGGGTTGTGCTTGCTATCATACCGGCAGACACCGTGTCCCGTACTACCTGTACACCTTCCTGTTACGCAACGGCACCGTCCGCAACCGCTGGTCTCTCCAGGGGGTGGTGCGGTCAGCCCAACGCATCACCGGGGACACACTGCCTGCCCTCCAGGACACCTACGCCCCCCCCCCCCCCCGGTGTCACAGGGAAGGCCATGAAGATCATCAAGGACCTCAGCCACCCGAGCCACAGCCTGTTCACCCTGCTACCATCTAGAAGATCATCAAAGACCTCAGCCACCCGAGCCACGGCCTGTTCACCCCGCTACAATCTAGAAGGCGGAGACCGTGCAGGTGCATCAAAGCTGGGACCGAGAGACTGAGAAACAGCTTCTATCTCCAGACCATCAGACTGTTAAACAGTCACCATTAGCAGGCCTCCGTCCTGAACTTTAGTCACTGTCACTAGCTAGCTATCACCCAGTACTCTACCCTGCACCTTAGTGACTAACGTGTGCCAGGAAAACATTCTTCACACCATTACACCACTGCCACCAGCCTGTACCGTTGACACCAGGCAGGATGGGGGCCATGGACTCATGCCGCTTACATCAAATCCTGACTGCCATCAGCATGACGCATCAGGAACCAGGATTCGTCGGACCAGGAGATGTTTTTCCACTCAGTTGTCCGGTGTTGGTGATCTCGTGCCCACGGGAGCTGCTGCTTCTTCTTGTTTTTTAGCTGATAGGATTGGAACCCTGAGTGGTCGTCTGCTGCAAATAGCCAATCCCGTGACAAGAAACGATGAGTTGTGCGTTCTGAGATGCCGTTCTGCAAACAACTGTTGTACTGCGCCGTTATTTGCCTGTTTGTGGGTCCGCCTGTTAGCTTGCACGATTCTTACCTTTCTCCTTCGACCTCTCATCAACAAGCTTCTTTTTTTTTCGCCCACAGAACTGCCCCTGACTGGATGTTTGTTTGTTTACACACCATTTTATATATGTATTCCGAACTCTGCATATGCTCGTTTTTGATATATTTTTTTTTATTCCTTTCTTTGTAGTTTGGTCATTTGTGTGTATTGTTAGGTATTGCTGCACTGTTGAAGTCAGAAACATTTAGCTGCACCTATGATAATATGTGTACGCGACCGATTTTTGATTACATTTAGAGAGACCAGTCTATGGCTTAGTTAAAAAATTGAGTCGAATTGTTATGTACAGTATCTGGTTTGTTTTCTTTGGCTCTCTGCTATTGAGGTGTACAGGACAGCCTGGCCTTGTTCACAAGGCTCTTATCTAGGCTGTGTCATTGCCCATCTGAGGGCTGCCAACCTGTATGGTTGACTGACGTTATAAAGTGGTAGTACTGTGATAATGGTGGTTTCGCCATAGTCGCTTGGTTGGCCCTTTTTAGAACTGGAAGAAGAGCGAGCCTGTCTCTAATACGTTTTGTTTCTCAGGCTGAGAAGGATGTGAAAACCGTGCCAAGGAAGAAGCCAAAGCTGCAGAATGATCTTAAACCCTCCTCTTCAGGTCCTGGTTCCCGCAAGTCTGAGTGAGTAACACTACACCTGCTCTCTCTCTCCTAGTTAGTGAGTAACACTACACCTGCTCTCTCTCCTAGCTAGTGAGTAACACTACACCTGCTCTCTCTCTCTCTCCTAGCTAGTGAGTAACACTACACCTGCTCTCTCTCTCTCCTCCTAGCTAGTGAGTAACACTACACCTGCTCTCTCTCTCTCCTCCTAGCTAGTGAGTAACACTACACCTGCTCTCTCTCTCTCCTCCTAGCTAGTGAGTAACACTACACCTGCTCTCTCTCTCTCCTCCTCCTAGCTAGTGAGTAACACTACACCTGCTCTCTCTCTCTCCTCCTAGCTAGTGAGTAACACTACACCTGCTCTCTCTCCTCCTCCTAGCTAGTGAGTAACACTACACCTGCTCTCTCTCCTCCTAGCTAGTGAGTAACACTACACCTGCTCTCTCTCCTCCTAGCTAGTGAGTAACACTACACCTGCTCTCTCTCTCCTCCTAGCTAGTGAGTAACACTACACCTGCTCTCTCTCTCCTCCTAGCTAGTGAGTAACACTACACCTGCTCTCTCTCTCCTCCTAGCTAGTGAGTAACACTACACCTGCTCTCTCTCTCTCCTCCTAGCTAGTGAGTAACACTACACCTGCTCTCTCTCCTCCTAGCTAGTGAGTAACACTACACCTGCTCTCTCTCTCTCCTCCTAGCTAGTGAGTAACACTACACCTGCTCTCTCTCTCTCCTCCTAGCTAGTGAGTAACACTACACCTGCTCTCTCTCCTAGCTAGTGAGTAACACTACACCTGCTCTCTCTCTCTCCTAGCTAGTGAGTAACACTACACCTGCTCTCTCTCTCTCTTCTCCTAGCTAGTGAGTAACACTACACCTGCTCTCTCCTCCTAGCTAGTGAGTAACACTACACCTGCTCTCTCCTCCTAGCTAGTGAGTAACACTACACCTGCTCTCTCCTCCTAGCTAGTGAGTAACACTACACCTGCTCTCTCTCCTCCTAGCTAGTGAGTAACACTACACCTGCTCTCTCCTCCTAGCTAGTGAGTAACACTACACCTGCTCTCTCTCCTCCTAGCTAGTGAGTAACACTACACCTGCTCTCTCTCCTCCTAGCTAGTGAGTAACACTACACCTGCTCTCTCCTCCTAGCTAGTGAGTAACACTACACCTGCTCTCTCCTCCTCCTAGCTAGTGAGTAACACTACACCTGCTCTCTCCTCCTCCTAGCTAGTGAGTAACACTACACCTGCTCTCTCTCTCTCCCACTAGCTAGTGAGTAACACTACACCTGCTCTCTCTCCTCCTAGCTAGTGAGTAACACTACACCTGCTCTCTCCTCCTAGCTAGTGAGTAACACTACACCTGCTCTCTCTCCTCCTAGCTAGTGAGTAACACTACACCTGCTCTCTCCTCCTAGCTAGTGAGTAACACTACACCTGCTCTCTCTCTCTCCTCCTAGCTAGTGAGTAACACTACACCTGCTCTCTCCTCCTAGCTAGTGAGTAACACTACACCTGCTCTCTCTCTCCCCTCCTAGCTAGTGAGTAACACTACACCTGCTCTCTCCTCCTAGCTAGTGAGTAACACTACACCTGCTCTCTCCTCCTAGCTAGTGAGTAACACTACACCTGCTCTCTCCTCCTAGCTAGTGAGTAACACTACACCTGCTCTCTCCTCCTAGCTAGTGAGTAACACTACACCTGCTCTCTCCTCCTAGCTAGTGAGTAACACTACACCTGCTCTCTCTCTCCTCCTAGCTAGTGAGTAACACTACACCTGCTCTCTCCTCCTAGTTAGTGAGTAACACTACACCTGCTCTCTCTCTCCTAGTTAGTGAGTAACACTACACCTGCTCTCTCCTCCTACCTAGTGAGTAACACTACACCTGCTCTCTCTCTCTCCTCCTAGCTAGTGAGTAACACTACACCTGCTCTCTCTCTCTCCTCCTAGCTAGTGAGTAACACTACACCTGCTCTCTCTCTCCTCCTCCTAGCTAGTGAGTAACACTACACCTGCTCTCTCCTCCTAGTTAGTGAGTAACGCTACACCTGCTCTCTCTCTCCTAGCTAGTGAGTAACACTACACCTGCTCTCTCTCTCTCTCCTAGCTAGTGAGTAACACTACACCTGCTCTCTCTCTCTCTCTCCTAGCTAGTGAGTAACACTACACCTGCTCTCTCCTCCTAGCTAGTGAGTAACACTACACCTGCTCTCTCTCTCTCCTCCTAGCTAGTGAGTAACACTACACCTGCTCTCTCTCTCTCTCTCTCTCCTAGCTAGTGAGTAACACTACACCTGCTCTCTCTCTCCTCCTAGCTAGTGAGTAACACTACACCTGCTCTCTCCTCCTAGCTAGTGAGTAACACTACACCTGCTCTCTCCTCCAAGCTAGTGAGTAACACTACACCTGCTCTCTCTCTCCTCCTAGCTAGTGAGTAACACTACACCTGCTCTCTCCTCCTAGCTAGTGAGTAACACTACACCTGCTCTCTCTCTCTCTCCTAGCTAGTGAGTAACACTACACCTGCTCTCTCTCTCTCTCTCCTCCTAGCTAGTGAGTAACACTACACCTGCTCTCTCTCTCCTAGTTAGTGAGTAACACTACACCTGCTCTCTCTCTCTCCTCCTAGCTAGTGAGTAACACTACACCTGCTCTCTCTCTCCTAGCTAGTGAGTAACACTACACCTGCTCTCTCTCTCCTAGCTAGTGAGTAACACTACACCTGCTCTCTCCTCCTAGCTAGTGAGTAACACTACACCTGCTCTCTCTCTCTCCTCCTAGCTAGTGAGTAACACTACACCTGCTCTCTCCTCCTAGCTAGTGAGTAACACTACACCTGCTCTCTCTCTCCTAGCTAGTGAGTAACACTACACCTGCTCTCTCTCTCCTAGCTAGTGAGTAACACTACACCTGCTCTCTCTCTCCTAGCTAGTGAGTAACACTACACCTGCTCTCTCTCTCTCTCCTCCTAGCTAGTGAGTAACACTACACCTGCTCTCTCTCTCTCTCTCCTCCTAGCTAGTGAGTAACACTACACCTGCTCTCTCTCTCCTAGCTAGTGAGTAACACTACACCTGCTCTCTCTCTCTCTCCTCCTAGCTAGTGAGTAACACTACACCTGCTCTCTCTCTCTCTCTCCTAGCTAGTGAGTAACACTACACCTGCTCTCTCTCTCTCCTCCTAGCTAGTGAGTAACACTACACCTGCTCTCTCTCTCCTCCTCCTAGCTAGTGAGTAACACTACACCTGCTCTCTCCTCCTAGCTAGTGAGTAACACTACACCTGCTCTCTCCTCCTAGCTAGTGAGTAACACTACACCTGCTCTCTCCTCCTGGCTAGTGAGTAACACTACACCTGCTCTCTCCTCCTGGCTAGTGAGTAACACTACACCTGCTCTCTCCTCCTCCTAGTTAGTGAGTAACACTACACCTGCTCTCTCTCTCCTAGCTAGTGAGTAACACTACACCTGCTCTCTCTCTCCTCCTCCTAGCTAGTCAGTAACACTACACCTGCTCTCTCCTCCTCCTCCTAGCTAGTGAGTAACACTACACCTGCTCTCTCCTCCTCCTCCTAGCTAGTGAGTAACACTACACCTGCTCTCTCTCTCTCCTAGCTAGTGAGTAACACTACACCTGCTCTCTCTCTCTCCTAGCTAGTGAGTAACACTACACCTGCTCTCTCTCTCTCCTCCTAGCTAGTGAGTAACACTACACCTGCTCTCTCTCTCCTCCTCCTAGCTAGTGAGTAACACTACACCTGCTCTCTCCTCCTAGCTAGTGAGTAACACTACACCTGCTCTCTCTCTCTCTCCTCCTAGCTAGTGAGTAACACTACACCTGCTCTCTCTCTCTCCTCCTCCTAGTTAGTGAGTAACACTACACCTGCTCTCTCCTCCTGGCTAGTGAGTAACACTACACCTGCTCTCTCCTCCTGGCTAGTGAGTAACACTACACCTTCTCTCCTCCTCCTAGTTAGTGAGTAACACTACACCTGCTCTCTCTCTCCTAGCTAGTGAGTAACACTACACCTGCTCTCTCTCTCCTCCTCCTAGCTAGTGAGTAACACTACACCTGCTCTCTCTCTCTCTCCTCCTAGCTAGTGAGTAACACTACACCTGCTCTCTCTCTCTCCTCCTAGCTAGTGAGTAACACTACACCTGCTCTCTCCTCCTAGCTAGTGAGTAACACTACACCTGCTCTCTCCTCCTAGCTAGTGAGTAACACTACACCTGCTCTCTCCTCCTCCTAGTTAGTGAGTAACACTACACCTGCTCTCTCTCTCTCCTCCTAGCTAGTGAGTAACACTACACCTGCTCTCTCTCCTCCTCCTAGTTAGTGAGTAACACTACACCGGCTCTCTCTCTCTCCTCCTAGCTAGTGAGTAACACTACACCTGCTCTCTCTCTCTTCTCCTAGCTAGTGAGTAACACTACACCTGCTCTCTCTCTCTCTCCTAGCTAGTGAGTAACACTACACCTGCTCTCTCCTCCTGGCTAGTGAGTAACACTACACCTGCTCTCTCTCCTCCTAGCTAGTGAGTAACACTACACCTGCTCTCTCTCTCTCTCCTCCTAGCTAGTGAGTAACACTACACCTGCTCTCTCTCTCTCTCCTAGCTAGTGAGTAACACTACACCTGCTCTCTCTCCTCCTAGCTAGTGAGTAACACTACACCTGCTCTCTCTCTCTCCTCCTAGCTAGTGAGTAACACTACACCTGCTCTCTCTCTCTCCTCCTCCTAGTTAGTGTCTTCATATCTATGCAGTGGATCTATCCACCAATAGCTTCTCTGCCCCAAACTACTTCTGGTATATCATTCTTCTTGTTTACCTTCTAACATTACAAAGATATTGGAGATGCATCAAAGAAAAGGTTTGGTGATTTCCAAGCACCTTAATTACCTCTCATTTGGCCATATGCCACCCTAGAGACTGGTCTGGGTGTCAAACTTGGAAAGTCCCCCCCAGTAGAGGTCAACAGCATTCCTATTCCCCTCATTCTACTCTCCCCTCTGTAACATGCTGTCTGGCCTGCTTTCTCACAGGACTGAGAAGAAGCGGTCCAAGGGGGCTCTGCTGCAGCCCACTACCACTCAGGACCCTGGGAAAGGGCAGGGGGGCCACAAACGGCACGAGGTGGATGCCCCAGAGCCGAGCACAGCATCTGCAACCCACCGCAGGGACAGGGAGGCCTCCACACCGGTCAAGCACAAGAAGAGCACTGGAAAACAACGCACAGAGCATGCCAAGGTAGTATATTTGAGTCCATTTTTATGTTATACATTAACGCATGTGTGTCAGATGTTTTAATGTTATACAAAGGAAAGAAGCTCAGTATTTTATGTAGTATTTAATTGGTTGTATGAAGCTTATATGAAATAAATGAGAATCAGATGTTGATATGAAGGCTGTTCTAATACTTTCTCGTCTGTGGTTCTGGCAGAAAGCCCCCAAGAGCAGCGTTGCCTTCTCCATACCTTCCCAGCCCACCAGGGCTGCCCTGTCCTCCAGACCCCTGCTCCAGTTTGAAGACAGGTAAACGTCCCTCCCTGTTTGTCATTGTTGTACGAGTGGCCATTTCTCCATCTCTCCGAGGGGTGTTGTTGTGTCTGATCAGTAACTCTGTTCCTGCCGCCCACAGGCAGCAGCCAGTGGAGTATCATATGAAGGAAGCCAAAACACTCAAGCACAAAGCAGATGCCACGGTAACTCTCCCCTCTTTCTCTCATTCTCTCTCAATTCTACATTTCTGTTTCACTTTCTCATAAGAGACGAGCTCAGTGGATTCGGTGTCCCAATTTTAAATCAAGGTCTGTGTGTTTTAATCCAGCCGGATAAGGTGGGCAAAGCTTTCAACTACCTAGATGCTGCCATGTCCTTCGTGGAGAGCGGCATCGCTATGGAAACCGATCCCCAGACCCCGAAGTCGGCATATACGATGTTCGCTGAAACCTTGGATCTGATCAGGTGAGCAACCGAAAACAAATATGTTCTAGATAGGGCTTCTTAGCTGTAGTGAGTAGTCTACGCACTGAGGCTATCCACAGAAAAATGGAATGAAATTATGATGAAAGTACTCCCTCTACTGTCCCCTTTCTGACTGCTGACGTAACACAATTTGGATGTGTGATCTAGGACAGGATGTGAAACTCTCCTTTTGCTTTACTGTGTTTGCTGTGCTTCGGCTAGTTGTGTTTTTTTTTAAATACCACGTCTGCCGGTCTTCACAGGTTCATACTGAAACTAAAGGGCTCTGTCAACCCCTCGGCCCCTGCTACAGACAAGGACTTTACAGTTTTATGGTAAATGGATGACCACAACTATATTTAATGTGTACCCTGTTACACCACACAATAGTTTACCAAATGTAAAGTAGTGGCACATTTGGATACATTTTTACCTCAGAAAGTCATTTAAATGAAATGTTCCTTGGAGAGGATTATGAGAATGTAACCTTGTTATTTTCTGTCTGGCAGTATGAGGGGCCTGTCCCTTCTACAGATGGCCATGTTTCGCTACAAACGAGAAGCAGCACTTAAGTATTCAAGGACCCTCACAGATCATTTCAAGGTAGGCTTCTAGGATTACGTGTTTGTCGTTTTGTTTCTTAGTCTACACACATGTCCTGAGGAGTCAAGCAAGGGGAGTCCTGAGGAGTCAAGCAAGGGGAGTCCTGAGGAGTCAAGCAAGGGGAGTTCTGAGGAGTCAAGCAAGGGCAGTTCTGAGGAGTCAAGCAAGGGGAGTTCTGAGGAGTCAAGCAGGGGGAGTTCTGAGGAGTCAAGCAGGGGAGCCAGAAGTTTCACCGGATGTATAAATCTGAAGCATCCGGTTGGCATTTCCACTCACCACTAAATATTGTGACGAGAAGAAGTGGATGAAGATGGAGCGATGGATTTTGACCGTCATTCTGCTAATTTTCTCATCGATTTGATCTCCATACAGTTTTCTGTTTCCAAAACTAGAATCTGTTTTTATGAAGAGTGGACTACATCTTTTGTTTTATTTACTGTTTGCCCAAGTTGCCAAAAATTGCGTTGTTTATGAGTGGAAGGGCAAATTGAGTTATTGCACACATTCACTTCAGAGTAGACGTTCCCTAACGGAAATATGCAAATACATGCTAGAATGCACCAATAGGATCTCGCTAGCTCGTGCTTGGCTCTGCCCACTTCCTTGCTTGTTCTGCCCAATATGATTAATTTGCTCCCATTGGAAACGACAGGCTGTGGTCCATCTTGGCTTAGTTTAATAAAGATAAAATTAATCTTGGCTTAGTTATAAAAAATATCATTGTTGAAGTGCATTTTTTTTTTAGTCCAGGTCTAGATCAATGACTAAATATGAATGGACAAAGCCACCGATTATTGAAGCCAAATTAAGTCGGTTAAGATGGCGCCTCATGGCAAGACAACATGCCGTTTGAGCTACTCCAGGAAGTGATGTTGCAGGCTAGCTCAGTACTGCCCCCTCTCATTGAGTAACTCGAGATGAAGATCGAACGGGGTGCTGCAATTAGCAACTAAATTATCCTTAGAACTTCTTTGTGCGATTTTCAAATAATTGGTTCAAGGACATGCATCTGGTTTATTAGAAGCAATTATTGGTGCCATGATTGTCTTCTAAACATTTTGTTTATTTACATGAAGATTGACCAAGAAGATTGCAATTTTTCTATTCACTATCATGGGGGGGTCCTGTTTTCTGCAAACAATGACTGCAGTACTGCGGTCGGTCTTAAACTTCCATGGTTTCAATGAGAGGGGGCAGTCATTCTCCCCTGGTTTAAATCTATACTGAACAAAAATATAAACGCAACTTGTAAGGTGTTGGGCCCATCGTCGCTGCGGGAAGTAGGGGCGCTAATGATGATGTAGCACTCTGAAAAATCGGAAGACTTTTTTATTTTATTTTACTTTTTTAATATATTTTTTCACAAGTAGTGCACTGGGCCTTTAATAGTCTTGTATTAGCTGACCGATATAGCCGTCTGCAGCGCAGGCAAACATGCTGATTTAAAGCTGATTTAAACAGCATGATCACTACACAGGTGCACCTTGTGCTGGGGACAATAAAAAGCCACTCTAAAATGTGCAGTTTTGTCACACAACACAATGCCACAGATATCTCAAGTTTTTAAAGAGCGTGCAATTGGCATGCTGACTGCAGGAATGTCCACCAGAGCTGTTGCAAGATAATTTAATGTGAATTTTTCTACCATAAGCCGTCTCCAACGTAGTTTTAGAGAATTTGGCAGTACGTCCAACTGGCCTCACAACCTCAGACCACGTGTAACCACGCCAGCCCAGGACCTCCACATCCGTCTTCTTCACCTGCGGGATCATCTGAGACCAGCTATCCGAACAGCTGATGAAACTGAGGAGTATTTTTGTCTGTATTAGAGCCCTTTTTTGGGGAAAAACTCATTCTGATTGTCTGAGCCTGGCTCCTCAGTGGGTGGGCCTCTCCCAGGCCCACCCATGGCTGTGCCCCTGCCCAGTCATGTGATATCCATAGATTAGGGCCTAATGAATTTATTTCTATTGACTGATTTCCTTAAATATTTGTTTTTACCTTTTTTATTTAAGTGGGCAAGTCAGTTAAGAACATATTCTTAATTACAATGACGGCCTACCCCGGCCAAACCTGGATGACGCTGGGCCAAATGTGTGCCACCCTGTAGGACTCCCAATCATGGCCGGATGTGATACAGCCTGGATTCGAACCAGGGACTGTAGTGACGCCTCTTGCACTGAGATGCAGTGCCTTAGACCACTGTAACTCAGTAAAATTGTTGAATTTGTTAGATGTTGTGTTTTTTATATTTTTGTTCAGTATATGATTCTGGGGAAACTGATCTTTGGAGCAGTCAACCTGTGTTTTATTTATTTATTTAAACGTTTGAAATTAAAATAAGACGTTGTTTCACATCCTCCTTTTCAGAGTTCCTTAAAGTCTGCAGCCCAGGCTCCTTCACCATGTGTCTCAAAGTAAGTCTTTCACCTAATGTACAGTATGTCTTCTCTCCAGCCTGTCTCCTTTTAGACATGTACCATTTCTCTAATACACAATCAATCAATCAATCAATCAATCAATCAATCAATAGCACTTAAACAACTGTTGATATGAAAAAGGCTTTATAAGTAATGATTGATTGACAGTCAACCCACATAATACCTATATAGACTGTTGTAGATCTGTGTTTGTTTATATTATAGATCCCCATTAGTTCCTGTCAAGGCAGCAGCTACTCTTCCTGGGGTTTATTATAGCTCCCCATTCGTTCCTTCCAATGCAGCAGCTACTCTTCCTGGGGTCCAGCAAAATTAAGGCAGTTTATACAATCTTAAAAACGTTACAATACTTTCACAGCACACTGTGTGCCCTCAGGCCCCTACTCCACTACTACCACCTATCTACAGTGTGTGTGTGTGTGTGTGTGTGTGTGTGTGTGTGTGTGTGTGTGTGTGTGTGTGTGTCTGTGCCTATGTTTGTGTTGCTTCACAGTCCCTGTCGTTCCATAAGGTGTATTTTATCTATTTAAAAAAAAAAAAAAATCTGAATCTACTAAGGTGTAGTTTTATCTGTTTTTATTTTAATTGGATTTTACTGCTGCATCAGTTACTTGATGTGGAATAGACTTCCATGTAGTCATGGCTCTATGTAGTACTGTGCGCCTCCCATAGTCTGTTCTGGATTGTGAAGAGACCTCTTGTGGCATGTCTTGTGGGGTATACATGGGTGTCTAAGCTGTGTGCCAGTAGTTTAGACAGACAGCTCGGTGCATTCAACATGTCAATACCTCTCATAAATAAACGTAGTGATGAAGTCAATCTCTCCTCCACTTTCAGCCAGGAGAGATTGACATGCATATTATTAATATTAGCTCTCTGTGTACATCCAAGGGCCAGCTGTGCTGCCCTGTTCTGAGCCAATTGCAATTTTCCTACGTCCCTTTTTGTGGCACCTGCCTTGTTGATAGTGTTGTTAAGAAGGTAGAGCAGTGCTTTATGGACAGACTTCTCCCCATCTTAGCTACTGTTGTATCAATATGTTTTGACCATGACAGTTTACAATCCAAGCAGTTTAGTCACCTCAACTTGCTCAATTTCCACATATATTTCTTAGACGATTTAGTTGAGTTTTTAGGGTTTAGTGAATGATTTGTCCCTCAGTCTCATGCCCTGGCTTGCTCTCTCTTCCCCAGAAGCACGGGTACCCCATCCCCCATGTCTCCCATGCCATCTCCTGCCAGCACAGCCAGTTCTGGGCCGGGCTCCAACCACAGCAGCAGCGGGGCGGGGGCAGGCACCGTCAGCACCGTGGCCATTCCACAGGTCATCCAGCAGGTGGCGTCTTCCTACGTCAACATCACGGCACTCTTCCTGAGTGCTCACGACATCTGGGAGCAGGCTGACGAGCTGGCCCACAAAGGCAGTGGTGAGGATGAGCAAGGAAGGGAGGGTTAAAGTCACAGGGATATTATTACACAAGAATGGATTCTTTATAGCTGTTGTTCTGTATGTCACCACTAGAGGTCATGATCACTGTGGGGAACAGATACTGGTGATGGGGTTTTAGGCTGGGTGTCTGTACAGCACTTTGACATCAGCCGATGTAAAAAGGGCTTAATAAATACATTTGATTTTGATTGTAGTAATATTCATGTGAGTGTTTTCATTACTCCTACTCAGTCTATTTCCTTATCTTTCCATGTCTCTCTAGGTTTGCTGTCTGAGTTGGACTTGGCTCTGGGCCCGTTGAGCCTGACGTCCACCATGAGCTCTCTGGTACGTCACACACGGCAGGGACTGCAGTGGCTCCGACTGGACACCCGCGAGACACAGTGACCGCTTCTCATCCCCGTCCCAGCCCTTGCCCTGTCGACAATGCCCAGTCCTGGATTGCCTAGCCCTGGATTTCCCTGTCCACAACATCCTTTTTGTTTTTATTTATTGACGGGCCATCAGATGAATGCAGGATCCCAAGTCCCTCTACAAGTTGTTCACATTGATATCAAGTCACCTTTTATTTCATTGTCTCTCAACTACATATATCTATATATATCTCACACACACACACGGATTACATGCATTTTCGGGTCCCTGTCCTCTATTGGTCACATTGAAGGTTCCATCAACAAACAACTACCACATCCTCTGGAGCTCAGGGGGGGCTGATGGAGGCTGAGCTGAATAGGACTCCCTCCCTTTCTCAACAACGGGCCACACAGCCAGCTGACTGGCCCTGCCACCCCTCTGGGGGTCAGTAGGGGTGTCTCCCTGTGGCCTGCCCCACCCCTCTGGGGGTCAGTAGGGGTGTCTCCTTGTGGCCTGCCCCACCCCTCTGGGTCCTGTCTGTCTTGGAGGTCAGTGAGGGTGTGTCCCTGTTGGATGGTTGTCTGAAGATACCTGCTTTTTTTGGGGGGGGGGTTGGGGTTCAGAGGCTTTCTCACCTTTTCTCCTGTGGTAATGCAAAGCAGTGATGACAAAAAAAAAGCTTATTTATTAGCCTCATTATCATGATCTTTATTATTATATCACTATAAATATATTGTTGATGTTTTTTTTGTTTTTTTTTAATCAAAAGCGTTGATATGGCCAATGTTTTACTTCACAGCCAACTAAAAGGTCCTATAGAAGTGAAGGGATCTATGCATCCCAGACACGTCTAATAATACTGGTCGAATTCGGCAGGATATAGTTAGGATGTCTCTGCTCTACCATAAAGTATTTTAAAGTGACTAGATGCATTGTCCTGAAATATGGACGTCAGTGTTCTTGAATGGAGTCAAAGATGATGCTTTTTGTGACGATTTATTATTCTTTTTCCCCCTTTTTTTTTTCACTCTTCAAAAGAGATGGCTTCTACGTGCCAGGGTGGGTCCACTATGTTCACTCAGTCATAACAGAAATATGATTTCAGTTGCATTTTGTACTTACTTTCCCTTTTTTTTTATCAACAATAACTGTTCATCTAAGACATTTAGATAAGAAACCAAATAGTCTGATTTGACCAGTAGCCCTGGTCCCTACTCTTCAGACAGGAAGCAGGAAGTAACTACCTCATCTTCACTGCACATGGGAAGCAGAGCAACGCTGTCTGATGGTAGGGGAGAGAGGGAGGGACTGTGGCCTAATGTGATGGTTGAGAGCGTTTTCTCTAGTTCTGCAATCTATTCAGCATACATGCTTTTTAACACGCAGGCTGAAGCTGCGCATCAAACCAGTTTTTATACAGACATGGCATCGTTCAGTAGAAATAAAAGTGCCTTAGATGGGTTTTTTTAAGGACACTTGCATCTGTCTTCCCAAATGAAATACTTATTGAATATATCATCATCTTGTATTGATCATTGACAAAGCAAGTCCCATTAACTGAAGTCAAAAGTAGATTGAGTATGTGGTAGGAGTTTTGAAAGCAGGATACTCTTCCCTTTACTAACAGCCGTGAAAGTTGGAAATGATTCACTGTAGGACTGGCAACCTGTGAGGAAGCGTTTACAGGCTGTTTTGTTTACACCCTTTGCGTAGCTCTGGTGTCACATCCTGTGCGTACATACAATAACAGCCCAAGTCATTTGAAAATAACACTTGTCAACACATCTAAATGATTGATGTTTTTTTTTTCTTTGTACGGTAGTTGAAACTACAATTTATGTACCACACAGGTCAGCAGAAGTGACTGGGCAAATGATTGGCTAAATCTTACAACTGGCCTTTGACCCTATTGCCCATTTTATCGCTTCAGTACCTATTACCACCATTTTTAGACCACACAACTCCCTAGATGACAAGATGTGCGTCCCAAATTGCACCCTATTCCCTATATAGTGCACTATTTTTGACCAAGTAGTCTACTATGTAGGGAACATGGTCCAATTTGGGACATAAACAATGTCTCTAGAGGAGTATTAATTTTTATCATGGACATTTATCTACATCGTGTGTGTTCAGCACCGTCTCTTCATGGAGATCAAAGATTACCACACCTAGACAATGCCTTTCTGTAGAATGAATTGACATATATTCCCTTTAAAGCGCCCTGTTCAATTTCTGTAGAATGAATGACTTGGTATTTTGTTTTTCTGATTTCAAAAAGGTTGGGGGTTTGACGCTATTACAATTACACACTTGTATTTCATTAAATCAGTGGTTTATTTAGTATTTAACGGATGTTATTGATGGCGAAATACTAGTGATCCTTATTATTTTGTATCAGTCAATCAATATTCTGATATTTAAGCCTATACAACCCTGCCTCTCTCATTTCAGCATTAACACAATGCTTACAGCAAGATAAAACAACGTGTATCGTTTGCACTTGTTTCAGTGTATTTTCGGTTTCCTTCAGTGTTCTCCTCCGGGTTGGACAGAAAAGACAACTTTGACGTGTCACAGTCCTCTTGCTTGTTGTAAGACTTTGGTTAAGAGCAATAAAACAGAGCGGTGAATGCAAAACAATACCTAGAACATTAATAAAATACTGTTTTTGATGAAAGATTGGAGATTGGTTTACATCACCATGCTTTGCTTAAAATGGACTAAATCTATGCCGTTTAGTTGATTGAATTGTTTTATTGTTACTATACTGTTTAAAAAATAAAAATAAAAATTGGAGCTCACTGGAAAAGCTATTTCTATTGGCGTGCAAATATATAAGGGCTGCACATGGAACCACAAAAGAAAAATGCGTTCATGTATTTATTTTATCACAAATATGAACCGTATGAATAGACTATACTGGTAACATGGCTTTTTTAAAATATATTTTCCTCCAAAGTAGGCTGCTTTGTAAGTAATCAATCATACTTTGAGTTACCCAACTTGGATGTCAAACTGCACATGAAATGAAATGTTGTCCTGTTTTGATATGACATTCTACATTTTGTACTTACTAAAACGTTGCTCTGGTTTCTGTCATGCTACATGTCCTTTTCATATTTTTGAAGCTTTATTGTCATGCTTCATTTCAATCTTTTTTTTTTTTTTTTTTTTTTTTTTGCGCTTCAGTTGTAGTTATTGTGTGCAGAATTTATAATTATTGTCCATAAATATATGATATCACACTAAAAGGAACAACATCACCTTGGTCATTTACTGGGAAAATGTGTAGAAATCTTTTGTAATTAAACTTTTTTGCCTTGTGGAAATATGTAAATAGTTTGAGCTGCAATGTACAGAGATGTATAAAGACTGATTTGACAATGAATTTTGGTTTTCTTTGACTCAAGTTCCTTTTCCCCCAAAGATGCTGTTTTGCAGACCTTTTGCAACTTGGCTGCTGTAGCTGATGAGTTGTTGATAATGTTTTAACTGGCTCAACAGTACATCTAGGCCAGACCCCCTGCACTGTAAAATGTTTGAGGCAATAAACTTTGGGGAAAATGTGCTGGCTGTGTGAATTATTCTGCTATAACTACAGTAGTACAGTGCCATGACATTCTGATTTATTTCATAATTATGATGTCTGCTATAAAACATGAATTCAATGCAAGAACATGTAAACCCCCCCCCCGGATACTTTCAAAAACGGAATGAATTAACTACTGTGTTGCTGATGACTCAGCCATGCCTCCTTGCTGTCCAACATTTCCTCATCTCCCACCCCTTCTAATGCGACTCTCCCCGATGCTCCTCTTTTTCCCCTGCCCCGCTACAAAGTTTCTCCCTGCAGGCAGTCACTGAGTCCGAGGTGCTAAAAGAGCTCCTGAAACTTGACCCCAAATAAAACATCTGGGTCAGATGGTTTAGATCCTTTCTTCTTTAAGGTTGCTGCCCCTATCATCACCAAGCATATCGCTGACCTTTTTTAACCTCTCTCTCCTTTCTGGGGAGGTTCCCATTGCTTGGAAGGCAGCCACGGTTCGTCCTTTATTTAAAGGGGGAGATCAAGCTGATCCTAACTGTTATAGACCTATTTCTATTTTGCCCTGTTTGTGTTGGAAAAACTTGTCAATAATCAACTGATCAGCTTTCTTGATGTCTATAGTATTCTCTCGGGTATGCAGTCTGGTTTCTGCTCAGGTTATGGATGTGTCACTGCAACCTTAAAGGTCCTCAATGATTGTCACTATTACCCTTGATTCTAAGCAATGTGCTGCTATTTTTATTGTCTTGGTCAAAGCTTTTGATACGGTAGACCAGCGGTTCCCAAACTTTTCATAGTCCCGTACCCCTTAAAATTCAACCTCCAGCTGCGTTACCCCCTCTAGCACCAGGGTCAGCGCACTCTCAAACGTTTTTTTTTTGCCATCATTGTAAGCTTGCCACACACACACTATGCGATACATATATTAAACATGAGTGAGTTTTTGTTACAACCCGGCTCGTGGGAAGTGACAAAGAGCTCTTATAGGACCAGTGCACAAATAATAATAGAATAATCAATCTTGCTCTTTGTTTAACCATCTTACCATATAAACCTTATTTGTTCCTTGAAAATTGTAACTCACCACAGGTTAATGAGAAGGGTGTGCTTGAAAGGATGCACATAACTCTGCAATGTTGGGTTGTATTGGAGAGAGTCTCAGTCTTAAATCATTTTCCACACACAGTCTGTGCCTGTATTTTAGTTTTCCTAGTGAGGGCTGAGAATCCACTCTCACATAGGTGCATGGTTGCAAAGAGCATCAGTGTCTTAACAGCCCGATTTGCCAAGGCAGGATACTCTGAGCGCAGCCCAATCCAGAAATTTGACAGTGGCTTCTGTTTAAATTCAATTTTCACATAACCGCTTGTTGCAATTTCGATGAGGCTCTTGTTCAGATATCGGTAAGTGGACTGGAGGCAGGGCATAAAAGGGATAACAAATTAATTTGTGTCATCCGTTTCGGGGAAGTACCTGCGTAATTGCGCACCCAACTCACTCAGGTGCTTCGCTATATCACATTTAACATTGTCCGTAAGCTTGAGTTCATTTTCACACAAAAAATAATACAATGATGGAAAGACCTGTGTGTTGTCCTTGTTAATGCAGACAGGGAAGAGCTCCAACTTCTTAATCATAGCCTCAGTTTTGTCCCGCACATTGAATATAGTTGCAGAGAGTCCCTGTAATCCTAGATTCAGATCATTCAGGCGAGAAAAACATCACCCAGATAGGCCAGTCGTGTGAGAAACTCGTCATCATACAAGCGATCAGACAAGTGAAAATTATGGTCAGTAAAGAAAACCTTAAGCTTGTCTCACTTTTTAAAAAAATGTGTCAATATTTTGCCCCTTGATAACCAGCGCACTTCAGTATGTTATAAAAGCATTACATGGTCGCTGCCCATATCATTGCATAGTGCAGAAAATACAAGAGAGTTCAGTGGCCTTGCTTTAACAAAGGTAACCATTGTCACTGTAGTGTCCAAAATGTGTTTCAAGCTGTCAGTCATTCCCTTGGCAGCAAGAGCCTCTCGGTGGATGCTGCAGTGGACCCAAGTGGCGTCGGGAGCAACTGCTGGCACCCACGTTACCACTCCACTATGTCTCCCTGTCATGGCTTTTGCGCCATCAGTACAGATATCAACATGAGCAGCAGCTACGTTTGGCTACATACGGACCGTTAGTGGAATTCCCGCGAGAGATTAACGGTTAATGTGATTGGATATTAATTATTTGACTAGGCTTCCTGTATTTGACATTGTGTTGTTATTTCGCTAAACAATAGATGGTTTAATTTTCTTTTTGGCAGTGAAACAAGGCTACTCAGGCGAGAAAAACACCTTACCCAAATG
The DNA here is from genome assembly GCF_901001165.1 of Salmo trutta. Taxonomy (NCBI): domain Eukaryota; kingdom Metazoa; phylum Chordata; class Actinopteri; order Salmoniformes; family Salmonidae; genus Salmo; species Salmo trutta. The sequence goes on from NC_042971.1 coordinate 61,074,098, forward strand.
TATAACCCTGTTGGAAAATACAAATCGACTGTTTGAAAATGTGAAGTAAAAAAAGATATATATATTTTTAAATGTGAATCACATTTTTATTTGGCGTACCCCCGACAGCATTGCGCGTACCCCTGGAGGTACGCATACCCCAGTTTGAGAATACCTGCGGTGGACCAATCCATTCTTGTGGGCTAAGGAGTATTGGTGTCTCTGAGGGGTCTTTGGCCTGGTTTGCTAACTACCTCTCTCAAAGAGTGTAGTGTATAAAGTCAAAATCTGCTGTCTCAGCCACTTCCTGTCACCAAGGGAGTACCCCAAGGCTCGATCCTAGGCGCCACGCTCTTCTCAATTTTACATCAACAACATAGCTCAGGCAGTAGGAAGCGCTCTCATCAATTTATATGCAGATGATAGTCTTATACTCAGCTGGCCCCTCCCCGGATTTTGTGTTAAACATCAAAGCTTTCTTAGTGTCCAACAAGCTTTCTCTGCCCTTAACCTTGTTCTGGACACCTCCAAAACTAAGGTATTGTGGTTTGGTAAGAAGAATGCCCCTCTCCCCACAGGTGTGATTACTACCTCTGAGGGTTTAGAGCTTGAGGTAGTCACCTTATACAAGTACTTGGGAGTATGGCTAGAAAGTACACTGTCCTTCTCTCAGCACATATCAAAGCTGCAGGCTAAAGTTAAATCTAGACTTGGTTTCCTCTATCGTAATCGCTCCTCTTTCACCCCAGCTGCCAAACTAACCCTGATTCAGATCACCATCCTACCCATGCTAGATTACGGAGACATAATTTATACATCGGCAGGTAAGGGTGCTCTTGAGCGGCTAGATGTTCTTTACCATTCGGCCATCAGAATTGCCACCAATGCTCCTTATAGGACACATCACTGCACTCTATACTCCTCTATAAACTGGTCATCTCTGTATACCTGTCGCAAGACCCACTGGTTGATGTTTATTTATAAAACCCTCTTAGGCCTCACTCCCCCCTATCTGAGATATCTACTGCAGCCTTCATCCTCCACATACAACACCCGTTCTGCCAGTCACATTCTGTTAAAGGTCCCTAAAGCACACACATCCCTGGGTCGCTCCTCTTTTCAGTTCGCTGCAGCTAGCGACTGGAACGAGCTGCAACAAACACTCAAACTGGACAGTTTTATCTCCATCTCTTCATTCAAAGACTCAGTCATGGACACACTTACTGACACTTGTGGCTGCTTTGCGTCATGTATTGTTGTGTCTACCTTCTTGCCCTTTGTGCTGTTGTCTGGGCCCAATAATGTTTGTACCATGTTGTGCTGCTACCATGTTGTGTTGCTACCATGTTGTTGTAATATTGTGTTGCTACCATGCTGTGTTGTCATGTGTTGCTGCCTTGCTATGTTGTTGTCTTAGGTCTCTCTTTATGTAGTGTTGTCTCATGTCGTGATGTGTTTTGTCCTATATTTATATATTATTATAAAAAAAATGTAATCCCCCGTTAATATGCGCACTGTATTAAATGAAATATGAACAGTTAGACAAGGATCCACAATCACCATGTAAACCGTTCAGTGCATTTTTTGCCTCAACAGCTTCCCATCCCAATACAATTAACGTTACTACGATGATACCAAGCGTATCTGTGCTATTAGCGCACACCACCGCTAACTAACTAGCCATTTCACATCGGTTACACATACAGAGGCCCAATATCAGCAACCATCAACTGTGTTCCAATGGCACGTTGTGTTAGTGTAACTGATGTGAAATGGCTAGTTAGCGGTGGTGCGCGCTAATAGCGTTTCAATCAGTGACGTCACTCGCTCTGAGACTTGAAGTAGGGTTTCCCCTTGCGTCGCAAGGGCCGCGGCTTTTGTGGCGCGATGGGTAACGATGCTTCGTGGGGTGTCAGCTGTTGATGTGTGCAAGGGTCCCTGGTTCGAGCCCGGGTTGGGGCGAAGAGAGGGACGGAACCTACACTGTTACATTAGCTAATACAAGTTTATCATTTTAAAAGGCTAATTGATCATTTTTTTGCAATTATGTTAGCACAGCTGAAAGCTGTTGTCCTGATTAAAGAAGAAATTGCCAAGAAACTGAAGATCTCGTACAACGCTGTGAACTACTCCCTTCACAGAACAGCGCAAACTGGCTCTAACCAGAATAGAAAGTGGAGTGGGAGGCCCCAGTGCACAACTGAGCAAGAGGACAAGTACATTATAGTGTCTAGTTTGAGAAACAGACGCCTCACAAGTCCTCAACTGGCAGCTTCATTAAATAGTACCCGCAAAACACCAGTCTCAACGGTGAAGAGGCGACTCCGGGATGCTGGCCTTCTAGGCAGAGTTGCAAAGAAAAAGCCATATCTCAGACTGGCCAATAAAAATAAAAGATTAAGATGGGCAAAAGAACACAGACAGAAGGCCAGCATCCTGGAGTCGCCTCTTCACTGTTGACGTTGAGACCGGTGTTTTGTTAAGAACAAACTCTTGAGCTCTGTCAGTGGGACCATCAGCTTCAAATCAAATGTTATTAGTCACATACACATGTTTAGCAGATGGTATTGCGGGTGTAGCGAAATGCTTGTGTTCCTAGCTCCAACGGTGCAGTAATATCTAACAATTCACAACAACACACACAAACCTAAAAGTAAAATAATGGAATTAAGCAATATATAAATATTAGGATAAGCAATGTCAGAGTGGCATAGACTAAAATACAGTAGAATAGAATACAGTATATACATATGAGATGAGTAAAGCAAAAATATGCAAACATTATTAAAGTGACTAGTTTTCCATTATTAAAGTGGCCAGTGATTTCAAGTCTATGTATATGGGGCAGCAGCCTTTAAGGGGCAGGTTTACATAACTGTGTGGAAGCCGCCTAGTGATGGCTATTTAACAGTCTGATGTACTTGAGATAGAAGATGTTTTTCAGTCTCTCGTTCCCAGCTTTGACGCATCTGTACTGACCTCGCCTTCTGGGTGATAGCGGAGTGAACAATTGGCACAGGGTCGTCCGGGTAGACCGTCATTGTAAATAATCATTTGTCCTTAAAACTGACTTGCCTAATTAAATAAAGATGAAATAAAATAAAATAAAAACAGGCAGTGGCTCAGGTGGGGAGCATCCTGTCAGGCAGTATCACTGCCTGGTACGGCAAATGCACCGCCCGCAACCGCAGGGCTCTCTAGAGGATGGTGTGGTCTGCCCAACGCATCACCGGGGGCAAACTACCTGCCCGCCAGGACAACTACAGGACACCTACAGCACCCGATGTCACAGGAAGGCCAAAAAGATCATGAAGTATAACAACAATTGTGCATCTATAACAGTTTGTGAGTGTTTTAGGTGCCAAGCCAAATTTATTCTGCCTCCCGAGGTTGAAGAGCCGCTGTTGCGCCTTCTTCACCACACTGTGTGGGTGGACCATTTCAGATCGGCAGTGACGTGTACGCCGAGGAACTTGAAGCTTTCCACCTGCTCTACTGCTGTCCCGTCGATGTGGATAGGGGCGTGCTCCCTCTGCTGTTTCCTGAAGTCCACAATCAACTCCCTTGTTTTGTCGACATTGAGTGAGACGTTATTTTCCTGGCACCACGCCCCCAAGGACCTCACCTGTTTTGTCATTGTTTGTAATCAGGCCTACTACTGTTGTGTCGTCTGCAAACATGATGATTGAGTTGGAGGCGTGTGTGGCCATGCAGTCATGGGTGAACAGAGAGTACTGGAGGCGGCTAAGCATGCACCCTTGTGGGGCCCCTGTGTTGAGGATCAGCAAAGTGGAGGTGCTGTTTCCTACCTTCACCACCTGGGGGTGGCCCATCAGGAAGTCCAGGACCCAGTTGCACAGGGCGGGGTTCAGACCCAGGGCCTCGAGCTTAATGATGAGCTTGGAGGGTACTATGGTGATGAATGCTGAGCTATTGTCAATGAACAGCATTCTTACATAGGTATTCCTCTTGTCCAGATGGGATAGGGCAGTGTGCAGTGCGATGGCGATTGCATCGTCTGTGGATCTATTGGGGCGGTAAGCAAATTGAAGTGGGTCTCTAGGGTGTCAGGTAAGGTAGGTCCCTGACCAAGGCCCTTCTCCCTGACCAAGACCCTTCTCCCCTGATTGCTGTTTGGCCGGACTCTTGGAAGAGTCTTGGTGTTTCCCCTTTTTTTTTACATTTTTGCCTAAAATGACGTACCCAAATCTAACTTCCTGTAGCTCAGGACCTGAAGCAAGGATATGCATATTATTGATATCATTTCAAAGGAAACACTTTGAAGTTTGAGGAAATGTTAAATTACTGTAGAAGAATATAACACATTAGATCTGGTATTTTGGCTTTTTTTTTGTACCATCATCTTTGAAATGCACGAGAAAGACCATCATGTATTATGCCAGCCCAGGCTCAATTTAGATTTTGGCCACTAGATGGCAGCAGTGTATGTGCAAAATTTGAGACTGATGCAATGAAGCATTGCATTTCTGTTCAAAATGTTGTATCAAGGCTGCCCAAATGTGCCTAATTAGTTTATTAATACATGTTCAAGCTCATCACTGTGCACTCTCCTCAAACAATAGCATGGTATTATTTCACTGTAATAGCTACTGTAAATTGGACAGTGTAGTTAGATTAACAAGAATTGAAGCGTTCTGCCAATATCAGATATGTCTATGTCCTGGGAATTTTTCTTGTTACTTACAACCTCATGCTATTCAAATTAGCCTACGTTAGCTCAACCGTCCAGTGGGGGACCCACCAATCCTGTAGAGGTTGATGGAGGCCACTGTGTTCTTGAGGACCTTCAATGCTGCAGAAATGTTTTGGAACCCTTCCCTAGATCTGTGCCTCGACACAATCCTGTCTCAGAGCTATATGGACAATTCCTTCGACCTCATGGCCTGTTTTTTGCTCTGCCTTGCATTGTCAACTGTGGGTGGACTTCAATCAAGTTGTAGAAGCAGGGATGATCAATGGAAACAGGATGCACCTGAGCTCAATTTTGAGTCTCATAGAATAGGGTCTGAATACTTATGTAAATAAGGTATTTCTGTGTTTTATTTGTACATACATTTGCAAAAAATTCTAAAAACCTGTTTTTGCTTTGTCATTATGGGGTATTGTGTGTAGATTGATGAGGGCATTTTTTTATTTAATCCATTTTAGAATAAGGCTGTAACTTAACAAAATGTGTAAAAAGTCGAGGGGTCTGAATACTTTCCGAATGTACTGTATATCTCTAACTAGGAGAGGAGCGGTGGGCTACTGAACTTGAAGCAGCGAATGCTGAGTGTGTGAATAATGCCAGAAATAGGAGTGTTTAATACAACAGGTAAGCTAACGCATACAAAACAGGAAGGCTTCTAAATCATTTGCAGGAGAAAAAAAATTTCATCCGAAAGTTCTTTCTGGAATGCTGCCCTCTAGTTTGGAACTCTTTGTTATTGGTCTATTCATTTATACCGTCTAGTGATGTCACCTGGCAAGCTAAAACTCCACCCATACAAAACCTGCTAATTAGAAGGTCCTGGGTAACATTATAAACCCTATGAAAGTCTTCTTCCTGGTCAGGTCCCGTACTGTTTTTGAATGGGCTGCAAGCTTATATCATCAAATTCATGAAAATTGGGTAATTTAAGACATTTTAAATTATATTATTTTCATGGATTAACCTTGACCTTTTACAAAAAACGAAATCGAAAACCTTGATAAAATGTATCAGGTAGAAGTAAATGAATCCCAGAATCCACAAATACACTACATGGGGCATTGTCATGCTGCAACAGGAAAGGGTCTTCCCCAAACTGTTACCACAAAGTTGGAAGTACAGAATCGTCTAGAATGTCATTGTATGCTGTAGCATTAAGATTTCTGTTTACTGGAACTAAGGGGCCTAGCTCGAATCATGAAAAACAGCCCCAGACCATTATTCCTCCTTCACCAAACTTTACACTTGGCACTTTGCATTCGGGCAGGTAGCGTTCTCCTGGATTCATCCGTCAGACTGCCAGATGTGAAGTGGGATTCATCAAATCCAGAGAATGTGTTTCCACTGCTCCAGAGTCCAATGGCGGCAAGCTTTACACCACTCCAACCGAAGCTTGGCATTGCGCATGGTGATCTTAGGCTTGCGTGCGGCTGCTCGGCCATGGAAACCCATTTTTTAAAGCTCCCGACCAACAGTTCTTGTGCTGACGTTGCTTCCAGAGGCAGCTTGAAACTTGGTAGTGAGTGCTCCAACTGAGCACAGACGATTTTTACGCGTTTCAGCACTCGGCGGTCCCGATCCTTAAGCTTGTGTGGCCTACCACTTCACAGCTGAGCCGTTGTTGCTCCTAGATATTTTCACTTCACAATAACAGCACTTACAGTTGACCAGGGCAGCTCTAGCAGGGCAGAAATGTGACGAACTGACTTGCTGGAAGGGTGGCATCCTATGACGGTGCCACGTTGAATGTCACTGAGCTCTTCAGTAAGGCCGTTATACTGCCAATGCTTGTCTATGGAGATAGCATGGCTGTGTGCTCGATTGTATACACCTTATCAACAACGGGTGTGGCTGAAATAGTCAAATCCACTAATTTGAAGGGTGTCCACATACGTTTGGCCACGTAGTCTACTTTAAAAACATTCAAACAAATAATAAAAGCACAACACAAGCTACAGCATACACTGTGTGAATTTACAAAACATTTTGTACTTTCTCTACTCAAATTGGCAAGTCACTATACCAGCAGTGAAAAGCTGAATATATCAAGGCAGGTAGACTAGTGGTTAGAGTGTTGGACTAGTAATGGAGAGGTTGCAAGATCAAATCCCTGAGCTGACAAGGTAAAAAAAACTGTCATTCTGCCCCTGAACAAGGCAGTTAACCCACTATTCCTAGGCTGTCATTGAAAAGAAGATTTTTTTTCTTAAACTGACTTGCCTAGTTAAATAAAGGTGAAAAAATATATATTGCTTTACCATAACAGTTAGAAGAATACTGTGGGGCCTCAGGCCCCTACTCCACCACTACCACATATCTACAGTACTAAATCCGTGTGTATGCATAGCGCGTATGTTATCGTGGGTGTGTGTGTGTGTGTGTTGCTTCACAGTCTCCGCTGTTCCATAAGGTGTTTTTTTAAATCTAATTTTACTGCTTAGCGTCAGTTACTTGATGTGGAATAGAGTTTCATGTAGTCATGGCTCTATGTCGTACTGTGTGACTCCCACAGTCTGTTCTGGACTTAGGGACTGTGTAATAGCAGTCTAACACAAGCAAACTGAATTATGAGGTGAAATGATAAAAAAAACATTTATATAACAAAAGTAAATCAGGGGAAAATTTAACTATGATATTTTCAGCCACAGACACATTTGAAATAGTATTAAAAAAAATTACTTTTTTTTAAAATTCAAACCTCTTTTAGAAAATAGTGCATTATGAATACATTAAATACAACAGTAAATAATAATATTCCATACATTATCGTAAAATAGCTTGACCATTTGGCAGATATATTAAATCTCCGGTGGTCTTTGTAGCCCAGTTTGTTTGGTATTCATAAAAGTGATTTTATTACTAATGTAGTGCGATATATCATCAACCTAAAAAAAAAAGTATAAACATTTGAAATGAAAATATTATATGTTGCCGACTGATTTATAAGAATTAAAGAGATTAATAGAAAATATATTCTCTCAAAAATGAATGTCTCAAAAACAGTTCTTAGAGATTGTTGTATTCATGCTTTATTTAAACAGACCTAAGTTATTGACATGGTGATTTCTTATACAAGAGAAACTGTGGCAATAATGGTTCATTACAAATATACAAAAACAGATCCAAATCCCATGTTTCATGTTTCCGATTCTCCTCCAAAGTTGGGGTTGTTAAAAGCAGGCTGCAATATAAGAACAAATCGTGTCATTTGAGGGAAGATTCATTCTTAAATTTGAACATTTGGAGAGTGTTCATGAATCCCTGTAAACCTCCTCACATGAACATCGCCCCTTATCTCAATATAGATAAGAGGAACTAGGCAAGGATGTCCATTATCCCTGTTGTTATTTGCTTTGTTTATAGCAAAGTGCTATTTCCTCTCTGGTGCTCTGTTACCATTATGTACATCTTTTATAGCAACCGTGGTTCCTTAAGCAGAAGCTTCACTTACCACATCAACGCTCCTTCCCGTTCTTGTTGGGAAGCTGACGTCACTCAGCTTGACTCCCCTGATGCTGAAGACGTAATATAGCAGTCCAAATATCAAGGTGAAGACAACAATGGCCCCAATCACAGCCCCAGCTATCAGTCCTGCACCTGTTTAACAAAGGACAAAATATGAATGAATATTTTTATGATCTATGGTTTTCGGGAAAGAGCTATGTTTATTTTTTTTTAAATGTTGCAACTAGTATAGCAAACTTACTGCTAGCCTGGGGAGCATCAGTAGGAATGACTATACCACCGCCATCTGTGGTGTAGTCTGCAGGAGAAATAACAGTGGCATTTACATCTGAAAATACTGCATCAATGGACCCTGTGCCTGTCTGTATCAGTTATACTGAGTACTCACATTGGCGGTGGCGACAGGCATATCCTCTCTTCTGCATACAGTTGTTATCATTCCATTGTCCGTCAGGGTACATCTCGACACAGTTCTCTCCTCCCACGTCTCCTTGGTGGAAGGCTTCGTTGGGCTCGTTAGGCGCCCAGTTTAGGAAAGCCAAGGGCTGCATGTCTGTCCAACTCCAGCCAACTGGAAACAGTTATATATATATTAGTATAATGTTCGACACTTAGGTGAGAAAACCACACAGTGAAAAGTCAGTGCACAATGGGACTTGGGTCGTTCCACCAATTCGATGCCTTTTCAGAAGTGTAACTTGGTTTAAAAGTCTGTAATGAAGAGCACATGTTCAACTTAATAAAAAAACTAGTTTTCCTATCTCAAGAGGTTAATTAAAAGAATACTATAGTAAGTGTCTATTAAGTGCCAAATAAAGTAACACGGTTGACCGTAACTCTGTCATCTTAAATCAGCCATAAATCCTCTCGTGATAGGGGGAATGGAAGCTGGTTGTGTGCAACAGGGATTGGCAATTGAATGCAAGCTTCACAAAAAAAATGTAATTGCTCAAACATTTCTAGCCTGTCTATCTATGGGTAACGGGGTTGACGTGTTATATTCGACCCGCTCAGTTTTTCACCACAAAACACCAGGAAATGGCAAAAAAAGAGTAGAACCATTTCACCTGCTTTTACGCTATGATTTGACTATCAGATGTTTAATGTTTCTATTGAACCAAATATGTAAAAGAATAGTTTCACCACATTAAAATGAGAGTTCAGGTCACGTAACAGGGTTGACCTTAAAATGAGTGACAGATGTAAATGAATCACTAATCACATTAAATAAATAATCATCTCCAGAAATGACTTTGTCAAAGCAACACAATAACTAGGTCTTTACAATAGAGCGGTTTGAAATCTTCCTAGAAGTGACACAGGGCTGGTGGAGGGACCTGTCAAAATGCTGAATTTTGGCACTTTAGCAACACTTTATTCATATTAAAAATCTGATATATTGAATTCTCCATGGGTCTATTTTAAAGGGCACTTCAGTTAATATAACAGGTTTTTATTTCTACTTCAAATAAAGAAGGTATGCAAACGGTTTCGTGGAACGACCCACTTACAGTTGTTGTCCCTGGTCAGGCCGATCCAGACGTTGTGTACTCTGGTGTAATTCATTTTCAAGATGAACTCCGTGTCTGCTCTACTGTGGATGGACGCCAGGTCTCCTCTCACTATTTGGCAGTAGTGTCTTGCCTCTGGCCAGGAGAATCCCTGGGGCCCGTTGTATACAAAGTAGCAGTAGCGACCAAAGGGAACCCAGCCAAAAAGGCATTTCCCATCTCCGGGGGCTGGGGTTGGAGGAGGAGACTCTGAGGAGAGAGGAATATAAACATTTAGTATTTTAACAAGTGACATCTGCAATTATCGGAAACCTGTGGAAAATATAGTACACTTGTCAAGAGTGGGCTAGTTAAATTAGTTTGCTTATCCCATAAGAGTCTAAGCCCTGTCTAAGGCGGGGGAGGGCGTTCTACTAAGCTATATGGAATTGTTTTAAGAAGGTCATACCAAGGATAATTTTGCTATTTGATTTAGAATTTTAAGACCCCTTTGAAGAATCCAAAAAATATATAAAAAATGTTTCTGATTAAACATTTTATTTGCCCTTACTGCTATTAGCCCATACAAACGCATTGAATAGCAGGTTCACTACATTGAACAACAGATAGTCCCCAAAGAATAATCTAAAGGAAGTTTGTTCTGAAGTGTTTGTCCAATATCTCAGAGATATAAGAAAAATCAGGAAACTTTTTTTAATTTTTTTTTAATTTTTTTTTTATTTTTTACAACTATCTAACCTCTTATTTTTGGAACTAAACATATTAGTGTGTATCCCAAACTCTTTGGGAAGCTTCAGACAGAAGTTGGCAGACCAACTTCAGACGAGTCCCAAAACGATTGTGGGGGTCGTAGAACAAAACGGAGAACACCATTGTGTTCGTGAGAGTCTCGTCTTTTTCGGGATGTCTCATGGTCTGACAAACACCTCTCTAGCTCTGTCACATTTCACCGCAGATGCAGAAGTGCAACATAGGTGGATGCAGTGGATTGAGAGACAGATTTTAATGGGGATGTTTTCGTTATGCAAATCAGATTTCCGCAGGGGCGTGGACATCGACCTTAGGGGGTTATGCTGCAGTGGAGATGTAAAGTACCTTCCGACTTTAAAAATGTATCTATTTTGTGTCACTGGCCTACGCACAATACCCCATAATATCAAAGTGGAATTCTCTTTTAAGAAAGTTTTACAAATGAATAAAATGTTTAAATAAAAATATTCTAAAACATGCATCCTGCTTGCAATAAGGCACTAAAGTAAAACTGAAAAAAAATTGGCAAACAAATTAGCTTTATGTCCTAATACAAAGCATTATGTTTGGGGCAAACCGGAGTATGCTTGTAATCGGCAAGGACTAGGGGGAAGAAAAAAAAATAGATATAAATAAACGAAATAGAGCTAAGCACAGGCAAAATCCTAGTGGAAAACTTTTGTTTCATTCTTTCCAACAGAATACTGGGAGACAAATTCACCTTTCAGCAGGACAATAACCTAAAACACAAGGCTACATATAACCTGGAGTTGTTTACCAAGACAACACTGAATGTTCCTTAGCGGCCTAGTTACAGTTTTGATTTAAATCACCTTGATAATCTATGGTAAGACTTAAAAATGGCTGTCTAGCAGTTTTGCACACACAAGTTGGTGTGCAAAGCTCTTAGAGACTTACCCAGAAAGACTCACAGCTGTAATCGCTGCCAAAGGTGATTCTAACATGTATTGACGGAGGGGTGTGAATACTTATGTAAATTAGATATTTCTGTTTTTCATTATCAATACATTTGCAAACACTTCTAAAAACATGTTTTCACTTTGTCATTATGGGGTATTGTGTGTAGATGGGTGAGAGTTTTAAAAATATTTCATCCATTTTTGAATTCAGGCTGTAACACAACAAAATGTGGAATAAGTCAAGGGATATGAATACTTTCTGAAGGCTCTGTAGCTCCTACCTGAGGAGGTCTTGCAGATGTAGGCCTTAGCAGAATTACAATCGGTGTCGTTCCATGTTCCGTGGAAGATAGGGTCTGCATGCATGCTCACACAGCCCTCTGCTTTGTGGTTACTAGGCTCCCCAGGTCCCCAGTGAGTGAAGAACACTGGCCAGCCGTCTGTCCATGTATATGAACTGCTATCAACCTGCAGATACAACAAACCATCAACCAAGAGCACCCTGTCCACTTACCGTAATCAAAGAAATGACAACTTCAAATGATCTTCGTTGTGATTAATGCCAGTTCAATTCTATAAAGAGGATTGGGCTAGTACCTTGCGTCTTAATCCAATCCATGCGTCTGCTTTGCCCTGGAGTATAGCCCCAGCAACAAAGGCCTGGTCGTAGCTCATGTCTACGCTGGCCAAGTTACCACCTTCCTGCTCACAGGCCACCTGAGCTGCCTCCCACGTCTTCGGTTCCTCCACCAGCTTGTAGCAGTTCTTATACCAGGAGACGTAACCAGAGGGGCAGGGGTTTTGAGTTGGAGCTGGCGGAGCTATACTGCTTGCTGTCGGAATTAAATTATAGAACTTTTAACAAAAGGTCACAAAAATCATTAAGCTACAAAGAGTGAGTTGTGTGCAAAAAAAAAAAAAAAAAACGTTTGTTTTAAAAAAAAAATTGTCAGCACTAACATTTCTTCATGGAGCAGACCCAGCTATGCTCCTCAGTGCACAAGTCATCATTCCAGCGTCCACTCACCAAGTAGTTATGGGTAATGGCGGTGCAGTGCTCCTGGGGGGAGGAAATAGGTCAAAGTCTAATCTTTGTGAAACTTGTAGCTTATTATCTCGTTTTAAACCGATCCAGTCTATGAGTGGAAAAACCTTAGAATCTTTGACATTCATGGTGACCTTCAAAAAAAACCTCATCTGAAGTATGTTGGAGCTGTGCATTATTCTCACCCGTCCTCCATTGTTGTTGGGTTCCTTGTCGGCCCAGTTGGTGTACAACACTGGACTCACACCATCACTCCAGCCAAACCCTCCCTCCACCAGGCTGTCTGTCAAGCCAATCCATGTTGGCAGCTTCAGATCCCTTAGATAGCTGGACACAAAGTCTGGAGAACAGAGGCCATTCAAATATAAAACCACCATGGAAAAAGTCAAAGGAACTTTGATCGACTGGATCTCTAAAGCTAGAGTTTCTTCTGTAGCTTACCGTTCTCATATTGATTGTCGATGACAGCTAATTCTGCTCCTTTACTTTGGCACCAACTCCGAGCAGAGTCCCAGTTGGCTTTCTTCCCGTGCTTGTGCCCTTGGAACATGAAGCACTTGTTTCGGAACAGCATCCAATCTAGAACAGACAAAGACACTGGTTACTACTAGTGTTTAGGGGATCATTTCACAATCAGCACCTGTAGTATTAATGGGGATGTGTCTGCTGTACCCGCTGGGCAGTATCCCGTCCAGGGTTGGGTGGGAGGGGGAGGAGTGTGGTCTTCACCAGGGTATTTCTTACACAGGTAACCTGCATTGGTACGGGCGCAGTTGACATCATTCCAATTACCTACGAGACACAAGATGCAGAATATGTTGGACACAGGGCTCTAAATGAACCATTTTCAGTGGTAGAATGGTGCTCCCAAAATAAAAAAGTTAGAAGCACAACATAAAAGTTCGGAGCACAACAGAAAAGTTCGGAGCACAACAGAAAAGTTATTCTATTTTATTGAGATATTTCAAGTGTCTTTTTCATGCATTTCTAAATCAAGCCTGTGTTTTATGAACTGATTCTGGTTACATAAAAGCACCAGAAAATAAGATTTTTAAATTGATTGAGATACAGCCTATATTGGGCCTATATAAAGTTCTAGCTACTTTCGTGCCTTAACCCCGTAAAAAGCCATTGTTTCTTATAAAAATCTAAAATGTTGATACAAAAACCTGTCATTGACATTCCAGTCATTTGTGGAATAGTAGGTTTCTACATCGTGTATTGAGATGCATCCAATTGAAAATTCTACACTGTCTCTTTAAGAGCGTCAAGTTCATTGCAATGATATGATTATTGATCTTCTGAAGAAGTATCCCTTTTCCTTTCTTTCCTCAAATGTTTGGATATGCTGCTAATTAAGTTTGTTAGCTAGCTAATGAATTTACATGACTGAACAAGGTGTCAACAAATTCCCGTGAGGAGTTTTGGTACAGCCTGCGAAATGGTTAACGAACGTATAGACAATTCACGATAGGAAGAAAAGAAAACATTGAGTCGGCAATATATGGGTCATACAGTATCTTTTTACCTGACAATCCGTTTATCGCTGTAGTAATGATGAAACAACAACAGTAACGAATCTGTGCGCACTTTTATCGCTAAGGCACTCGAAAACAACAGTACAATGAAGACTAATCATTATTATCTGGTTGATTCTTGTTGTAGGCACCGTAATGTCAGGTCGCACAGCAAAATATGCAACCAAAATTGTTGGATGGGAGTTGAATATTTTTTATTTCTATTTTTATTCTATTTTTTTTTCTCCGAAAATTCAACCTGTTTACATCAGTACCTTGATGTCTGTTCATCTGGACACACTGTTCCTCCCCATTGGCATTATTAGGCTCTCCCAGACCCCAGAAAACATATGTGACAGGGGACCTGTCCACCCACCTGGGTAGGGGAACAGAGATCGGTGGTTAGCAGTCTTGACAATGTCCCACACCATATTATACAACAGTATGGGTAGTATCAATACAAAAAAAGACATACTGGTATTGGTCTGCTGCGATCCCAAACACAAACATTCCAATCCATGATGATTCAGCCCGTCCCGTCCCAATCTGCAATGTCAAGAAACGTTACTGAGAGGAGCCGCCCACTGAGATTTTTGTAACATCTCCTGCACAACCGATAAACAAAAAAACAAACAAGAACAAAAAAGGTCTGCTTGGACAAGCATATCACACCATCGTGTTGATGTACGCCTGTTCATCTTTGTTTAAGATGGAGACCAGTTGAGCCTTCTCATCGTAGCAGCGGGACATAGCTGTCTGGAAGTCTACTATGTCCGTGTCATTGTAGTAGTAGCAGATGCCATTGTTCTTCCTCCAGACAGCGTTGGTACCGCAGTCAGGTGCTGGAAAAGATACAAGCCAATTCTCAGGGTCATACAGGTCATAGAAACTTCTAGAACAAATCAATGATCATGACTCTATGGTGCTATCTTATGGTTTAACAGTGCGATCAGAGGTGCACTACGCTGGTTACCTGGAACAGGAGGAGGAGGTACTGGAGGAACGATGGGTTTCTTCCCCTTGGAGATCATGCAGATCCAGTCCTGATGGGCATCACAGTTGAGATCGTTCCACCAAGAGGACGTTCCATTTGAGTTGCTCACCATCTCTACACAGTCCTCACGACCCTCATGATTGTTGGGTTCCCCATGTCCCCAGTTGGTGTGGCTCACAGGAGTAGCGTCACTCCAGTGGTAACCTCCATCTATAGGGTTGTGTTGCAGACCGATCCACTTGGACTTCCCCTTGGTGTGCGTGGACAGGAAGTTCTCTTCCTCCATGTTATGGATACTGACAAGGTCTGCCCCCCTGGAGGTACAGTCTTCACGGGCTGCGGACCAGCTCTTCTTCTTGGAGAAGTCCACCATGAAGAGCTACAACAAACATTTAGAGATTCAACTTGTAGCACTTCAGATAACGCTATGTTGTTGTTTCTTCAGTTCATATAGTGTTTGAGGCTCTTTACCCTGTATCAGTTCAGATGAAGCTAGTCTGTATCTTTAGCCTGTATCAGTTCAGCTGAAGCTAGTCTGTATCTTTAGCCTGTATCAGTTCAGATGAAGCTAGTCTGTATCTTTAGCCTGTATCAGTTCAGATGAAGCTAGTCTGTATCTTTTGCCTGTATCAGTTCAGCTGAAGCTAGTCTGTATCTTTACCCTGTATTAGTTCAGCTGAAGCTAGTCTGTATTTTTAGCCTGTATCAGTTCAGATGAAGTTAGTCTGTATCTTTACCCTGTACTAGTTCAGCAGTTCAGATGAAGCTAGTCTGTATCTTTACCCTGTATTAGTTCAGCTGAAGCTAGTCTGTATCTTTAGCCTGTATCAGTTCAGATGAAGCTAGTCTGTATCTTTACCCTGTATTAGTTCAGCTGAAGCTAGTCTGTATCTTTAGCCTGTATCAGTTCAGATGAAGCTAGTCTGTATCTTTAGCCTGTATCAGTTCAGATGAAGCTAGTCTGTATCTTTAGCCTGTATCAGTTCAGATGAAACTAGTCTGTATCGTTACCCTGTATTAGTTCAGCTGAAGCTAGTCTGTATCTTTAGCCTGTATCAGTTCAGCTGAAGCTAGTCTGTATCTTTATCCTGTATCAGTTCAGATGAAGCTAGTCTGTATCTTTAGCCTGTATCAGTTCAAATGAAGCTAGTCTGTATCTTTAACCTGTACTAGTTCAGCAGTTCAGATGAAGCTAGTCTGTATCTTTATCCTGTATCAGTTCAGATGAAGCTAGTCTATATCTTTACCTTGTAGCAGTTCCTGAAGTGTCGCTCAGCCGTCCAACCATCCGCACAGTCCGGTGAAGGGGGAGGAGTTGGAGGTTTAGTGGGCGGGGTGATGTCAGGCCTTGGTGTCTCACACACGAATGGGAACACCTCAGTGCATGGCTTGTCATCCCAGAACCCACCAGTAAGGCCCGTAGTCATGCCAACGCAGGTTCCCGCATGGTTATCTGGAGGATCACAAAGACAATGGTAAACAATTCAACTGATATACTAACATGAAAATACTTCAGATTGGTTAATGGGTGTAAAATGACTGTACCTGGCTGGTTTCGATCCCAGTGTGTGAAGGTGAGAGGTGCCCCATTATCCCAGATGTAATCCACCCCTCCTGAATCACCACTGGCCCTCAGTCCAATCCACCACAAACCAGTGTATCCAGCCAGTTTCACCGTGAAGTGGGACTGTTCATAACTGGGAAAGACATCACAGATATTATATTCAACACCAATCAAAGACCAGCATTATAGACATCTTGAGGCATGCCAAGATTCGAAGGGTTTGTTGGTCTTGAATGTGATGCCCCTTTTGGATAAAAATAAAATGGTCCAACAGATTGAAGTACACCAGACTGATGATCTGTATCTGCCACAACATAAACACTTCTTGTGAGATGCTGAGGTAATCACACTCACATGTCCCCAATGTGTAGAAGTTTGCTGTTTTGCTGCTCACAGAAAGCCTTGGCGTCTGACCAGCTTCTGGCGGTCTCTTCCATCCAGTAACAGGAATAGCCATAGGCGTCCCAGCCCTATGACACACACACACACACACACACACACACACTGATGTGGTGCTGCAGAGGGACAGCTATAGACAGGTACAACAGGACAAGCACTCACCTGTGTGCATCCGTACACAGTGGGCATGACGGAGGGAAGCGGGTAGTGGGCTTTGGGCATCTTGCATATATAAGTGTTCAGTTCTGTGCAGGGGACATCATTCCATCTACCAGTCTGTAATAAAGGAACATAAAACCTTTGGTTGGACAAGCGTCAGGTTAAAGTGACGATAACAGTAAGGTTAAGAGTATAGGGGTAATAGTTAAGAGTTAAGCATGTGAGCCCAAGCTAACCGTGTTACCTGATAAAACATCTCCACACAGTCCTCATTGAAGCCTTGATGGTTGTTGGGTTCTCCTGGTGACCAGTAGGTGAAAGTGACCCAGTGGTTGTCTGACCAGGAGAACAGGCCTGAGAAGCCCAGATCATTCAGCCCAATCCACACATCATTGGTGGCTACAAGGAAGACATATCAAAAGAAGTCGTCAGCTAAGCTTTCCAACAATAAGCAGCGTTTATGTTCCCCCATACGGACCCATAGAGATCCATACTTTCCCATACGGACCAGGTGGACTCTTACCGGAGTAAAGGTAGCTCTCCAGCCAGCTCTGTTCTGTCATGGACTGAATGGACACCAGGTCAGCTCCCAGCTTCCTGCACTCTCCACGGGCTGCATGCCATGTCTTTTTATCTCCATAGGGCTTGTAGCAGAACTCCCCAAATTCATACCAGTCAGGCCCCGAGCATCTCAACTCTGCAAAGGAATCAAAGTAGGAGTTGAGACAACATGTAGCCTACAGCACATTCAATAACATTTTCTTTATTTAACTAGGCAAATCAGTTAAGAACAAATTAGTATTTACAATGACGGCCTACACCGGCCAAACCCGGACGACGCTGGGCCAATTGTGCGCCGCCCTATGGGACTCCCGATCACAGCCAGTTGTGATACAGCCCGGGATCGAACCAGGGTCTGTAGTGACGCCTCTAGCACTGAAATGCAGTGTCTTAGACCGCTGCGCCACTCAGGAGCCCATATTAGTGTCCTTAGGTTACGTGATTGATGTCTGAGCATTGGTGTAGTCTAGTCTAACATACCTTCCTCTGCAAACTGGTATGATATTTGATAGTTCCCATCATACCTGTTGAAGGTCAAAGGTTACTATGTTGGTATTGGCTGCATGGTTTGGTTCGTAATTAATTAATTCATTCATTTAGTGTAGACAGTGCACCATCATGCAATAATGAGACACTCACTGCCTGGAGGTGATGCCGTTCTTGGTGGAGCCGCTGTAGAAGTTCTGGCCTGGTTCTTTCAACATAGTACAGTCTCCTCCGATATCATTCAGGATTACTCCTGCATGGACACCAGCTGCACAGATGTTGGAGTCCTTCGTGTAATGCAAGCACATATCAACATACATCAATATCCTCACATTCCTCACTCCAAATTTTCTGTTGAATCATTGGGAGTTGATGGTTAAATCACTTAATTCACTCACCCCACGATATACGACAGAGCCAAAAACAGTATATGGTAGTTGCGCACATCCTGCTGGGCAGTGTACACTGAAAGATACACAATGTGAAATTAGCTTCATGTATTTTCCATTCATGTCTTATTAAAATCCTATTTTGCCTCCACTTCACACTGCCTGCTCAGCTCAGACCCAAAATAACGTGACACAGTAGTCATCAGGGTCTTGGCGTAGTGGTCAGGACCTAGGCAACTGAGCAGGCATTTTGGAGTAGAGGGCAGAAGTTGAAGGGACTTACGTCATACGATCATTTGCAAAGTTAAAGTTGGGCTTTGCATCACAGGACACAGCATCTGTGAAAAGAAAACACCTCTCTCTGTATTCTGAGTGGACACAAAACATTTCTCAACAAAGAAATGCTAAAAGGTTAGCAAAACAGTTTTCGCCTACAGTCAGGTATACATCCGAGGATGTCAAAGCGAAGACCAGTCTGTCCGTTGAATTCCTGGGGAAGAATCCTGACATACTGGGCAGAGACAGGAGTGCCCAGAAGCTGTGTCTCTGGAGTGTTTCTGTCCATACAGCCTGTGAATACCTGGACAAATAGGAAGAACAAAGTGCAATTATGATCTGGAGTTTATAATCCAGCTATCCCAATATGGGGCATTGGACCAAAGACCTACAAATTGTGGGCTGGCTTCCCAGACACATATTGAGCCTGGTCTTAGACTGCTTTTTAGTCTAGGACTAGGCATAAACTGTGCCTGGGAATCCAGCCGTGAATGTTTGATGTGATTTACCCCTCCATCATCTTTGTAGTCAGTCCATTTGCTTCCATCCATACTGTGCTGGATCTTGAATTTAGTCACCCAGTGATCTGCACCAGGACACCCCTGGATCACAACACCTGTGATCTTTTTGGCCTCACCCAGGTTCACCTGGATCCAGGAGTTTACTGTGGTGATGTCAGTGGAGAGGGAAATGAACGTGATTGAAGTTAATTTCTGGAAAAATCAAATTATTTCACAAATACCAAATGTGAGATGAAGGACGAGGTGCCAGGTGAAACGTACAGGGATTTGATGGCATCCAGCAAGAGCCACCATTCAGACGAGCTCCGTTTGGACCATGTGAACTCTGTGAAGACGAGGCGGACAGCATGGAGTCAGTGACGTTACCATCCTCCACACCCAGTCCCCTCAGACACACTGAAAGATCAAAACACGACCACAAGAGGCATCATGTAAATAAGTGCAGTAAAATAATGTAACAGTGATTCATGGTTTCAGTTTTTTTTGGGGGTTGGGTTTGGTGGGGGTTCGGTCTGGTGGGGATCGGATCTGGTTAAGGTTGGGGTTGTGTCTGGTTGGGGTTGGGTCTGGTTGGGGTTGGGTCTGGTTGGGTTGGGTCTGGTTGGGGTTGGGTCTGGTTGGGGTTGGGTCTGATTGGGGTTGGGTCTGGTTGGGGTTGGGTCTGGTTGGGTTGGGTCTGGTTGGGTTGGGTCTGGTTGGGTCTGGTTGGGGTTGGGTCTGATTGGGGTTGGGTCTGGTTGGGGTTGGGTCTGGTTGGGTTGGGTCTGGTTGGGGTTGGGTCTGGTTGGGTTTGGATTGGATTGGGTTGGGTTGGGTCTGGTTGGGTTGGGTCTGGTTGGGTTGGGTCTGGTTGGGTTGGGTCTGGTTGGGGTTGGGTCTGGTTGGGGTTGGGTCTGGTTGGGGTTGGGTCTGGTTGGGTTGGGTCTGGTGGGGTTGGGTCTGGTTGGGTTGTGTCTGGTTGGGATTGTGTCTGGTTGGGGTTGGGTCTGGTTGGGTTGTGTCTGGTTGGGATTGTGTCTGGTTGGGGTTGGGTCTGGTTGGGTTGTGTCTGGTTGGGTCTGGTTGGGTTGTGTCTGGTTGGGTCTGGTGGGGGTTGAGTCTGGTTGGGATTGTGTCTGGTTGGGGTTGGGTCTGGTTGGGGTTGGGTCTGGTTGGGTTGTGTCTGGTTGGGTCTGGTGGGGGTTGGGTCTGGTTGGGTCTGGTGGGGGTTGGGTCTGGTTGGGTCTGGTGGGGGTTGGGTCTGGTGGGGGTTGGGTCTGGTTGGGTCTGGTGGGGGTTGGGTCTGGTGGGGGTTGGGTCTGGTTGGGGTTGGGTCTGGTTGGGATTGTGTCTGGTTGGGTTGGGTCTGGTTGGGGTTGGGTCTGGTTGGGATTGTGTCTGGTTGGGTTGGGTCTGGTTGGTTGTGTCTGGTTGGGTTGGGTCTGGTTGGGGTTGGGTCTGGTTGGGGTTGGGTCTGGTTGGGGTTGGGTCTGGTTGGGTTGGGTCTGGTTGGGGTTGTGTCTGGTTGGGTTGTGTCTGGTTGGGATTGTGTCTGGTTGGGTCTGGTGGGGGTTGGGTCTGGTTGGGTCTGGTGGGGGTTGGGTCTGGTGGGGGTTGGGTCTGGTGGGGGTTGGGTCTGGTTGGGTCTGGTGGGGGTTGGGTCTGGTGGGGGTTGAGTCTGGTTAGGGTTGGGTCTGGTTAAGGTCTGGTTGGGTCTGGTTAGGGTTGGGTCTGGTTAGGGTCTGGTTGGGTCTGGTGGGGGTTGGGTCTGGTTAGGGTCTGGTTGGGTCTGGTGGGGGTTGGGTCTGGTTAGGGTCTGGTTGGGTCTGGTGGGGGTTGGGTCTGGTTGGGTTGTGTCTGGTTGGGTTGGGTCTGGTTGGGGTTGGGTCTGGTGGGGGTTGGGTCTGGTTGGGTTGGGTCTGGTTGGGGTTGTGTCTGGTTGGGGTTGGGTCTGGTTGGGTTGGGTCTGGTTGGGTTGGGTCTGGTTGGGGTTGGGTCTGGTTGGGGTTGGGTCTGGTTGGGTCTGGTGGGGGTTGGGTCTGGTGGGGGTTGGGTCTGGTTGGGTCTGGTGGGGGTTGGGTCTGGTGGGGGTTGGGTCTGGTGGGGGTTGGGTCTGGTTGGGTCTGGTGGGGGTTGGGTCTGGTGGGGGTTGAGTCTGGTTAGGGTTGGGTCTGGTTAAGGTCTGGTTGGGTCTGGTTAGGGTTGGGTCTGGTTAGGGTCTGGTTGGGTCTGGTGGGGGTTGGGTCTGGTTAGGGTCTGGTTGGGTCTGGTGGGGGTTGGGTCTGGTTAGGGTCTGGTTGGGTCTGGTGGGGGTTGGGTCTGGTTGGGTCTGGTTAGGGTCTGGTTGGGTCTGGTTAGGGTTGGGTCTGGTTAGGGTCTGGTTGGGTCTGGTGGGGGTTGGGTCTGGTTGCCTACCATTTTGCTCACAGCTGTACACCACTTCCAGGTATTTGGAGATTGAAGGGCAGGGGTCAGTTTCAGTATAGGCATACAAGAAGCAGAAGGGTCGGTTGTCACACGCCTTTCGTACCAAAGGCAGGATGCCATCTACAGTGCATGTTCCTGATAGGGATAACCAATGCGTTAGTAACATGGCTGTCTGAAGCACTGTATTAAGTCCAACACATAAATAATATGCCATTAGGAGTTAGTTGCTCTCATAGCTATAACCTATTTGAGTTTCAGAGGTAAAAGCAATTTGTTCTGAACCTGTAGCTCCTTCCTGGTGGGGGCAGATCTTGTCACTCTTGCGGCCAAAGAAAGCTGACTGAATGTTGATGACACTGTTGGTATCACAGTGGAGGACAGCACTGGAGTCCTCACAGATGTAAGCAGTTTCAAACCCTACAGGAGATCACAACCCGTACAAACACGGTCAACAGGTTTTCAAAGACAGTGAAAAAGGGAGTCTTCCAGACTCTTAAATCAGATTTTTAAAAAAGGCAATAGTAAACACGGGCATTAAAAGTCCACAGTTTATTCCAGCCTTGACCATCCCAGGTAGAGAGCTTTCTAACTCACTTCTAACAGTAGAGGCATCTGAAATAGTTTAAAACTACCATTGAATAATGTGGCTGTTCTGAAGGACGACGTGGTTTTATCTAACTCTACTACAGGTCAAACCCTCCTCGCCAAGTTTATTGGGGTGCCAGGTAGCCTAGTGGTTAGAGCGTTGGACTAGTAACCGTAAAGGTTGCAAGATTGAATCCCTGAGCTGACAAAGTAAAAATCTGTCGTTCTACCCCCTGAACAAGGCTGTTAACCCACTGTTCCCCCGTAGGCTGTCTTTGAAAATAAGAACTTGTTCTTAACTGACTTGTCTAGTTAAATAAATGATTTATCTATAAGAGCAGGGTTCATTTATCTTACCATCGTGGGGTGGAGGAGAAACTGGTGTGTTTCCTGAAAGAAACCATGGAAGTAGGGTTTAAAAATAACATTTAAAAATGTTCAAAAACACAACCATCTGTACAGGACCAGGTTACCTCTGCGCTTGCATATGTATCCTCTATTGTAATCACAGTTGTCATCGTTCCAGTAGCCGGTGTTGATAAGCATGGAAAGGCAATCCTCTCCTCCATAGTTATCTGGGTTGCCTGAGTGGGGCAAAGAGGAGGTAGAGAAATGTGATGCATGGTATTTGTACCACCTCGCCACTCGGGGGAGTCACCCCTCTAATATACATGCAAAAAAATATACCAAAAAAAAAGAAGCATTACCTGCGTTCAAGTGGATAAGCCATAAGACTGCTGAACAGCTAATCAAATGGTTACCCAGACTATTTGCATTGATCCCCCCCACGCCCTTTTTTTACACTGCTGTTATTCCCTGTTTATTATCTATTATCTATGCATAGACACTTTACCCCTACCTACATGTACATATTACCTAAATTATCTCAACTAACCTGTACCCCCGTGTAACAGTGTAGGTTCCGTCCCTCGCTTCGCCCCAACCCGGGCTCGAACCAGGGACCCTTGCACACATCAACAACTAACACCCCACGAAGCATCGTTACCCATCGCGCCACAAAAGCCGCGGCCCTTGCAACGCAAGGGGAAACCCTACTTCAAGTCTCAGGGCGAGTGACATCACTGATTGAAATGCTATTAGCGCGCACCACCGCTAACTAACTAGCCATTTCACATCGGTTACACCCGCACATTGACTAGGTACCGGTACCTCCTGTATATAGCCTCATTATTGTTATTTTAGTGTCTTACTTTTTTTAACTAGTTTATTTAGTAAATATTTTCTTAACTCTCCTTTTTCTTAAAACTGCATTGTTGGTTAAGTGATTGTAAATAAGCATTCCACTGTAAGGTCTACACCTGTTGTATTCGGCGCATGTGATAAATACAATTTGAATTGATTTGATGTATCTGAAAGCATTAGGACTATTACCTGCGTTCCAGTGGATGTATCTAAAAGGAGAGCCATCAGTCCACTCCCAACCGCCCTCTGTAATGGAGTCATGTCCCCCCATCCACACGGAGACCCCCGTAGGAATCAGCTGGACTTTAGCTGTTCATAAACACAACGCATCAGAGTACTAATCATTTGAATTGCCATTGTGAATAAACAACATTGTTGTAGTACTTTTATTTTTTGTTTTACTGAGAAGCTTAATAGCACTTTTTAACCCATCTGTACATTGAATGAAGGCCTGCTCAAAGGGCTCGGTGATGCTGAGAAGGTCCCCTCTCTGGTTTACACAGTCGGCACGTGCATCAGCCCAGTTCCTCATGGACAGGTAGTTAAACAGGTAGCAGTAGTCATTGAACGGGTCTGACATCCAAGAGCCACACTTCTCATTCCAATCTGCAGGAAAAATCGGATGATATCTTTTGGATAGGGTAGGGCTTAGACTACAGCCCTGTCTTACAACACACTCTGAAAAAAATAAACCTGTTTGTTTTGCATTTTAACTGCACAAAAATAAATGTGTGTGGTTAAAATGGCCAACTGTCAAACTGATTTCTTGTTGGAAATTGCAAGTGAGAGATTTTTGAGAGGCAAAAAATTGTAAACTTAGGAGAGAAGCTGCTCCTTTTACCTGGCCCCGATGTGGGAGGCATGGGTGGGGGTCCTTGACCTTTTGCTGAGGATTAGAAAGACAGTTGAGTGATGAACATTCTGTGGTCAACAGGCATTTACTTTTGAACAGTGAGCCAATATACAGTGCCTTCGGAAAGTATTCAGACCCCTTGACTTTTTCCAAATTTTGTTACGTTACAGACCTAAAATTGATTACAAAAAAAAAAATCCTCAGCAAGCTACTGGGGAAGGGCACCAAAACATTTCTGCAGCATTGAAGCTCCCCAAGAACACAGTGGCCTCAATCATTGTTAAATGGAAGAAGTTTGGAACCAACAAGACTCTTCCTAGAGCTGACCGTCCGGCCAAACTGAGCAATCGCGGGATAAGGGCCTTGGTCAGGAAGGTGACCAAGAACCTGATGGTCACTCTGACAGAACTCTAGAGTTACTCTGTGGAGATGAGAGAACCTTCCAGAAGGAAAACCTTCTCTTCAGCACTCCACCAAATCAGGCCTTTATGGTAGAGTGGCCAGACGGCAGCAGCTCCTCAGTTAAAGGCAAATGACAGCCCGCTTGGAGTTTGCCAAAAGGCCCCTAAAGATTCTCAGACCATGAGAAACAAGATTCTCTGGTGGGATGAAACTAAGATTGAACAATTTTGCCTGAATGCCAAGTGTCACGTCTGGAGGAAACCTGGCACCATCCCTACGGTGAAGCATGGAGCTGGCAGCATCATGCTGTGGGGATGTTTTTCAGCGGCATGAACTGGGAGACTAGTCAGGATCGAGGCAAAGATGAATGGAGCAAAGTACAGAGAGATCCTTGATGAAAACCTGCTCCAGAGTGCTCAGGACCTCAGACTGGGGCAAAGGTTCACCTTGCAACAGGACAAAACGCCTAAGCACACAATCAAGAAAACACAGGAGTGGCTTCGGGACAAGTCTCTGAATGTCCTTGAGTGGCCTAGGCAGACCCCGGACTTGAACCCGATGGAACATCTCTGGAGAGACCTGAAAATAGCTGTGCAGCGTAGCATCATACCCAAGAAGACTCGAGGATGTAATCGCTGCCAAAGGTGCTTCAACAAAGTACTGAGTAAAGGGTTTGAATACTTGTAATACATGTAAATGTGATATATATTTTTTAATACATTCGCAAAAATGTCAAACAAATCTGTTTTTGCTTTGTGGGTGGTATGGTGTGTAGATTGATGAGGGAAAAAAATAATTTGATCAATTTTAGAATAAGGCTGTAAAGAAACAAAATTTGGAAAATGTCAAGAGGTCTGAATACTTTCCGATTGCACTGTATGTATATTTTTTACAAAGAACATTCCCAAAGAACATGGGAAATGGTGAAAGGACAAATCATACCTTTTCTGCAGACAAATTCTAATGTGGAGGTACAGAACTCATCGTTGAGTAGCCCTGCTTCATGGTGGTTGAATCCCCTAATATTGGAACAATCCTCATTGCCCTGCCAGTTATCAGGCTGGTTGGGCGCCCATGGTAGAAAGTCCTGGAAGAGAGAGTGAAGCCAAACTGAATGTTAATTTAAGCTAGACTCTCTCAAATGTGTATACCATAAAAGATTGGGCCCACAAACTTTTAATCAATGGCATATTTGTCACTCACGGATGGAGTCCCATCCGACCAGACCCACACTCCTTCTGTCCTACTGTCACTAAGACCAACCCAGGATGGTGCGGGCATATGAGCTGCAAAATAACATTTCCAATGGAATAGAATATTTGTAAGAAAATAAAATACTGCCTGTTATTTGTACAAAATATAGATGTTTTTTGTTGTTTTTGTTTTTTACATTTAGTCAACCACTCACTAGTAATGAAGCTTAGTTCCTCTTGAGTATGAAAACTTGCCAGGTGGCCTCTTTGACTTGCACAGTAACTCTCTGCATCTTGCCAATTTTTCACCATTTCAGTCTCAAAGTGATAGCAGTAGTCTCCATAGAGAAGATATCCAGCATCACAATGAGAATCTACACCAACACAATGTAAAGTATTAGGTTATATGTCAAACAATATATTGATAGAATAAAGAACGTATTAGTTTGCATTGACATGATTTATAGGAATACAAACAAAGGGCATCCAGTTGTCAGCCACAGTTGTTCCACTAACCTGGAACAGAGGTAGGCTTAACATTTTGACCCCCCACCATTTTACAAATGTAACCCAGGTTTTTGAAGCAATTGGTTGTTTCCCATTTTCCAGAGAAATCTCCTGTAAGACAAAAACAATAAAACAAAGTTCTGTACCTTTCTTCGTCTATGATCCAGAGAGTTTGTTGATTGATTAAATGATAAGTGTAGTACAGACCACATGCCCTTACCGGTGTAGATTTGACCACAGTCCCAGAGGTTTACTGTGTTCTTGGGAAAGCTAGGTTTCCAATTGGAGAACGTAATATCTGTTTTGTCCACCCATCTGAATGTACCATCCTGGGCCTCATCTAGTGACATCACAAATCAGGAAATTGTAGACTTGGTCTTTTCATTGATTTAATATTTGAATTTTAGTAAATATTCTGCAGTCTCTCTTTACAACAATGCAACCAGCAGTGCACGTCAATGCCAAATCGGTCAAGTGTCACAGATTACAGTGAAAAGCTCATAAGATATTGGCCAAATAAAGCTAGTGGTTAAATCTGTACGTCTGATATACCTGCAACACCAATCCAGACATCAGGCACTTCCCCTTGATTAAGTTCTGGCAGATGAGTGTTGATGAAGTATTGCTCCTCTTGACTAAAACAACAAGTGATATGAATTAGAAAACGTTTTTCATTTTCTTATCAATCATTATGTTCAGTAAATCATGTGTTGTTTCTTACGTCTTAATTGTCACCAGGTTAGCCCCCTCACTTGAACACTTCTGTTGAGCCTCATGCCAGCTGGTCAGGAACATCTTGTTACTGACCACCCAGTAACAGTTCCCACTGAAGCTGATCCAACCAGGAGGGCAAATTGCTTTTCAGAGGAAAACACAACACAGTACAGAGAGCAGTGGTCACCAACCAGTCCATCACAAAACCTGCCTACCCGGTTGGGCCCAGAGAGCAAATCAAGTGCACTATAGGTCTACCGCTGGCCAAACGGATGGCTCAGATGGCAGTGTCTGCTGTAACGTAGCAGCATAAGAGAAAGCTATGGCAAAGTTGATACTGTGAGATTTCAGAACGTTTAAAACAACGACTAGAGAGAGAGAGACTGTCATACGAATACAGCAAAGAGCTTCTGTTTTTATGACTGAGTTTATGTTTAAGTTCTCACTCAGCACTGTCAACACTTTGTATTCAACAGTTTTATAAGCCATAAAATGCACGTTCTTCCTATTTCCACTCAGCGCTACAACCAGCACTGCAGCTGTAATGAACGAGTAGGAAAGTGTATCTATAGGCTGGCGCTGTTGTTATTATTAGCGGCTTGGGTATTTTTTAATATCGAGGAATATTTCACATTCTCTGTTCATAGGAGTGAGAACATGAATTTGTGCATTAATGCGGTGCGACTCGAGTTTCACCATCATCTGGAAGATGTCAGTGGAGGGAAGGGAGACCAGAGGGATGATGAGAGACAGACCCTCAGTCTGCTGCTCTCTCCCTCCGCTGAGACTGACCCTCAGTCTGCTGCTCTCTCCCTCCGCTGAGACTGACCCTCAGTCTGCTGCTCTCTCCCTCCGCTGAGACTGACCCTCAGTCTGCTGCTCTCTCCCTCTGCTGAGACTGACCCTCAGTCTGCTGCTCTCTCCCTCTGCTGAGACTGACCCTCAGTCTGCTGCTCTCTCCTTCCGCTGAGACTGACCATCAGATGCAGGCACCATCAGCCCAGTAAAATAAAAATAAAAAGCAAATGATTTAAATGTATGCTCACTCAGCTGTGCTGCATAAGTAATACAACAACAGCTCTATTACCGGGGTGATCATAAAGCCTACCTCAAATGTTTAA
Organism: Salmo trutta; assembly: GCF_901001165.1. Classification (NCBI taxonomy): domain Eukaryota; kingdom Metazoa; phylum Chordata; class Actinopteri; order Salmoniformes; family Salmonidae; genus Salmo; species Salmo trutta. The sequence goes on from NC_042971.1 coordinate 61,102,329, forward strand.
ATATAATTTTTTTTAATGGCCCGAACAACAATGCATTGGCAGGGCAATTCAAGCAAAGCCCAATATGCAGTGATAATGAATTAGCTGTATTAGCTTACTGCACAAACCTCATTGCTAGAGTACTGTTTTTAATGTGTTAATGATGCATAGGCTTCTTTTTTTTTTAAGTAATGTTTAAAAAAAATCTGTATTTTGATTCAAAGTGATCTTGACTCGAAAAAGGTTGGTGACCACTGGTATAGAGCATTCACTCTATACCAGTGTATAGAGTGATTTATATATTAGGATTTATATTATCTTGTTTGATATTGTATATCACTCTATATCACTGCTGTATAATGTAGAGAAACACGGGCCATTCAAGAGGGTGCTACGAAATCAATGTCAAAACGTTGTTTTCTTTGCCCTATGTTATTATAAATTACATATTGTCCTGTGTTATTATAAATTACATATAATGAATCATTAGATTGTTCTCTATAATATTGTCACCTTAGCTAATATACGTGCACTTGACAGTGTTGATGAAATAAGAACATGAATTTGCTGTGATCGTTGCTCGTCTAGACAGCGCTGCTCTTGGCAGTATCTCTTCCATATTTGGTGTTGTGAGGTGGTACCATTTTGGAAGTGTTTCCGCTGGTTGGACAAATCAAAATCAACTTCATACCTTCGTCATTTTCCCATACAGATCATTGGCTTTCATTGCATATAACCGCGATCAATCTACCTTGAGAGGGGCCGTTTCTTCACGGAGGATGGATATTGAAATTCAGTCTTTTAGCTTTGTAAATAAATATATATTTTTACTCCCTATTTAGTTTTGTATTGAGCAGATTTAATTTAGAAAAAGGACATGTTTTCACTCAGTAGCCGAGCAGCGACACAGAGTTCTATTGAGCAGTGACCACTTTTATCTGCATTGTTGCGTTGTATTGAATTGCCTTGAGAGAATTAAATTGGACCATATCAAACCATATAATAATTATCAACGTATTAAGTTGAATCAAGATCGCATGTCATGTCACAGTAATTTGAGCTAATACCATATAATTCACATGGTTATTTATCCAGTAATGTTTTCTGAAGATCTGAGCTTACTGTTGAGTCCTCTTTTGCACATGTAAGGACGCTCATGACGGCATATATGGGACTTCCACTTCCCAAAGTCCTGTCCTGCCTCCTTGACCACTGCGACACAAATCCCGTTCTGCTTTTCACTGTCGGGAAGAGAACATATTTTGACTACGAAGCTAGAATAAACCCTCCACAATCACTGTGATACAGTTGATTATATAGATCTGTCACCCCACATGTCCTAACCTGAGATCTGGCTGCACAGGATCAGTTGCCCAGTTGGTGTAGCCCTCAGGAGAAGCATCAGACCAGCTGAACTGAGTGCTGTCAATTTCAACCTCACATGATATTGTTGTGCATTTCTGTGAAAAAAAAACAAAAATGAGAACTCATTATACCAAGGGGTAAGTTTCAGAATACACGTAGATAGCCCACACTGGTTGGATCAATGTTGTTTCAACTGAATTTGTCTATGTATTGTGAAGAGGGATCAACGTGGGAAATACATTTTATTTGAAAAAAGAAATGAACCATTACTCTTCTTATTTCATTTCAACCAGCTTTGTAATCAATTGATGAGGGTAAACCTTCAACTTAAATACATTGACTTCACCTGACTAACAGGTTGTTACATCAATCTAATTTCAACATAATCATCACAACTATGTGTAACAGTATAGCTTCCGTCCCTCTCTTCGCCCCAAAGTGGGCTCGAACCAGGAACCCTCTGCACACATCAACAACTGACACCCACGAAGCATTGTTACCCATCGATCCACAAAAGCCTTGCAGAACAAGGGGAACAACTGCTTAAGGTCGCAGAGCGAGTGACGTCACTGATTGAAACGCTATTAGTGCGCACCACCGCTAACTAGCTAACCATTTCACATCGGTTACATACGTATACATTGAAAAGTCCACATAGAAACATAACAAATATTTGTCATCCTATATTCTATATATATTGGGTTGTTGAAATTATGTAGAATATTATATTTCATAAGACATGTTATTTGACCTCGTTTCAATGTTGATCGTAAAATGGTTGTTTGAATCAACGTCATTGTTTCAACATCATGCCTTCAACCTAAATAAAGCGTTACACTACATGATCAAAAATATGTGGACACCTGCTCGTCGAACATCTCATTCCAAAATCATGGGCATTAATATGGAGTTGGTCCCTCCCTTTGCTGCTATAACAGCCTCCACTCTTCTGGGAAGGCTTTCCACTAGATGTTGGAACATTGCTGCGGGGACTTGCTTCCATTCTGCCACAAGAGCATTAGTGAGGTCGGGCACTGATGTTGGGTGATTAGGCCTGGCTCGCAGTCGGTGTTCCAATTCATCCCAAAGGTGTTCGATGGGGTTGAGGTCAGGGCAGACCAGTCAAGTTCTTCCACACCAATCTCAAAAAAACACTTCTGTATGGACCTGGCTTTGCGCACAGGGGCATTGTCATATTGAAACAGAAAAGGGCCTTCTGCAAACTGTTGCCACAAATTTGGAAGCACAGAATCATCTAGAATGTCATTGTATGCTATAGCATTAAGATTTCCCTTCACTGAAACCATGACAAACAGCCCCACACCATTATTCATCCTCCACCAATCTTTAGAGTTGGTACTATGCATTCAGGGTTCTCTTGGCATCCGCCAAAGCCAGATTCATCCATCAGACAGTGAAGCATCAAGAGAACACATTTCCACTGCTGCAGCATCAAAACATTTTTTACCTTTATTTAACTAGGCAAGCCAATGGTGGCAAGCTTTACACCACTCCAGCCGACACTTGGTGTTGCACATGGGGATCTTAAGCTTGTGTGCAGCTGCTTGACCATGGAAACCCATTTCATGAAGCTCCTGACAAACAGTTCTTGTGCTGACATTGTATCCAGAGGCAGTTTGAAATTCAGTAGTGAGTGTTGCAACCAAAGATAGACATTTTTTTACACACTTCTGCACTCATGTGGCCTAAATTTGACGAAATGACTTGTTGGAAAGGTGGCATCCTATGAAGGTGCCACATTGAAAGTCAATGAGCTTTTCAGAAAGGCCATTCTATTGCCAATCTTTGTCTATGGATATTGCATGGCTGTATGCTCGATTTTATACACCCGTCAGCAATGGGTGTGGCTGAAATAGCCAAATCCACTATTTTGAAGGGGCGTCAACATACTTTTGGATATATAGTGTATATTGAAATAAAAGTTGAACCCACAGTCCAATGACTCCTGCCTGAACAGTGACTCCTACTGGTATGTGAGGGTAAATGCACTTCAGTGAGAATAAGTCTACCATCCAGATGCCTGCCTCTATGAACGCTGCTTAGCTTTGGCAACAAGCTGTGTTCGATTCAGCTGAGCTATCATGTCAACACTGGTCAGCTTCAATACTAATTCATGATCTTAATAATACACTTTTACCATTAAATATTGTATTTTATGAATGTTATTCATAATATATACAGTACCAGTCAAATGTTTGGACACACCTACTCATTTATTTATTTTTTACTATTTTCTATATTGTAGAATAATAGTGAAAACATCAAAACTATGGAATAACACATATGGAATTATGTAGTAACCAAAAAGGTGTTAAACAAATCAAAATATATTTTATATTTGAGATTCTTCAAAGTAGCCACCCTTTGCCTTGATGACAGCTCTGCACACTCATGGCTTTCTCAAAACTAGCTTCACCTGGAATGCTTTTCCCACAGTCTTGAAGGAGTCGCCACATATGCTGAGCACTTGTTTGGCTGCTTTTCCTTCACTCTGTAGTCCAACTCATCCCAAACCATCTCAATTGGGTTGAGGTTGGCTGATTGTGGAGGCCAGGTAATCTGATGCAGCACTCCAGCACTCTCCTTCTTGGTCAAATAGCCCTTACACAGCCTGGAGGTGTGTTGGGTCATTGTCCTTTTGAAAAACAAATGTTAGTCCCACTAAGCGTAAACCAGATGGGATGGCGTATCGCTGCAGAATGCTGTGGTAGCCATGCTGGTTAAGTGTCACCAACAAAGCACCCCCACACCATCACACCTCTTCCTCCATGCTTCACAGTGGGAACCACACATGTGGAGATCATCTGTTCACCTACTCTGCGTCTCGCAAAGACATGGCGGTTGGAACCAAAAATCTCAAATTTGGACTCCAGACCAAAGGATAGATTTCCACCGGTCTAATGTCCATTGCTTGTGTTTCTTGGCCCAAGCAAGTCTCTTCTTCTTCTTGGTGTCCTTTAGTAGTGGTTTCTTTGCAGCAATTTGACCATTAAGGCCTGACTCACGCAGTCTCCTCTGAACCGTTGATGTTGAAATGTGACTGTTACTTGAACTGGCTGCAATTTCTGAGGCTGGTAACTCTAATGAACTTATCTTCTGCAGCAGAGGTAACTCTGGATCTTCCTTTCCTGTGGCGTTCCTCATGAGAGCCAGTTTCATCATAGCGCTTGATGGTTTTTGCGACTGCACTTGAAGATACTTGAAGAAAGTTCTGTTGAAGAAACTACAATGTAGAAAATAGTAAAAATAAAGAAAAACCCTTGAATGAGTAGGTGTGTCCAAAGTTTTGACTGGTACTGTAAATATATACATATATATATATATATACGGTGCATTCAGAAAGTATTCACGCCCCTTCCCTTTTCCCACATTTTGTTACATTACAGCGTTATTCTGAAATGGATTAAATTTCATTTTTCCTCATCAATCTACACACAATACCCCATAATGACAAAGCGAAAACAGGTTTTTAGAAGTTTTTGCAAATGTATAAAAAAATAATCAAAAACAGAAATACCTTATTTACATAAGTATTCAGACTCTTTGCTATGAGACTCGAAATTGAGCTCAGGTATATCCTATTTCCATTGATCATCCTTGAGACATTTCTACAACTTGATTGGAGTCCACCTGTGGTAAATTCAATTGATTGGACAGGATTTGTAAAGGCACACACCTGTCTATGTAAGGTCCCACAGTTGACAGTGCATGTCAGAGCAAAAACCAAGCCATGAGGTCAAAGGAATTGTCCATAGTCCAAGGCACAGATCTGGGGAAGGGTACCGAAAAATGTCTGCAGCATTTAAGGTCCACACAGTGACCTCCATCATTCGGAAGATGTTTAGAACCACAAAGACTCTTCCTAGCTTCACGTTTGGAGGAAACCTGGCACCATCCCCACTGTGAAGCATGGTGGTGGCAGCATCATGCTGTGGGGATGTTTTTCAGCGGCGGGGACTGGGGGACTAGTCAGGATTGAGGGAAAGAGGAACGGGGAGCAAAGTACAGAGAGATCCTTGATGAAAACCTTCTCCAGAGCGCTCAGAATGGGAGAAACTCCCCAAATACAGGTGTGCCAAGCTTGTAGCGACATACCCAAGAAGACTCAAGGCTGTAATAGCTGCCAAAGGTGCTTCAACAAATTACTGAGTAAAGGTTCTGAGTACTTAAGTTAATGTCATATTTAAGTTTTTTATTTGTTATAAATTTGCAAAAATGGCTAAAAACCTGTTTTGTCATTATGGGGTATTGTGTGTATATTGATGAGGGATTAAAAAAAAATCTATTCTAGAATAAGGCTGTAAACTAACAAAATGTGGAAAAAAGTCAAGGGGTCTGAATACTTTCCGAATGCACTGTATATACTATTAGTGATGTGGGGAAATTGATTACTTATCGCAATACTATTTCAGAGACGATATCATATTAATTTTTGACTCCCAAGTATTGATTTGTTTATATATATATATAAATATACATATATATATAAATATATATATATATATATATATATATATATATACACACAGTGGGGAGAACAAGTATTTGATACACTGCCGATTTTGCAGGTTTTCCTACTTACAAAGCATGTAGAGGTCTGTAAAAAAAATCCAGAAAATCACATTGTATGATTTTTAAGTAATTAATTAGCATTTTATTGCATGACATAAGTATTTGATCACCTACCAACCAGTAAGAATTCCGGCTCTCACAGACCTGTTCGTTTTTCTTTAAGAAGCCCTCCTGTTCTCCACTCATTACCTGTATTAACTGCACCTGTTTGAACTCGTTACCTGTATAAAAGACACCTGTCCACACACTCAATCAAACAGACTCCAACCTCTCCACTATGGCCAAGACCAGAGAGCTGTGTAAGGACATCAGGGATAAAATTGTAGACCTACACAAGGCTGGGATGGGCTACAGGACAATAGGCAAGCAGCTTGGTGAGAAGGCAACAACTGTTGGCGCAATTATTCGAAAATGGAAGAAGTTCAAGATGACGGTCAATCACCCTCGGTCTGGGGCTCCATGCAAGGTCTCACCTCGTGGGGCATTAATGATCATGAGGAAGGTGAGGGATCAGCCCAGAACTACACGGCAGGACCTGGTCAATGACCTGAAGAGAGCTGGGACCGCAGTCTCTAAGAAAACCATTAGTAACACACTACGCCGTCATGGATTAAAATCCTGCAGCACACGCAAGGTCCCCCTGCTCAAGTCAGCGCATGTCCAGGCTCGTCTGAAGTTTGCCAATGACCATCTGGATGATCCAGAGGAGGAATGGGAGAAGGTCATGTGGTCTGATGAGACAAAAATAGAGCTTTTTGGTCTAAACTCCACTCGCCGTGTTTGGAGGAAGAAGAAGGATGAGTACAACCCCAAGAACACCATCCCAACCGTGAAGCATGGAGGTGGAAACATCATTCTTTGGGGATGCATTTCTGCAAAGGGGACAGGACGACTGCACCGTATTGAGGGGAGGATGGATGGGGCCATGTATCGCGAGATCTTGGCCAACAACCTCCTTCCCTCAGTAAGAGCATTGAAGATGGGTCGTGGCTGGGTCTTCCAGCATGACAACGACCCGAAACACACAACCAGGGCAACTAAGAAGTGGCTCCGTAAGAAGCATCTCAAGGTCCTGGAGTGGCCTAGCCAGTCTCCAGACCTGAACTCAATAGAAAATCTTTGGAGGGAGCTGAAAGTCCGTATTGCCCAGCGACAGCCCCGAAATCTGAAGGATCTGGAGTAGGTCTGTATGGAGGAGTGGGCCAAAATCCCTGCTGCAGTGTCGCAAACCTGGTCAAGAACTACAGGAAACGTATGATCTCTGTAATTGCAAACAAAGGTTTCTGTACTAAATATTAATTTCTGCTTTTCTGACGTATCAAATACTTATGTCATGCAATAAAATGCAAATTAATTACTTAAAAATCATACAATGTGATTTTGTGGATGTTTGTTTTAGATTCCGTCTCTCACAGTTGAAGTGTACCTATGATAAAAATTACAGACCTCTACATGCTTTGTAAGTAGGAAAACCTGCAAAATCGGCAGTGTATCAAATACTTGTTCTCCCCGCTGTACGTGCTAGTTAGCGTTAGCTGGCGCTAGTTGGCTGTACCTGTGCTAAAACTCCAGTATTTTTCATCCTATAGCTTGTTCTCCATCTTCTTTTTAAATAGTGAGTCAACATGTTTTCAGCACTTCCATTTCCCTGAATGATCAAAACTCCTCTTCTCATGCTCTCTCTTGTCTCTCTGCAGCAGATAAAGTTGAAGTTGGAAGTTTACACACACTTAGGTTGGAGACATTAAAACTCATTATTCAACCACTCCACAAATGTCTTGTTAACAAACTATAGATTTGGCAAGTTAGTTAGGACATCTACTTTGTGCATGACACAAGTCATTTTTCCAACAATTGTTTACAGACAGATTATTTCACTTATAACGCACTGTATCACAATTCCAGTGGGTCAGAAGTTTACATAAACTAAGTTAACTGTGCCTTTAAACAGCTTGGAAAATTCCAGAAAATGACGTCATGGCTTTAGAAGCTTCTGATAGGCTAATTGACATCATTTGAGTCAATTGGAGGTGTACCTGTGGATGTATTTCAAGGCCAACCTTCAAACTCAGTGGCTCTTTGCTTGACATCATGGGAAAATCAAAAGAAATCAGCCAAGACCTCAGAAAAAAAATTGTAGACCTCCACAAGTCTGGTTCATCCTTGGGAGCAATTTCCAAACGCCTGAAGGTACCACGTTCATCTGTACAAACAATAGTACGCAAGTATAAACACCATGGGACCACGCAGCCGTCATACCGCTCAGGATGGAGACGCATTCTGTCTCCTAGAGATGAATGTACTTTGGTGTGAAAAGTGCAAATCAATCCCAGAACAACAGCAAAGGACCTTGTGAAGATGCTGGAGGAAACAGGTACAAAAGTATCTATATCCACAGTAAAACGAGTCCTATATCGACATAACCTGAAAAGCCGCTCAGCAAGGAAGAAGCCACTGCTCCAAAACCGCCATACAAAAGCCAGACTACGGTTTGCAACTGCACATGGGACAAAGATCGTACTTTTTGGAGAAATGTCCTATGGTCTGATGAAACAAAAATATAACTATTTGGCCATAATGACCATCGTTATGTTTGGAGGAAAAAGGGGGAGGCTTGCAAGCCGAAGAATGCCATCCAAACTGTGAAGCACGGGGGCAGCATCATGTTGTGGGGGTGCTTTGCTGCAGGAGGGACTGGTGCACTTCACAAAATAGATGGCATCATGAGGCAGGAAAATTATGTGGATATATTGAAGCAACATCTCAAGACATCAGTCAGGAAGTTAAAGCTTGGTCGCAAATGGGTCTTCCAAATGGACAATGACCCCCAAGCATGCTTCCAAAGTTGTGGCAAAATGGCTTAAGGACAACAAAGTCAAGGTATTGGAGTGGCCATCACAAAGCCCTGACCTCAAACCTATAGAAAATTTGTGGGCAGAACTGAAAAAGCGTGTGCGAGCAAGGAGGCCTACAAACCTGACTCAGTTACACCAGCTCTGTCAGGAAGAATGGGCCACAATTCACCCAACTTATTGTGGGAAGGTTGTGGAAGGTTACCCGAATCATTTGACCCAAGTTAAACAATATAAAGGCAATGCTACCAAATACTAATTCAGTGTATGTAAACTTCTGACCCACTGGGAATGTGATGAAAGAAATAAAAGCTGAAGTAAATAATTCTCTCTACTATCATTCTGACATTTCACATTCTTATAATAAAGTGGTGATCCTAACTGACCTAAGACAGGGAATTAATTTACTAGGATTAAATGTCAGGAATTGTGAAAAACGGAGTTTAAATGTATTTGGCTAAGGTGTATGTAAACTTCCGACTTTAACTGTATATGGTGAGCAGTATGTTTGGAACTTCAAATTCCAATGAATGTGCAGTATCGAATTGCAATACATGTAGAATTGTGAGAATCGTGGCACCTAAGTATGGTGATAATATCGTCTCGAGGTCCCTGGCAATCCCCAGCTCTTTATACTATCCAAGCAGAAGACAGTGATTTCCTTCAAATGTTGATGTTTGGTTGCGTTCACAATTCAATATCCAGTTTGTCTACAAATGAATGATTGAGACGTTGGATTCATGTCTCCATCTCAACCAAAAATCAAAGTTGAAGAATAGCTCTAATTCAAAACCAACTTTAAATGCACTTCAAATCAAGTTTGATTTGATTTAGTCCCATTCTTCAACTTATATTTTTGGATGAGATGAAAACTTGGAGATTCAATTTGAAGTCAACCAACCATTCTTCATATATAAGACAATATTTAATGGTAAAATTGTATTATTAATAGCATACATTTGGCTTTCTATTTACAGGGCTAATGGTGACAACTCTTAAACTTCCAAAGATCCAATCAACCAGGGATGAATGATAGTAAAGCTAGCTACACGTTGAAATGGCGGTGTCCTTTGGGCAAATCACATGTCAATTAAGCCTACATAAACCCAAATTCAAATTCATTCGAAATGTACTTTTGCATAAAAGTTGTGTAAGAAAAGTTAGAGGAGTTACTTTTAACTATTCAATGTTATTTCGACTCCCAAGTGGCGCAGCGGTCTAAGGCAAAAGAAAAGATAGTGCCGGAGAGGATGGCTGCAGTTTTATTGGCTCTTAAAAAACTGTGCTATTTTGTTTGTTTTTTCGTATTGTTTGTAACTTATTTTGTACATAATGTTGCTGCTACCGTCTATTATGACCGAAATGAGCTTTTGGACATCAGAACAGCGATTACTCACCTCGAATTGGACAAAGAATTTTTCTTTAATGAGTCGGATGGGTAGGATATACTCCGAGAACCCCGAACATCCCCGTCATTCGCTGGAGAAAGAAACTGAGATTTCACGGAAAGATATCGGGGTGCCTTGTGAGGATCAGGCGACGAGTGGCTATCTGCCTTTGCCGTCTGTACTGTTAGCTAACGTTCAATCGCTGGAAAATAAATGGGACGAACTGAAAGCATGTATATCCCACCAACGGGACATTGAAAACTGTAATATCTTATGTTTCACCGAGTCGTGGCTGAACGACAACATTAATAACATAGAGATGGCGGGATATACACTCTATCGGCAGGATAGAACAGCAGCCTCTGGTAAAAAATGGGGCGGGGGCCTATGTATCTTTGTAAACAACAGCAGGTGCACGATATCTAAGGAAGTCTCGAGGTTTTGCTCGCCTGAGGTAGAGTATCTCATGATAAGCTGTAGACCACACTATCAACCTAGAGACTTTTCATCTGTATGTTTTGCAGCTGTCTACATACCACCACAGACCGATGCTGGCACTAAAACCGCACTTAATGAGCTGTATACCGCCATAAGCAAACAGGAAAACGCTCATCCAGATGTGGCACTCCTAGTGGCCGGGGACTTTAATGCAGGGGAACTTAAATCAGTTTTACCTGATTTCAATCAGCAATGTGCAACCAGAGGGGAAAAAACTCTAGACCACCTTTACACCACACACAGAGACGCGTACAAAGCTCTCCCTCGCTCTCCATTTGGCAAATCTGACTATAATTCTATCCTCCTGATTCCTGCTTACAAGCAAAAATTAAAGCAGGAAGCACCAGTGACTCGGTCTATGAAAAAGTGGTCAGATGAAGCACATGCTAAACTAAAGGACTATTTTGATAGCACAGACTGGAATATGTTCTGGGATTCTTCCGATGGCATTGAGGAGTACACCACATCAGTCACTGTATTCATCAATAAGTGCATCGATGACATTGTCCCCAAAGTGACTGTACGTACATACCCCAACCAGAAGCCATGGATTATAGGCAACATTCGCACTGAGCTAAACGGTAGAGCTGTAGCTTTCAAGGAGCGGGACTCTAACCCGGAAGCTTATAAGAAATACCGCTATGCCCTCTGATGAACCATCAAACAGGCAAAGCATTAATACAGGACTAAGATCGAATCGTACTACACCGGCTCCGACGCTCGTCGGATGTGGCAGGGCTTGCAAACTATAACAGACTACAAAGGGAAGCACAGACAAGAGCTGCCTAGTGACACGAGCCTACCAGACGAGATAAATAACTTCTATGCTCGCCTCGAGGCAAATAACACTGAAACATGCATGAGAGCATCAGCAGTTCCGGACGACTGAGTGATCACGCTCTCCGCAGCCGATGTGAGTAAGACCTTAAAATAGGTCAACATTCAGACGGACGGATTACCAGGACGTGTAATCCAAGCATGTGTTGACCAACTGGCAGGTGTCTTCACTGAAATTTTCAAACTCTCCCTGTCTGAGTCTGTAATACCAACATATTTCAAGCAGACCACCATAGTCCCTGTGCCCAAGAACACTAAGGTAACCTGCCTAAATGACTACCGACGCGTAGCACTCACGTCTGTAGCCATGAAGTGCTTCGAAAGGCTGGTCATGGCTCACAGCAACACCATTATCCCAGAAACCCTAGACCCACTCCAATTTGCATACAACAGATCAACAGATGATGCAATCTCTATTGCACTTCACACTGCCCTTTCACACCTGGACAAAAGGAACACCTATGTTAGAATGCTATTCATTGACTACAGCTCAGCGTTCAACACCATAGTGCCCTCAAAGCTCATCACCAAGCTAAGGACCCTGGGACTAAACACCCCCCTCTGCAACTGGATCCTGGACTTCCTGACAGGCCGCCCCAAGGTGGTAAGGGTAGGTAATAACACATCCGCCACGCTGATCCTCAACACGGGGGTCCCCCAGGGGTGCGTGCTCAGAGTCCTCCTGTACTCCCTGTTCACTCATGACTGCATAGCCAGGCACGAATCCAACACCATCATTAAGTTTGCCGATGGCACAACGGTGGTGGGCCTGATCACCGACAAGTTACGATGAGACAGCCTATAGGGAGGAGGTCAGAGATCTGGCCGTGTGGTGCAAGGACAACAACCTCTCTCTCAACGTGATCAAGACAAAGGAGATTATTGTGGACTACAGGAAAAGGAGGACCGAGCACGCCCCCATTCTCATCGACGGAGCTGTAGTGGAGCAGGTTGAGAACTTCAAGTTCCTTGGCGTCCACATCACCAACAAACAAACATGGTTCAAGCACACCAAGGCAGTCGTGAAGACGGCACGACAAAACCTATTCCCCCTAAGGAGACTGAAAAGATTTGGCATGGGTCCTCAGGTCCTCAAAAGGTTTTGCAGCTGCACCATCGAGAGCATCCTGACTGGTTGCATCACTGCCTGGTATGGCAACTGCTCGGCCTCCGACCGCAAGTCACTACACAGTATAGTGGGTACAGCCCAGTACATCACCGGGGCCAAGCTTCCTGCCATCCAGGACCTCTATACCAGGCGGTGTCAGAGGAAAGCCCTACAAATTGTCAAAGACTCCAGCCACCGTAGTCATAAACTGTTCTCTCTGCTGCCGCACGGCAAGTGGTACCGGAGCGCTAAGTCCAGGTCCAAGAGGCTTCTAAACAGCTTCTACCCCCAAGCCATAAGACTTCTGAACCTCTAATCAAATGGCTACCCAGACTACATAAGACTCCTGAACTTCTAATCAAATGGCTACCCAGACTATTTGCATTGTCCCCCCCCCCCTCTTCTACACTGCTGCTACTCTCTGTTATTATCTATGCATAGTCACTTTAAGAACTCTACCTACATGTACATATTATCTCAATTACCTCGACATCGGTGCCCCCGCACATTGATGCTGTACCGGTACCCCCTGTATATAGCCCCGTTGTTGTTATTTACTACTGCCATTTAATTATTTATTATTCTTATCTCTTACTTTTTTAGGTATTTTCTTAAAACTGCGCTGTTGGTTAAGGGCTTGTAAGTAAGCATTTCACTGTAAGGTTGTATTCGACCCATGTGACAAATAAAATTTGATATCAGTGCTTGAGGCGTCACTACAGACACCCTGGTTCGAATCCAGGCTGTATCACAACCGGCCGTGATTGGGAGTCCCATAGGGCGGTGCACAATTGGCCCAGCGTCGTCCGGGTTTGGCAGTCATTGTAAATAAGAATTTGTTCTTAACTGGCTTGCCTAGTTAAATAAATAAATAAAAAGGTAGTCTACACAAATTAGTATTGAAGCTGACCAGTGTTGACATGATAGCTCAGCTGAATTGTACACAGCTTGTTGACAAAGTTAAGTAGGGTACGTAGAAGTAGGCATCTGGATGGGAGACTCATTCTCGCTGAAGAGCATTACCCTTCAAATACCAGTAGGAGTCACTGTTCAGGACTGTGACGTCACATTTTATTTCAATATAAGGCCTAAACTCTTAATTTAGGTTCATGGCATGATGTTGTAACAATGACATTGATTCACACATACCATTACTATCAACTTTGAAACAACGTCATATAAAAACATGTGTAATTAAATTCAACAATTTTATAACCACCCAATATTTAATTATTCTATATGGAATATTCAATGCAATTTCAACGTACACATAGTTGTGATGATTATGTTGAAATTAGATTTATGTAACAACCTGTTAGTCAGGTGAAGTATTTAAGTTAAAGTTTTACCCTATTTTCAAAGTTTACAACGCTGGTTGAAATTAGATGAGAACAATACTGGTGGATGACTTTTTTCCAAATACAATGTATTTTCCACATTGATTCCACGTCACAGTCCCTTGACAAATGATGTTGAAACAACGTTGATTCAACCAGTGTGTGCCCAGTGGGTAATGTACATTGTCTAAGGATTATATTTTCTTTCATTAATTAATCCTGGATTGTACTGAATATATTGATTTTGGGGCTGGGTCTGATAGCTTTTGGATGGGTCATATACTGTATGTTTTGATTACCAGAGTGGTGTAGCCAAGCCAAAGGTCAAAGAAGGAATCGTCCAGTCGTCCTGTGATGTACTGCTCCTCTTCCGGTGATGCGATGGACACCAGGTCCGCCCCATCTCTAACACAGTCGTGTCTGGCTCCCAACCAGCTCTTCCTGGTGTCTGTATTTAGTTTGTAGCAGTTGGATCCATACTGGCGCCATCCGTTGGCTGTGTCGCACATTGTTGGAGGATTAGCTGAGGAAAGGAGTGAAATGTGTACTTATGTCATTCACCTTCTTAGGTCCCATAAGTATTATTGTAGACAACAGGCAACGGCAAATGTTGATTGGCCAGTTAAACCTACGGTTGGGCCGCTTGCATATAAATTTCCGCAGGCTAGTGCAGACGTCATCATTCCATTGTCCTTTCTCTCCCCCCACCACCTCCCCACAATCCTCGTTGTCCTCCCAGTTGTCAGGATTCCCTGGTTTCCAGTATCTGTGTAGAGTGCACAAGCACACATGAGAAAATCAGAGGTGAATAATTAACAATCATGTGGTCAAATGATGGCTTGATACCCAACCATCCTGGGAAGTATGGTGCCCATCAAACCAATCACCAATAACCTTCACACAACAAAAGCTACTATAGAGTGATACAAGTCAATGGTTAACAGCACTTGATTACCCCCAACCAATGGTTCATTTCATGGAGCCATAATTTGCTGATGTGTTTTAATATAGTGTCAGATCATTGAAGATCATAAGATGGCTACGTACGCCAAGAAGGGGAGGAAGGTGCTCCCGTCAGTCCACTCCCACACTCCCTCAGCAGCAATGTCATTCAGACCGATCCAGAAAATCTCTGTACCAACCTGAGTCCGTACCCATGTCTACCAGGAGAGAGCAGAGGTCGCAATACAGAGTCATATACAGTAGTTATGAACTAGACTACCGTAGAACGCATCTCAAACCCAGAAACTCACCCTCTCATGAATGTCCAGGATGCTCATCAGATGGCTCCCCCGTCCCACACAGTCTGTGCGGGCATCATCCCAGGACTTTCTGTCGGTAGAGAAGTAGTAACACTTGTCCTCATAGGCCCTCCATCCCTCCTCACACTGACTGAAGGCTGAGAACACAACAATCAATAGGAGTGTTTAGCTGCAGGTCTAACTGATCATAGTTCAGTTTATGGGAAAATAACAAAGCAAATACAATAAGATGTATAGAACATTTTAAACTGGGTGGTTCGGTCCCTGAATGCTGATTGGCTGATAGCCGTGGTATATCAGACCGTATAACACGTGTATGACAAAACATGTATTTTTACTGCTCTAATTACGTTGGTAACCAGTTTATAATAACAATAAGGAACCTCTGGGGTTTGTGGTATATGGCCAATATACCACGGCTAAGGGTTGTGTCCAGACACGACCTTGTGCATTATTTCTTAATTACACAACAAGAAGAACAAATAAATTACTTCAGTCCAGTATAACTGATCGTAACTTATCATGGCTATTCCTAATGTTGTTATTTTGATCCTTATTTCTATTGGGTTAGATGAGGAAACATTCCACAACCTCTTCGTGCCAAGGTTGAAAGGGCATCGTGCCCTCCTTCCATCATAAACTTTAACGTTAATGTGGATGCTACCATGATTACGGATAATCCTGAATGAATCGTGTATAAATGATGAGTGAGAAAGTAACGGAGGCACAAAGATCAAATCCTCCAAGACATGCTAACCTCTCACCATTACAATAACAGGGGAGGTTAGCATTTTATATCATACCCCCAAGACATGCTAACCTCTCACCATTACAATAACAGGGGAGGTTAGCATTTTATATCATACCCCCAAGACATGCTAACATCTCACCATTACAATAACAGGGGAGGTTAGCATTTTATATCATACCCCCAAGACATGCTAACATCTCACCATTACAATAACATGGGAGGTTAGCATTTTTTGGGGGGGGTATGATATTTATACCTGTGTAACTTTCTCACTCATCATCACACACGATTCATTCAGGATTATCCGTAATCATGGTATCATCCACATTAATGTAGAAGTAATAAGAAACATATTATATTCTTATTTACAATAAAAGTGACTCCAAAAATGTCACAATACATTATTTACCATTCATTTCTATTGGGCACAAAATAATCTGAAACACAACCAAAAACAAACAGCAGATGCATCCAACAAGTTTGAGTCACAAGCTTGATGTAATCATTGCGTGCTAGGAAAATAGGACAAACTATTACACTTTTGACTTCTTTAAAGCACATATAAGTGAATCTGTCCAAATACTTATGCCACCTTCAAATGAAGGGGACTCAATACATAAAGTGCTTTTGATTTCTAAACAGAAAAACAGATTCGTAGGAAAATACCCTCAAATAAAAGGTGACATTCTGTACTGTTGCCTCATGAAACATTTGATCTCAAATCCGAAATGCTGGAGCATGTAAGGTTTTATCTTCACTGTAAGGTTTTAGCTTCACTGTCCAAATAAATACGTAGGGCAGCGTAAGTATTCCATGTAAATTATAGCAATGTGAACTTGATATTAAACTAGATGAATTTAGGTTCTACAAAAATATAATTTTGGATATAAAATAATGATTATACTTACCACAACTGAGCAGACTACAGAGGGTCAAAAGCAGTAGCAGCATGCTATGTGTTTTATCCAGCAGATCAATACGTAGTCTTGGTTTAGTTCTCAGGGTCTAATGCATCCTAAAGGAGTAGTCTCCAGAAATGGGTATGTGCCTGCTGCAACTCAACACAACTTTGAGCATCCTGCAAAGTTTCTCTTCTTTTAAGAACCAGCCCAAGGTCCAAAGATTGAGGGGCAGTAAACCAGGGATGACAAACACTTGACCTGAGCTGTGATGCCAAGCCATCACTAAAAGTGGCCTATTGTTGGTGGGGTTAAGTCCACATTTCTTTAAGTACATAAAGGTGCTCCACAGGGGTCGATACTAGGACCTGTTCTTTTCACTATTTATAGAAACGTTATTCGTCAATCTGTTGTAAATGTATTCTTCAGTGCCTTCAGAAAGTATTAACACCCATTGACATTTACAGCCAGAATTTAAAATGGAATTGATATACTTTTTGTTACTGGCCTATACACAATACCCTATAATGTCAAAGTAGAATTATGTTTGAATTTTGAATTTTTACAAATTAATTAAAAATGAAAATCTGAAATGTCTTGAGTGAATAAGTATTCAAACCCTTTGTTATGGAAAGCCTAAATAAGTTAATGAGTAAAAATGTGCTTAACAAGTCACATAATAAGTTGCACAGACTCACTCTATATGCAGTAATAGTATTTAACATTATTATTTTTTTATTACCTCATCTCTTTACCCCACACATACAATTATCTGTAAGCAGTGAATTTCAAACACAGATTCAACCACAAAGACCAGGGAGGTTTTCCAATGCCTCGCAAAAAAAAGCAGTCATTGAGTATCCTTTTGAGCATTTGCTACACTTTTTAGTCAGACCCGCTTTAGCGTCGTTTAGCCTTGTTTACAAGTTCTAACACTTGCGGGTCTGAGTAAAAAGTTAAAAAGTAACCATTCAAGGCAGTTCCGGTGATATAATGTTTACAGACTAAAAGTATGTGGGTTTTAGGAGAATCATAAAACATATTTTGGACTTTGAGATTTCATAACTGATATTGTGTCAAATGATGATAGAAACCCTCGTTATTTAATTTAAGGATTTTTAAATTTCAGCGTCATTATTTCCATATAGCCTACACTTTGTCGTTCTGAACTTCTAACGCGAGTAGGACGATTTGTCTTCGTGGTGAAGAGCAGCTGCTCACCTATTTGACACCTCCAACACAGCCAAAGCATCAGTGTGTCGCTTATCGCTTGAGCTGATTAAATCGAGGCCTTGATTTATGTATGGTGAGTTGGTGGAGCAGCAAAACCATCAGCACAACAATAAAAGCATAGAATCCTAATATACATACATAAAACATAAAACGGTTGAATCTGTACCTTCATCTGAATCGAAGTGATACTGTTCACTGATACACAGTGGTGGAAAATGTACCATAGTGTCATACTTGAGTAAAAGTAAAGATACCTTAATAGAAAATGATGCAAGTCAACCAGTAAAATTCTACTTGAGTAAAAGTCTAAAAGTATTTGGTTTTAAATATACTTAAGTATCAAGTCATTGCAATTGCTAAAATAAACTTAAGTATCAAAAGTAAAAATATTTTCAAATTCCTTATATTAAGCAAACCAAACAGCACCATTTTCTTTTTTAAACGAATAGACAGGGGGCACGCTCCAACACTGACATCATTTACAAACAAAGCATGTATTTAGTGAGTCCACCAGATCAGAGGCAGTAGGGATGACCAGGGATTTTCTCTTGATAAGAGTGTGATCATTCAGCTACAAATGCCTCTCCCTAATGTCAATATGCCTTGTCCATTGCTGTTTTGGTTAGTCATTTTTTGTCTTATTTCACTGTAGAGCCTCCAGCCCTGCTCAATATGCCTTAGCTAGCCCTTATGTTCCACCCCCCACACATGCGGTGACCACACCTGGCTTAAATTGTGCCTCTAGAGACAAAACCTCTCTCATCGTCACTCAATGCCTAGGCTTACCTCCACTGTACTCACATCCTACCATACCCTTGTACAGTGGGGCAAAAAAGTATTTAGTCAGCCACCAATTGTGCAAGTTCTCCCACTTAAAAAGATGAGAGATGCCTGTAATTTTCATCATCGGTACATGTCAACTATGACAGACAAAATGAGAAAAAAAATCGAGAAAATCACATGAATTTTAATGAATTTATTTGCAAATTATGGTGGAAAATAAGTATTTGGTCACCTACAAACAAGCAAGATTTCTGGCTCTCACAGACCTGTAACTTCTTCTTTAAGAGGCTCCTCTGTCCTCCACTCGTTACCTGTATTAATGGCACCTGTTTGAACTTGTTATCAGTATAAAAGACACCTGTCCACAACCTCAAACAGTCACACTCCAAACTCCACTATGGCCAAGACCAAAGAGCTGTCAAAGGACACCAGAAACAAAATTGTAGACCTGCACCAGGCTGGGAAGACTGAATCTGCAATAGGTAAGCAGCTTGGTTTGAAGAAATCAACTGTGGGAGCAATTATTAGGAAATGGAAGACATACAAGACCACTGATAATCTCCCTCGATCTGGGGCTCCACGCAATATCTCACCCCGTGGGGTCAAAATGATCACAAGAACGGTGAGCAAAAATCCCAAAACCACACGGGGGGACCTAGTGAATGACCTGCAGAGAGCTGGGACCAAAGTAACAAAGCCTACCATCAGCAAGGGCATTGAAGATGAAACGTGGCTGGGTCTTTCAGCATGACAATGATCCCAAACACACCGCCCGGGCAACGAAGGAGTGGTTTCGTAAGAAGCATTTCAAGGTCCTGGAGTGGCCTAGCCAGTCACCAGATCTCAACCCCATAGAAAATCTTTGGAGGGAGTTGAAAGTCCGTGTTGCCCAGCGACAGCCCCAAAACATCACTGCTCTAGAGGAGATCTGCATGGAGGAATGGGCCAAAATACCAGCAACAGTGTGTGAAAACCTTGTGAAGACTTACAGAAAACGTGTCATTGCCAACAAAGGGTATATAACAAAGTATTGAGATAAACTTTTGTTATTGACCAAATACTTATTTTCCACCATAATTTGCAAATAAATTCATAAAAAATCCTACAATGTGATTTTCTGGAAAAAAATTCTCATTTTGTCTGTCATAGTAGAAGTGTACCTATGATGAAAATTACAGGCCTCTCTCATCTTTTTAAGTGGGAGAACTTGCACAATTGGTGGCTGGCTAAATACTTTTTTGCCCCACTGTACATTATGCCTTGAATCTATTCTTCCGCACCCAGAAACCTGCTCCTTTTACTCTCTGTTCTGAACGCACTAGACTAACAGTTATTTTAGCCTTTAGCCGTACCCTTATCCTACTCCTCCTCTGTTCCTCTGGTGATGTAGAGGTTAATCCAGGCCCTGCAGCCCCTAGCATCACTCCCATTCCCCAGGCACTCTCAATTGTTGACTTCTGTAACCGTAAAAGCATTGGTTTCATGCATGTTAACGTTAGAAGCCTCCTCCCTAAGTTTGTTTTATTCACTGCTTTAGCACACTCCGCCAACCCGGATGTCCTAGCCATGTCTGAATCCTGGCTAGGCCACCAAAAATCCTGATATTTCCATCCCTAACTATAACATTTTCCAACAAGATAGAGCTGCCAAAGGGGGCGGAGTTGCAATCTACTGCAGAGATAGCCTGCAGAGTTCTGTCATACTATTCAGGTCTGTGCCCAAACAATTCGAGCTTCACCTTTTAAAAATCCACCTTTCCAGAAACAAGTCGCTCACCGTTGCCTCTTGTTATAGACCCCCTCGGCCCCCATTTGTGCCCTGGACACCATATGTGAATTGATCACCCCCCATCTATCTTCAGAGTTTGTACTGTTAGGTGACCTAAACTGGGACACGCTTAACACCCTGGCCGTCCTACAATCTAAGCTAGATGCCCTCAATCTCACACAAATCATCAAGGAACCATATCAAAATGAGATTTTGTTTTACTACAATGTAAAAACAATTTAAACTGAGCCATGTTGGTTTAAAAAGCTGACTCTTCCAAATGATTTTTTTCCCCAAATGAATAATTATGAATAGATCCACCATTGAGCACAAAAACAACACTTGTTACAGAATATTTTACATAGAAATAACATCTATCAGACAAACCATGCCTGACAACATGATCCAATAAGACAGAAAAATAGAAGAAAATGTAAAGGCTGCTACAACCCTGCTACAACCAGCTACAACCCTAAATCCGTAACCATGGGCACCCTCATAGATATCATCCTGACCAACCTGCCCTCTAAATACACCTCTGCTGTCTTCAACCAGGATCTCAGCGGTCACTGTCTCAAAGTCTGCGTGCGTTCTGGGTCCGCGGTCAAACAACCACCCCTCATCACTGTCAAACGATCCCTAAAACACTTCAGCGAGCAGGCCTTTTTAATCGACCTGGCCCGGGTATCCTGGAAGGATATTGACCTCATCCCGTCAGTAGAGGATGCCTGGTTATTCTTTAAAAGTGCCTTCCTCACCATCTTAAATAAGCATGCCTCATTCAAACAATTTTGAACTAAAAACAGATATAGCCCTTGGTTCACCCCAGACTTGACTGCCCTTGACCAGCACAAAAACATCTGATGGCGTTCTGCATTAGCATCGAATAGCCCCCGCGATATGCAACTTTTCAGGGAAGTCAGGAACGAATATACTCAGTCAGTTAGGAAAGCAAAGGCTAGCTTTTTCAAACAGAAATTTGCTTCCGGTTGCACAAATTCCAAAAAGGTTTGGGACACTAAAGTCCATGGAGAATAAGAGCACCTCCTCCCAGCTGCCCACTGCACAGAGGATAGGAAACACAGTCATCACCGATAAACCTACGATAATCGATAATTTCAATAAGCATTTTTCCACGGCTGGCCATGCTTTCCACCTGGCTACTCTCAGCACCCCCTGCAGCAACTTGCCCAAACCGGAGGGCCTGTTGTTCGGACCTCTGGCAATCTCTATGGGTGTGCCACAGGGTTCAATTCTCGGGCCGACTCTCTTCTCTGTATATATCAATGATGTCGCTCTTGCTGCTGGTGATTCACTGATCCACCTCTACGCAGACGAAACCATTCTGTATATATCTGGCCCTTCTTTGGACACTGTGCTAACAAACCTCCAAATGAGCTTCAACGCCATACAACACTCCTTCTGTGGCTTCTAACTGCCTTTAAATGCAAGTAAAACTAAGTGCATGCTCTTCAACCGATTGCTGCCCACACCTGCCCGCCCGTCCAGCATCACTACTCTGGACGGTTCTGACCTAGAATATGTGGACAACTACAAATACCTAGGTGTCTGGTTAGACTGTAAACTCTCCTTCCAGACTCACTTTAAGCATCTCCAATCCAAAATGAAATCTAGAATTGGGTTCCTATTTCGCAACAAAGCATCCATCACTCATGCCGCCAAACATACCATCGTAAAACTGACTATCCTACCGATCCTTGACTTCGGTGATGTCATTTACAAAATAGCCCTCAACACTCTACTCAGCAAACTGGATGTAGTCTATCACTAAAGCCCCATATACTACCCACCACTGCGACCTGTATGCTCTCGTTGGCTGGCCCTCACTACATATCCGTCGCCAAACCCACTGGCTCCAGGTCATCTATAAGTCTTTGCTAGGTAAAGTCCCGCCTTATCTCAGCTCACTGGTCACCATAGCAACACTCACCTGTAGCACGCGCTCCAGCAGGTATATTGCACTGGTCATCCCCAAAGCCAACACTTCCTTTGGCCGCCTTTCCTTCCAGTTTTCCTGTCCTGTCCTGCTAAGCTTTTCAAATGTAACGAGTACTTTTGGGTGTCAGTGAAACTGTATGGAGTAAAAAGTACATAATTTTCTTTAGGAATATAGTGAAGTAAGAGTAAAAATAGTAAAGTATAGATACCCAAAAAAACTACTTAGTAGTACTTTCAAGTACATTTACTTAAGTACTTTACGCCACTGCTGATACAGACCATAAGAACATGTTAACTTAAATATGCAATCCAAAAAGAGTAAAACAAATAATGACATATTGGAGCCATATCATGGATAATGACAGATTTATTATAGTAACATCAACAAAATGACAGATTTTAGCTATATAAAATACAATGCAAGACACAGCATTCATCTGAACCAATAGCAACACATTTACAAAAGCATGAACTGACACGTTCTATATTACGGTTGGCAAGTCAGTACACACCCCTGGTGTACAGTATGACACACCAGAGGTATTACAGTTCTATTGTAGAATACAACAAACCAATGGTGCAACAATTCAATATTCCCTTAATGGAGGGTACAACAGCAAATATGCATATAATGGAGTGTACAGAACATTAAGGACCATCAGACGGCCTCAATTCGTCAGGGGCATGGACTCTACAAGGTGTCCAAAGTGTTCCACAGGGATGCTGGCCCATGTTGACTCCAATGCTTCCTAAAGTTGTGTCAAGTTGGCTGGATGTCCTTTGGGTGATGGGCCATACTTGATACACACAGGAAACTGTTGAGCGTGAAAAACCCAGCAGCGTTGCAGCTCTTGACACTCAAACCGGTGCACCTGGTACCTACTACCATACCCCGTTCAAAGGCACTTCCGGCTTGCCCCATTAAATCTTTTGTCTTGCCCATTCACCCTCTGAATGGTACCCATACACAATCCATGTCTCAAAAATCTTTCTTTAACCAGTCTCCTCCCCTTCATCTACACTGATTGAAATGGATTTAACAAGTGACTTCAATAAGGGTTCATAGCTTTAACCTGGATTCACCTGGTCAGTCTATGTCACGGAAAGAGCATGTTTTCCTAATGCATATCATCTCTTCAAACGTGTGTATTTCTAAATCAAAGTCTTGGGTCAATCTGTTGACCAACAACAGTCTTACAAATCAAATCCAGAATTACCTGAAAGGCCTTGAATTGACCAGGAGGAGTCACAAGAAAATAAGGTTGAGGAAAAATCTTCTCAAAAAAAGATCAGACAGTCACTGTCAAAACATTTTGAAAATAGCATAAACATTTCCATAGGACAAAATATAGTGAAACCCCTGACGACTCCAGGAAGATAGTGCACAACAACAAGTCCAAGACAAGACAGGAAAGAACAACACCAAAGACAAGCATTGATTTCATAAAAACCCCCAAATATAAAAATATACAAATCGGAACCATTTGGCAGATAGAGGATTCATCTATTCACACGTCTGAAAGCACACTTGTTTTAACTGACAGCCCAGCTATCTTTGAGTAGAACACAGAGAGTATGAGGGTTAGCATTCTGCTAAGACCCTAGACTGTCTGTCCTGAGAGTTATCACTAGTCCCTCAGTCCTTTCAAAACTGCACACGTTCAGTCTGGTAACAAAGACATGCATTAACCTCTTATTGCTTCACAATTTAGTCCAACTCCGCCAAAGACCGCCATAGTTTAATCTATCTCAATTAGAATCAGTCTGTTAGGAATGATTGTTCAAAACGCAAATACTGGCTACAGCTAGCTAATGCTAACACGAAAGCGGTTTCAGCATCACGGAGCCTACAGCGGATAGATCTGAATGAAAGCCCTGAAATCCTAAAAAAATAAACATTGTCTATGTGCGAGTCAATAGAATGTCAACAGATTTTTTTATTTTATTTTTTATCCCAAACACTGTTCTGTTCACAGAGTCTTTACTTCACAGCTTTCCATCCTCCAGATGCTGTCCATCCTCCAGATGCTGTCCATCCTCCAGATGCTGTCCATCCTCCAGATGCTGTCCATCCTCCAGATGCTGTCCATCCTCCAGATGCTGTCCATCCTCCAGATGCTGTCCATCCTCCAGATGCTGTCCATCCTCCAGATACTGTCCATCCTCCAGATACTGTACTTCACAGTTCTCTCTCTCATACTGGTTTTATATGTGAGAGACTCGCTGGGAAGATCTCTCAGTTCAGACAGTGATGATTGTGAAAGTGAGATCTGACAGAGCAAAGGTACTAACTGGTTGATCTCTTAAAAAATACAAGTTGATATGCAAGGCCTGTCTAAGGAGACATCTAAAGCTCAACTATCTGTCAGCTATTTTCCTTTGATAAAGTTCCAAAGCAGTCAAAACGCAAAGAAAAATCAATCACTTTTTCAAAATACACCAAATCACTGAATTGCATCTGTAAACATCACAAAAAAGAGAAAATATATTGATTGTTTGTAGATCAGTTCTCCACTGATAAGATTCAGGCAGAGAAGTGAGACTGGTTACATTACGGTCAGTGCTAAAGGGAAGTGCTGCTTTAAGGACAGCTGCTCCTAGTCAGTGTCCGTGCAGTGTGATTGAGTGCTTGTGGCTGTGCGTGGGGATGGGTGCTGTTCTGTGCACGTCTAATCTTGTACAGTTTTCCGGGTCAGCCTGTGGTCAGACAGCGGTCACATGCAGTCGACCACGTTGCTGGAGCCCTGGCCCACGTCTCTGATCTGGCTGATGTGAGTGGAACAGACGGCCACTCCTGCTCCGGCCCGGCAGTGAGAGACAGACCCCACCAGCTCCCATCTGAGGAACACACGGTCAGACCAGGTGGTTATGTATTATGATCAAGTGTCAGTTAACTCACCAGACCTAAAAAAAATTTTTTTAAAAGACTAGACCCTCTTTTAAGTAGAAAACAGTTACCCATCTGTGCTAGAGCCTTGAGCATACCACACCTGGGTGAAATACTTGGTGTGCTTGTTTAAACTTACATAGTACAACCTCTTCCTTGAACTTGAACTGTAACCCTGCTCTCTCTCCCTCTCCCTCTCTCTGTGTCTCACCTGTTCATACGGGGGTCGAAGGCCTCCACTGTGTTAAGATAAATGTTCCCGTTGTGACCGCCGACTGCGAACACTCGACCCATGACCGTGGCCACGCCCACTCCGCCTCGGGGCGTGGTCAGCTCAGAGACGTAGTTCCAGCGGCAAAGACGGGGGTCCAAACGTTCCACAGAACTCAGCGGGGAGTTGTCATCAAAACCGCCTGACGGAAGACGGGAGTTCAGTAACACCTCGGTGGAGCACTGACTAACAAACTATAAATGAGCAATTACAGAGTTGAAGGCTTGTACACGCCATGTCTCAAATAAAGTAAGGTGTGTACATACTGTAGGATAATGGCTCAATCAGTGCAAAATGTGATATGAATAGCATAACCCGGTCAGTGAAGCAGCAGGCAATAAAGATCCACTCCTCTGCCCAGCAAGGTCAATGCTTATGGTAGACTGAGATAATCAGCAGCTTAACCTCCTCCACAAACACAGCAATGCTGACTCATTTCAACTTGGATCAGCTAAAGGTCAGGCCAGAGCTGTGAAAAAGCCTTAGAGGACTCTACAAATTCAGCTGATAACATCACCCCACCCTTACAGATCACTTTTAAATCAGTAACCAATTTGACAAAACATGAACTTTTCTCTGTTCTGTCTCATGTTTACAAGCCAGCCCCTTGTGTTTGAGTGTGTGAGAAGCATGTGACCCATGTTAAATAGCAGCCAGTAGGCTGGGTGGTAAACACTGATAAGAAATACAACGTGACAGTGATATGTGGTTGTCTCACCTCGTTTAGTTGAATTCACTTACAGTAAGTCAATCACATCTTCTAAATCAGTGTTTCCCAAACCAGGTCCCGGAGACCCCAAGGAGTGCACGTTTTGGGATTGGCCCCTAGCACTACAAAGCCGATTCAAATAATCAACTCATCATTAAGCTTTGATTATTTGAATCAGCTGTGTAGTGCTAGAGCAAAAACCATAACGTGTGTCCCCCCCTGGGGTCCCCGGGACCTGGTTTGGGAAACACTGTTGTAAATGATTAACATGTCAATTCAGTAGTACTGTGCAGTGTTCTTACCCACGACATAGAGGCACCCGTTCAGCTCACTGACTCCGTTCCCTGCTCGTCTCTGGCCCATCTCCCTGACCTCTGTCCACTTGTTGAGGTGGGGGTCAAACCTCTCCACACTGGACAGAGAGGCCACACCGTCGTTACCTCCCACAGCATACACATGACTCTGACAGGACAGGAGAGGACAGGACAGGGTTCAACAAGTCATTCTCAGTGCTTGTGGACTGAATTAGGTGCTGCTACTCATTTTGGATGTTGGAACTAAGCCGATATAAAAAAAAAGAGGCTTAGCAATTCAAGAAGTACAACATTTGAGGTGTGTTCCTGTTACTGATTATTATTGCCCACGGACATGGTCAGACTTCAAATCACACAAACAGCACAGGGAATAAAATCTCTTTACTGAATGGTGTAAAATAATCTTTCGTGAGGGTAATGTCACCTGTTGAGTGTTAAAATGAAGTTTCTCTATTCACAGCCATTAAACTCTAACTGTTTTAAAGTCACTATTGGCTAATGCTCAAAAGGATATTCAATGTCTACCAATATGGTGCCCTTCTTTGAGAGACATTGGAAAACCTCCCTGGTCTTAGCGGGGGGGGGGGGGTTGTAAAACCTCCCTGGTCTTAGCGGGGGGGGGGGTTGTAAAACCTCCCTGGTCTTAGCGGGGGGGGGGGTTGTAAAACCTCCCTGGTCTTAGCGGGGGGGGGGGGGTTGTAAAACCTCCCTGGTCTTAGCGGGGGGGGGGGTGTAAAACCTCCCTGGGCTTAGCGGGGGGGGGGTTGTAAAACCTCCCTGGTCTTAGCGGGGGGTTGTAAAACCTCCCTGGTCTTAGCGGGGGGTTGTAAAACCTCCCTGGTCTTAGCGGGGGGTTGTAAAACTTCCCTGGTCCCAGTGAGATTCCCAGAGTGAGTCCATGCAACTTATTATGTGACTTGTTAAGGAAATGTTTACTCCTGAACTTATCTAGGCTTGCCATAACAAAGGGGTTGAATACTTATTGACTCAAGACATTTAAACTTTTAAATAATTTGAAAAGAAAAAAAAATCTCAAAACATAAATCCACTTTGACATTATGGGGTATTGTGTGTAGGCAACTAACACAAAATCTCAAAATCTGGCTGGAACACAACGAAATGTGGGAAAAGTCAAGGGGTGTGAATACTTTCAGAAGGCTCTATATAATACTGTATGTTCAGTGCAGTCATGTATCCATGCTGTTCTGCTGTTCTTACCCCTAAGGCCACAGAGCCCACCCCTCCTCTGGGTGTGTTCATGGACGCCACAGCAGTCCAGCGGTCGCTCTCGATATCGTATCTCTCCACGTCGTTGAAGCACGAGTTGTCATCTAGACCTCCGATGGCGTAGATAGGACCTCCCAGAGCTGCCAGAGCTATGCCCCTTCTACACACATACAGGACAGCATTGACAATAGGGCAGTATATCAGAGAGAGTATAATTAGGGATCTTTATGGATGGCTGTAAAATGACATTTCTGAAACAAAACTCATTAGAGAATTGCCTCCCCCCCCCCCCAGACATGACATACCTCTTAGTGTTCATGGAAGCCTTCATCATCCACTTGTTAGTGAGCGGATCAAACATCTCCATGTTGCCCAGGTGTTCACTACCATCATGCCCCCCTACTGCATACACTTTACCTGAGGACACCAGAGCAACGTTAGGACTACGAGACCATAGACAACCTGACATTCTAAATACGGTCAACTCCACAACTTTTAACACTTTTAATTCTACGCATTTTGCCACGAGGCGGAGACAAAATGTGCAGTTTTAAAGTAACTGTCCAGTGAAAATATAACTTTTAAAAAGTTCCTATTCTGTTAGCTCATACCCAAATAATGTTGTGGACTCATTCTATACTTGTATTTGTGGCCAAAACATAAATTGGAGAAGAAAAAAAAAATGTATGTCTCAAAAATGCTTGCTATTTCTTCATTGAGTATGATGTCATATTCCTGAGGAGGATGAGCTGGCCAATCAGCAGTCTACTCGTATTCATATGTTTTGTGACGGTATACGCCCACACCATTCAAAACACAGAAAAGCTGATTTTTAACATGCTTAACATTTTTTGGCAGGAAAACCATTTCACTCATATTGTAAGTAATTATAGGTCATATTTCATAGAAATAACATTGGACAATTACTTTAAAGCACATTTTCTGCAATTCCACACATTTTGCCATGGCTTATGCCGTGTTCTTATGCCATCTGAGTGATTCAAACATAATAAAATCAATGGGGATCCCATGCCATTTTGGGATTTGTTTTTATTCTTCCTGTCTAGTTATTATTCTGGTGGTTGTTAGTTCTCAAAGATGATCTTATTTTAAAATATATAGGTCCATTATCTTTTCTACATACTTTATATCTGGTTTTAGTCATTTAAGTATATAGTCGTGGCCAAAAGTTTTGAGAATGACACAAATATTAATTTTTACAAAGTCTGCTGCTTCAGTGTCTGTAGATATTTTTGTCAGATGTTACTATGGAATACTGAAGTATAATTACTAGCATTTCATAAGTGTCAAAGGCTTTTATTGACAATTACATGAAGTTAATGCAAAGAGTCAATATTTGCAGTGTTGACCCTTCTTTTTCAAGACCTCTGCAATCCACCCTGGCATGCTGTCAATTAACATCCTGACTGATGGCAGCCCATTCTTGCATAATCAATGCTTGGAGTTTGTCAGAATTTGTGGGGTTTTGTTTGTCCACCTGCCTCTTGAGGATTGACCACAAGTTCTCAATGGGATTAAGGTCTGGGGAATTTCCTGGCCATGGACCCAAAATATCGATGTTTTGTTCCCCGAGCCACTTAGTTATCACTTTTGCCTTATGGCAAGGTGCTCCATCGGGCTGAAAAAGGCATTGTTCGTCACCAAACTGTTCCTGGATGGTTGGGAGAAGTTGCTCTCGGAGGATGTGTTGATACCATTCTTTATTCATGGGCTGTGTTCTTAGGCAAAATTGTGAGTGAGCCCACTCCCTTGGCTGAGAAGCAACCCCACACATGAATGGTCTCAGGATGCTTTACTGTTGGCATGACACAGGACTGATGGTAGCGCTCACCATGTCTTCTCCGGACAAGCTTTTTTCCGGATGCCCCAAACAATCGGAAAGGGGATTCATCAGAGAAAATGACTTTACCCCAGTCCTCAGCAGTCCAATCCCTGTACCTTTTTCAGAATATCTGTCCCTGATGTTTTTCCTGGAGAGAAGTGGCTTCTTTGCTGCCCTTCTTGACACAAGGCCATCAGCTAACAGTCTTCGCCTCACTGTGCATGCAGATGCACTCACACCTGCCTGCTACCATTCATGAACAAGCTCTGTACTGGTGGTGCCCCGATCCCGCAGCTGAATCAACTTTAGGAGGCGATCCTGGCGCTTGCTGGACTTTCTTGGGAGCCCTGATGCCTTCTTTAAAACAATTGAACCGCTCTCCTTGAATTTCTTGATGACCCGATAAATGGTTGATTTAGGTGCAATGTTATTGGCAGCAATATCCTTGCCTGTGAAGCCCTTTTTGTGCAAAGCAATGATAACGGCACGTGTTTGACAGAGGAAGAACAATGATTCTGTCTAAAAATCTGTCGTTCTGCCCCTGAACAAGGCAGTTAACCAACTGTTCCCCGATAGGCCGTTATTGTATATAAGAATTTGTTCTTAACTGACTTGCCTAGATAAATAAAAGGTTAAAACAAAAAACAAAGAAGTTAAGAGAGATGGCTGGCCCTGGACAAAGGTAAGATTGCTGTCTCCTTGGGCACATGGATTTGTCACATAAATGCACACATTCATTCAGGTTGCAGACCATGTAACTAGGGAGTGCAACAATATAAATAGCCTAGTTATTGGGTTCGTAACATAAACCTAATTCTTATTATTATTATGATGGCTGCTCTCCCAACACACATCTATTCTCCATCCTTAATCTGCAAAGCATTCAGTGAGTACAGGGGGAAAAACAGCACCTAAGACCAGTTTTGGAGTTCTGGCTCTCTATCCATTTTCTATTTCCCCCTCCCTCCCTCTCTCCCTCCCTCCACCTCCCTCCCTCTCTCCCTCCCCCTCCCTCCCTCCACCTCTCTCCCTCCCTCCCTCCCTCCCTCCCTCTCCATCCTCCACCTCCCTCCCTCTCCATCCTCAACCTCTCTCTCTCTCCCTCCCTCTCCATCCTCCCTCTCCCTCCCCCCCTCTCTCTCTCCCCCTCCCCCCCTCTCTCTCTCTCTCCCCCTCTCTCTCCCTCCCTCCACCTCCCTCCCTCCCCCTCCCTCCCTCTCCATCCTCCACCTCTCTCCCTCCCTCCCTCCCTCCCTCCTCCACCTCCCTCCCTCTCCATCCTCCACCTCCCTCCCTCTCCATCCTCCACCTCTCTCTCTCCCTCCCTCCCTCCCTCCTCCACCTCCCTCCCTCTCCATCCTCCACCTCCCTCCCTCTCCATCCTCCACCTCTCTCCCTCCCTCCCTCCTCCACCTCCCTCCCTCTCCATCCTCCACCTCCCTCCCTCTCCATCCTCCACCTCTCTCTCTCCCTCCCTTCCTCTCCACCCTCCCTCTCCCTCCCTCCCCCCCTCTCTCCCTCCCTCCCCCCCTCTCTCTCCCCCTCCCCCCCTCTCTCTCCCCCCCTCCCTCTCTCCCCCTCTCCCTCCCTCCCTCCCTCCCTCTCCATCCTCCACCTCTCTCCCTCCCTCCCTCCCTCTCCATCCTCCACCTCCCTCCCTCTCCATCCTCCACCTCCCTCCCTCTCCATCCTCAACCTCTCTCTCTCCCTCCCTCCCTCTCCATCCTCCCTCTCCCTCCCTCCCCCCCTCTCTCCCTCTCTCCCCCCCCTCTCTCTCTCCCCCTCCCCCCCTCTCTCTCCCCCCCTCCCTCTCTCCCCCTCTCCCTCCCTCTCTCCCCCCTCTCCCTCCCTCCCTCCCCCTCTCTCTCTCTCCCTCCCTCTCTCTCTCCCTCTCTCCCTCCCTCTCTCCCTCTCTCCCTCTCTCCCTCTCTCCCTCTCTCCCTCCCTCCATCTCTCACCTCCTACAGAGATGACTCCAACATGTCGTCTCCTACTGTTCATCTCAGGTCCGAAGAACCAGCTGTTCTTGCTGATGGAGTAACACTCGATGCTGCGGAACGGGTCACCAGAACCACCCCGCCCACCCACACAGAACAACACACCTGAAGATGAGGCAGAGGTCAGAGGTTAGAAGTTATGAGGTCAGAGCAGGTACAAATAAAAACACCACACTCTGCAATGCCAAGCTCAACACATCAATATCCACCCTGAGGAATCAATCAACCATTTAGGGTTTAGTTATTCGTCAGGCTCGTATAATATAAAAATTAAGATTTTTCCTTTATCATTGTTCTGTGATGTCCTCAACACAATCACATAGCTGATTGACGATTAGTTGGACAAGCTGCCAGTCTGTTACCTGCAGTGTGTTTCCTAGGCGTTGTTCTGACAGAATACTCAAAGTCCGGGACAACCTTGTTGCTAAGGTGCAGGTGATAGTTTCTGGCTTCATCCAGCAGATCTCTGCAGCTCAGGTTCCCTCTGATCATCTCCTCTTTGGCCACCGTGGCCGTCAGGAAGTCTACTGGGAGCAAGGGGAGACGCACCTACAGGAGGTATGGATACACAGCACACAGTCAACACACAGTCAACACACACTGCACAGCACACAGTCAACACACACAGCACACAGTCAACACACACTGCACACAGTCAACACACACTGCACACAGTCAACACACACAGCACACAGTCAACACACACTGCACTGCACACAGTCAACACAAACACACACACAGTCAAACACTACACACACAGTCAAACACTACACACACACACACACACACACACACACAGTCAAACACTACACACACACACACACACACACACACACACACACACAGTCAAACACTACACACACACACACACACAGTCAAACACTACACACACACAGTCAAACACTACACACACACACACACACACACACACAGTCAAACACTACACACACACATACACACACACAGTCAAACACTACACACACACAGTCAAACACTACACACACACACACAGTCAAACACTACACACACACAGTCAAACACTACACACACAGTCAAACACTACACACACACAGTCAAACACTACACACACACAGTCAAACACTACACACACACACAAACAAACAAACACTACACACACTCAAACACTACACACACACACAGTCAAACACTACACACACACACACACACAGTCAAACACTACACACACACACACACACACACACAGTCAAACACTACACACACTCAAACACTACACACACACACACAGTCAAACACTACACACACACAGTCAAACACTACACACACACAGTCAAACACTACACACACAGTCAAACACAGTGTCAAACACTACACAGAACTACAACTAAGTATTGATGAGGAAAATGTTCCACAAACACAACATACTACACACAGCACCTACAAGCATAAATTAAACAAAATACCAAAATCTCCCCAACCAGCCCAAGCTGTGTGACTAAGGCTGCGTTTACACAGGCAGTCCAATTCTGACATTTGTTTCACTACATGGTCTTATGACCAATCAGATGTGTAAAAATCTAATGCAATTAGACAAAAGACCAAATAGTGGAGAAAAAATATATTAGAATTGGGCTGCCTGTGTAAACGCTGTCTTTCAGACCTACCTGGGTCATGATCTGCTGCAGCCAGGCCTCGTGGTGTTGAGGGTTATTCTTCAGCCACTTGACAGCAGCGGTGTACACCTGAGTCTCAGAGTGAATGTTCAGATCACTGGAGGACAACAGGGTTCTCAGGTGAGGAGGCGACACGCACGGGAAGTCCTCACAGTCCACCACTTCCCGGAAGTGCTCGCAAGCGTAGCGATCCGCCATGTCCATTAGGTCGACGCGGTTGTGGCTCTCGGCAAAGGTGCGGACAGCCAGGCAGTTGGAGGGGTGGAAGTGGGCCTTCATGTACTCACAGCAGGCTCTGGCTACCAGCTCTACCTGCAGTATACAGGCTGCGTAGAGGAGGGGCTGCACGTTGTCCACTGTCAGGGTCAGACGAGAGGAGTAGGCGAAACGCACCAGGTCGTGGATGGCGTCTCCGTCAAAGTCCTTGATCTCAATCAGGTCCTGTTTGGCCTCGGACATCTCAGACAGGAACATGGCCCTGAAGTAAGGGATGACACAGGCCAGCACCAGCTTGTGGCATGGTATCAGCCTGCTGCCCACCTGAACACAGGGAGAGAAAAGGAGAGAAAGAGTTAACGCAAGCTCACACGTTATTCATTCCCTGAACTATTCAGCCCACAAAAGGTTTTGTTGGTTAATTTGTGTCTTTTATTTATTTATTTATTATATATTTTTTTAAATAAGCCTAACTGGTTTCCACCAAACTTCACAAACACAGACATAAGGCTATTATTTTTTGCCTTGGAGACAAATAGAATTAGGAATTAGAATACCTGAGTAGACATGAACCTTCTTATGTTGGGATAAAGGGCAGCCATTTTGGTCAGGGAGTTGATCAACCATGATTTGCCAGCGCTTTGATAAGACATTGTAAAATAATGAATTTTGAATAATTTTTCTGCACTGTATGTTTGTTAGCTAGCCAGACAGTTTTAGAGGAATGACTCCATAAATGATTCAATTTAAAAAGGCCAATATGCCAACATTCCATTAAAAAAAAAATGCAGTCCATCCACAGTCATACACTGGCTGACTTCAGTTGATGATCGGACTTAGACAAGTTGTAAATGCAAGTACTAATATTTTATCATAATAGTACTCACAGCTTTCCAAGAAAACTAAAAAGTAGACATTTACATATATTTTAGAGGCTATTTATACAGAAAGTGTGTAAAACCCGAATAAACTGTATTTATAATTATGACTATTTTAGGTTGACAATAATTAAACAATTTATGATATCACATGCCTTACTTTTATTTTCCTGCATAAGTCAAATCAGGATTAAGCCTCTACTGCCATTGGCTACTGGGGCGGCAGGTGGCTACTGGGGTGGCAGGTAGCCTAGTGGTTAGAGCGTTGGGCGAGTAACCGAAAGGTTGCTGGATCGAATCCCCGAGCTGACAAGGTAAAAATCTGTCGTTCTGCCCCTGAACAAGGCAGTTAACCCACTGTTACTAGGCTGTAATTGAAAATAAGAATTTGTTCTTAACTGACTTGCCTAGTTAAATAATGGTAAAATAAAATAATTAAATACAAATTCTAATTAGACTGGTTTGGATTTCTCCCTGACCAATATGGCTGCCATTTTCACTCCATTCTGGAACTTTGAGTGTTATTGACATCTCAACCCCTCTAGTAATTTAATATCATCTCTATGCTTTACCCATTTCACAAATAGCTAGTAGCCAAAGAGCTAGTGGCTGAGCATTGTGAACACTATAAAACCCCACTCTGCCTGTCCCTCGCGTCTATGTCCAGACCAACCTTCAGTGTGACATCACAGAGCTCCCCCACTTCGTAGAACTGCCTCAGGGAGTCGTGGAAGTCCTTCCATGCCTCATGGGCCTCAAAGACAAAAGATCCGTCAGGCTCAGAGTCTCCATCAGGCCTGGTGGTGGTGGTGGTGCCCTGACGGTTCTCCTTCTCCTGCTTGAGCTTATGCTGCTTGGCATGCTCCGGCACCATGTCGCCTGGAGCCATCACAGTCTACAGGGAGTCAGACCTGGGAGGAGAGAGAGGGGCAAGATGAAGGGGAGAAAATTCAGAGAGCTTGTTAGAAGGAAGGGGGGGGGGGGTAGCCTAGTCCTGTACATTTACAGCCAACCAAATGTTCCCTCTGTCCCACACTCAGTGGAAAAAACAGGTCAAGCCAATTCTCACAAGAGGCTAAATGTATGATGACACGGTTGGGAGTAGAGAGCTGTAGACTAGAGACGCCCCTGTGTGAGCTCTCTCTCTCTCGCTGTCAAACTGATACGGCACAGCCTATAAAACAGAGCATCGCAAAACACATTTCCACCCACATTCGACAGATTATGTGGCTTCTCTGGTGAGCTTTCTGCTGCTGAATAGACTCCCTGAGACAATGTGGCCAAAGGCTTCACCACCCCCTCGTCACTATTCTAAAGGACAGAAGACATTTTACAGAGATAATGTGGCCAAAGCCTTCACCACCCCCTCGTCACTATTCTAAAAGGACAGAAGACATTTTACAGAGATAATGTGGCCAAAGGCTTCACCAACCCCTCGTCACTATTCTAAAAGGACAGAAGACATTTTACAGAGATAATGTGGCCAAAGGCTTCACCACCCCCCTCGTCACTATTCTAAAAGGACAGAAGACATCTATTGTAGGGGTGTAACATTCACCATTACACAACGGTCCTTGATTCAAATGTTTAAGATTCAAATGTTTAAGATATGACTGCATCAGTCCGCAGACCACAAACCGATCCAAATTGTAGCACCGGTGAGAAAAATCGATTCAAAACGTTATGAATAGCCGATTGACCTTTTTGTTGTTGTTGTTGCTCATATTAGTTTCTACCTACCGAAAATAACTCATTTTGTGACAACTGACTTCCAGTATCGAAACTAAGCATTTAACTGCGGTGACAGTCATTGATGCATGCAGAACAACCCTAGGGAGTAGCCTAGTCAAACTGCACACTGTGCCCAGCTTTGCTCGCTATATTAGACTTTATAAAGTTGAGTGACAACCTGTGTAATTTGCTAGTTTATTGTTATCTATGCGCTGTTGAAAAGGGTGTTTTTCCAGAATAAAGGTTAGATACCAGAGACAACTCATCTGGCTACAGCTGCTGAATGAGGCTGACAATAGATTTTTATTTTGATTGTTCACCATGAGCAATATTTTTTTTAGTAGTTCAGTGTATAAAAAAGGTCATTTTTAGATATACAGGGTAAAGTGATATTTTCATAACGAGGAATCACTTTTTGCGAGGTGCCAAAGCCGCAGGACAAAATGAGCTGACTAAAAGCTTCCAAAAGGTCAAAACCATTTGATTTTGAGATGGGGGGGGGGTGAAATCCAAAGTTGTACTATATATTCACTGGTTATGTCATAGCTCATTTGTAAAGAATAAGTATTG
This sequence comes from Salmo trutta, assembly GCF_901001165.1. Lineage (NCBI taxonomy): Eukaryota > Metazoa > Chordata > Actinopteri > Salmoniformes > Salmonidae > Salmo > Salmo trutta. The sequence goes on from NC_042971.1 coordinate 61,139,235, forward strand.
ATACATTACAAGCTGAAACACTTCATCTGTTAAAAATGACAAGTTAATGAGTGGGTGATGGTGATTTCAGAACCAGTGGAGGGGGACAAAAAAAACTAATCTGATAGTGATAGTGGGGTGGTAGAGAGGCCCAGCTCAGAGAGGCCCAGCCCAGACGGGCCCAGGTCAGAGAGGCCCAGCCCAGAGGGGCCCAGGTCAGAGAGGCCCAGCTCAGAGAGGCCCAGCCCAGACGGGCCCAGGTCAGAGAGGCCCAGCCCAGAGGGGCCCAGCTCAGACGGGCCCAGCTCAGAGGGGCCCAGCCCAGAGAGGCCCAGCTATTGAGCGCCATCAGCAGCAGATTTTAATTTAGAATGGAACATGAATGTTGATGCAACAAATGTTCAGTGCATTTTGTTCACTAATTAAACTAAACCTACTTGTTTCAAACCAAAACGTAGCATTCCTGTATAGTATCAGAACCCATGTATCTACACTGAGCAAAAATATAAAACGCAACATGTAAAGTGTTGCTCCCATGTTTCATGAGCTGAAATAAAGATCGCAAAAATGTTTCATACATCACAAAAAAGCTTATTTCTCAAAAATGTTGTGCACAAATTTGTTTACATCCCTGTTAGTGAGCATTTCTCCTTTGCCTAGATAATCCATCCACCTGACAGGTGTGGCATATCAAGAAGCTGATTAAACAGCATGATCATTACACAGGTGCCCCTACTGCTAGGGACAATAAAAGGCAACTCTAAAATGTGTAGTTTTGTAACACAGTGCCACAGCTGTCTCAAGTTGAGGAAGTATGGAATTGGCATGCTGACTGCAGAAATGTCAACCAGAGCTGTTGTCAGAGAATTGAATGTTCACTTCTCTACCGTAAGCCATCGTTTTAGAGAATTTGGCAGTACGTCCAATCGGCCTCACAACCGCAGACCACGTGTATGGCGTCGTGTGGGCAAGCGGATTTGCTGATGTCAACGTTGTGAACAGAGTGCCCCGTGGTGGGGGTGGGGTCATGTATGCTATGGGCTGGCATAAGATACGGACAATGAACACAATGGCAATTTGAATGCACAGAGATACCGTGACGAGATCCTGAGGCCAATTGTCATGTCATTCATCCACCACCTCATGTTTCAGCATGATAATGCACAGCCCTGTTGTAAGGATCTGTACACAATTCCTGGAAGCTGAAAATGTCCCAGCTCTTCAATGGACTGCATACTCACCAGACATGTCACCCATAGCTAGCTAACTATAGCTACTGAAACAGATGATGTCGTTTTGCTATGTTTTTGGGGAGGAACATTGTTTGCATCCATGAGCTAGCTAGCTTTTTTTTTTATGACCAGCACTGTAGGTGCGCAAGACAACTTCACCAGCATCATAGCAGACGTATCGATGAATCATTGTGACATATTAAATACGAGTGATAGTGTAATCAATGTTTAATAACTACGTAAAAAATGTATGAAAGCGTTAAATTATTATGTGACGTGCAGTCATATTCAGTTCCTGATTGGTCAACAAGATTATTTGACACGTCAAATAGTGTTATTTGACATCTCTTTTTTGACATGCAAAGACCCAAACGGCGTTCCATAGAAATTCTGGTTGAGAATGAAACAACTGAACAACGAAACAGCACTGCAAGTAAGTGAAAGAAATAGGTTTTGATTAAGTTTTACTGGTAATGGGGACATATGTAAATGCCAACAAAATAACATTTTGGTCAGCAGTGTGGTGTGTATGTGTGTGACCTTTATTTAACTAGGCAAGTCAGTTAAGTACAATTTCTTATTCTGTGTTTTTGTATGTTGTCGAACTGCTTTGCTTTATCTTGGCCAGGTCGCAATTGTAAATGAGAACTTGTTCTCTACTAGCCTACCTGGTTAAATAAAGGACTTGTTCTCTACTAGCCTACCTGGTTAAATAAAGGACTTGTTCTCTACTAGCCTACCTGGTTAAATAAAGGACTTGTTCTCTACTAGCCTACCTGGTTAAATAAAGGACTTGTTCTCTACTAGCCTACCTGGTTAAATAAAGGACTTGTTCTCTACTAGCCTACCTGGTTAAATAAAGGACTTGTTCTCAACTAGCCTACCTGGTTAAATAAAGGACTTGTTCTCTACTAGCCTACCTGGTTAAATAAAGGACTTGTTCTCAACTTGCCTACCTGGTTAAATAAAGGACTTGTTCTCTACTAGCCTACCTGGTTAAATAAAGGACTTGTTCTCTACTAGCCTACCTGGTTAAATAAAGGACTTGTTCTCAACTAGCCTACCTGGTTAAATAAAGGTGAAATAAAAACTAAATAAAATAACATTTACAATGACGGCCTACCCCCGGCAAAAACCCGGACGACGCTGGGCCAATTGTGCCCCGCCCTATGGGACTCCCAATCACGGCCGGATGTGATACAGCCTGGATTCGAACCAGGGACTGTAGTGACACCTCTTGCACTGAGATGCAGTGCCTTAGACCGCTGCGTCAACTATTTTACTGTACCAGAATGCTTAAAAGGCCGCAAAAATGTTAAATATCGGTTATCGGTATCGGATTTTTTGGCAAGGAAAATATTGGATATCGGTATACTAATATATATTATTAGAATACATTATATTAACTGCCTGCATTTGGACATGGAGCAATTACAGTGCCTGTAGCAGGGTTTATGGACAACCGGCATGTAGAAGGTGCTACAATGTAGCCAATGTTGACATTCTAATTAACTTGCTAGACAACCAACAATGTAAATTACACTTGGCTAACTTAGGGACGATTGCTATGATAACCAGTCTTTGGCAACTAGCTAACTAGCCATCTGTTTCATGCTTATGTTTTCAACCAAATAAGTGACACAAGCTAGCTGATGAGAGTTTATCTGTATTCATCTGTCACCATACCACCACAGACCGATGCAGGCACTAAAACCGCACTCAATGAGCTGTATACCTCCATAGGCAAACAGGAAAACGCTCATCCAGAGGCGGCGCTCCTAGTGGCCGGGGACTTTAATGCAGGGAAACAAATACGTTTTACGTCATTTCTATCAGCATGTTAAATGTGCAACCAGAGAGAGAAAAAAAATTGTAGACCACCTCCCCCTCCATATGGCAACTGCTGAATATACCCTGACTCTGTTGCACAGAACGCAAGATAAGTGACACAATTTCCCTAGTTAAAATGCCTTCTAAAATGAATTTCTTTTAACTAAATATGCAGGTTTAAAAAAATATACTTGTGTATTGATTTTAAGAAAAACATTATGCCTACGGTTAGGTACATTGGTGCAATAACAGTGCTTTTTTCGCAAATATGCTTGTTAAATCATCACCCGTTTGGCGAAGTAGGCTGTGATTCCATGATAAATTAACAGGCACTGAAATTGATTATTTGCAACGCAGGAAAAGCTAGTTAAACTAGTAATATCATCAACCATGTGTAGTTTAGTGATTATGTTAAGATAGATTGTTTCTTATAAGATAAGTTGTATGCTAGCTAGCAACTTAACTTGGCTCCTTGCTGCAGTAGCGTAACAGGTGGTCAGCCTGCCACGCAGACTCCTCGTGGAGTGCAATGTAATCCGTGTCCAAATATGCCGATTACCGATTGTTATGAAAACTTGAAATCGGCCATGCCGATTAATCGGTCGACCTCTAGTACGTACATACCCCAACCAGAAGCCATGGATTACAGGAAACATCTGCACTGAGATAAAGGGTAGAGCTGCCGCTTTCAAGGAGCGGGACTCTAACCCGGAAGCATTTACGAAATCCCACTATGGCGTCAGACGAACCATCAAACAGACAAAGTGTCAATACATGACTAAGATCGAATTGGACTCCACCGGCTCCGATGCTCGTCGGATGTGGCAGGGCTTGCAAACTATTACAGACTACAAAGGGAAGCACAGCCAATAGCTGCCCAGTGACACGAGCCTACCAGACAAGCTAAATAACTTACATGCTCGCTTTGAGGCAAGTAACACTGAAACATGCATGAGAACATCAGCTGTTCCGGACGACTGTGTGATCATGCTCTCCGCAGCCGATGTAAGACCTTTTTAATAGGTCAACATTCACAAGGCCGCAGGGCCAGAAGGATTACCAGGACGTGTACTCCGAGCATGTGCTGACCAACTGGCAAGTGTCTTCACTGACATTTTCAACCCCTCCCTGTCGGAGTCTGTAATATCAACATGTTTCAAGCAGACCACCGTAGTCCCTGTGCCCAAGAACACGAAGGTAACCTGCCTAAATGACTACTGACCCGTAGCACTCACGTCTGTAGCCATGAAATGCTTTGAAAGGCTGGTCATGGCTCACAACACCATTATCCCAGAAACCCTAAACCCACTCCAATGTGCATACCACACCAACAGCTCCACAGATGATGCAATCTCTATTGCACTCCACACTGCCCTTTCTCACCTGGACAAAAGGAACACCTAAGTGAGAATGCTATTAATTGACTACAGCTCAGCGTTCAACACCATAGTGCCCTCAATGATCATGGCATGGGTCCTCAGATCCTCAAAAGGTTTTACAGCTGCACCATCGAGCATCCTGACGGGTTGCATCACTGCCTGGTATGGCAACTGCTCGGCCTGCACTACAGAGGGTTGTGCGTACGACCCAGTACATCACTGGGGCCAAGCTTCCTGCAATCCAGGACTTCTATACCAGGCGGTGTCAGAGGAAGGCCCTAAAAATGGTAAAAGACTCCAGCCATCCTAGTCATAAACTGTTCTCTCTGCTACCGCAAGCAGTACCAGAGCGCCAATTCTAGGTCCAAGAGGCTTCTAATCAGCTTCTACCCCCCAAAGCCATAAGACTCCTGAACAGCTAATCAAATGGCTACCCAGACTATTTGCATTGCCGCCCACCCCTACGCTGCTGCTACTCTCTGTTTATTATCAATGCGTAGTCACTTTAATAACTCTACATACATGTACATATTACCTCAATTACATCGACACTGGCGCCCCCGCACATTGACTCTGTACCGGTACCCCCTGATTATAGCCCCGCTATTGTTATTTACTTTAATTATTTGTTATTCTTACCTCTTAATTTATACTTTTTTTCTTAAAACTGCATTGTTGGTTAAGGGCTTGTAAGTAAGCATTTAACTGTAACGTCTACACCTGTTGTATTTGGCGCATGAGAGAAATACAATTTCATTTGATGTACGGTTGTTATGCTAGCTCACTTGCTAATGACTGTTAGCTGGGTAAATAGCTAGCTAGAACTAGCGGTATTTATACGTCTCTCATATCTTTGCGGTACTATAACTTAGAGTATGAGTGTCGGTAGGAGTATGAACAATCATAAGTAATAACTTTACTGGTGTAGTTATATTTTTGCTAGTTAACAACAAGCAATCTGTTCAAATTCATTGGCTAGCAAGAAGCTAGCGAACGTTAACTAGCTAGCTGAAAATTAGCTACTAACGTTACTGAAGTCATGCAAGATGTTTGAGGAAACTAATTACTGTTACCCTCGCTATACATTTACTACATGGTACACGTTGAGCCAATCTACATTAGACAGAGACATTTATTTTTCTGTTACCTCATCTTGTAAAAATCCAATCCCACTTTCATTTACAGGCACAAAAAATTCAACCATTCGACTCGCTCTGCGCAGACATCAATTCGGGGCGTTTCTTGATGTGGGCGTTCCTTGATATCAGGAAATAACCTTCGGTGCCTGCCATTGGTCAGTTCCGGTGTTATGAGATGAATGTTCTCTCGACACAGATTATTTGTTTACATAGCAAATTAGGATAAGTAACTAAAAAAAACAAGTTAGGATAATTGGCGTGATTAGGAGAATAGGGTTAAGGTTAGGCGTATCTACAGCTGTCCCCGAGCGAAAGAAACGGCAATGGACCAATGGCGAGTATCAATGGGTGTAAATGAATATCAAGAAACGCTGATAACAGAAAACGGCCCTAATTGCGGTCTGCAATTACACCTTTCTCGCTCTGGCACAGATGTTGCCGTTTCATCTTCTTTGTCTTTTATATTATAATGGCAGTCCTCAAACAAACGTTTTAGGTGCATGCCGCCACCTACTGTGCTGGAGTGTGCGATCATTATGGTTTGCCAAATTCTGTAGTGCAAATTGTTTATATATATTTTGTTTATTTGTTATTATTATATATATATATTATATATATATATATGATATATATAATATATATATATTATATATTATTATATATATATATATATTATATATATATATTATATATATATATATATATATATATATATATATATATATATATATAATAATAACAAATAAACAAATACCTCCCTACTAACTTCTAACAAACCCTCCCACATCCCCAAACACTCTACCAGTGTGATTGGAGGAAGCCAGCTGTGTCCAACCAGGTTCAGTCAGTGGAGGACTTGTACCGGGACGGACAGTACAAGCCTCTGTACCTAGAGCCCGCAGAGTAGGATCTTCAGTGGCTAAGGAACCATCTCCCGGGCAGATTCAGTGGAATGGCATACCTCCTTGAACCTGAGCCAGAACAACTGATACCATCCCTGTCTGTACAAGTGGAGGTCTGTATTTAATCCCTTATCATTTCTATATGAAGGAGGTGAAATCTATTTAATTTAATGGTGTCAGAATGTACTGCTGTATTAAATCAATTCAGAACTAACTTGTTGACATGTTCTATTGCAGATTCAAAACCAGATACATTTATTGCAGAATGTATCTATATTCATCAACGAATAAGCATATTTGACAAGAATGCACCTAGTCACCCATCAATCACCTGAACTCCAACAATCACATTGTTTTAAAGAAATCAAAATAGTAAACAATGAATACATATGCCTTTCATACATAACATATAACCATCTGACTCTAAGTAAAGATGAAATAATTTATTAATCAATGCCACAAACCTGGGACATCGAAGAGCACCATATGAGCTGTTATTACCATCAGATTCTCTCGCTTTCAATTTTAGGAATTAGAACAGCACAAAAAGTCAAACAGCATATTGTGCTTTTTTGGTGGGTGAGTTACAAACTGAGAAACAACTGGATGTGTCAGGTAGATTTAATATAAAATACTAGGTCAACTTCAACAGAATGAGGAACACACTTAACGGACTCAGGACAAGGAAGCTATGCCTAAAAGCAGTTATAGCAACCGTTCTTGTCATGTTGCTGCTGTCTGTAGTGAGCAGCACATTTAACACTGCATTCCGGACAGTCGTGAGCAGCACATTTAACACTGCATTCAGGTCAGTTGTGAGCAGCACATTTAACACTGCATTCAGGTCAGTTGTGAGCAACACATTTAACACTGCATTCAGGTCAGTTGTGAGCAACACATTTAACACTGCATTCAGTCTGAACCCCAGAATAATCAGGTGGACAGCATTACACAGGTGATAAAAAAGGTAGCAAAAACAGTACACCACAACACTTTTAAACATGTTACTGGTCACTTAGGCCTGAGCATCAACCAGTACTGGGACCATTGGAGACTTGGGATGCTCGCTCTCAAAGTACTGCTTGAATATCTTTGTGTCTGCGTCTATAAAGGTCAAGTACAGGATGGAGGAAGTTAGCAATCTGTGGCTTAGATTAAATTCAAAGTTGACACAAATGATACACTAAGCAATACATTGCAACAAACTACTATGCATGTGAAAGAAGGTACCACACAAGCCAGTACAATAGTCTACACATGGGGAGGAACAGTACCAACCAATACTACTCACCCGACAGACAGGGCAGGTGTGGACCAGTGCTGCCTTGGCTGCAGTCTTCTGATCCGCTGCTGCTCCCTTCTAATTAGCAGCCACCGCCTTGGCATCAGTCAACAACTCAACTTGAGAGTGGATCATGCATTTTATCAATACCATATACAGTTGAAGTCAGAAGTTTACATACACCTTAGCTAAATACATTTAAACTCAGTTTTTCACAATCCCTGATATTTAATCCTAGTAAAAATTCCCTGTCTTAGGTCAGTTAGGATCACATTATTTTAAGAATGTGAAATGTCAGAATAATAGTAGAGAGAATTATTTATTTCAGCTTTTATTTCTTTCATCACATTCCCAGTGGGTCAGAAGTTTACATACACTCAATTAGTATTTGGTAGCATTGCCTTTAAATTGTTTAACTTGGGTCAAATGTTTCAGGTACCCTTCCACAACCTTCGCACAGTAAGTTGGGTGAATTTTGGCCCATTCCTCCTGACAGAGCTGGTGTAACTGAGTCAGGTTTGTAGGCCTCCTTGCTCACACACGCTTTTTCAGTTCTGCCCACAAATTTTCTATAGGACTTTGTTGTCCTTAAGCCATTTTGCCACAACTTTGGAAGTATGCTTGGGGTCATTGTCCATTTGGAAGACCCATTTGCGACCAAGCTTTATCTTCCTGACTGATGTCTTGAGATGTTGCTTCAATATATCCACCAAATTTTCCTGCCTCATGATGCCATCTATTTTGCGAAGTGCACCAGTCCCTCCTGCAGCAAAGCACCCCCACAACATGATGCTGCCACCCCCATGCTTCACCGTTGAGATGGTGTTCTTCGGCTTGCAAGCCTCGCCCTTTTTCCTCCAAACATAATGATGGTCATTATGGCCAAACAGTTCTATTTTTGTTTCATCAGACCAGAGGACATTTCTCCAAAAAGGACGATTTTTGTCCCCATGTGCAGTCTCTCAGTCCCCGCTTTGATGCACCTGTACTGACCTCGGCTTCAGGATGATAGCGGGGTGAACAGGCAGTGGCTCGAGTGGTTGTTGTCCTTGATGATATTTATGGCCTTCCTGTGACATCGGGTGGTGTAGGTGTCCTGGAGGGCAGGTAGTTTGCCCCCGGTGATGCGTTGTGCAGACCTCACTACCCTCTGGAGAGCCTTACGGTTGTGGGCGGAGCAGTTGCCGTACCAGGCGGTGATACAGCCCGACAGGATGCTCTCGATTGTGCATCTAAAAGTTTGTGAGTGTTTTTGGTGACAAGCCAAATTTCTTCAGCCTCCTGAGGTTGAAGAGGTGCTGCTGCGCCTTCTTCACCACGCTGTCTGTGTGGGTGGACCATTTCAGTTTGTCCGTGATGTGTACGCCAACTAACTTAAAACTTTCCACCATCTCCACTACTGTCCCGTCGATGTGGATAGGGTGCTGCTCCCTCTGCTGTTTCCTGAAGTCCACAATCATCTCCTTTGTTTTGTTGACATTGAGTGTGAGGTTATTTTCCTGACACCACACTCCAAGGGCCCTCACCTACTCCCTGTAGGCCGTCTCATCGTTGTTGGTAATCAAGCCTACCACTGTAGTACCACTGTAATTCTAAAGTTTTACTGTGAGAAAGCCTGTCCCTTTAAGAGTGACTGACGACTTCACAGTTAGCACGGGTTCCCAGGCTGTTCATTCAGTCCCGGTTCAGCTGGCCGCCTGCGCCTGCGGCTGGGGAGAGGAGAGGCAGCTTCAAACATGATTATTTCTAGCTGTTAATTATTCACTGTGCGTGAATGTAAATTCTGTGAGTACAGTATATCGTTTCCGTATGTTTTTCCTGACGAAGTTGTCATTATTGTAACATTTAGGGCACTAGCCTAAGTAACCACATGTTGCCTGTCATAATATTGGCTGGTTAGCTAGCTAAGTTGTATCTCGTTTTTTGAGGGACTGTTATAGCAAATGACAACTGTTTGTCCGATTTGTTATTTGCTAATGAATATGTCCATTATTCTAAGATGTCAAGCCATTGTATTGTTGCAATTCTAATTTATTGTTTGACTTTCAGACGACAGCGTATGGACACACATTGGATAATTACAGCTTAATGATGGCACAGAAGCCTGACGTTTATGTTAAACCTACCGTCAAGAGCACAATCTCCATATCTTTGCCTACACACACACCAGTAATAAATATCAGAGGTTTCACCCTCTTCAACATTTTATTGTATCATAAAGCATGTACCTCACAGTAGCAAGCCCAGTTCCAATGTAATTCAATGTGGGGCTTGGTACATCTTGCTGATCCAGTCAGAACCAAGTCTGATGTGAAGTAAAACATTAGAATCCCATAAAATAATGTTAATGTGTCAAGAATTATGCAACCATCCTACAGTAATCATAAACATAAAATAACTGCAGTTGGCAGATTCCAGCAGATCAAAGAACTCGATACATATTATATTATAAAAACTAATTTTAAACACATAAAACATTGATGTGATTTACCATGTGATTGATGAGGTCAAATTAAACAAATCAGACCTCAATTACCTGTATTTTTACCCCAGATTTGTTTTGAAGTATCTATTACTGAAATACACATCACCTTGCGGTGGCACATGCCATAAGAAAGAGGAATCCTATACCAATTCCGATTGTTTTTATGATCTGTATAGTGGTGAGATTCTCTACAAAACACGCAATCACAGAATCAGGTTAGCAGTAGGCCTGTCACATGACACACACTGCTTTTGTTATGTGTTTGTAGTGTTATTGTTTACTTATTAAATGAAACCCCCTGGTCTGGTCTCGTACCTGCGCTGAACAGGAATCCGCCCAGTAAGCTGAGCATCCAGATGGTTGGGCAGCCCTGGGTCATATAGACCATCAGAGACCCTAGATGGAGAGTGTTGGTGAACACCAAGTGAAAGACCATGCCTTAGAAAACACAGAAACACACACACACAGAAAGCAATCTATAACTCCAGACATGGGACACAGAATAATAACACAGATGCAGTGTGAATCTGCTCACACTTGTTCAAAATACTCCAGGATGTTGACAAATGAACTCAAACTAAACAGTTAAACGTGAGGTACTGAGATGGGCCTGTGATGTTTTCAAAGTGCACGCTAGATACGCTGGAACTCAATAAACAGTTGTGTTTGATGATGACACAGAGAGGTGCCGAAGCCGATGACAGACGGTCCCAGAGAGGTGAAGCCCTTAATGAATTGGAACCCAGTTTCTGTGGAGTTGTTCTGGGGACCGGAGTAGTTACCCATAGACTCCTCAGACAACATTAGTATTCATTGGTAATATGTTGACTGGTTGATGTTGTCTTATGCACATGTGTCACAATCGCATTTCTCCTTAGGGGGGATCAATAAAATATATGATCTTATGTGTCTACCTACAAACTGGTATGCTGAGTCAATCAAATGTTAGGGAAGCCATTACAAATCTGTGATGCTCATGTCTGTTTATTGCACAGTAGTTGTATAACAGAATGTTGTGCATCACTTAAAAGTATAAAATATAGTGTTATACAATCTACGCTGAGGCCCATTACAGAAAAATGTGCGATGTAGGCAATTAAAGATATACTTTATAGAGTCATATGAAAGCCATTCAGTTTAACTATCTAAGCCAATAAAATCGTGCAACAAATTATGAACATCTTATCTCTGTAGGGAAGAGGGAAAAAAGCCCTGCCCCCAATGTTGATGTTATATTTTCATATGTATGTTTAGTCTCTGACACATACAGTTGAAGTCGGAAGTTCACCTTAGCCAAATACATTTAAACTCCGTTTTTCACAATTCCTGACATTTAATCCTAGTAAATTAATTCCCTGTCTTAGGTCAGTTAGGATCACCACTTTATTATAAGAATGTGAAATGTCAGAATAATAGTAGAGAGAATGATTTATTTCAGCTTTTATTTCTTTCATCACATTCCCAGTGGGTCAGAAGTTTACATACACTCAATTAGTATTTGGTAGCATTGCCTTTATATTGTTTAACTTGGGTCAAACGTTTCAGGTAGCCTTCCACAAGCTTCCCACAATAAGTTGGGTGAATTTTGGCCCATTCCTCCTGACAGAGCTGGTGTAACTGAGTCAGGTTTGTAGGCCTCCTTACTCGCACACGCTTTTTCGGTTCTGCCCACAAATTTTCTATAGAATTGAGGTCAGGGCTTTGTGATGGCCACTCCAATACCTTGACTTTGTTGTCCTTAAGCCATTTTGCCACAACTTTGGAAGTGTGCTTGGGGTCATTGTCCATTTGGAAGACCCATTTGCGACCAAGCTTTAACTTCCTGACTGATGTCTTGAGATGTTGCTTCAATATATCCACATAATTTTCCTCCTCATGATGCCATCTATTTTGTGAAGTGCACCAGTCCTTCCTGCAGCAAAGCACCCCCACATCATGATGCTGCCACCCCTGTGCTTCACGGTTGGGATGGTGTTCTTTGGCTGGCAAGCCTCCCCCTTTTTCCTCCAAACATAACGATGGTCATTATGGCCAAACAGTTCTATTTTTGTTTCATCAGATCAGAGGACATTTCTCCAAAAAGTACGATCTTTGTCCCCATGTGCAGTTGCAAAACGTAGTCTGGCTATTTTATGGCGGTTTGGAGGAGTGGCTTCTTCCTTTGCTGAGCGACCTTTCAGGTTATGTCGATATAGGACTCGTTTTACTGTGGATATAGATACTTTTGTACCTGTTTCCTCCAGCATCTTCACAAGGTCCTTTGCTGTTGTTCTGGGATTGATTCGCACTTTTCGCACCAAAGTACGTTCATCTCTAGGAAACAGAATGTGTCTCCTTCCTGAGCGGTATGACGGCTGCGTGGTCCCATGGTGTCCATACTTGTGAACTATTGTTTGTGCAGATGAACGTGGTACCTTCAGGGATTTGGAAATTGCTGACAAGGATGAACCAGACTTGTGGAGGTCTACAAGTTTTTTTCTGAAGTCTTGGCTGATTTCTTTTGATTTTCCCATGATGTCAAGCAAAGAGGCACTGAGTTTGAAGGTAGGCCTTGAAATACATCCACAGGTACACCTCCAATTGACTCAAATGATGTCAATTAGCCTATCAGAAGCTTCTAAAGCCATGATGTCATTTTCTGGAATTTTCCAAGCTGTTTAAAGGTACAGTCAACTTAGTGTCTAAACTTCTGACCCACTGGAATTGTGAAACAGTGAATCCTAAGTGAAATAATCTGTCTGTAAACAATTGTTGGAAAAATGACTTGTGTCATGCACAAAGTAGATGTCCTAACCGACTTGCAAAAACTATAGTTTGTTAACAAGAAATTTGTGGAGTGGTTGAAAAACGAGTTTTATCGACTCCAACCTAAGTGTATGTAAACTTCCGACTTGTATATGCACCCCTAACAAAGAGTTGTCTGAACTCTGTAAGAAAATGGCTCTGACTATGCCAAGCTGAGCTGTACTGCTTACGTATCCACAGAGCCGTGCTGGAAAGGATAATGTGACAAGAAAATATCTGAGCCAGCACAATACAGTACTGGTTAGCAGTATTGTTGACACAGTTTACTTTCCCTCTTCCTGTTATAGGCATCATCACAGATAGAGTATTGCTTTGTTACATACTGCCACAACCATGCCGTTCCTAGTGTGGACATAGAGAAACTAAACACAGTTAGACATGCAGCCTAATCCATGTGTCCTCACCCTGTTCTGGGTCACCACTGCTCTGCTGGTGACAGGCTCCACTGCCCTGGTGCTCCACGACACAAGCCTCTACCACTAAGTGTAACCGATGTGAAATGGCTAGTTAGTTAGCGGTGGTGCGCGCTAATAGCGTTTCAATCAGTGACGTCACTCGCTCTGAGACTTGAAGTAGGTTTTCCCCTTGCACTGCAAGGGCCGTGGCTTTTGTGGCGCGATGGGTAACGATGCTTCGTGGGGTGTCAGTTGTTGATGTGTTCGAGCCCAGGTTAGGGCGAAGAGAGGGATGGAACCTACACTGTTACATAAGTACACCAGCACTCTCTTCTCTACCACTAAGTACAGTAGCTCTCTCTTCTCTACCACTGTAAGTACAGCAGCTCTCTGTTCTCTACCACTGTAAATACAGCAGCTCTCTGTTCTCTACCACTAAGTACAGCAGCTCTCTGTTCTCTACCACTGTAAATACAGCAGCTCTCTGTTCTCTACCACTAAGTACAGCAGCTCTCTGTTCTCTACCACTAAGTACAGCAGCTCTCTGTTCTCTACCACTAAGTACAGCAGCTCTCTGTTCTCTAACACTAAATACAGCAGCGCTCGGTTCTCTACCACTGTAAATACAGCAGCTCTCTGTTCTCTACCACTGTAAGTACAGCAGCTCTCTGTTCTCTACCACTGTAAATACAGCAGCTCTCTGTTGTCTACCACTGTAAGTACATCGGCTCTCTGTTCTCTACCACTAAGTACAGCAGCTCTCTGTTCTCTACCACTGTAAGTACAGCAGCTCTCTGTTCTCTACCACTGTAAATACAGCAGCTCTCTGTTCTCTACCACTGTAAATACAGCAGCTCTCTGTTCTCTACCACTAAATACATCAGCTCTCTACCACTGTAAGTACAGCAGCTCTCTACCACTAAGTACAGCAGCTCTCTGTTCTCTACCACTGTAAGTACAGCAGCTCTCTGTTCTCTACCACTAAGTACAGCAGCTCTCTGTTCTCTACCACTAAGTACAGCAGCTCTCTCTTCTCTACCACTGTAAATACAGCAGCTTTCTGTTCTCTAACACTAAATACAGCAGCGCTCTGTTCTCTACCACTGTAAATACAGCAGCTCTCTGTTCTCTACCACTAAGTACAGCAGCTCTCTGTTCTCTACCACTGTAAATACAGCAGCTCTCTGTTCTCTACCACTGTAAATACAGCAGCTCTCTGTTCTCTACCACTGTAAGTACAGCAGCTCTCTGTTCTCTACCACTAAGTACAGCAGCTCTCTGTTCTCTACCACTGTAAGTACAGCAGCTCTCTGTTCTCTACCACTAAGTACATCAGCTCTCTGTTCTCTACCACTAAGTACAGCAGCTCTCTGTTCTCTACCACTGTAAGTACAGCAGCTCTCTGTTCTCTACCACTGTAAGTACATCAGCTCTCTGTTCTCTACCACTAAGTACATCAGCTCTCTGTTCTCTACCACTAAGTACATCAGCTCTCTGTTCTCTACCACTAAGTACAGCAGCTCTCTGTTCTCTACCACTGAAAATACAGCATCTCTCTGTTCTCTACCACTGAAAATACAGCATCTCTCTGTTCTCTACCACTGTAAGTACATCAGCTCTCTGTTCTCTACCACTAAGTACAGCAGTTCTCTGTTCTCTACCAGTAAATACAGCAGCTCTCTGTTCTCTACCACTGTAAATACAGCAGCTCTCTCTTCTCTACCACTGTAAATACAGCAGCTCTGTTCTCTACCACTGTAAATACAGCAGCTCTGTTCTCTACCACTAAGTACAGCAGTGCTCTGTTCTCTAACACTAAATACAGCAGCTCTCTGTTGTCTACCACTGTAAATACAGTAGCTCTCTCTTCTCTCTCACATAAACTCACCAACATCTGTTAGTAAGCATGGGCTTAGAGTTGATTCTTAACTCGATTGAACTTTGTCATTCCTAAGCCTTCATGGATCACTGGATCAATGTGTAATTGCCCATTTTATATAGTAATAACTGGATTATAGTGTTTTCAGCAGAACAAGGAAGCAAAACTTTGCACCATATCGACTCAACTGGTCAGATACAGCAGAATCGACTCAACTGGTCATATACAGCAGTATCGACTCAACTAATCATATACAGCAGAATCGACTCAACTGGTCATATACAGCAGAATCGACTCAACTGGTCATATACAGCAGAATCGACTCAACTGGTCATATACAGCAGTATCGACTCAACTGGTCAGATACAGCAGAATCGTCTGGTGAGATGTTATGCAATATCTTTGACCTCACAGTAGCATCCACAGAGTAGGATATCTGTTCTGCCGTAGCAACAAGATTGATCCAAAAGGGGAATCCTGAGTAAAGTGACCTCTTATCAGGGCTCACATGAGCAACGGTAGACCTCATGTCCATTATATAAACACAACGCTTTGATACTTCTGTTTCACTCAAGGTATAAAAATGCTGTTTAAGGTTTTTTCATCTTTATTTTTCTGAGAAAAAATAAACTTTCAAATGCAACACTAATATTAGTAGAATCAGTGTATTAAAAACATCACAGTTAGGTATGTCTGTACTTCTAAAATACATTGATAAAATGTAAAACAATAACTACGCTAATTACTTTCAATGGACTAGAACTCCATTGAAAACCTGTGGTTTGAATAGAAGAGGGTAGTCCTTTATTAAGCACAGACTGAAAAGGTATCAGGGATCTGGAAAGAGTCTGTATGGAGGAATGATCCCTCACACCTTCTTCATTCTGAGGGATCATTCCTTATCCTCACAAGGGGAGTTTTGCCGGAGTATTAAAAACAGGGGTGCCAATAATTTTGATAAATATAATTATTTTCTCTTTCTCTCAGTAATTGTATTAGTATAAAATAATACAATTTCCCCCAAAAAATTATTTGAAGACAATATAGCTCAGCATTTGTATTATTTATCTGATGTAGTCTTTTCTTCTCATCTATTTTGGAGGTGACTGTAGAAATGGCTTCGTTCAGTCCACACTTGACTTTTATCCTCGAATCGGGTATCCCCCAGTATGGCTCCATTAGTTTGTATGGTCGTGGGGATAGTTTGTTCATTCTCTAATGCCGCATTGACTTCCCCAATTTCCACCGTTGACACTGGGCAAGTTCTGCACGTCCTCTCCAGAGGGGACATCAGATACCATCTGTAGGCATGTCCATTTATAGCTCTGATACACTGTAATGGGGAAAATACAGCCTTTGTAAATTATAAACTTACTTAGAATGAGAAAGTGCACTAAAAGAAAGAAACAGAATTGTGTGTTTTGAGTTCTGACAGGCACTGTAGGAGTTATTTTGAACACTTCTGTGTACTATAGTATCCACCTGACGGACGGTGGCTTCAGAACAGCACCCCCTGTCAGTCCTCTAGTATAGTGAACATACGTCTTGATGCAGGATTTCATCAATAACCTGTCTGGGCTAGGGGGCAGTATTTTCACAGCCCCCTAGGGGGCAGTATTTTCACAGTGATATGTTGAATTTGATTATTGCAAGACACATTATGATGCAAAACCAGGTATAAACAGAGATGAACAAGGAAGTAAGGCTTTGAGAAAATGTACTTGAGAGCTGTACGACAGTTTTCTCCCGGGCTCCTGTCATGTCTTTGCTCGTCTTTGTCAATAAAACATCTCATACTCTGGAAGACATCCTAATCTCTCTTCATTATTGATTTCCCTGTTACCTTCAATGGCTCCTATGATGACCATGATAGAGGTGTTTGTGTGCCAGGAACCTCGGTAGAGAACAGCACTGTGCCAGGAACCTCGGTAGAGAACAGCACTGTGCCAGGAACCTCGGTAGAGAACAGCACTGTGCCAGGAACCTCGGTAGAGAACAGCACTGTGCCAGGAACCTCGGTAGAGAACAGCACTGTGCCAGGAACCTCGGTAGAGAACAGCACTGTGCCAGGAACCTCGGTAGAGAACAGCACTGTGCCAGGAACCTCGGTAGAGAACAGCACTGTGCCAGGAACCTCGGTAGAGAACAGCACTGTGCCAGGATCCTCGGTAGAGAACAGCACTGGCAACCCCTATTACCGTCAAGAGAAGCCTCCCATCACAGTACCCACCCACCTAGAGAGAGAGAGATTTTTAAATGGGTTTTTAAACCAATTACCCTTTATGGTTGTGAGGTCTGGGGTCCGCTCACCAACCAATAATTCACAAAATGGGACAAACACCAAATTGAGACTCTGCATGCAGAATTGTACAAAAATATCCTCTGTGTACAACATGAAACACCAAATAATGCACGCAGAGCAGAATTAGGCAGATACCCACTAATTATCAAAATCCAGAAAAAAGCTGTTAAATTCTACAACCACCTAAAAGGAAGTGATTCCCAAACCTTCCATAACAAAGCACTCACCCACAGAGTGTTTAACCTGGAGCAAGCTGGTCCCCTAAGCAAGCTGGTCCTGGGGCTCTGTTCACAAACACAAACAGACCCCACAGAGCCCCAGGACAGCAACACAATTAGACCCAACTAAATCATGAGAAAACAAAAAGATAATTACTTGACACATTGGAAAAAATTAACAAAAAAACTGAGCAAACTAGAATGCTATTTGTCCCTAAACAGAGAGTACACAGTGGCAGAATACCTGACCACTGTGATTGACCCAAACTTAAGGAAAGCTTTGACTATGTACAGATTCAGTGAGCATAGCCTTGCTATTGAGAAAGGCCGCTGTAGGCAGACCTGGCTCTCAAGAGAAGACAGGCTAAGTGCACACTACCCACAAAATGAGGTGGAAACTGAGGATTTTTCCAGAATGTAGCCCTTTGGAAAAGCTACATAGACTACATCCTACGGGTATGGAATGGTACTAGTGCATTTCTTATATTAACTTATCTGACCCCAATCTCAAATTCACAGCAGAGAGAAGTCGGAATGTATCACCGCCTGGTACGGCAACTGCACCGCCCTGAACCGTAAGGCTCTCCAGAGGGTGGTGCGGTCTGCACAACGCATCACCGTGGTCAA
Source organism: Salmo trutta (assembly GCF_901001165.1). Taxonomy (NCBI): domain Eukaryota; kingdom Metazoa; phylum Chordata; class Actinopteri; order Salmoniformes; family Salmonidae; genus Salmo; species Salmo trutta. Next base: position 61,157,689 of record NC_042971.1, read on the forward strand.
ACTACCTGCCCTCCATGACACCTACACCACCCGATGTCACAGGAAGGCCAAAAAGATCAAAGACAACAACCACCCGAGCCACTGCCTGTTCACCCCGCTACCATCCAGAAGGCGAGGTCAGTATAGGTGCATCAAAGCTGGGACCGAGAGACTGAAAAACAGCTTCTATCTCAAGGCCATTAGACTTCTAAACAGCCATCACTAACTCAGAGAGGCTGCTGCCTACATAGAGACTCAAATCATTGGCCACTTTAATAAATGGATCACTGTAAACAATGGCACTTTAATAATGTTTACATATCTTACATTACTCATATCACATGTATATACTGTATCTTATACCATCTATTGCATCTTGCCTATGCTGCTCGCCATCGCTCGTAAATATATTTACATGTACATATTCTATCCATTTAGATTTGTGTGTATAAAGTAGTTGTAGGGGAATTGTTAGATTACTTGTTAGATATTACTGCACTGTCGGAACTAGAAGCACAAGCATTTCGCTACACTCTCATTAACATCCGCTAACCATGTGTATGTGAGTAATACAATTTGATTTGGGAGAAAATAGACTTCTTGGATTTTACAATCCACAAAAATAAAGAAAACAAGTTCCGAGTCTACCATCTTCCGCAAATCGCAGAGTAGGAATAAACGTTCAGGCGCAGACAGTAACCACCTCGTACACCTTCAAGCGGAACATACCGATGGGTAAATTCCTCAAACTGAAGGAACTGTAGTACAGACATAGATTTAGTACACCAGGTTCCTACCACGCTGGTATGATGTGTCAGATTGTCATTTAACAGGTCTATCTATACCCGTGCTGGGGAGACTGGACGTCAAAGCCGCAACGTTTGTTTTTCCGCGGAGTAGAGCCCATGTGCTGGTCGCGTCAAATGAATTGTATTGAAAACACTGGAACATTCTCAGAGCTGGTCAAAATCTACCAGAGTTCACAACATTGGCCCCTAGCGTCGAACCGATTCCGTTACACACGGCAAGCTGCTACCCAAGAAGCGTGACACTTGCCTCCCAGCCCCATGGAAATTACAAAGTCTGGCCACTGTGTACATTGCGACAATACGACCAATACTAACGTTGTTTACCACCCGAGAACAGTTCAATCATACAATATCCAAATCTTCAATATTTGTAGCACCACAAATGTCATATACACGTTGAAATGCATCTGCGGGGCAGCTTATATCGATCAATCTAAACGAGCATTGACATGTAGCGTCGCAGAACATAAGGCTGCTATTTGTAGCCCAATAAAAACACTTGACTATGTTACTGCATTAAGGCGACCATGGCTCACCTTCCTCCCTCCGCTTTGTAGCCATATAACACGGCCACATTTCACCAAGAGGTGACATCGTACGTGAACTAAAACAAAAAGAGGCATTCTGCAGCACTCCTTAGACACTGTGGGTCTAAATGATCATTTTTCACTATCCTCATTCCTATATTATTGCCTTGATTGTTTTGGGTCTCTGTCTTCCGGATTCACAGACACCGAAATATCACCTATGTATATTTTGACATGGCCTATTGATTAACGAGACACACTAATGCGCTTATTTTTTGTGTGCGATTATTTACATTGAAACATTATCATTACAATAGTTTTTACATTGTTGTGTCTCATTGGGCCACTAGGCTATAAATATGAGTGCAATGGTCAGGTCAGGTCAGTGTAGACGACAGCTTGACGTCGAAATGTCAATCACCTTTTTGCATCCTGTACAATGTATTAAAGTGAGCAAAAACAAATTAATCTCTGCCTTTTTTGTTGTTGTTGTTGTGTGCTATTTGATCAAGAAATTTAAAACAATGTCAGAACGAGCAATGTCAGAGTTTGAAATATAAATATATATACACAAGTACAGTATATAATGGCATGTACAGTATATAATGGCATGTACAGTATATAATGGCATGTATGGACAGTGTACAAATAGGAAAGGTGTGTACAGCAGTAGTTATATAGGATGAGCCTTGACTAGAATACAGTATATACATATGAAGTGGTTAAAAACAGCATGTAAACATTATTAAAGTGACCAGTGTTACATGACTATGTACATAGGGCAGCAGTCTCTAAGTTGCAGGGTAGAGTACCGGGTGGTAGCCGGCTAGTAACAGTGACTGAAGTTCAGGGCAGGGTACCGGGTGGTAGCTGGCTAGTAACAGTGACTGAAGTTCAGGGCAGGGTACTGGGTGGAGGCCGGCTCATGGTGACAATTATGGCCTGAAGATAACTGTTTTTCAGTCTCTCGGTCCCAGCTTTGATGCACCTGTACTGTCTCTGCCTTCTAGATGGTAGCAGGGTGAACAGGCCGTGGCTCGGGGTGGCTGAGGTCCTTGATGATCTTCTAGATGGTTGTCAAGTCCTCCTCTTGTTCACCATCCAAAGGACACAGGGACAACTCAATTTTCCAACTCAATCTTTTTTATTTTTAGTTTGCCTTCAGTTGGTTGTCTGTCCAGTAATTTAGCCAGTAAATTAGCCAGTAAATTAGCTTGTAAACCTTTAAAGACAGAACAAAAAGTTACCATCTTAATTAAACATTTTAATGAACTTAAATTAGTTTAAACATTCTAAATAACTAATATGAATTAATCATTTAAGCCTTTTACCATTGGCATCTTTGGACTGAACCTGTGAGTGAACTTGGAGTTTTCCCTCTGAAGTTTGTTCTTCTGAATGACTGACGCCCTCCATGCCTTCACAGGTGCTCCAAATAAGTGAAAATGATTGATCAGGTGATCAGGTGACAAGCAGCCGGTTTGCTGCTGCTGGTGCACTCTGGGAAGTGTAGTTCTTTGACTCACTCCTGATATTCAGCTCAACACCTCCCACTTGAGCTCCTGGTTTGTTTCAAATCCAGAGAGGTCACAAGCCCTTCACACCTCTGTTCTTCAATGGGTAGTAGAATGACAAGGCATCTGACATCTCTATGAAGAATTGTACCTGGGATTTTGTTTTGAAGCCTCTTCGTTCTTTCACCTTTTTTGCTGTTTGACTTTGTGATGTGAACAGGATAGCTGGGAAAAGTCTTCACAAGCACACCTTTAACGATGCCTTTGCTGTCAGCATTGACACCTACCACTCTAGCCAGCTTGTACTGTCCTCTTAGCGTGTTTTGGTCAGCCAACCAGACCACATCTCCAACAGCAACATTTCTCTTTTTGGTGTGCCATTTGTTCCTTATGAACAGATTAGGTCCAGCCAATTGGCTCCACTTATTCCAGAAATGGCTTACCTCTGCTTGAATATGTTTAAGTCTTTTGTAAGGGTAGCCATCAAACTGGAAATCTCCAGGGTCTCCCTTTGGATTGGTACGTCCTAAAAGCAGAGCATTCGGGGTGATGTACTCTACACAGTCTTCTCTGCTTTGAGTTCTTGCATCGATGGGTCTCTCATTAGCAAGGTTGGCTGCCATGAAGAGAAAAGTTTTGAATTCTCCCCACGTAAAACCACCATCTCCACCAAGGTTGCTCAACACCCGCTTCACTACTTTGACAGCTGCCTCTGCGGCACCATTCCTATGGGGAGAGTCTGCAGGGTGGATCTTCCATGACCATTCTGTACCATGCTTGACAGCTGTGTCTTCAAGTTCAGACTTATTTTGTTGGTTAAAGAATTTTTGAAGTGCGGGTTTGGCTCCCACAAAGTTTGTGCCAGGGTCTGACCAGTTTCCTGGGGTGTCCTCTCAGTGAAGTGAACCTTTGATAGGCTAGCAGGAATCCTTCAGATGACATGTCACTCACCACTTCAGTGTGTATGGCTCGGGAAGCCATGCAGCAGAAGACTATTCCCCATACTTTGAGTCTAGTTCTCTTCTTGACCTCATCTTTCACTTCATAAGGGCCGAACAGGTCCATGGCGGTGAATTCAAAAGGTGCAGCTGGGCCTGTTCGTTCTAGAGGCAGGTCAGCCATGATTTGTTGACACTGTTTTGCCTTGTTTTTCCTGCAGACCACACAGCTGTCAACCATTTTCTTGGCTAGTCTACGGCCTTTTATTACCCAGGCTTTGTTCCTCATCCGGAGAAGGGTTCCTGCCACTCCCTCGTGATTTGCTTTGTGGGATTCCTGTGCCAGCAGTGTAGATACCCATGCTTCAAAGGGTAAAACTGGCACTGCTGTCTTATCTTCGTTGAATGTCTGAATTCTGCCTCCACAAACTAGCAGCCCAGACTTCACATCTTTGTACACTGTCAATCCGCTGAGTTGTGTCTGAAAAATCTGTACCTTCTTGAGCTGCGAGAAAAAGGTCTTTGAGTGCATCTTCATGTTCTTTGACAGTCGGCACAGCTTGCTTGGGTGATCTTACCTCCCTCTTTGCCTGTTTAGGGGCCCGGCCCTTCCTCTTCAGCCACTGCTTGGCTGCTAGACAAACCCAGGCAACTCTCACCAGTTTGGACAGGCTACTGAATCTTCTTACTTCCACAAGATCTTTAACCCAACCAGTGGGCTTCCTTCTAAGAAGAGTTGGGTTCACCACAGGTATTCCCTCTTGAGTTTCACTCTTTGGACTTCCCTGAGTGCCTTGTAGGTCTTCTTTCTGCTGACTACTTCTCGCTTCAGCTCTTGTCAATGCACCTGAGAATGCCTTCCTCTGGAGCTTGTTTACACTCTCCCTGGCATGAGCTGCAACCTCTCCAGCTGATTTTATAGGCCACTCCTCCACTGGCCACTTTAGGAACTCTGGTCCCTCTTGCCATGTGGAATTCTCCTTCAAATCTTCAGGAGCACCCCCTCTTGTTATGATGTCAGCTATGTTTAGATCCCCACGGATCCACCACCAGTCTTGCACTTGTCCAGCCTTCTGGATTTCACCCACTCTGTTTGCAAAGAAGGTTTTGTACCCATAACTGACTCTTTGAATGGCTCCCAAGACCGTTTGACTGTCAAGTAGATGGAACCATCTCTCGATCTTCATTCGAGCATGCTTTTCCACATACTTCCTGATCCTGGCTGCGAAGACAGCACCACAGATCTCAGCTTTTACAGCGTCTCCCTTCTGATCCAGGGGTGTCAGCTTGGCTTTTGATTCAACAAATCGAACTTTAGTGCCTTGACTTGTCTCCCATCTTAAGTACATCACAGCTCCATAGGTTTTATCACTTCCATCAGAGAATGTGATGCCCCACGGTTTCCCTTCCCAGCCAGCTGGTGTGAGGCTCCTGTGGAATTTCACCTCTCCAAGCTGCACATATTCTTCAAAAAGCTGGATGGCTTCTTCCCTGAGGCTTTCTGAGAGAGGTTGGTCCCAGGTTTCTTGGGTTAGTTTTCCACCCCCTCCCTCTTGGAATGCTTTTCGAACAAGAATTGCTCCCTTCTGTTTGGCAGGTGTAACTAAGCCAATTGGGTCGTACAGTCCAGCCACTTGGCTTAAGAGGGCCCTCCTAGTCAGTGGGTTAGGTGTCTCAGTTCTCACCTCCTCCTTGAGAAGATTTTTCCCAACTCTCATCTTCTTTTTCCTTTTTGAAAAGTTAACTGAGGTTAACATGTAGAGCTTGTCTTCATCCATTCGGTAGCCGATACCCAAGGCTTTGTTGTCTTCATCCCTCATTTGATTTGGAAGAATTAAGGTTTTGCTTTGTGCCTTTGATAGACCCTCCACCTCCATTCCTTGCCTCCCACTTTGCCCTGACCGGACCCATGGTTTGAGGAAGAACCCTCCAGCTTTCAAGATCTCTTCTACATTTGCTGTGATTTTGTCAAGTTTATCCAGGTCATTTTGGGAGGTTAAGAGGTCATCCACATAACTGTCCTCTTCAATGACTCTGCGCTCATCCTCCAAGTGAAGAAAGTTGGGCAGGCGTGCTGTTTCCCTCATAGCCAACTGAGCAATGCAACCAGCAGGTCTGTCCCCAATGTTGACTCTGGTTATTGCATATTCACTTATCTCTTCAACTGGGCTGTCCCTCCAGAGGAACCTGTGAAGATGCATCTCACGCTCCTCCAGCTATACAGAGTTGTACATCTTTTTGATGTCTCCTAGAGATGCATACGTCCCCTCTCTGAACCTCAGCAAGACAGCTCTTATAGGGTTGAGAACGTCTGGTCCCTTCAGAAGAAGATCATTCATACTCACGCCTTTGTATTTCTGGCTACTATTCCATACAATACGAACCGGTGTTGTTACCGAATGAGGGTTTGGTGCCACCAGGTGGCTTACGTACCACACTGGTCCATTCCACTCGTCCATGATTTTGTTGGTGAGTTTTATGGCTGCGCCTCGCTCGACCATTTCGTGGATTTGGGTAGCATATGCGACTTTCCAGTCTGGCTCCCTGCTTAGTTGTTTTTCCATTCTTAAGAAACAAGCCTGGACTGCACTTTTGTTATTCGGGAGAGAGGCTGGATCTACCGTCCAAGGATACTTTGCATCCCAATGTGGAGCCGGTGTGTGAGCATCCCCCTTCTCGTAGGTGAGGCCTCCTTTAATGATCTCCAGTTCCCTCTCCTCTGCCAGGGTCATTTCTTTTCCTCCCGGTGGACAGTTTCCACATCGGCATCCTCCACATCTTGGCTCACATGCAGCTCCGATGCTGTCCCAGTGCCACCACTCAAGGAACTCACGGTTACTGGCAGCTGTAAATTTGGTCAGAGTCACATCCTCCTGCTGTAGCTGGGCTGTGTCAGTTGTTGGACTTGTGATTTCTTGATATTTGACAGCTGCTGTCCTCATGGAGCGAGCAAAGTGTGTTTTGGACTCATATAGTGCAACCTCCACTTCTTCAAATAAGTCGGGATGTGCTCCACCCACTGTTTTCCCCAATGGACCCTCCCACAAGACGAGGTCTCCCATGATTTTTACCCTCTGGGGAGCGAGTCTTCCCTCTCGGTGGCTAATGAGAAGTTCGACCTCTTCTGGCCTTTCCAATTCTGTAAGTTTGACTTCTGGGAAGAATTTTTTCAACTTCTCAGGTTCAATTACTTGATGCACTCTGGCGAATTCATCCAAGCCGTAGCAGACCATTTCATGAGCTCTCTCTGTCCCTTTAGGTGTCTTGACTCTGACTTTGAGGAGATACCTTAGTGTGTTCACTTTCATGGTCATACCACCAACCCCATGAACAACTAAAGTTATCTTCTCATGTCTTAAACTCAGTCTTTCAGCAGCCTTATGGGTAATGTAGTTTGTGTCTGAAGCAAGGTCAATTAAAGTCCCAATCTTCTGCCCTGCGTTCGCCGTGACTTGCATCAACATCATGATGACAGGAAGTTCAGTGAGCCCATTTCTCTGCAGTAGCTCAGACTGGCCTGAAGCAGAGTGTCACTGCGGTTTTGTTGGTGTTGGTGAAAGCCTTTCTGCATTGATCTGCCATTTCCTGGGAAAGTTCAGACAAGATCTTCTCTTGTTCCTCCGTTAGCTTGCTTTCACCTTTGCTGTCTCTTCCACTCTTTTTCTCTTCCCCTCTTTTGACTTCTCCTTTTGGGCAGAGGAAAAAATGGTGGTCTGGGGCACCACCTTCCCTTTTACAGTCTTTGTTTCTGCATAGGAAAGTGTCTCTGCAGTATCCATCTTCATCATGGCATCCGAGACATTTTCTGCATGCTCCCAGCTTTCCTAATACAGTTCTCTTTTCCGGTAGCTTAAGTCTTTTGAACTTTCTACAGAAGAAGATCTTGTTTTTGTGCCCACTATCACCACATACACCACATACCTCATCAAGCTCTTCTTTCCTTGTGGTTTTTGTTGAGGCAATCTTTCTGTCATACTTCTTGTCCAAACGATCCGATTTTTCCACCTTCTCCTCAGTTCTGAGCTGTTCGAGTCTCTCCAGTATTCCTTCTTGACTTTTCAGGAACTTCAAGAGCATGACAAAGTGGTTGTCTGATGTGACATCGTTTCTGGGTTCAACCATGAACATAACCCAGTCTCTTTTAATGAAGTCAGGCAACTTGCTTTCAATGGATCTAATTACCAGTGGGTTATTTATGGCTCCAGAGTTTCCTAACTCTGTGAGATCTGCTAGAGCCTTCTCCACTGACTGTATGAGATCAATGACCTTTCTTGGTTGGTTCCCTTTCACATGTGGCATCTTCTCCAGCTCTTCCAGGATTTACACTATGATGGTTGACTTGTTGCCATACCTGTTCTCCAGCACTCTGAACATGTCATCGGCAGTGGTGTAGGTTGAAAGTCTGAGGTCTTTTGAGATTTTGTCATCCACACTCTCCAGGAGTTGAATCTTCTTAACTTCAGTTGATCCGGATGGCTCTCCCTGCTGTTGCAGGCTTTCCCAGTCTTTCCTCCATCTGTGATATTCTCTCCTGCTTCCATTGAAGATAGGTAGAGAGATTGGCTTGATTCTCACTATTGGTGTGGATGTTGCCGGTTGGGGTAGTAGTTTCACTCCTGTGCCTCGCTCATTGGTCGTCCGTGCAGTGGCAAATTCAGGTCTCCTTGACTCAAGCCTGTAGTAGAATGCTCTTACGTCCTTGACTCTTCCATCTAATTCGTCTTTTAATTCTACAGGGATCCATCGCTCCCATGATGACATTGCTGAGATGGCCTCTTTTATCCTCTTGTCCAAGAGAGCGAGGTGCACTTCATAGCCCTCTAAATTGGCACTTTCCACTGGTACATAAGCCGCTTTATCATTGGCTTTTTCTGCTTCCAGGATTGCCACAAGAAGTTCACTCCTTCCATACCTCGACCACAGGTTTGTTTGAACAATGTCTCTTATTTCCGCCAACTTTGTTTCACCTTCATTTACAGATCTATCAATATCTGCCTCTTGCTGTTCATTAAGACCTGGTTCCTCATCCTCAGTCACGTCAGCCTCCAGTCCAATCCTGTAGTCATCGTTGGCATCGAGCATCTTTCTGAAACAATCTGAAAGCTTAGCGAATTCCTCCTTTAACTCCACTTGAAGCATGCTGCTTGCTCCTCTTGAAATGAAGTTGGCTTGTCTGGTGAAGCTGCTTTTTGCAGTGGTCCTCTCCTTTTTGAGCTGCTGGACCGACTTCCCCAGGACATCTTCCGCCATCTTGACTTCCTCTGCGTCAACAGCTTATTTCTGGATCTGAAGCCGTTTATCCTCAGGGCCAGGCCGCTCCGCGTGGTTTACAACTGTCAAGTCCTCCTCTTGTTCACCATCCAAAGGACACAGGGACAACTCAATTTTCCAACTCAATCTTTTTTATTTTTAGTTTGCCTTCAGTTGGTTGGTCTGTCCAGTAATTTAGCCAGTAAATTAGCCAGTAAATTAGGTTGTAAACCTTTAAAGACAGAACAAAAAGTTACCATCTTAATTAAACATTTTAATGAACTTAAATTAGTTTAAACATTTAAATAACATTCTAAATAACTAATATGAATTAATCATTTAAAGCCTTTTACCATTGGCGTCTTTGGACTGAACCTGTGAGTGAACTTGGAGTTTTCCCTCTGAAGTTTGTTCTTCTGAATGACTGACGCCCTCCATGCCTTCACAGGTGCTCCAAATAAGTGAAAATGATTGATCAGGTGATCAGGTGACAAGCAGCCGGTTTGCTGCTGCTGGTGCACTCTGGGAAGTGTAGTTCTTTGACTCACTCCTGATATTCAGCTCAACAATGGTAGAGGGGTGAACAGGCCGTGGCTCGGGGGGCTGAGGTCCTTGATGATCTTCTAGATGGTAGCAGGGTGAACAGGTCGTGGCTCGGGTGGCTGAGGTCCTTGATGATCTTCTAGATGGTAGCAGGGTGAACAGGTCGTGGCTCAGGTGGCTGAGGTCCTTGATGATCTTCTTGGCCTTCCAGTGACACCGGGTGCTGTAGATTTCCTGGAGGGCAGGCAGTGTGCCCTCAATTATGTGTTGTGCAGACTGCACCATCCTCTGTAGAGCCCTGTGTTCACGGACGGTGCAATTGCAGTACCAGGCGGTGATACAGGCCGACAGGATGCTCTCAATGGCGCATCTGTTAAAGTGTGTGAGGGTGTTAAGGGTCAAGCCAAATTTCTTCAGTCTCCTGAGGTTGAAGAGATGCTGTTGCACCTTCTTCACCACACTGTCTGTGTGGATGGACCATTTCAGGTTGTCTGTGATGTGCACGCTGAGGAACTTGAAGCTTTTCACCTTCTCCACTGCTACCCTGTCGACGTGGATGGGGGTGTGCTCTCGTTACTGTCTCCTGTCATCCACGATCAGCTCCTTTGTTTTGTTGACAGACCCAAAACAACACACCCACAACAAGACACACAATAACATACCCAAAACAGACCCAAAACAACAAACAGAGAGATTAGCCTAGCAGGATGACCGGCCCATGACCCTGTAATGACGAGACACGTTCACAGAGAACTAGAGGATCATGGGGTGTATGTGACGACTCCATCAGCGTCATCTGGGTTAATCTCTTACACTGGACCGTTTTAACGTCTGCACTGTTTCGAGTCATTATCCAGCAAAATGAGTAAACAGCTGGAATCTAACCGACCTAACACAATTCTAACCTATTCTAATAAGCTCTTTATTACTATACTAAAGTCAATGAGCATTATTCATTGGGATCAAGTCCCTTCCCATTTCCAGATGTCCATGGAGCTACCGTGGAATCTTCTCTCATCAGAATGACATCACGTTTACCTTTAGAACCAAGGTATTGTTTACCGTTGATTTGAGAATTCACAAAATTTAAAATCTCATAGTATACTACATTTTGACCAGAGACCTATGGGACCTAGTCAAAAGTAGTGCACTATGTAGGGATTAGGGTGCCATTTGGGATGCGGACCTAAGTAAACCCACCCACCGGAGGTCCATGTCCCCATCCATCCAGTATTTGATGTTGGCGATGACTCCTCCAAGACAGCAGCCCGTGATGCTTATAGCCACCGCCTGTACAGAGAAGCCCAGAACCAGCAGGTAGGCCGTGAGGGGGCATAACACCAAACTGGTACAGCAGCCCTACCAGGATAGCCCATGGCCTCGACGGTACAGCCCAGAGGCAAGACTACCTCGGTCAGCAAGACCCATCTGTCCATAGAACATTCTACAAAGAGCCTTGATCTTCCAGGTGCTTTTTGGCAAACTTGAGCCAACTTTTTGGACAAGATGGATCCAATTATGTCTTGCAAAAACCAACCACTGAATTCCACAGTAAAAACTAAATACAACCAACCGGTCAAGCATGGTGGTGGTTATGTGATGGTTTGGGGATGCTTTGCTGCCTCAGGACCTGGACAACTTGCCTTAATAGAAGGAACCATGAATTCTGCTCTGTATCAGACACTTATACAGGAGAATGTCAGGCCATCCGTCTGAGCTGAAGTGCAGTTGGGTCATGGTCATCCAAAACACAAATCCATCTCCTGGGATATCGCTGTAATATTGTTCTGCTCTGAAGTTGGCAAGAAACTCATCTGCCTAACTGGGTGACTTCTACGAGTCTCTGCCTAACTGGGTGACTTCTACGAGTCTCTGCCTAACTGGGTGACTTCTACGAGTCTCTGCCTAACTGGGTGACTTCTACGAGTCTCTGCCTAACTGGGTGACTTCTACGAGTCTCTGCCTAACTGGGTGACTTCTACGAGTCTCTGCCTAACTGGGTGACTTCTACGAGTCTCTGCCCAACTGGGTGACTTCTACGAGTCTCTGTCTAACTGGGTGACTTCTACGAGTCTCTGCCTAACTGGGTGACTTCTACGAGTCTCTGCCTAACTGGGTGACTTCTACGAGTCTCTGCCTAACTGGGTGACTTCTACGAGTCTCTGCCTAACTGGGTGACTTCTACGAGTCTCTGCCAACTGGGTGACTTCTACGAGTCTCTGCCCAACTGGGTGACTTCTACGAGTCTCTGCCCAACTGGGTGACTTCTACGAGTCTCTGCCCAACTGGGTGACTTCTACGAGTCTCTGCCTAACTGGGTGACTTCTACGAGTCTCTGCCTAACTGGGTGACTTCTACGAGTCTCTGCCCAACTGGGTGACTTCTACGAGTCTCTGCCTAACTGGGTGACTTCTACGAGTCTCTGCCCAACTGGGTGACTTCTACGAGTCTCTGCCCAACTGGGTGACTTCTACGAGTCTCTGCCTAACTGGGTGACTTCTACGAGTCTCTGCCTAACTGGGTGACTTCTACGAGTCTCTGCCTAACTGGGTGACTTCTACGAGTCTCTGCCCAACTGGGTGACTTCTACGAGTCTCTGCCCAACTGGGTGACTTCTACGAGTCTCTGCCCAACTGGGTGACTTCTACGAGTCTCTGCCTAACTGGGTGACTTCTACGAGTCTCTGCCCAACTGGGTGACTTCTACGAGTCTCTGCCCAACTGGGTGACTTCTACGAGTCTCTGCCCAACTGGGTGACTTCTACGAGTCTCTGCCTAACTGGGTGACTTCTACGAGTCTCTGCCTAACTGGGTGACTTCTACGAGTCTCTGCCTAACTGGGTGACTTCTACGAGTCTCTGCCCAACTGGGTGACTTCTACGAGTCTCTGCCTAACTGGGTGACTTCTACGAGTCTCTGCCTAACTGGGTGACTTCTACGAGTCTCTGCCTAACTGGGTGACTTCTACGAGTCTCTGCCCAACTGGGTGACTTCTACGAGTCTCTGCCCAACTGGGTGACTTCTACGAGTCTCTGCCCAACTGGGTGACTTCTACGAGTCTCTACGAGTCTCTGCCTAACTGGGTGACTTCTACGAGTCTCTGCCTAACTGGGTGACTTCTACGAGTCTCTGCCTAACTGGGTGACTTCTACGAGTCTCTGCCTAACTGGGTGACTTCTACGAGTCTCTGCCTAACTGGGTGACTTCTACGAGTCTCTGCCCAACTGGGTGACTTCTACGAGTCTCTGCCCAACTGGGTGACTTCTACGAGTCTCTGCCTAACTGGGTGACTTCTACGAGTCTCTGCCTAACTGGGTGACTTCTACGAGTCTCTGCCCAACTGGGTGACTTCTACGAGTCTCTGCCCAACTGGGTGACTTCTACGAGTCTCTGCCCAACTGGGTGACTTCTACGAGTCTCTGCCCAACTGGGTGACTTCTACGAGTCTCTGCCTAACTGGGTGACTTCTACGAGTCTCTGCCTAACTGGGTGACTTCTACGAGTCTCTGCCCAACTGGGTGACTTCTACGAGTCTCTGCCTAACTGGGTGACTTCTACGAGTCTCTGCCCAACTGGGTGACTTCTACGAGTCTCTGCCTAACTGGGTGACTTCTACGAGTCTCTGCCTAACTGGGTGACTTCTACGAGTCTCTGCCCAACTGGGTGACTTCTACGAGTCTCTGCCCAACTGGGTGACTTCTACGAGTCTCTGCCTAACTGGGTGACTTCTACGAGTCTCTGTCTAACTGGGTGACTTCTACGAGTCTCTGCCCAACTGGGTGACTTCTACGAGTCTCTGTCTAACTGGGTGACTTCTACGAGTCTCTGCCTAACTGGGTGACTTCTACGAGTCTCTGCCTAACTGGGTGACTTCTACGAGTCTACAAGAAAAGTGCATCATAATAGATGAACAGGAATGTTTGCTTCAATTCTAAATACCAGTTAAGTGTGAATGAATTCCAGCTGAGAGAAGCATTACAACAACTCAAAACAGTCTTTACTAGTAGGGGCTGAAGGTGACATTGTAATGAAGTGGACTGATCTGTCCGTATATTATATATGTGTGTTTGCCTTGGAAATCTGGACATTTAAATGCTGTCTGCATTTATTTATTGTCTATCATGTCAATCTAGAGGAGTTACATTTCATTTGTTGGCAGGAACATAATCTTCACATCAAAAGGTGTATGGAAATATGAAGCAAACTGAACAAAAATGCAAATAGGAGAAGGGGTAAACGATTGACGGTAAATCTTTTAATAAAAGGCAGTGTGATTACAGCCTACTACCTAAGAAAAAAAAGGACAGCAAGACTTAACAGACCACGTTAAAATGAACCATTCCCCATCTTCATAACAGCCCAAGTTCAAGGAAGCCATCATTTCCTTAGGAACCAGAGTCCACGGCATACAGTGACATTGCTATTTGTATTGCTTCTTTCTCTTAATGAGTGCATCTCTTAGAGAAATCTGTATGGAGAGAGAGAAATAGACACAAGATCGAGATAAATAATACTGACAAAAACACACATTTTCCAATTATGCTGAACACAAAAAAACAAACTTCATGTACCTGTTTATCTCTGAAGGATCTCTTGTTCTTGGTCCGTACGTTTCGACTGTGTCTCATCATCCTGAAGTCTTTGTTCCTCTTCTTGTCCTTGTTGCTGGTGGAAGCGAACGGGTTCAGCTTCTCCTTCCTCTTCTTCACAAACTCCTTCCTGTCTGAGCGGCCAGCCTACCATCAAAACAAAACCACATGATCTGCTGAAATCCCAAGAATACGATAATTAGAATTCAGCACATTCTTGATTGAGACTGTCACCTGGGCAGTGGCCAGTCTTGATTCCTTGTCTGCCTTGGGTTTCTTGTGCAGCTTTTCAATGTCTCTCAAGGTAAGGATTTCCCCTCTGAAAACGGTTTGACATATTATTAGTTAAGATGTGTACACACACACACACACACACACACACACACACACACACACACACACACACACACACACACACACACACACAATAGCAGTTAAACTATTTTAGATGGTACGAGGTAGACAGCAAACCGGATGTCATTGTTTTCAATGAGAGCACAACGGTAAATGCCGTTGTGGCTGGCAGTGAATGCCGTCAGCCGCCACTAGGGCTGTCCTCGACTAAATAAAAACCTTGGTCGACCGAGAGTCGTGTGTTCTTTTGACAAAATTCTAAAAAGTGTATTTTTCCCTATATTGACACATCTTGTGTTTTAATCAAATCAACAATATGCACTGAGCTTGTCTGATGCTTTAAGCACACTGTTTGATGAAATAATAAAGACACACAGAAGACTAAAGGGAGTCTGAATGCAATTGATTTGTGCCAGGCTGGGCTCAGACTTGCTGTGCTGTGCAAAAGACAGCGAGTGACTGTGTAACTTGCACCCATTGACTCCCTCTCCTCCCTGCTGCAACGACCACCAGAGAACATCAACAGTGTTTATTGTGCGGTCCGTGTTGCTGAAGCTGTAACATACATACATACATACATACATACATACATACATACATACATACATACATACATACATACATACATACATACATACATACCCATTTCTGACTGAAAAGTTTTGTTACTTAAAATCCCTCATTTGTTTAGGGGAAGAAAAAAAAACATTCCCTAAAACCTTGTTCTCTTTACGTGACACATGTATGCAAGGCATGCACGTGACCAATAGGGCAACCAAACTCAACTGGCGGTCCGGGTCCAGAACCAGAGAAGGGTCAATCTGGACCGGACAAAATAGCATTTTTTTATAGAAAAGTCAAGTTATTTATTTTTAAGCTGTGTAAAAATAATCAACCGGGTCCAGGGGCCTCTAACTCAGCAACCTCTCTTTTTCTCTCTCTCGAAGCAACGGCCACCTCTACTACTGCCCCGTCTAATCCAATCGCGTGACTATATGCAAATACAAGAGGCTGCGTTTTTCCCAAGCACATTGATCCAAATATCCTTTGTGGAACCTTGGTATAAGCAGGCTGAAAGATTTGACCGCGGTTCAACTGTAAATATCACAGATAGGAGCTTCGTTACCTGTATCTTTGTTAACATGGCTTGTTCAACAAAAAATAAAAAAGTTGACTCTGAAAACCGTATATTCAAAGACGAGTGGGCGGAACAGTATTTATTCAACGAGCACAAAACCAATGTGCCTGATATGCAGTGAGTCTGTAGCTCTGGTGAAAAGTGCCAAGTGTTAAGCGTCATTAAGACACCAGACATAGTGAATTAGATCAGACGTATCCCCTGAACATGGAGGTCAGATCAAACAAGATGAACCAACTCAAATCCCAACACGAGAGATCCAACAAAGTCCTTGTCAATTCCCCGACAGACCAACAACGTGCAATGGAGTGTTCTCACTGAGGATACCTTGGGTTTTGGGAAAACACAAAACTTTTTCCAGACGCTGAGATGGTACAAGAACGCGTGTGTGAAGTTGCTTGAAGGTAAAGATCAAACAGATCCCACTGTCAGATTCCACAGCAATGAGGAGAACTGAAATATTAGCCAAAGATTTCACTTCACAACTTAAAGAGGCCGTTCAGAAAGCATTTCATTATCTGTGGATGAATCAACAGATAACACTGATAATGCACAGCTTCTGGTGTTTGTTAGATTTTATAACGAAACAAAGAAGGAATTCTGTGAGGAGCTGTTGGGCTTAACACATCTAGAAGCACACATACGGGGAGAGGATATCCCATGATGCCGTCAAAGAGATGCTGACAAAAAGGGGGAGAGATCTGAAGTCACGGGTCTCCATCACCACAGATGGAGCTCCAGCCATGATAGGAAGAAGGTAGGGGACTGGTTGCACATTTGAAAGAGGACCACCCTGACTTGACATCATATCACTGCCTCATCCATCAATCTGTCCTGTGTGCCAGTCTGAGAAAATAGTATTCTGAGGTCATGACAACGATGATGAAACGGATCAACTTTTTGAGAGGCCAATGGCAGTTGATGACCTACTACTGCACAACCATGTCAGATGGCTCAGCAAAGGCTGAGTTTGGGAATGCTTTTATCAAAGCTTTCTTATCAGAGCAAAAAATGAGTGGCAAGTAAACGCAGTTTAAGTTTTCAGAAAATGAAAATATGCAAACAGTTGCATTTTGGCTGGAGCTCCAGAATTCTCACTTCCTGGTTAGATTTTTCTCAGGTTTTTGCCTGCCATATGAGTTCTGTTATACTCACAGACATCATTCAAACAGTTTTAGAAACTTCAGAGTGTTTTCTATCCAAATCTACTAATAATATGCATATTCTAGTTCCTGGGCCTGAGTAGTAGGCCGTTTAATTTGGGTACGTTTTTCATCCGGCCGTGAAAATACTGCCCCCTACCCTAGAGAGGTTAAGGCCTACACTTCGATAGTGGTTATACAAGACTGCTATACTAAGCCTACTAATGATAATGATTTCACTTATTATAATAATAATGATGATAATAACAAGGAGATCAAGAAGGTTATTATTATAAATATAATTTCTGACAATTTGAACAGTGTAAACAACACTAAATAAGTAATTCCGGAGAGGCTGTTCCAGCATAGCAAAGACTTCAAACAGACACATTTGTGGAATAGTTTATCTGACATGTTGTGGTTGTGTGAGGCTTGGTGCTCACAGAATCAGTAGGCTATTAAACACTCACCGGCAACACAGGCAGGATCAGTCTTATTTCTCTAGATACAGTGCATTCGGAAAGTATTCAGACCCCTTCACTTTTCACAGATTTTGTTACGTAACAGCCTTTTTCTAAAAATTGATAAAATAAATGTCTCAATCTACACACAATACCCCATAATAACGAAGCAAAAACTGGTTTTTAGAAATGGTTGCAAATGTAATGTAAACAAATACCTTATTTACATGACTATTCAGACCTTTTGCTATGAGACTAAATTGAGCTCAGGTGCATCCTGTTTCCATTGATCATCCTTGAGATGTTTCTACAACTTGGAGTCCCCCTGTGGTAAATTCAATTGATTGGACATGATTTGGAAAGACACACACCATAAGGTCTCACAGATTACAGTGCACGTCAGAGCAAAAACCAAACCATGAGGTCAAAGGAATTGTCCATAGAGCTCTGAGACATGACTGTGTGTCGAGGCACAGATCTGGGGAAAGGTACCAAAAAATGTCTGCAGTATTCAAGAACACAGTGGCCTCCATCATTCTTAAATGGAAGAAGTTTGGAACAACCAAGACTCTTCCTAGAGCTGGCCACCCGGCCAAACTGAGCAATCGGGGGAAGGGCCTTGGTCAGGGAGGTGACCAAGAACCCGATGGTCACTCCGACAGAGCTCCAGAGTTCCTCTGTGGAGATGGGAGAACCTTCCAGAAGGACAACCACCTCTGCAGCACTCCACCAATCAGGCATTAATGGTAGAAGCCACTTCTCAGTAAAAGGCACATGAAAGCCCGCTTAGAGTTTGGCAAAAGGCAGCTAAAGGACTCTGACCATGAGAAATAACATTCTCTGGTCTGATGAAACCAAGATTTAACTCGTCACGTCTGGAGGAAACCAGGCACCGCTCATCACCTGACCACCATCCATACAGTGAAGCATAGTGGTGGCAGCATCATGTTGTGGGGATGTTTTTCAGCGGCAGGGAGAGTAGTCAGGATTGACGGAAAGATGAACAGAGCAGAGATCCTTGATGAAAAACTGCTCCAGAGTGCTCAGGACCTCAGGAGCTTTACCTTCCAACAGGACAACAACCCTAAGCACACAGCCAAGACAACGCAGGAGTGGCTTTTGAACAAGTCTCTGAACGTCTTCAAGTGGCCTAGCCAGAGCCCGGACTTGAACCAGATCGAACATCTCTGGAGAGACCTGAAAATAGCTGTGCAGGGACGCTCCCCATCCAACCTGACAGAGCTTGAGAGGATCTGCAGAGAAGAATGTGTTACGAACCGGCTCAGGATTCGTAACAAAAGGGAGACAACGTGGAGACAAGGTGTATCAAAAATATATATTTATTAAATAAAGCAACTAAGAAGATAACAATGGCATGTGTAATCAGTAATCAGTAGTGTAAGTGAGTGTGTTGCATACTTGAATGTAATAATGCAGAGTGTTGAAAGGTGCCAAAGCAAATAACCAAGAAAACCATAAAACTACACAACCAAAAACAATAAGGTGTCTGTGTGGAGAGAGTCTCCTTCATGAATGGGGAAGAGGTCCATTTATCCTGGGAAACACCTGAGCCCAGGTGTTTCCCATTTATCTGACGACCCTTCCAACTCCGCCCACCGGCCTCCTAATAAAGAAACAAAAACAAGAGAGAATACGGCAGACAGAGTGGGAGGGTCGTCACACCCCCCCCCATAAAACCGGGGACCAACAAGGACCCCGGAACAACGCATCAGCCTCCGCGTCCCAAATCTACAAGAGGTTACATGTTCATCTTCCACTTGCCCCAGCCAACCTCCTTCTCCCCAGACCTCAGCAACCTTTGTGTACAGGAAGCAACTTTTAAGAGGAAAGAAGAAAACGAGACCAGGAAGGTACAGACAGGAACGACAGAACACGACAACACCAAACAACGGTCAGTCACATAAATATTCAGGAACAGGGCGCACGAGAGAGCGCATCAATAATCACGTTATCAGTTCCCCGGATATGCCACACCATCTCATTATCCTCTAATTAGGACACATCATGGACCTGAAAAAGGTGAGAGGGTTATGGTCGGTGTAGACCACACTAGGTACTACTCCTGACCCAACATACACTTCAAAGTGTTGTAGCGCCCAAATGAGTGCTAGCGCTTCTTTTTCCATGACCGAGTAGTTCAACTGATAACGGCTAAACTTTTTGGAAAAGAAACTAACAGGGCTCTCAACCCCAAATTGACACAGGCCTCTGCGTCTCAAATTTACAAGAGGTTACATGTTCACCTTCCACTTGCCCCAACCAACCTTCTTCTCCCCAGTCCTCAGCAACCTTTATGTACAGGAAGCAACATTTAAGAGGAAAGGAGAACACAAGACCAGGAGGGAACAGACAGGAAAGTTAGAACATGACAACCCAAACAATGATCACTCACATAACCTCAGGAACAGGGCACACAAAAGACCACATCAGCTACAAACGCAAACAACATTTCCCAACGATTCATAGTCACTAAACTCATAACGAATACGAGTACAGACTAGAGGGTGTAATACAGGCAAAAATGTCATATGCCCTACTCGTCAGTGGCACCTGCCAATGGCACAATAATAGGTCAAATTTACTCACAAACTTAGCTGCGCCGACTTGATCAACGCCATCCTCCATCTAAGGAAGAGGAAATTAATCCGGCTTAGTAACTCCGTTTACATTACGGTGGTCCGTTCCATCCGTTTTACTGACCAAGATACAGGGAGAATCCCAACTAGAGAAAGAAGGCTCTGCTATCTTACTCTCCAGCATATAGCTGACCTCAGCATCCAGACAACGCAGTTTCTCTGCAGAAACTCTATAGTACCGCTGACGAATAGGGTCAGCATCTCCAATGTCAATATCATGCTCTATCAAGTTGGTACGTGTTGGTATATCAGAAACCAATTCTGGAAATTTCCGAATCAGATCAACCATCTATTTTCGTTCATCAACAGGTAGATGGTTAAGAAGGTTGTCCAAAATATCCAGTGTCTCTGAATTTTTCAATCTACCTTGCAATATGCAATCGTCGGGACCAGGAACACCTTCCTCATCATGCACAGACCTAGCATGAGAAGAACCAAAGGATGTAACGGTATCAGCCAAAAGAACAGGTTTACCGTCCTCTTTAGACTCCCACTGTTCAGTCTCCGTTGAACATGCATAATAGGGTTTTAACAAATTTACATGGCACAGTTGGTGTGCTTTTCTCCGTTCTGGAGTGGCAACTAGATAATTCTGCTCAGTGTACTGGCGCACCACTGTATATGGACCTTGAAACTTGGCTTGAAAAGGAGAACCAATAATTGGCAGCAGAGCAAGAACCTGGTCACCTGGACTAAAGTGACGAGGCTCAGTTCGACGATCAAATATGCCCTTCATCCTTTCCTGTGAAGATGATAGCTTTTCTTTCGCCATTTCACCAGCGGCATACAAGCGTCGCCGGAAATCACACACATACGATAACAAGGACTGAGGAGGCTCGGGAGACTTCCAATCATCCTGGAGAACAGATAAAAGTCCACGCACCCTATGTCCAAACACAAGGTCATTTGGGCTGAAACCTGTGCTCTCCTGTGAAACCTCCCTAGCGGCTAACAGTAACCAAGGCAACCCCTCCTCCCAATCCTTATCCATCTCAGTACAATAAGCTCTCAACAAAGACTTAAGTGTTTGATGGAAACGTTCCAGTGCTCCCTGACTTTGCGCATGATAGGCGCTAGACAAATTGTGTTTAATATGGAGCTGTTGTAAAACCTGACCAAAGAGAGTAGAGGTGAAATTTGATCCTTGATCACTCTGAATGACCTTAGGGATTCCAAAAAGTGAGAAAAACTGAGTCAAAGCTTTTAACACAGACTTAGTCGTGATAGACCGGAGAGGATAAGCAGCCGGAAACCTAGTGGTCTGACACATCACAGTCAACAAGTAATTACTACCTTTTTTAGAACGAGGCAGAGGACCAACACAATCAATAATCAGGTACTCAAAAGGTTGGCTGAGTACCGGAATAGGAAACAGTGGTACCGGCTTAATAGCTTGATTAGGTTTACCAGTTATTTGACAGGTGTGACAAGTTTTGATAAACTCAGAAACATCTCTCTTCAATCCAGGCCAAAAGAAATGTCTTAATATACGATTGTAGGTTTTCCTCACACCCATATGTCCAGCAACATCATTGTGAGAAGTGGTCAAAACCAACTCACGAAGCTTAACTGGTACAACAACCTGACTAATCGCCTCCCCCAGAAAACAACTACCATGAGACATCCACTTTCTCATCAGGACATCCTCTTGGAGAAAATATCCATGTGCAACATCTCCCAACTGTTCCACAGGCACAATTTGGTCACGCAACTTCTCTAATGTGGGGTCAGTCCGTTGCGCATCGATTAGATCGGAGCGGGGTACAGTTAACGGAATAACGGGGAAAACAGTGATAGACGTCTTTGTGGTATTCTCATTTACCGACGCAGTAACTAGATCGCCATGGATCATAGAACGCGTCACTGCACACGCAGAGAACACCTCTGGGAAACTCTGCGCACTCTCATCAGGAATCCCTACAATTACCGGTGTAGTGGAAACCACTAGAGCTGGAGACACAACAGGCCACACACGCTCACCAGCCAAGTTATTCCCAAGGATAACGTCAATACCCTCAATAGGCAATGAAGGACGCACCCCCACAACAACCTCACCTTTCACCAGTCCACAATCCAACATTAATCTATGCAATGGAACTGACAGAGTGTTCAAACCTATTCCCCTAATTAGCACGCTATTCCCTGAATCAGTCTCAGCAGAGAAGGGTAACAGAGATTCCAACACAAATGATTCAGAGGCACCTGTGTCTCTTAGGATCTTCACTGGCACTAGGTTCTTACTTCCTAACAGAGACACAAAACCCTCCGTAATGAAAGGTAAATAGTCTGGATCAATATGGACTTTCACCTGCCCCTGGGCATGAGACAATGTGTCGGCAGTGAACTGATGTGGAACAGGCGCAGCTAACGCCGTAGGCTTAGATTTAACATAAGTACCTGTACTGAACTTATCCCTAGACCTAAGAACCGGACATTCGTTTTTCCAATGACCTGAGCTTCGACAGTAGTGACACTCTTGACCAAAGTCAGTTTTACCACGGGAGTCAGGCTCAACCCTAGTTGAATAAAACTCTGCCCGTGAACCAGAGTATCTCGGTGACCGAGGTCCAAATCTCTCCGAACGTCTCCACTCACTCCGTATACGGGGCTCTACAAAAACAGTTTTGTGAGTCAAAACATATTCATCTGCCAAAACCGCAGCTTCAGCGACAGTTTTAACTTTCCGTTCGTTAATATACGTGGCTATACGATCAGGGACTGTGTCCTTAAATTGCTCTAACATAATCAGCTCACACAGCCCTTGGAAAGTCATAACTGCAGAGGCGGAACACCAGCGATTAAACTGTGAAGATAATTGTCGCACAAACTCAACATGAGTTTGTTTATCATCCCTTTTTAAAGTTCTAAATCGTTGGCGGTAAGCCTCAGGAACCAATTCGTAAATCTGTAACACCGCCGTTTTAACCTTATCATAAATGACACTGTCGGCTACACTAAGAGCTGAATATGCTTCCTGCGCTTTACCAGTCAGCACACATTGCAACATCAAAGCGCGATCAGAATCAGGCCAACTCCTAGCGTTAGCAACACGCTCAAACAACAAAAAGAATGTCTCAGGATCCTTTTCATTAAACTGAGGCAACAACCGTAAATTCCCAACAATGTCAAATGTGTCCGGGGCACGACCAAAAGAGGAACGATTCCTAAGTAATTCTGGGTCACCTTCCCAGAGCAAACTCTCTCCTGAGAGCTTTCCTTCCCTAACCAACTCTAGTCGCTCTTGTTGCAGCTTGATTTTAGCACGCTCGATATCCTGTTTAAATTCCAATTCCTTTTCATGTTTTAACCGATCTGCACGCTCGATATCCTGTTTAAATTCCAATTCCTTTTCATATTTTAACTGATCAGCAGCCAATTCCTTTTCATATTTTAACTGATCAGCAGCCAATTCCTTTTCATATTTTACACGATCTGCACGCTCCTTATCCTGTTTAAATTCCAATTCCTTTTCATATTTTAACTGATCAGCAGCCAATTCCTTTTCATATTTTAACTGATCAGCAGCCAATTCCTTTTCATATTTCATACGATCGTACTCTAGCTTCTCACGATCGTGCTCTTGCTGTAACAGAAGCAGCTCTTTCTGCTGTTCAAAAAGAAGATTACTAGGACTAACCGATGGAGTGGTAATTGTGACATATCGGGGAGACGGCGAGTCCTCAGCAGAGACTGCCCCAGTGGTAACTTCAAGAATACCACTCTCCATCAGATTGGCCTTCAATATTACCCTAATGGAATTTTTTAGACGTTTATCACTAATTTCAATTTTGTAGTGTTCAGCAACCTTCAACAGCTGTTCTTTAGTACATACGTCTAACAGTTCCTCTGATGGAAAGCGAATGAACTCGTCTACATTAGACGCCATAGTCAGAGAGAGAGAGGAAAGGGAGAGAAAAAAAAAAAAATCTCACTCAACCCCTCTGAGCACATCAGACCACAACAAGAGAAAAAACAATCACACTGGTACCACAGAAAAGAGATGAGATATGGAGCTTCCCCAAAACCTACAATAACTCAACCCTAGTCTTCATGCAGATTTGCGGTGGGTAATTATGCACTGTAACCCGCTGGCGAGGAAGTAACCCCCCAGCACGCTGGTAGATTCCACCAAGCCACGGATGTGCTCCCGAGACAACTGCTCAGTCCACAGACACCACACAAAAATAACAAACTTTAACAATGCCCAACATATTCCAAAAATGAAACACGTCGCTAAGCCTATCAGGGGAAAAAGACTATAGCTCCAGGTAGTAAGTTTCACTACCCTATCCAAATCTCCCACCGAGGTACACAGCTGATTCTACTCACCTCAGACCAATGTTCCAACAGCGAGTACAACAAGTGTTTCCAGGCTGGGCAGAGACCTGGAAACTAACCAATGTACTCTCTCCAACGCAACACACAAACAAAACAACCAAAGACAACCAGTACTGAGCACCAAACTCAAACTAACAAACAAAACACCTCAAGTTAACATACCTCCACGTTTTCTCCCAAACACAAGTTCAAGATCCCGGATGAGCCCCCACTTGTTACGAACCGGCTCAGGATTCGTAACAAAAGGGAGACAACGTGGAGACAAGGTGTATCAAAAATATATATTTATTAAATAAAGCAACTAAGAAGATAACAATGGCATGTGTAATCAGTAATCAGTAGTGTAAGTGAGTGTGTTGCATACTTGAATGTAATAATGCAGAGTGTTGAAAGGTGCCAAAGCAAATAACCAAGAAAACCATAAAACTACACAACCAAAAACAATAAGGTGTCTGTGTGGAGAGAGTCTCCTTCATGAATGGGGAAGAGGTCCATTTATCCTGGGAAACACCTGAGCCCAGGTGTTTCCCATTTATCTGACGACCCTTCCAACTCCGCCCACCGGCCTCCTAATAAAGAAACAAAAACAAGAGAGAATACGGCAGACAGAGTGGGAGGGTCGTCACAAATGGGAGAAACTCCCCAAATACAGGTGTGCCAAGCTTGTAGCGTCATACCCAAGGCTGTAATCGCTGCCAAAGGTGCTTCAACAAAGTACTGAGTAAAGGGACTAAATACTTATATAAATATGATGTAATTTATTTTTAATACATTTGCAAAAATGTCTAAAAACCTGTTTTTGCTTTGTTATTATGGGGTATTGAGTGTAGATTGATGAGACGTTTATTTGATCAAGAATAAGGCTGTTACGTAACAAAACGTGGAAAAAATGAAGTGGTCTGAATACTTTCAGAATGCACTTTATAAAGCCAGGCACACCTAACAGTTAGGCTATTGATTATAGGCTATTGATTATAGACCTAATTAAGTTGGGGTTTCCCCTCTCCTCTCTTTTCTTAGACAATTAAGGCCAAGGCTGTTTTCTCATCTCCTAACTCCGCTGCTGCCTCTACCGCATTGTTCTCAACACCAATATGCTGGGTAACTTTGCTATTATGCACATAGCAACATGGTCTAGGAAAAAGGCACCAAATCCACAGCATACTGATGTTTCAGAACCGCGGACAGCAACCGCTATCCAACGCGGGAGAAAGCTCATTTGCTATAAAATAATATTAGTTTTATTAGTGTTGCACCATTGATCTTATGTAATATAACCACGTACAATTTCAGTAGCAAATGTCTGAGTGATGGACAGTGCCATCCCCACGTCCTGGATCAGTCCACTCAGACAGGTGTCTTGTACACCACGTTTTTTCATTTTTTGTTGTTGTTGCTACTACTCGACTCAAGAAATCTTGGTCGACCAACTATCGACCAAACTATCGACCGGTCGACTAAATGGGGTTAGCCCTAGCCGCCACGGTATACGGGACTTGCCGCCAGAGTTCAAATATTACAACTTTTGCAGTAGCGTTGTTTTCTACCGGATGTTCATTTGCACTGTTTGTTTACGGATATCACCATAGCAACGCATACCGTCGTGCTACCTTGCTTTTGTCGTCACCCTCTTCCTTGCTTTCTTGTCCCGTTATTACCAACTGGTATGACGGTTTTTGCGTCCTTCGTCTAAACGCAGCATCAACGCATTTTAAATAAGATATTCCCATCAGGAAAAACATGGATCCACAACCATCATTGTAACAAAAAGTCAGCCCTGTTTTGAATTATATTAATCATAGGAGGTGGAGGTAAAATAACAAGAAAAACAAGACTGACCTTTCACCATCATCATCATCTTCAACCATCTTCCTCTTCTGTCCTTTGCCCGGGGCAGCGTTGACCTCTTTAGCCATCTGAGCCAGACGGATCTTTTTGAAGTCGTCCTGAGTGAGAAGTCGACTGGAGCTGACCGCTGATGCCTTGGCCTTCCTCTCCTCTGGATCCATACTCTTCAGCTTCTCAGCCTGGGCGAGACACATACAATTACCAATGAGGAGACGTTATTCACCAATAAGAACATGTTATTCACCAATAAAAACACCTTATTCACCAATCAGAAACACTAATCACCAGGGTAGTGTTCATTCAGCACCAAATGGCAGAAAACAAACAGAAACAGCGAGGGACAACCTGAACCTGTCCAATAAGAAGTGCTCATTTTAGTTTTCTGATTCAAATTGTTTTGCTACGGTGTGCTCAATTGAACACGAGCCAGCCCAGCTTTTCAAAATCAGGTCACCATCCCAGAAGACCTAATGGACATGGGGTTGATGCAGAACCATACCATTTCTGCGGTGTCTTCATCAGAGGAGTGGTGAACATTGATCCATTCTCCGTCATCATCATCACCACTGATACTGCTAGCACTCTCCCAGCCATCTAGAGATGAAGAGGAAATGCAGAGGAAGAAATTATCAAACAATCGATATTTAAAACCTATTTTTCCACACAGAACATCATCTATTGTATCTTGGAAATACAGTCCTTGATAAATCCAAAATGAGGGTCCTTGCAGCAAAAACTAAACAAGTAGATGTTTCCAGTTCTATAATAATGACTATACACGATCCAATCCTTACCACCATCCCCATCTTCTCCCTCCTCTTTCTCCTCCACCTCCAGAACCTCTGCTCCAGGGATGTAGGTCTTGGCCTCCATCTCGCCATAGTCCTGGATCTTAGCCTCGGTAGACAACTCTGTGGGTCGACCCTAGTAAAACAACGCAATGGTTAAGTTATCAGTTAGCACAGCCTCCATGACATTTCACAGTAGGAACAGAGGAACCACCTAGCATACCTCAGCCCTGAGAGGACTTCCACATAGAGGAGGAGGAGCCTAGCATACCTCAGCCCTGAGGGGACTTCCACACAGAGGAGGAGGAGCCTAGCATACCTCAGCCCTGAGGGGACTTCCACACAGAGGAGGAGGAGCCTAGCATACCTCAGCCCTGAGAGGACTTCAACATAGAGGAGGAGCCTAGCATACCTCAGCCCTGAGAGGACTTCCACACAGAGGAGGAGCCTAGCATACCTCAGCCCTGAGAGGACTTCCACACAGAGGAGGAGCCTAGCATACCTCAGCTCTGAGAGGACTTCCACACAGAAGAGGAGGAGCCTAGCATACCTCAGCCCTGAGGGGACTTCCACACAGAGGAGGAGCCTAGCATACCTCAGCCCTGAGGGGACTTCCACACAGAGGAGGAGCCTAGCATACCTCAGCCCTGAGAGGACTTCCACACAGAGGAGGAGCCTAGCATACCTCAGCCCTGAGAGGACTTCCACATAGAGGAACCACCTAGCATACCTCAGCCCTGAGAGGACTTCCACACAGAGGAGGAGCCTAGCATACCTCAGCCCTGAGGGGACTTCCACACAGAGGAGGAGGAGCCCAGCATACCTCAGCCCTGAGGGGACTTCCACATAGAGGAGGAGGAGCCCAGCATACCTCAGCCCTGAGGGGACTTCCACACAGAGGAACCACCTAGTATACCTCAGCCCTGAGAGGACTTCCACACAGAGGAACCACCTAGTATATGGGCCTTAGAACGAGGGAGGGAAAAACATGACGATGTTGAGATCATTTTAAATGTGTATTACATTGGTCTCAGCAACATACCCTGTCTCTCTTATGCAGCATCTTTGGATCCAGGCTTCTGAAGAGCTGAATGAGTCCTCTGGCAGACATCATCACATCTAAAAATGACATTTTAATAACCCTCATTGAAACCCTTTGAATTGTTTTAATTATGACACGTGATGAATAATCTCTTGTAGCCACATGGTTAAAGAGAAAAATATTCAAAACAGACATGTTAGCCTACTACTGTAAGGACAGACTACTTCCTGTAAGGACAGACTACTTCCTGTAAGGACAGACTACTTACTCTTGTCTTTGTGCATCTTGTACTGAGCCAGGTCCTGGAGCAGCTCTTCTGTGATGGCTAGGGGACAACGAGCTGCCACCTCCTTGATGGCATTGATGCTGTACAAAGCAAATCCCACACTCTGTTACTCTATATATCCATGTTATTAACCAATAACTGATGCTGTACAAATCTCAACTGTATATAACAGTGTTATATACAGCATCCATGGTAACAATCACATGCAGAAGGTGAGTGACTTTACAATGGCCATCCAACCAGGTTACAGACCAGGTTACAGAGGAATCATAGGTGTGAGTGACTCCCTTACCCAACACACATCACCTCTCCCGAGTTTCTGTCTGTCACAAAGTTATTGGCTATGGTCATGATGACAGGCTGGATGATCTCAGGTGGAACTAGTTGATGGGAGGACTGGGCAGCACACAGGAGTATCTTGGTGACCTCTGGAGAAGAAAAAATAACACAAATATCATTTTCAACTCAAGTTCTATTAAAAACACAACATGACTAATTGCACGCTTGTTTTTAATGACAAGCTGAGCCCTTTCTTAGAACATATCTCTTTGACGGGGCTGAAAAAAACCGCTGTACTGTCTTCACTGACATTTTCAACCTCTCCCTGACCGAGTCGGTAACACCTACACGTTTCAAGCAGACCACCATAGTCCCTATGCCCAAGGAAGTGAAGGTAACCTGCCTAAATGATTACAGCCCAGTAGCACTCGCGTTGGTAGCCATGAAGTGTATTGAAAGGCAGGTTATGGCTCACATCAACACCATCATCCCAGAAACACTAGACCCACTCCAATTAGCATACCGCCGCAATAGATCCAAGGATGACGCAATCTCTATTGCACTCCACACTGCCCTTTCCCACTTGAACAAAAGGAATACCTATGTGAGAATGCTGTTCATTGACTGCAGCTCAGCATTCAACACCATAGTGACCTCAAAGCTCATAACTAAGCTAAGGACCCTGGGACTAAACACCTCCCTCTGCAACTGGATCCTGGACTTCCTGACGGGCCGCCCCCAGGTAGTAAGGGTAGGTAACAACACATCTGCCACGCTGATCCTCAACACGGGGCCCCTCAGGGGTGCGTGCTCATTCCCCTCCTGTACTCCCTGTTCACCTACGACTGCATGGCCAGGCACGACTCCAACACCATCATTAAGTTTGCTGACGACACAACAGTGGCAGGCCTGATCACCGACAACGATGAGACAGCCTATAGGGAGGAGGTCAGAGACCTGGCAGTGCGTTGCCAGGACAACAACCTCCCCCTCAACGTAAACAAAGATGATGATCGTGGACTACAGGAAAAGGAGGGCTGAACAGTTTCAAGTTCCTTGGTGGCCACCCCCCATTGTTTTACACTGCTGCTATTCGCTGTTTATTATCCATGCATAGTCACTCTTCACTCGACTAACCTGTACCCCCCACATTGACTCAGCACCAGTACCCCCTGTATATAGCCCAATTATTGTTATTTTATTGTGTTACTTTATATATTTTTTATTTTAGTTTATTTAGTAAATATTTTCTAAACTCTATTTTCTTAAAACCGCATTGTTGGTTAAGGGCTTGTAAGTAAGCATTTCACGGTAAGGCCTACAGCGGTTGTATTCAGCGCATGTGACATCATTTGATTTGCAGGTTTTAATTACAAGAGGTGCCCTTGCGTAGAGCTCACCTCTTTGATGGGGCTGAATAAACCTCTGTACGAAGGGGTAGTAGTTGAAGAGAAAGAGCTGTGGGAAGAACAGAAATAACAACGTGAATGTCTATTTTCTTTTTACATTGTAGAATAATTGCACTGTTCATATCATTTCATATCATTTTCTTACCTCATGAATCCCAACCAGTCGGGATATTAGTTCCATCATCATGATCTTCACCTCAAAACGCTCGTTAGAGTCTTCCAACTGCTTTAGTAGCTTCTCTGAAAAATCTGTGCAAAGCAACGTCATATTTCTTAGGAAAACCAGAATAGAGCGACATAAAATAAGTTCCAGATATAGTTTAGTTTATAAGCGTGTGCTTTTGAGGGTGACCAAACATACCTTGAGGATCATGAATCAAGTGGATGGCAGAGAAATTGAAAACCTCTACCTTCTTCTTCTTCTTATGTTTCTGTGAATCATCAAGTTAAGATTCATTAACGAACAACCAACCAACAAAAACAATTGCCAGTTAAAGTCTTACCTTATCAGTAAAATAAAAAACACAGGACTCTCAGCGTACCTTAAGGACCTTCATGGCCTTCTCCATCTTCTTCTTGTTCTTCGATGTCTTCCTCCCTGTAGAGTACCTCACCATCAGGTCTCTAGCCGACGGACCTTCCTCCTGGAGATAAGAGACTGGCTTAGACCCGACAGAGCAAGGAAGTCTCTCCTCCAATCAAATGAAAATGTTCACCCCCCTCCACTATGTGGTGTGGTGTACACATGCCTCCGATTCAGAATCACTCTCCCTCTTCTCATCTTCATCTTTGCCCAGGAAGAACTTCATGCCTGCCACGAGGATCTTTGTGACTTTGGAGAAACATGCTGTCGTGATCACGTTAACAGTTTTGGCATCATTCCTGTAAACAGAAAAGAAGGAGCAAAAATTATATATATATATATATATCAGGTGATGTGTTTTTGAAGATACCAAGGCACAGAGCCAAGGCATGTAACTTACCAGATGTTCCTCTTGTACAACTCAATCATGACATCTAGCGAGATCTTGGCTGCTAGAGGATTGCTGTCTCTCAGCATGGTGTACATGAAGTTCTGTAATGTTGTGTTGACTTTGTTGTTCTTGTGTTTGGAGTTGATGTTTTTTATGTCATGGACAATGTGTGAGTACAGCGTCTGGGAAGAGATGAACAGGAGACTAAGCGAGAGGCAAAACCGTGACTCACACTGCAGACAGACAGACCATAGAACTGGAATAACAATACCGGGGTGCAGAGAGACAGAGACACTCCGGGCTCACCTTCCTGAGGAGCTTGTCGTGACAGCGCAGCAACTCAAAGAACAGCTCGAGAAGACCGGTGGGGTTAATCAGATCTTTGTTCCTCAGCAGAATCAGGGCTTTGCAGAATGTCTGAGCGAGTGACAAACACACAACAACAACAACACATTAAATACACCTATTTTTAACAGCTGACAAGGGTGAGAAAATATCTGTTGATGATATGTTCTCTTACCATCCGTAGATCAGGCTCGAGGACTGTATGATGATTCATAAGGAGCTCCGTCAACTCCTGAGGGAAGGAGGCAAGTTGCTGCAGATAGCAGTGTCCAACCTGGAGCAGGACAAGAGTGGATTTAGCTTCATATCAGGATTAACGTGTAGCAGGGTACTTGTGTCTACAGTTGGCGATCTATAAATAAATGGACAGTTTATGGTTTTCCAATAAGATCCAGAAATACAGAAGGCCTACAGACATTTCCTGATTTGAGATAGCGTCGACCCCCAACTAGGGTACCCATGTGACATTTATATTTACGTTTCTGTTTTTTTATTTAATATATAAATGATTATTAATATAATGAATTTGGCATAGTATTTATAGGACTAGATTTGAGAGTGATGATCGTACCTGAGCAAGGAACATGACCAGGTCTGCCAGCTCCTTGTTGGGTTTGTCTGGCTGGAGTTTGAAGATCTGGACATTGGACTGGTAGTGTCGATATTGTTGCAGGAACTGTAGATTAGAAATTAAAGACGATCTTCGTGAAAAATACGTAATCAAAATCAGCAGGAATTGACATAGCGAGCCTCTCCCGATTCAGAGTTTGGACTAGATAAGCGTCCATTCTCTTCTCTAATATATAGGGTCCAAAATTCTGAACAGTCCCTTTATAAATCTGAAGAATGTTGAGTAAACATAATCTGAATTTATTCCACCTGTTGTCCTCTGATTTCGTCCTTATAACCAGCGCGGTATTAAAGTCTGATGTATTACTTCTAAGCAATGACATAGCTAGTTAATAGTCACTGACTGTATAAAATATGTAACCAGGCCTACGAAACTCTTCATCACGTATACAGTAAGTTCAGTTATTTTAACAGTAATGTTCAGTCTTCGCTTATTCCATAGCGATAGCTTGTGAGTATTTTGCCCGACTCGTTGCTGTACCTGTTTTGTCAGCATGTGTCCCACGTTGGATGGTATCCGTAATTGGTAGATAGTTCTGATGGAAACATTGTTGTTTGCGTCACCGAGCAGTTCCCAAGACAGCATTAAATCTAAGTGTTTGATGCCAACATCCCCCCCTCCAAATCAAAACCAAACATGGATGTCAATGTTTGCGCTCACACGCTCCATTCTACTTCCTGTCTACAGCAGCATGTTGCTGAATGTATTGCGAGGCTGATTAGATAGACCAACAGGTGTGTGATTCAAATCTGTTTGTTTTGATTTGGAGGGGGTGGTAGCATTAAATAATTGGATTTAATATTTTCTTGGGCACTGCTTGGCGGTGCAAATGACAACGTTTCCATCAGAACCAGCCTCTGTGGTTCGGTTAGGCTCTGCCATTTCCTCTAAGTGTTTGTCATGTGCGAATTGTGTCAGTATTGAAAATAAAAACAACATACTGAAGGTTATGTTGATAACGCTTCCCTGTGGATATTTTATATCAGATTACCTCTGACATAGGGGCAAAATCAGCAGACAACAGGTCAAGTAGAAATGAAGTTTGTTCAACATTCTGACTTGTAATGGGTCTGTTCGGGGAAGCTGAGCCTACATGTTACAACCACCACAGAAGGAGGGGCAACAACGGTAGCCTTACACCAGTAGACAGTGTCCTTCGCCCCCGCCTGTTGGGCACTGTGCGTGTTCTGCAGGCGGCAGCGAGGGACTGTGTGCTAGCGTAGCCAGCTAGTTCTAAGGAGGACTCTGGTACACAGCAACAGGGAGCTAGCTAACTATTTAATTTCATTAATTACATTTGAATTGAATTAACCTTTATTTAAACTAGGCCAGTCAGTTAAGAACAAATTCTTATTTACAATGACGGCCAAACCCGGACGACGCTGAGCCAATTGTGCGCCACCCTATGGGACCGGATGTGATGCCGATTCGAACCAGGTACTGCAGTGACATGCAGTGTCTTAGACCACTGCGCCACTTGGGAGCCCAAGTGGAGCCCAACGATCAACCTAGCTAGTACACAGTGTTGCCTTGGCCTGCTGTGCTAGCGGGGGCGACCAGTAGACAGTGTCCTTTGCCCGCCTGCAGGGAACGGTTTTCCCACAGTTCTGTTATAAACAGAGGGCATGTGTTCCGCAGGCGGGAGCGAATTACAGTGTCTTTTGAGGGGGCGTTCCTGGAATGTCCATATGTACAGTCGTGGCCAAAAGATTTGATAATGACACAAATATACATTTTCTCAAAGTCTGCCTCAGTTTGTATGATGGCAATTTGCATATACTCCAGAATGTTATGAAGAGTGATCCGATGAATTGCAATTAATAGCAAAGTCCCTCTTCGCCATGCAAATGAACTGAATTCCCAAAAAACATTTCCACTGCATTTCAGACCTGCCACAAGAGGACCAGCTGACATCATGTCAGTGATTCTCTCGTTAACTTAAGTTTTCCGAAAATGTGATGGAAAATTGTGTTTTATTAAGATTGTGCAGATTTTCCCTGTCGTCGTCCCCCGGCGGCTCGCCATTAAAGCTATGCCTTTAAAGCCTGAATGGAGGATGCGTTATGTACGAGTCGCTTCATGGGGGACACGAGTATATTATCCGGAATGCACATCAATCAAAGACATGCAGATCTAGAGGATACGTCAAAACCGTCTACGGAAAACATACGGTCCCACGCGGAACACGTGCTGCTAAAAGATGTACAACAACGGGTCGGGCGATATCCCGCAAGCTGTGTCGCTATTGACTGCCATTAGATCTAATACATTAGATAATGAATAAATGGTGTCTAAAATTGGCCTAAGATATAACTAGTTAGCTAGTTTAGCTAGCGTTAGCTATATAGTAATGCAATCAAATATAGTCATTTCTAGCTAATTAACGTTAGCAATATAGTTATATGATTCATGACATCATTAATTGATCCCACAGCATAGCTCGCTTTCTAATGTTAGTTAAATGTAAAGCAGATAACTAGCAAGTTAGCCAACAAGTTTGTTTATTAGTCAAACTAACGTTAGCTAGTTGGCATGCGTTACCTAGCTACGTTTTATACACTCACTTCTTCCGTGTACGACTGTGGATCTCTCTTGATCAGGTTCTGCAATTGCGGCAGATTGGTTGGCAATTTGTTGCTGTGTCGACCCGACAATATTTTATTCATTTTCGGTGTAAAAAGGAATATCTATGTTATAAAAATCCTATCAAAATACCAACGTGGCTCACTGATGGATCGCCATTTTTTCCAGACTCACAACGGAAAGTAACTAAGGACAAACGAAGTGGCAATGAAACGCGTTGCCAAAACCCAGTGAAATCGGAGGAAATCAAATATTGCACAAAGAAGAATATTGAAATCAAGGTCCTTACATAACCCACTTACATTTTTTTACATTATGATATAGAACCATATGCAATACAGTACATTGAACATCTAGATAGGAAATCATCATAAGCCACGCCCAAATGAAATTTACAACCGATTGCTGATGGCATAAATCAGATTCTAGCCTATTGAAACAGACAGAGCAGACCACCCCCCTCCCCAAACCCCCCTGCTGCACACCTGAACCTTATTTAGATTTGGATTGTGGTCAGTGGTGTACACGCAAGGTCATTTGAATATGTTGATCAAATCTAATCTAATTTTATTTGTTACATGCGCCGAATACTATAAGAATATTTTGAAGATAAATACACAACTGAGAGGATGAGAGGACTGAAAACTAAAGTACTAATGGTCAATAGGTAATTGTAAATAGGTGTTGGGTTTCAGTTCAACATCTGTTTAGAATCTGTGGAATGTGACTCCTGAACTCAGAGCGATGTGCGCTATGCTCTGTACATTGAGTCGGGAGCAGGATACTTGTTATTTGGCCGTTGGCCAGTTGTACTGCAAGGACTTGTGATTGGCCGACCCCAGGCTAGGGTGGGGGTTATAAATGGAATCCTGTTCCTTTGTTCAGTGGAGAAAAGTTGAGGACAGGGGAGACTGAACATCTACCTACCAGTGTAACAGTGTAGGTTCCGTCCCTCGCTTCGCCCAACCTAGGCTCGAACCAGGGACCCTTGCACACATCAACAACTGACACCCCACGAAGCATCGTTACCCATCGCGCCACAAAAGCCGCGGCCCTTGCAACGCAAGGGGAACAACCACTTCAGGTCTCAGAGCGAGTGACGTCACCGATTGAAACGCTATTAGCGCGTACCACCGCTAACTAACTAGCCATTTCACATCGGTTACACCAGCATAGCATCTTGATTTGTCCTTCTCAAATAAACCTATTTTTCTCCACCTGATTTGCTTTGGAGTTTGTGTTATTGAAGAATAACATACTTTGCTAACATTAATTACAAGCCCTTAACCAACAATGCAGTTCAAGAAATAGTTAAGAAAATATTTACTAAATAAACTAAAGTAGAAAATAACAATAACGAGGCTATATGCTGGGGGTACCGGTACCGAGTCAATGTGTGGGGTTACAGGTTAGTCGAGGTAATTTGTACATGTAGGTAGTGGAATCAATTCTCAATTACGATATGGTCCGAGAAACATAAAGCCTCCTACTTTCATATCACATCAAAATACACACTTAAGTGTTGCTTTTGTCCAGCTCCTTGCGCCAGCCAGACGTCTATAGCCATAACGGAGATTTCTGTAACCTTATTTGACCTTTTCTGCTGCTTTTGAGACACGGTTCAATCCCAACCCTGGGGCACTACTTCTTCACTAATTAAAACTCTAAACAATCACAATACATTAACTATTGGTCACTATTATGGATTATTATTCTAATATGTATTCATTATAGAATTGTCAGTTTATTCATGTTTATTTTCACTCTAGCGTTGTAGGCCTAGATATCTCCAATCCTAAAAGCATATATAAAATAAACAATTACAATTTAGTTACATACTGTGTGTGTGTGCGTGTTGTTTAATTTTTCCTCGTCGGTCTGTTTCACAAAAAGCTGAGGTCTGGAACTCCCTCCAGGTCATCCCTCTCTCTATTCATTGGCCTTGGTTGCCTGAAGACTCACCCTGAATTGAATACCTCTGCTCTATCAATCGCTACATAAATTAATTGTGGGGAAGAAACGTCCCCGTTTGACTGGAGCAATGTGGATGGGTAGCCAGGGAATGGCCTTGGTACATAAAAAATATTTTTGCAGGACAATAAACAGATTTGCCTGCCACTCCTGGGAACCCTGTACATATGTGAGGGCTGTTGGGGCCCAGTTTCAACTCTAGATGACCAAACCTGCACACACGCCCAGAGGGTTGCAGGTCTGCCGACTTCCTTTTGGTCACTCATTTTAATCAGAGCAATATCCAATAAACCAAAGACGTTGCTTTATCTGTGAGTGTACTTTATTTCACACAATCCTCTAAGAAAATGGAGCATAAATAAAATAAACGAGTTATTAACATTTATTTACATTGAGTCTAGTGTGTGTGCAGTGGTGTAAAGTAGTTAAGTAAAAATACTTTAAAGTACTACTTAAGAAGTTTATTTGGGTATCTTTACTTTACTATTTATATTTTTTAACAACTTTTACTTCACTACATTCCCAAAGAAAATGATGTACTTTTTACTCCATACATTTTCCCTGACACCCAAAACTACTCGTTACATTTTGAATGCTTAGCAGGACAGAAAACGGTCCAATTCACACACTTATCAAGAGAACATCCCTGGTCATCCCTACTGCCTCTGATCTGGTGGACTCACTAAACAGAGAACATCCCTGGTCATCCCTACTGCCTCTGATCTGGTGGACTCACTAAACAGAGAACATCCCTGGTCATCCCTACTGCCTCTGATCTGGTGGACTCACTAAACAGAGAACATCCCTGGTCATCCCTACTGCCTCTGATCTGGAGGACTCACTAAACAGAGAACATCCCTGGTCATCCCTACTGCCTCTGATCTGGTGGACTCACTAAACAGAGAACATCCCTGGTCATCCCTACTGCCTCTGATCTGGTGGACTCACTAAACAGAGAACATCCCTGGTCATCCCTACTGCCTCTGATCTGGTGGACTCACTAAACAGAGAACATCCCTGGTCATCCCTACATGCCTCTGATCTGGAGGACTCACTAAACAGAGAACATCCCTGGTCATCCCCACTGCCTCTGATCTGGTGGACTCACTAAACAGAGAACATCCCTGGTCATCCCTACTGCCTCTGATCTGGAGGACTCACTAAACAGAGAACATCCCTGGTCATCCCTACTGCCTCTGATCTGGTGAATTCACTAAACACAAATGCTTTGTTTGTAAATTATGTCTGAGTGTTGGAGTGTGACCCTGGCTATACGTAAATAAAAATACATTTTTAAAAATCGTGCCGTCTGGTTTGCTTAATATAATGAATTTTTTATTATTCATGCTTTTACTTTTGACACTTAAGTATATTTAAAACCAAATACATTTAGACTTTTACTCAAGTAGTATTTTACTGGGTGACTTTCACTTTTATTTGAGTCATTTTCTATTAAGGTATCTTTACTTTTACTCAAGTATGATAATTAGGTACTTTTTCCACCCCTGTGTGTGTTTGGGGGGAGGGGGGCATGTTTTTAAACTCATATTTTTCTCTTTCTCAAACTGTTCACATTAAACAATAATGTATTATAATATTATCAAATCACATTTTGATTGGATAGATATTTAGAATACTAGTTATGTATATATTTATAATGGATATGTAGGCCTAGATATCTCCAATCCTAAAATAAAATGGAGCATGCATAAAATAAACAAGAAATTACATTTTATTTTCATTGGGGCTACACACACAGAGACAGAGACAGAGAGAGACAGAGACAGAGACAGAGACAGGGAGAGAGAGAGAGAAAGAGAGAGAATGTTGTGTTTTATTTTTCCTTCCCATCTCTTCCATTTGACCTATCTTGATGTGGTTTGTTAATTTTGTTGTTGGTGGTTTCATTTCAGTGGCAGAAAATGACAGAGCACCTGGGTCCATCTACCTACCATCTCCTAAAGCCCAGTCCTGTCCCTATACCTGTGAAGGAGCTCTCTCCTCTTCAGTTTCCAATGTGTGGTCTGTGCTTTTATGAAGACATTTGTTAAGAATTATTAGGATCCAATATAATCCTATAATATTGTTTAATGGCATAAACATACAGTATGACAGATCTACAAGTTGTTCAATGAATCAGGAAAGCAGCAGAAACAGCAGTCAGCACAGCCAGGAGGACACAATGGTAGATGGTATACTGTAGCCTGTCAATATGGAATGGGACCAGGGAGGACAACCAAATGTTCCTCCATGACACTACAATTGTTCTAATCTACCCAATTAATATTGGTTTCTCAATATTATTACATGTGTAGATCTAATATCAAAGCTAGTCTGCAATCAGGGTTAGGCCTAGTAGAATTTACTTATATTCTTTTATTAACCTTTATTTAAACAGAGTCACATTGAGAAAACAAATTTACAAGAGAGCCTTGTGTACATTTACAAATAAAACCCAGTACATAAATACAACACAACATCCCTACATAACCATTACAAATAAAACACACTATAATAAAACACAACAGCCCTACATAACCAATACAAATAAAAACACACTATAATAAAACACGCTATAATAAAACACACTACAGTAATACATACTATAATAAAACACACTATAATAAAACACACTATAATAAAACACAACAGCCCTACATAACCAATACAAATAAAACACACTATAATACACACTATAATAATACACACTATAATAAAACACACTATAATAATACACACTACAATAATACACTATAATAATACACACTATAATAATAATACACACTATAATAATAATAATACACACTATAATAATACACACTATAATAATACACACTATAATAATACACACTATAATAATACACACTATAATAATAATACACACTATAATAATACACACTATAATAATACACACTATAATAATAATACACACTATAATAATACACACTATAATAATACACACTATAATAAAACACACTATAATAAAACACACTATAATAATACACACTATAATAATAATACACACTATAATAAAACACAACAGCCCTACATAACCAATACAAATAAAACACACTATAATACACACTATAATAATACACACTATAATAAAACACACTATAGTAAAA
Organism: Salmo trutta; assembly: GCF_901001165.1. Lineage (NCBI taxonomy): Eukaryota > Metazoa > Chordata > Actinopteri > Salmoniformes > Salmonidae > Salmo > Salmo trutta. Next base: position 61,197,208 of record NC_042971.1, read on the forward strand.
CACACTATAATAAAACACACTATAATAATACACACTATAATAAAACACACTATAATAATACACACTATAATAATACACACTATAATAATACACACTATAATAATAATACACACTATAATAATAATACACACTATAATAATAATACACACTATAATAATAATCACTATAATAATAATACACACTATAATAATACACACTATAATAATACACACTATAATAAAACACACTATAATAAAACACACTATAATAATACACACTATAATAATAATACACACTATAATAATAATACACACTATAACAATACACACTATAATAATACACACTATAATAATACACACTATAATAATACACACTATAATAAAACACACTATAATAATACACACTATAATAATACACACTATAATAAAACACACTATAATAAAACACACTATAATAATAATACACACTATAATAATAATACACGCTATAATAATACACACTATAATAATAATACACACTATAATAATACACACTATAATAATACACACTATAATAATACACACTATAATAATACACACTATAATAAAACACACTATAATAATAAAACACACTGTAATAATAATACACGCTATAATAATACACACTATAATAATAATACACACTATAATAATACACACTATAATAATACACACTATAATAATACACACTATAATAAAACACACTATAATAAAACACACTATAATAATACACACTATAATAATACACACTATAATAAAACACAACAGCCCTACATAACTAATACAAATAAAACACACTATAATACACATAAATACACAACATTAAACATATTTAAGAAAAGCAATCGCATTCTGTATTATAAAAGTCTCCAATCAATAATGTGAAATGTCTGAAAGACACTA